>NW_026712335.1:4191097-5391097 GCF_030504385.1 Musca domestica | reverse complement strand
TGGTTTCTGTTGTCTTTAAAAGGGAAGTCTCGTCTTAAAGTTATTTGCCAATTTATGTTATTTTATGTTTCGCTTTTGTTTTGCTCGGAATTTACTGTTTACATGTTGCATGGAAATTTTGGCATTTTCTTTTGAAATAAACTATTTGAAGAGTGTAAATTATTGAGTCGATGGGTAATATCTTTGGTGGAAATGGTCAAATTAGGGAGAAATAAAAATAATTGAAGTGTTTTGAAGGTTGAAGCATTTAGTTGTTAGATGTGGCAATGAGAATTTTCTATCAACTGGAGTGTTGAAATTTTAATACTAATCACTGGAGCACATGATCCTCCATAGGGCTGAGTTTATGTTTATGTGCCCTCCGCTTATAATGACTCGACATATTTATTTTAGTTTCGAAAGGTGCATGTATTCCTCATCGGAGCTAAATTATGATTTCTCGTTAAATTCTCTCCTAAGTCGACATTATTTTTTAACACTCAAGTTATATTTTATATGTCTTCTATATGTATAAAGGAAGAAAATGTTTGTACGTTTGACACGCTGAACAGATTTTCATGAAAATGTGTAGATACGTTGTAGCATCGCTTGAATTTAATATAGACTATATAATTTTTTGAAATTCAACTTGGAACTGGAGATGTAGCATCAGAATCGGAGTTACCTCCAAAAATTTTAGATTTTGAATGCACATATCTATTGATCGGTTATATATGCAGTCTTCAAGTTTGGAATCTTTAACGGAATTTAGCACAAAAATTAACTTGCCAAATTATATTGAAATTGGTTCAAATTTGAAAATTCCTCCCATATACTGGGAGAGACAAAAAACTGCAACAAAGTCAAACGCCATAATTTATTTATTTTTTTTTTTAAATTTTATTGAAGGAAAGCAAAAAATGTCGGAAATAGCATAAAATTTTAGAATATGTTTAGATTTATTCGAATTGTTAATCTCTGGCACGAATTATGGCCTTCAAGCGGCCAATGAGAACGTCGCACGCTGCCCGAATGTTGTGGTATTTCGGCCCATTCCCGGCGAAGCGTTTGGTTGAGGTGATCGGCACCTTGGTATTTCCTAGTGCCAACCTTACTCTCCAAAATACTCCTGACACAATAGTCCAATGGATTTGTATCCGGAGATTTTTGGTGGCCATTGTGCGCTGGAAATGAAGCGAGGAACCACATTTTGTAAACATTCTTGGGTGGCGCATGTTGAGTGCAATGGTGCTGAGTCCTGTTGGAATTTCCAAGGTCTGCGGCCAAAATATTTGCATACCCAAGGCTTTAATACACCCTCCAGAATATTTTCGCGATAATATTCGGCATTTATTCTGATGCCACGGTCGATTAATACGAACGGAGAGCGACCATCGGCTGTTTTGGCGGCCCACACCATCACCATGGCCGGTGCTTGAGTTCTGGTGTCCAACCGAAGGTTCACATTTTCAGCTGACCTCTTTGGCAAGTAAGCACGATCATTTTGTTTGTTTACAAACTGCTGGACAACGAATGTTTTCTCATCGGAGAAAACTAAATTCGACAGTTCACCACTTTCGGCCAAGCGAAGCAACTATTTAGCTCTTTTGTTGCGGTGTAAGTTTTTGTACTTTTTGGAATTTCAATGGCTTTACCCCGAGCTTATTTTTTCAATATTTGCCGAATGGAATATTGCGATATGTTCAGCTCACGAGCCTTTTTTCTGCCACTACGACACGGGTTTCAATCAAGTCGCTTCGTTACTTTTCGAATCATTTTTGCTGATCTTGCTGTTTTCTTCCGTCTACTTCCATGACGTTGGGCTACGCTACCAGTATCACGGTAACCAGACACAAAAGATTTATCACATTTAAATTCTGGAGTGCTCTAAGGATAGTCACTTGTGGTTTTCCAGCCAAATGTAGAGAAATCACACAATCACGTTTGAATTCCATCACGAATAACTTATGTTCTGGAAGATTCACACCGAAATGCTTTTGTACCTTTGTAAACAATATAATGAGCTTTCACTGGAATAATTTTAACAGATGTCGGAAGAGTGGCTTAGAAATGACGGCAGTCTGAAGTTGGTTGCCGTTTTTTCATCTCACCCTGCAGCTGTCAACAAGTTCATATAGGCCCCATATAACACCTCCCGTGATTCAGAATTTTAGTCTCATTTAGCCATATTTTCATATGGAATTTTTAAAATTTGATAGTTGGCCTTCCTAATGGCCACCATTTCCTCTGGAAGAAAAGATTCGCTACAGGGCCCTGTTTTCCCTAGTTCCACATTTATTTGAATATTTGAGTGATATTTTCCAAATGAATTGTTTCAAATTTCAACAGACACCACCACAAGTGTTAGATAATGATTTTTATAACTTGTATACCTATATATGTTGGTGTACCCGCGGACCATACGCATTCACCCTAACATAAAATATTAACCTTTGCACTTCCAAATACTAAATATTTTTACTTTCAATGTAGTGACTTGGATTCTTGGACGTATAATAGGCCAAACAAATTAACCGAAAAAAGTTAATTGTAATGTAAATTTGTTTCAAAGGAAAGCAGATATTAATTCTGTATTCAATTATAGTTAAGTGTAACACACATATACCCGTTTCGATTTCATCATAAATAAATAGGCTGCACAACCCCTGCCAGGAGACTAAATGATTATGCAGTTTTACGATTCTAGTAGTTATTTTCCGAATCTTTGACGTCTTCCACGGCTTTATGGGTAACTCCCCATGCGCCAATTATAGGCGAAGGTTAAATACAAATGTGGAAGGAAAAAAGAATGTGGTTGGCAAAAAACGGAAGGAAATTACTTGCAATCAACAGGGATATTTATAGCGGTGTTTTTGATAAACTACCAAGCAGCCACCACCGCCACCGCTAATTCCATTCCGGTAGCCCGGCGAAATAACCTCCACCCCATTGCCATTCAATTTGCAACTCCTGTACACCCCCACACACACACACACACACACACACACACACACACACACACACTTGGTATTCAATTGGAACCCCCCATGTGTCATTTGTTTTCTTTCAGAAGAGCGCTGTTGTTGTTATTATTTCGTTGTAACTTTCTTTTCACCCGGCCCTAATGGGGAATGGCGGGTGATTTGCAATTGTCATTTGTTATTACATTTTGTTTTGTTTCGTTTTTTTTTTATTCATTCATTTTTTCTCTGCTCTCCATGCTTCTCTTTGAGTTTTGTTTTCTTCTTCTTCTTTTTCGTTTCATTTCATAACTTTGCCATGAATATGTACAAAATAATGAAATGTTAATGAGCCATTTTCACAGCAAGATTTCTGACTTCCGATGTCAAATTTCATTTCATTTTCAAGGATATTAGTGTGCAAGTTCACTTGTGGCCGGATGAGGAGGGGGAGGGAGGAAGGGGAGGGGATGAATGTTAGCGTGTTTTAAAGCAGTTGCTTATTAATTGTTGGCTATTACACACATCTTAATTGATATGTAAAATTGTATATGAACCAATCCAAAATTGAAGTGGAGCAGTGAAAGAAGTATTTATTAGCATATTGAGAGCCTCAGGGCAAACAAGTATTGGAAGGGTGTGTATGACATTTTTTTATGTATGACTGCAGCCTTATATGATTTCTGATTTCCATTGTCAAGATGCCACAGTTAATGTTAGAAAAAATGTGATTAGAATTAGGGTTACGAAATGTTAAAGTTTTTATTTATGTTGGGATATATGAAAAGAACTTGGATGAATAGATTAAAATTCCTCCAAAAATAAATACTTCTCCAATTTACGATTTTTTATACCCTCACAATAATATGGAGGGTATATTAAGTTTGTCATTCCGTTTGTAACACCTTGAAATATACACTTTAGACCCCACAAAGTATATATATTCTCAGCATAAAATTCTATGTCGATAGCGATGTCCGTCCGTCTATCCGTTTGTCCGTCTGTGGAAATCACTCTAGCTTCCGAACGAAATGAAGTAGCTTGATAAAATTTTACTCAATATATATTGATATTGAAAATGGGCCATGTAGGTCCACGTTTTGGTATAGCTCCCATATAACGCTACCGGTTCACGTCTTCGTATAACCCCCACATAACGGAACCTCCCGATATTTAGTATTTTATTGATTTTAGCGATATTATTCACCAGAATTGTTTCAAATTTGGCATTTGATGTTTGTTATGGATACTACAGCCTATGACAGAAAATTGTCTGTGCAGGTCAACGTCATCGTATAGCCCCCCTATAACGGTACCTCCCCATATTCGATATTTCGATGATTTTAGCGAAATTTTCCCCCGGAATTGTTTCAAATTTGGTTTTTGAAGTTCGTATTGGATACTACAGCCTATGACAGAAAATTGTCTGTGCAGGTCCACGTTTTGGTATAGCCCCACATAATAGTACCTCCCTGTATTCGGTATTTTTTATGATTTTGATGCTGCAGGTCCATGTCGTCGTATATACCCTAATATAACGGTTACATTCAGTATTTGAAAAAAATTAAAAATTGCTAAATTTGTTCCAAGTAGTGGAGGTATTCAAAGTTCGGCCTGGGTGAAATTATAGCTTTTTTACTTGTTTCAGTTTTAAAAGAAAGATTGACGAACTAAATGAATGTAATCTATATTTTCCCCGCTCTTGGTAATAACGAGTTAAGTAGTTTCAGTGGGTTTTGCCAACAGATGTATACCTCCAGCCTTCGGTTATGATTATTCACACTCTTGACCCTTGAGCCAATATTATTCATTTCGTATCTGACCTTAGCCGGACATAAATATTGCAACGCATTTAGGCCATATACATTTTGGAAAATTTTGGAAAAATATGCATGAGGAAATATATAGCGGAACGAAGTATTCTACTTCAATTAATATTGACAAAAAATTGTGGCAAATGTAAATTTTAAGGAACTCGAATTTCCAATTTTTTTGCAAAGAAATGATAATCAAAATGTTCAGGGAAGGTGCCACAAGGAGTGAGATTCCTTATTGACATCAGATCTTTCTTTCTATTGATATCAGATCAGAACTTTCGCAGGGAGGTTTCCGAAGTGGTGGGCCGATATCTATAATCTACACTTAGTAGAAATATTGAAATGTACGAAGTTTTTAAAAAATCGGATGCTTATTTCGCAGTTTATGATAGATTTAAATATTAAAAATGTTGACCCGTTGAGGAGGAGAAACCAGAAGAAGTGGTCCGATATATTTCATCCTCATAGCATATCACGTGTTGGTAAAAATATTGAGATGAGCAAAACTTAAAGGCAATCGGAGTCTTATTTCGCATTTTACAAGAGTTACGATTATTCCAAATGTTGACCTTTTTTGGGGAAGGTATCAGAAGGAGTGGTCCGATATATACTAGATCTTGTGTTGCTGGAAATATTAGGATGTGCCAAGTTTGAAAAGAATCAGATTATAATTTTGCTTTTCATGAGCGTCAGGGTTATTCAAATTTTTGACACATTGTGGGGGAGGAACCAGAAGGAGTGGTCCGTTCTATTCAATATTAATACCAGTAAATATTAGGATGTGCCAAGTTTGAAAATAATCAGATTTTTATTTCGCTTTTTATGAGCGTCAGTGGTTATTCAAAATTTTGACCCTTTGTGTGGGGTACCTGTAGGAGTGCACCGTCTGCATTGTTAAGCCTCTTTTTGGTTGATACTTGATGAAGTGAGCCGATATATTCCATTTTCGTACCTATATTGGGAATATATTGTACATATATTGGGAATTGCAAAGTTTACTTAAAATTGGCAGATCCTTTCTTGTTCTATGTTTTGGTCACATCAAATTATATATACCCTCTGTAGCCATGTGGCTGAGGGTATAATTAGAATGTAGGTATTTAAAACCTCGGAACAAAATTCAACATTTTTGCAAGATGACTATCTTCGGGATTCCCTCATATGAGCATCAGAAACCATTCATTCTCGGCCAAAGGGGCTAATATTCTCCTAAAATTGATACATTATTGAAGACACACACACACACCACACACATTCACTTACATGCCCACATACATTACTATGCAGCTTAAAATACATACAAATATTAAGTTGTTGGTTGCTTGGTTAGGTAAGGTTAGGTTAATATCTAGTTTTGTGGCTTTGACAACATGTTAGCTACACGTCTTCGTTTCTTGCCTTCGGCTAAGCTCGGTGTGTGCCACACATTAAGATTAATCGTACTGATTAAACACACGCAGCTTTTGCAAGCAATTCCCCCAACTATTTGCCATGCGATTGTTTTGTTGTACTGGTGCTGTTGTCCGCCCCGTGATGCCTTTCTGTGGTGACTTATCCCTGCAATTATTTCAAATGACTTTCGGTAAGTGGCGCTATATCCGCTGAGCCTTAGGAGACATTTATTTACATTCATTCGTTCGTTCAATTATTTTGACCGCATTTATGCATGTTAGTGTAGTTAAACGTGTGTGTGTGTGCGGTAGTTTGGTCTGGCGTGGGTATGTGTGGATAGTTTTCTGTTTACCAGTTTCTTTGGAAGATATGTAATTCCCTATCAACGGGAGAGCGGAAAATGATCTCAATTGTTAATTACAATGCAGTTGGTTGGTAAGCCTGGGGATTTCAATGATGCTTTGCGGGTATCTCTTTAATTATTGAAAATTGTCGAGATATTTTTAATTAATTAAATATGTTTTGGCGGGTGTAATAGTGGCATATGCTTTTATTTGTTAAAAGATAGCAACTAAAAAGTGCAGTTGTTTATTTGTCATATATGTAGATATGCAGGGTGCAATTTGCCACAACCTTGTTAGTTAAATCTTAAGGTGTCGATTGTAATGTCGATTCATGTTTTCGTATAGGCTCCTTAAAACAGTACCCCTCAATATTTGATATTTTTATCACAAATTTGGAAACGGAACATTTTTAAACTTTTTATTTGAAAGTGGACATAGATACCAAAACCTGTGCCAGAAAATTGTAAAGAAAGCGGTTCCGCCCATTTTATGCAATTTTGAGGACTTTATCGGGTTCGATGTGCCAAAATCCAACAAATTTTTGGATGATATTACACATTTGTTTCACAATGAACTTAAAATCGAAATCAGGAGTATATGGAAGCTAAATCCAACTCTTAATCAATCTCGACAAATTTTGCCATGGGTATTTATAAGGTGTATCTGATATCTTGTCCAAAATATCGTCATTAATGAGGGTACATTACGGCTGTGGAGGGTACATTAAGCCTATATTTAGTGTTTTATGTGAACTAATTTTTATAGTTTGACATTTCCTTCTGATTCTCTGTATTTTGGCGCTCTCCCTCCCAACTTCCACCTGAATCAGGTACAATTAAACATTTCGACTTTTTTGTGGTTAAATTTGCAAATATATGCTATATTGGTCCGATTTTCAGCATTTGAAATTAATGTCTTTAAGAATATTTTCATTGGGTCTAACAGATGTCACGAAGAGAACTTCCTTCATAACCTTCTATGACTGAAGTTGTGATATATTAAATTATATTTTTTCCTACACAGATCATGATTTCATTCAAAGACTTAGTGTAAAACAAGTAAGCAAAGGCTATAGTCGTGCGGGGCTGACCATGTAATAGAAAATCTCCTCTGGCCCAAATCCATAGATTTCGTCTTTGAAATAGTCTCTTAACCCCATATATTGGTCTATAATTGAGACATCTAGAGCAACTGAAAAAAAATTTGATTTTGCTCCATATCAACCCCTAACTATTTTGCGATCATCCCCTCCAAAAATAGGCTTCTAGTAGATCTTAACCCCACATTCATGCAAAATTGTGTGAGGGCCAGATTTGTGACATGCAGTGTGATTACAATTTAACATAGACAGAAGGACGAGCGGGCGGACTTGGTTACAATATTCCACCAGTTAAAGTTATTCCACTGACAGCTCATTATATTGTTTACAAGCGTACAAAAGCCTTTTTGGTGAGAATTTTCTAGAAGAAAGTTATTCGAGATGGAATTTAAGCGATATCTTTATATTCGGCTGGAAACCCACAAGTGACTAACGTTAGTGCACTCCAACATTTAAATGTGTATAAATCTTTTGTGTCTCGTACCATCGCTTGTTATCGTGATAATAGCCCGACGTCAAGGAAGTGGACTGAAGAAAACAGGAACATCAGCAGAAATGGATAGAAAAGTAAAGAAGCGACTTGATCGAAACCCGCGTCGCAGTGGCAGAAAATGGCTCGTGAGCTGAACATATCGCAATATTCCATTCGGCAAATATTGAAAAATGAGCTCGGGGTAAAGTCATTGAAAAACGAACTCCAAAAAGGTAAAAAAACTTACATCGCATCAGTAAGAAAATGGACACAAAAAAGCTAAAGAGTTGCTTCGCTTGGCCGAAAGTGGCGAACTGCCGAATTTGGTTTTCTCCGATAAGTAAACATTCGTTGTCCAGCAGTTTTTCAACCAAAAAATGATCTTGTTTACTTGCCAAAGAGGTTAGCTGAAAATGTGAACATTTGGTTGACCACCAGAACTCAAGCGCCGACCATAGTGATGGTGTGGGCTGCCATAACAGCCGATGATCGCTCTCCGCTCATATTAATCGACCATGGCATCAAAATAAATGTCGAATATTATCGCGAAAATATTCTGGAGGGTGTATTAAAGCCTTGGGCACGCAAAAATTTTGGCCGCAGACCTTGGACATTCCAACAGGACTCATCACCATCAGACTCAGCACGCGCCACCCAAGAATGGTTACAAAATGAGGTTCCTCGCTTCATTTCCAACGCACAATGGCCATCAAAATCTCCGGATACCAATCCGTTGGACTATTGTGTCTAGAGTATTTTGGAATGTAAGGTTGGCACTAAAAAATATCAAAGTGTCGATTACCTCAAGCAAGCACTTCGCCGGGAATGGGCCAGAATACCGCAGAGTTACATTCCGGCAGCATCTGACGGTTTCATTACTAGTTTGAAGGCCATAATTCATGCCAAAGGTGACCAATTCGTACAAATTTAAACTGATTCTAAAATTTGATGCTATTTCAGACATTTTTTGCTTTTATGCAATAAAATATAATAAAAATGTAAAAATTATTCCGTTTGACTTTGTTTCAGTTTTTTTTTTTTATCACACAATACATATGTCATCGGACATTCTATCATATGCTAAAATTAAAAATATCCCTGTTAAAAGCCCAAAGGACGGTTCTTTATATAACCTCTTAAGAATTTGTATCTTAAGATGACTTGCTAAACAGTCTTATCTCTAGGGTACAGGGAGCATCATGCTTGTATTAAATATTTCTAAAAAGTATGCGGTAAATAAAAAGTTTTCTAAATTTATTTGCAATTTATAAAATCTCCCACACTTTCCTTAAACAGCTCTTGTCCGCGAAACTTTGTAAAAATGTAGAAATATTGCCAATGTTTGTTCTTCCGCAGCATTACAGACATATTTCATGTTTCATTGAATGAAATGATGACAATTATTAATCTTCAGCATAGACAACATAACGTGATGCCAGATTTGCTTGCTGCCTTCGAAAAGACAAATTGCACAGGCGATAGGAAACTTTCAACACCACTAACACCCCCATCGCAAAAAAATGCACATACCCATGCATAGCATTTGTGTGGCGATCATGACAAAATTTTCGCAAATGGCTGGCCATTCATTTTGGCCAGTCAATGGAAGTAGCGAAACATCAACAAGTTATTCGCTTGACAATCCCGCAAACGAGGGCGAGAGATGTGGGGGTTGAAACGAAGACGCAAAGAATCAACTCTGTAAATTATAAAAATATCTTATGTTTGCAATCCCTCCACCAAATGGCGTATTGGTGGAGGGGACATTAGAAGTTGGCTAAAATGCTTTGCTGCGCGTAATTTTGTCACACTTTGATTGGCTAAGAGCACAGCTGGGGCCAAATACACACACACACCCACACACACAGACAAAGGTTCCCTAAAGTAAACAGCATGTCATACACAAACTGAGTAGATGAAATACAAACATAGCTGTATATGTGTGTGTGTATGGGTGTACAAGAGTTTGCTGGTATTTGTTTGGGTTGTTTAAGACTATATAATTTGACAAGGATTTCCTTTTAGCCATTCAGCGCATGCCCAGTCTAACAACCACAACATTTATGTTGCAATCCTAAGCACGTGGCAGTTCGATGGCAACATAAACAAGAAATGTTCAGCAACATTTTCTGCAATGTTTTGTTTTGGCATTTCCCGCCAAAATATGTTGAGAAGAAAGACAAAGAGAGAGAGTGTGTGTGCGTCCACCACCTGATTTGCAGAAACATAAACATGTGAGCGTATGAAAAACTCTAAACGAAAACACACCCATACCACCCATGGTACCCCCATCTCTTCGGCCATGTTTACCATTGCAAGGCAACATTTTGTGGCACTTGTGTCTCTTAAGGGTGTTTTGGTGTGCTGTGTTTATTTTTGCCGGCAACGACAATGCCGATGATACCAAAACACAACACGAATAACGACACGAGCGGCTGGACCTTATGCACTTCGTGTGCAGACTGTTGGCGTGTTGTTTACTGTGGCGGCTGATGATAGCAAAACGAAATGTCGGAAAATCAGTTGGTAACGAGTTTTCCGTTAGCATAGACGTTCGTTCGTTACAAGCGCAGTGCAATTCGCCGCTAATAGCCCCGTTATTATTTAAAGGGAAACTAATGTGAAAAACGCATTTCACAAAGAATTCAAAACAAAACGTAGACCAAAAAGGCAAAACCTTGTGTGTCTAACGCGAAATCGCAGTGCATTTGAGTATGAAATTCATTGTGAAGGAATGTCAATTTGTATAACCCAAACAGAGCAAAATATCAAAGTAAAAGTTTTTCGTTTTAAATGAGAAAATTCAAAATAAACAGGAAAAAGTGAAAAATTTGGAAATTTTGCAAATACAAGAAGTAATAAATAAAGTGCCCAAACAATTAAATGTAAAATACGCAAAGTGTTAACAGAGCATAGTTTATGTTTCCGAGAGAGGAGCGGTAATTTGTTTCCGAAAAAAAGGTAAAGCAATCAACAAGTCGAATAACAACAAAATATGATCCACATATATATGTCTGGAAAATCGACAATAAATTGATGGATTTGTTAGTTTTGCAATGATTTAAAGGGTTTTAGAAAGACAAGTTATTGATCGTTGTTGTTCTCTGGAGATTAATTATGAAAAGTTTTGGTAAAAAGAAAAATGTGTGTTTTTAACATAAAAATTAATGTTGGTGATGACAATTGTTTCTTGTGAGAAAAAAATAATTTGAAAATGAAAAATGTGCAATTTTGTTGAGGGGCACAATAAAATACACATTTCGTTACTCAAATGCTACTGAAAGAAAAATTCATGAACATTTTTTAAATATATCCAAAACAGGTTCATACCTTTATTTCGACATATACGACTTTGCCATATCCCATGGGTCCTAAAAATTCGAAACTAGTGAAATATGGTAAAACGACATTATTGGAAAATGTTTTAAGAATTTTCCTATAACTCTTGTTGGAAGTATGTGATTTGGTCCACTTCAATTTCATTTTGAATAATTTTTGAAAAAAAAAAACAAGTTAAAAAGCAGTAAGTTCGGCCGGGCCGAACTTTGAATACCCTCCACCATTTGCAAGGAATTTGGAATTTTTTCAAAAAATAAAATCTTTAAAAAATTCTGTTAAAATTTTAAAAATACCGAATATATCCGTTATATTGTGGTCTATACGATATGGACATACATAGGCATTGTTTGTCATAAGCCATTACCATATTCAAATTTGAAACTTGAAATTAACGATGAATAATGTAGCTAAAATCATCAAAATATGGTATATAAGGAGGTGCCGTTAAATTGGAGCTGTGCGAAGACCTGGACCAGCATAGACAATTTTCTGTCACAGGCTGTAGCATCCATTACGAACTTTAAATACCACATCTCAAACAATTTCGGTGGGTATTGTACCTAAAATCGTCAAAATACCGAATAAAAGGAGGTACTGATATATGGGGCCTATACGAAGACCTGGACCCGCACAGACAATTTTCTGTCACAGACTGTAGTTCCCATAACGAACTACAAATACCAATTTTGAAGCAATTCCGGAGAATAATGTCGCTAAAATCATCAAAATACCGAATATCGGGAGGTACCGTTATATGGGGGCTATATGAAAACGTGTACCTACATGGCCCATTTACGAGCTTAACCTGCCTACTGGAAAAATAAACATGTGTGCAAAATTTAAGCCATCTATCTCAATTCATTCGAAAGATAGCGTGATTACAACAGACATACAGACGGACGGACAGACAGACGGACATCGCTATATCGACTTAGAATTTTACGCTGATTAAGAATATATATACTTTGTTGGGTCTGACATGAGTATTTCGAGGAGTTACAAACGGAATGACATTGTTAATATACCCTCCGTAGTATGGTGGAGGGTATAAAAACCCCATAAAATTCTTCCGTTTCTCCAAACTTCACGTATCTCAATAGCTACCAACCTAAGATAGTGTTGAAATATAATATGTCAGTACACTCGTGACTTTGGAAACTATTTGAAAAATATAAATCATGAAGAAATTGAATATCCGGCCATGTTTTCCATATTTTTGACTGGTGTCTCTGTTTTTTGAATCCTACGTTGATCAAGTCTCAGAATTTACAATGCTCAGAATTTACAATGCTGATTTCTATACCTCTCCCACAAGTTACCAAGTAATAGTGAATCTCTTAAAGGACCAAAGAGCCTATATTTATCCAAATGTTATATATTGCAATATTTTTGTCAAAGTATCTCTCACACAGTCTGGTACATCTTTCAATATATGATAGAATATATCCGTCAATTTCCTTTGATATCTCTTAAGCTATAAAAACCTCAACAACTTTGAGAACATTAAATTGGGAAAGAACGGTTACTTGGGGCTATACAAAACGTTGCTAGTGAGAATCTTAATATTTATATAGAATTCGAAATACCAAATAACTTTCGATTCTGCTCTAAAGCTAGTTAAAAAATGCCTTAACTTGGTTAAAACCATTATAATTGGATTAAACTTCAACATGGACTTGGGCTGAGAAATATAAAACGAACGAGTAAAGAAGGACTTAAAGTCGGTCGGGGCCGACTTTATGATACCCTACACCACTTTGCTAATTTAGTAGAGCTCCACATAACAATTAAAAGTTTTTTTATGGGAGAATTTAATCATACACGGTATGATTATAATTATAATTTAAAGTTCAAAAGTCGAAATATGCCGAAGCATTTGTATCTTTTATGTTCGGACTTGTATTGCCCATTTGATATATATGGGAGCTATATTCAAATCTGAACCGACCTTTATAAAATTTGGCAAAGATATTTCTGAGCTGTATTTCATATATTTATTGAATATTGTTGTTACGGAGTACATATTACGGCTGCGGAGGACTAAAATTACAAATCGGATGAACAATATATATGGGAGCTATAGCTATATCTGAGCCGATCTTCACCAAATTGACATAATACTTTCTAGACTCAATTCGGTCGTAAGTGCCAAATTTCATCCCATTTGGGCAAATATTAGACGTTTGGTGCACAATAAAAGGTAAATCAGACGAAGTTATTTATGGGAGATATATCCAAATCCGAACCGATCTCGATAAAATTTAGCAAAGGTATTTCTGAGCTGTATTTGATATATTTCCCCAAATATTGTTGTTACAAAGTGCATATTACGGCTGCGGAGGACTAAAATAAAAAATCGGATGAACAATATATATTGGAGCTATAGCTATATCTGGAGCTTTTTTTTCACACTTATTTTCAGGCCTAATTTGGTTGTATGTGCAAAATTCCATACTATTCGGGCTAATATTACACGTTTGGTGCACAATAAAAGGAAATTCGGATGAAGATATATATGGGAGCTATATCTAAATTTTTACCGTTTTTCTCCAATTTCAATAGGGTTCGTCCTTGGACCGAACGAATGATTTGTACAAAATTTCATCTGTATCGAGTTATAAATGCGAACTGTTCTTTGTTCACAAAAATACATGGACAGACGGACGGACATGCATAAATCGACTCAGAGTGTGATTCTATGCAGATCATCAAAAGGAACTATGGGTCTATCTCGTTTCCTTCTGCCTGTTACAAACAAATGCACAAAGACATTATACCCTGAACACCTTGTGGTGTAGGCTATAAAAATATTTACTTATTATAATTTCTCATTTTACTATTATTTCCCTTATAAAACAAGATTTATCTTACATTTGCATAGAATAAGAATAGAGATCCTATACTAAACATTTTTATAGAATTACTAGCTGAATCCTATGATTTTATATGTATTCAAAATTTAATATGCGAATATTTGTTGGTTTAGAAAAATAAAACAATTTTAAAAATTTAAATTAATAAAAAACGTAATTATTGCATCAAATATTTGAAATCGTCCGAAAATATATATAGGAGCTATATCTAAATCTGTACCGATTTCAATATAATTTGACAAACTTATTTTCTGAGCAAATCCCATCATCACATATTCCAAATTTCATTGAAATCGAACATAGATTTGGTGTTTGGTGCATCAAATAAACGAAATCGGCTGAAAATATATATGGGAGTTATGTCCAAATCTGAACCGATTTCAATGTAATTAAGCAATTTTATTTTTGTTCCAAATTCCGTTACGCATTCCAAATTTGAAGACTGTATCTATAAACGATCAATAGACATGTGCATCCAAAACCTAAATTTTCTGGAGGTACCTCCGATTCTTATACTATATTCCCAGTTCCAAGTTGAATTTTTAAAATTTATATAGCCTGTGTTACTTTAAGGCGATGCTGTAGTATATATTGAAATTCTCAGGAAAATCTGTGCATCAGTTTTCGAGTCCATAGATTACAGGGCAATATCGGTTCTGGGACCTTTCCCACAAACATTTTAAAAAAGGAATAATACAAGTATACAACTATACAACGACGTGGACCTGCATAGGCAACTTTTGTCAAAAGCCATTACAATATTAAAATGCGAAACTTAAAAAAACCGGTGAGTAATGTAGCTAAAATCATCAATATAGGGCTATACCAAAATATACCAAAATGTGGACCTGGGCCTCAATTCTTGTTCTATGAAAATGTGAAATGAAAACTTTTATAAGGGAAAGAAATGTCAAATGAAAATTATTATAGAGAAAATATTTTTTTCTTCATACTTTCATAGAACAAGAATCCAGCCCCTGCACAGACAATTTTCTGCCTTAGGCTGCAGTATCCATTACGAACTTCAAATTTGAACCAAATTTGAAACAATTCCGGTAAATAATGTCGCTAAAATCAACAAAATACCGAATATAGCGTGGTACCGTTATATGGGGGCTATACCAAAACATGGACCTACATGGCCCCGTGTGTCAGATTCAGCTCGGAAATACCTCTGCCAAATAGCTAATACAATTTTTTTAAAGTCATATTATTCATTCTATAGCAATATTATTTTGTGCGAGAGGTACAAGTGTCTCCTTCAAATTTAGTGGAAATCGAGTCAGAGTTTAATATATATCGCTCTGATTCCAATTTATAAGTAATTTCAACCACCTTTTTTAAGAAATATTTTTCAAATTTGGTATTTAAAACTTGCTTTAGATAACAACCCCTGTAGCGGGAAACTGGTCCCATCGCTTTACGGTATGTTAAATATTTTTATACCCTCCACCATACTATGGAGGGTATATTAACGTTTGTAACTCCTCGAATTACTCATGTCAGACCCAACAAAGTATATATATTCTTGATCAGCCTAAAATTCTAAGTCGATTTAGCCATGTCCGTCTGTCTGTCTGTCTGTCCGTCTGTCTGTTGTAATCACGCTATCTTTTGAACGAATTGGGATAGAAGGCTAAAATTTTGCACACGTGTTTATTTTTTCAGTAGGCAGGTTAAGTTCTTAAATGGGCCATGTAGGTCTACGTTTTCATATAGCCCCCATATAACGATACCTCCCGATATACGGTATTTTGATGATTTTAGCGACATTATTCACCGGAATTGTTGCAACTTTGGTATTTGAAGTTCGTAATGAATACTACAGCATAAAGCAGAAATTTGTCGGTGCAGGTGACATTATTTACCGGAATTGTTTCAAATTTGGAATTTGAGATTCGTAATGGATACTACAGCCTATAACAGAAAATTGTCTGTGCAGGTCCACGTCTTCGTATAGAACCCATATAACGGTACCTCTCAAAATTCGGGAACTACAGTCTGTGACAGAAAATTGCCTATGCAGGCCCAGGTCTTCATATAGGCCCCATACATCAGGACCTCCCTATATTCGGTATTTTGACGAGTTTAGGTACAATACCCACCGAAATTGTTTGAGATATCGTATTTGACGTTAGTAATGGATGCTATAGCCTGTGACAGGAAATTGTCTATACTGGCTCAGGTCTTCGCACAGCTCCGATATAACGGTAAATCCCTATATACGATATTTTGATGATTTTAGCTACATTATTCACCGTTTATTTCAAGTTTCGAATTTGAATATTGCAATGGCTAATGGCAAACAATGCCTATGTAGGTCCATGTCGTATAGACCTCAATATAACTGTTTTTTAATTTGTTTATCAATCGATTTCACTGACAAAAATGGAATAGACCCAATACTCAATGCCTATAATATGATTTATTAAGGTTTTCTTTACCTGATGGTAGAGGGTATTAAAAGTTTGACCCGGACGGATTACTGCAATAACCTTATCTGGTATACAGCTACTTTGGCTAAAATAGTGCTAGGACATCAAAAAGCTTTATGGTATACAAAATATTTGGATATTACGACTAAAACAATAAACAAATAAGTTCAAAGCAGGTTCATTTTCCATACCAACAATTCGAAATACGAAAGGAACACTCTTCGCTCAATATAAGAGTTTTTTATTTTTGTCAATTTTTTAAATTTTTTTGGATACATTCCTGAAATGGTGGATCTATATATTCCATTGTGGGAGAGACTCTAAATTAGGTAAAATATTACGATATACCACGTTTGGACCAAATTAGATACACCCTTCGAGAGTTATATTGCATACCAACCAAACAGGGAGGATCTGAGTGAAACGGCTCTAAAAGGCGTGAAACATGTATCGTCCAATATATGTTCCGATACTATTTTTGAAGGTGCGCCTAAAAAAACTAAACTTATCGGGCAAAAAGCACAACTATATGATATTGTGAATCGATGCAGTCCAAATTCGAACGTAACATGTCTGAAGACAAAATTGCGCAAAATTTAATCTTCCTACAACACACGGTTGGACTTTAGCGTGATTATAGCAGACGGACCAAGGGCGGCATCGACAGCGAATTTTACGCCGATTATGAATATATACTTTGTCGGGTCTAAAACGAGTTACAAACCGAATGACAGATTTAATATTCAATGCATGCTATGGTAGAGGGTATAAAAAATATTGGTTTTGTTGAATAAATATTAAAAAAAACAACTGATATCTAATCCTCCAAATTCAAATTTTCAACAAAAAAGCGACGGAAAATCGTCTACAGATAGAAAATATAATTAATGCTAATAGTTAGTCACCCAAACACTTTTATACAATTAGTGGAAAAGAATGTGATAGGTATAATTAATTCTTGGCATCGATTCGAACACACAACAATGGAAAGTGACAGGTTGTCTCTTGAAAAAATACACAATAAGGGGTGACATTTTTTATGAATGGCTCGGGAGCATAGAAACGAGGGTGGTTCAAACAATTCGGGGAGAATAGTATATAGCTGTGCAATAATTTAGTTACCAAGTTCTAAATATATTAAATTCAAATCCAGTTGATCTTTTTTTATATATTAAAGACTTAAATATCAAAAATCCAAATCTGTTTATAGCCAATTTAAACATCTGTCTACACATGAACATTTCATGGCCACTTGAAAACGCCGAACAAAAACAAAACTTACCGGTCTTTATTTCAAAACACATCTGTGATAGTTTTTGCATGCATAAAAGTTAATAGTTTAATGAAGTCATTAAATACAGTCAATTAAATATGTAGTTTACACATAATCACATACATACACACACAAACAAACAACAGCGCTCACAGCCAGACACATTAACACCAAACAATACCGCCAAAAAAAAAAAAAAACGGGCATTTAATGAAAACAATTGATTGTTTTGTTAGGTTGAGATCAAAAAAATCTATTCTATTCTATTTGCCATAACCCAACATAAATGTGTTTATATATCGACGTGAGTTTTGATGCGAAACAAAAAAAAAAAAATCGACACTAGAATGAGTCGCTCGTTCATTATATTGTTTAGGTTTCATTTTGTTTTTATAACTTCTGGTTAATTTTTCAGAACAGAATTTCCAACTAAAAATATATATTTTAACTCTAAACTATTTATTTAGACAATGTCGACATTCTTTTTGGGGCTTCCAATACATTTTTACAGAGTTAGCAAAATTTCAACACTACTCATATGAAAATTATTTTCCACTTCTATACGGCAAATGAAATAGCAGAAAAAAAAAACAAAACTTATTCAGCGGAAATCATTTTATCAGACAATTTATGTTTCTGTAAACAGACATTGCCTCAAAGCAGGTACTCGCATTTTTTTTTTTTTTTTGTGAGACACATAAATGTATTAGGTTGTGGTGATAACCATTCAATAAATTGATTTGCAACATGTTTGATGAAATGAGAGCGTTATTTTCATTCAATCTGTTGATTTCTGTTTAGAATTTGCGATTTTATTTACTTTTCGTTAAATGGAAGGATACAACTAATTATCATTCGAGTCAGACATGAGATCATTCACGAAATATGCACTAGTTGAAAAAATGCTTCTAATCCTAAATTTTATGAACCATGTAATAATCTAGCCGATTTGATAATGTGACACAAATACACACAATACATTTTGAAAGTGTAGTAAAAAATAATAAACAAGTTAAAAAGCATTACGTTCAGCCGGGTCGAACTTTGAATACCCTCCACCATTTGAAACGAATTTGTAAATTTTCAAAAAATAAAATCCTTAAAAAATTTTGTTTACATTTAAAAACAAGTAAGCAAAGGCTACAGTCGAGCGGGGCCGACCGTTGAATACCCTACAACACTATAATAAATGATACAGTTTATATAGGCGAGATACTCGAAAGAATTCCACAAGATATTGTGACAAATAATAAAAGAAAACCATCAGGTTTCGTTCTCTAATTTTGGAATAATAGCAACTTAAACTAATTTGCTCATTTCCAATTTATTGGTAGATGTTGCACTTAAATGGTCTTCCTAGATCCGGAACCAATATTTCCCAAAGACCTGTAATCTCTCAGAAGTGGCAAAAGATTAACATTTGACTGAAACGCATCTATATGAGATACAGACATTTGACTATATTCTTCAACGAAATAGTCAGAAGTGCGTCTTTCCTGTATTTGTGAATTCTCCAAAAAGTCACTGGAATGTACATTTTCGTATTTTGTCTACAAAAGTTGGCAAACTATTTCACACATTGAATATTTTTGGATGGCCATCCGAAACTGCTTGGCTTTTGCAATGTGCGGTAACCCCCATTCAAATGTGCGTGAGGATCGGGCGATAATTACGACCTGCCGACAATTTTGCAGTTTTTTGGTCCATTTCAACCTCTAAATATATGGCGATCATCTCCAAAAAGAGTAGGCTCCTATTCTGACCCTCATCTTATCCCCATGCAAAATTTTGTAAGGATCGGGCCATAAATGCGATCTGTATATGATATCCTTATATCCTAACTACTTAGTTCTGTTAGCTGTAGAAATATTACCAAATGTTTAATTCAAAATGAAAATATGCCAAAAATATGACAAAATTGAGAAAATATGAGAAAATTTTACAAAATCAATATTTTCAGCTTTAGAGAGATGTTTTTATGCGATCTTTTAGACGTTTTTTCTTTCCTGCCAAGAGGCCATTCTGAATTAATGAGAACTGTCGAAATCAGTTCAGCCGTTCTCGACATATAAGAGATCTTTCAAGCATATCTTCTATATATATCACACATATTTTGCTATATATCCGATTTGTTGGATGTTAACATCAATGTAAAGATCAGAAGTAACCTTGTCATGGCTTTGTGATTTCGCCGGGATTTAAAATAGTCGCGGTTTAATGAAAAATTTTGAATTTTTTCAACACAAAAGATATGGTCTATTTTACCCGCTAAATATTATCCGATGACCACCCAATTTGGTAGGCTTCTTCCCCGCCCTAAACACTAGCTACATGCGAAATTTGTCTATAATTGCGACCTGTATAGCTACTGCAAAATTCGACATTTTTTCAGTATTTGGTCCATTTTAACCCCTAAACATTTGGCGATCATCTCCAAAAGCAATAGGGTTCTATTCTGGTCCAAGCCCCACCTACATTCTAAATTTCGTGAAGATCGGGCCATAATTGCGACCTGTAGAGTGATTACAAATTAACATGGACAGACGGACAGACGGACGGACGGACATACATAGCTAGATCGACTCAGCTCGGCGAGCTAGGAAGATCCATATATACTTTCCTATGTGGGAAACCAATATTTCGAGGTGTTACATAATTTTTGGCCCAATCAAACTTATAATACCCCCAACACATAGTGTTGTAGGGTATAAATACCGAATATAGCCGAATATGGTGTCTATACGACGTGGACCTACATAGGTATTATTTGTCATAAGCCATTACTATATATTGAAATTCGAAAACTTGAAATAAACGGTGAATAATGTAGCAAAAATCATCAAAATATCGTATATAGGGAGGTACTGTTATAACGGTCATAGGCTCTAGCACCCATTACGAAGTTCAAATACGACATCTCAAACTATTTCTGTGGGTATTGTACCTAAAAGCGTTAAAATGCCGAATATAGGGAGGCACTGATATATGGGGCCTATACGAAGACGTGGACCTGCATAGACAACTTTCTGTCACAGACTATAGATTCCCATTACGAATTCTAAATACGTAATTTGAGACAATTCCTGTGAATAATGTCGCTAAAATCATCAAAATACCGAATATCGGGAGGTACCGTTATATGGGGGCTATATGAAAACGTGGACCTACATCGCCCATTTACGAACTTAACCTGCCTACTGGAAAAATAAACATGTGTGCTAAATTTTAGCCTTCTATCTCAATTCGTTCGAAAGATAGGGTGATTACAACAGACAGACAGACGGACATCGCTAGATTCTGAGGAGCCAAAAATTTCTAGAAAAACGTCATATAGGTCCACAGAAAAATATAGTCCCTTCATTTTTTAAGTATTGTACAATTCAACCACCGTTCCCATCGCCGTTGGTTGTAGTTTTGTATTTTGAGTTCGGAGCAATAAATTGTATCCTTTTAAACGAAGAGAAGTTCACGTCTATAGTACATGCATAGCCTCCAAACACCGACGTAGTCCTGTTTAAAGAATTTGTTCCAGAAAAAACTTGGGTCGAGCCGAAACACAGATAAAAACCTAATATAAGGAATCTATCTCTTGCATTAGCAGTAGGCTGAAAATAAATTATCTGAAGTCGGATATTATATTTTGTAGTTTTTATACCCTTCACCATACTATATTATTCCGTTTGTAACTCCTCAAATAAGCATTTTATTCTTGATCAGCATACTATTATATTCCGATTTAGCAATTTCCGATCGCCTCTCTGTCCGTCTGTGGCAATCACCCTAGCTTCCGAACGGAATGAAATACGTTGATAAAATTTAATTTAAATGTGTTTTAGGTCAATCGAAATTTTGGTATTGAAAATCGGGTATATAGGTCCTCGTTTTGAAATAGGCCCCATATAACTGTACCGGCAGATTTAAGGTTTTTAAAGTGTTTTAGTATAGATCCCATATAATTGTACCTTCCGATATTCGTTGCTGTTATAATATGAAGGGCTCACAGCTATACCGAACTAAGTCATAAAAACATAATTCGAAGATATTTAGAGGTAAAGTAAATGCACTGCCATTAATTTCTGGAAGGAATATTTTAGTCTACCAAAAGAAAATCTAAAAGTCTATATTCAAAATAACTAATGATATTAATTTAGAATAAAAATGATTTAAATATATTACTAAAAAATATTCAAAAACAAAAAAATCTACTTTGGTTCATTATTACTATGAATAAAATTTCAAGGTTTCACAGCTAAAGCAAACCAAGTCAAAAAATTAAATAAATTGTTCGTTATATGACTAAATATAGTTAACTTAAGCGATTAATTTCCCACTAGTTTCGGAGTTTTATTTTAAGTCATGTCTTGGCTTGGCGGCTGGCAGCTGTGGGTGCTTCTATTGTAATTGACAATCATTGTGATTTTTAGGAAAATAAAATAAATTCAGTGAAAAGGAAAGCCAGATAGACACTATCACACACTCACCACTATGCGACGCGTTTCGCCGTTGGTTAAGCGGCTCATCAGGCATATTTGGTGTGGATGATGGCTTACAAGGGCCGTTCTCTGGAAAGTAGTATATATTTCGAACTTATTGCAAATTAGCATATGCGAATTATACACTAGAAACTCTCCAGGTTCGACTCAAGTTCTATTGGCAGATCTTTTTCACAGCAAAGTTTTGTTTTTGTAGTGATGGATTTTTTTGTCCACAACAACTACATTGCTTCCAATGCATACACTTGTTTTAGTGCTGCTTTAGGAAGACGGGTTAATGGCTCTGAACGTAGAGACGGCAACTTCTAGTTGGCTGCACACCGAGGTCCGCGGTTCAAATCCCACAGCCAGGCTCGGCTGAATTTTTGAGTTTTGCCTTGTTAAGGCGAAGATCATATGTTTTATGATTTATGTGTTTGTTTTCTCTTTCGAGACGAGCTTAATGATCTGAAGCCATCATCCACACCAAATATGCCTGATGAGCCGCTTAACCAACGGCGAAACGCGTCGCATAGTGGTGAGTGTGTGATAGTGTCTATCTGGCTTTCCTTTTCACTGCAAATTTCAGATCATTAAGCTCGTCTCGAAAGAGAAAACAAACACATAAATCATAAAACATATGATCTTCGCCTTAACAAGGCAAAACTCAAAATAAATTCATTTTTTTAAAAAATAAATTAATGTTAACAGGGATAAAGGAAAATTTAAGGTTTCAACTATGGTAGAAATAAGAAGGTAAAGTCATGCAATTATATGTTTAAATTTTTATACCCTTCACCATAGTGTGGAGGGTATATTACATTTGTAATTCTGTTTGCAACACCTCGAAATATACATTTTAGAACCCATAATATATTATTGATCAGCATAAAATTCTATATCGATTTAGCGAGGTACGTCCGGCTCTCCATCTGTTCGTCTGTGGAAATCACTCTAGCATCCGAACGAAACGAAGTAAGTTGATAAAAATTTACTCAAATGTGTATTATGTCTGCAGGACTTTTGGTATTGAAAATGGGCCATATAGGTCCACGTCTTCGTATAGCCCCTAAAATACGGCTACATTCGGTATTTTTAAGATTTTAACAGAATTTTTAATGAATTTTAATTTTTTGAAAATTGTCAAATTTGTACCAAATGGTGGAAGGTATTCAAACTTCGGCCCGGCCTTACTTACAGCTTTTTTACTTGTTTTTTTTTTTTTTTTTCAAAGTTATGCATTTGACAACATCTCATTGTCAAAATGTATATTTATAAATCCATTATACATACAAAACAGATATGGGAACCTGCTTTCTAGGCAGGGAAATTTAATAGAGTAAATTACACAAAATGCAGAGATGGATATGCTTATTTGAAATGACTTTACCTTCTTAATTTTACCATGGTTTCATCAAATATTTACACATAAAAAATTCGTCATTTCCGTCATCATTTTTGGGGATGGCAAATATTGCCCATCTTCATTACTGGAAAAATCACTAGCACTGCTATTAGTACTATCCATTTATAGAAAACACTGATTTTTTTAATATTGCTGAAAACTGAACGACAATAAACACGTACTCACTAATAGTACTGATTCAAAGTGAAACACACTGACTTGGATCATTTTTGCTTTGAAAAAAGTCGAAAATGACAGTCGTTGACTTAGGTTTTTTACCGTCATCTATGGAACGAAACACTTTTTGACATTGTGCTTTACAGGATAAACAGATTTTCCATATACGGGGACATCGGCACTAATTTCAGCATTTTTTATTTTTCATGACTTAGTTCGGTATAGCAGTGAGCCCTCCATATGTGAAAATTGAATGCTTATTCACAATACTAAAGGAATAACAGTTGCTGACTTGTTTCGTGTTTTATGAGAGATATAAAATTATTTAAAATATTGACCCTTTATTGAGAAGGTACCAGAAGAGAAGGAGAGGGGCAATATATCCCATCATTTGTTATTGAAAATATTGAAATGTGTGAAGCTTAGAATGAATCGAATGCTTATGTCTGGTTTTATGAGCATTTCGGTCATTTCAAATTTTAACTCTTTGTGGGGAAGGTTCCCTATATTTCCCATATTCACACCAGCTATTGTTTAAGTATAAATATTGCGAAGTGTGAAATTTGAAGAGAATTTGATTTCGCACTTCGCTTTTTATGATCGTTTCGGTTACTCAAATTTGTGACTCTTTGTGGGGGAGGTAGCCGAAGGAGGTGACCGATATTGTCCATCTCCGAACTCGATCTAAGTTTAACAATAATATTACGATGTACCAAGTTTGGACCGAATCGGATACTTCCTTCGAGAATTATCGTGCGTAACAGCCAGTCTGTCCGACACCCCTAGATCGACCCCAAATTTCCTTAAACGGATTATGTCGAAAAGGGACCTAGTGTTTAAAACGGTTATTTCGTTCAGGCACGTTTTGACCATATCAAATGATGTATACCTTCTATTGCCACATATATGACATAGGGTATAATGATACTTCCTGCAAATTAATAATCATTTAAACCATACAAATTACAAAGTACACGTTTATAGGACTATGTTCTCTTTTAACAATATTCTTAAAAATAAACGAAAATTATCTATGGAAAAAAATTCTTTTAAAATCCTCAATTATGAATAAATTATTATGGCAATAAGAATCCGTTTTCATTCTTTAAAAAAAATACACGAATTTGGTTCTGATAGTCCGTAAAATAATTGTCTTGAAAAGTATAGGATTTTGTCTCTTAAAGGCAACTTGAAAATAATTAACTTCAAAATAATATCGCCAAAAAATATACCTCAAGTTAGCAATAGTATATAATATGTCCTATTTATTATAAAATAAGTTATAAATTTCCTATTACATTTCTCATACACCATTCAACACACATTTCTCACTTTATCCATGTTCTTATTCACCCCACCCCAATACACAATTACAATATTCAAAACAAAGGAATTTTGCGCGGTGCAGCACTGTAAACTTCGAAGAAAAGTGCAAAAATTAAAAAAAAAAAAAAAATACGCTTATATTGAAAGCCACTCAAATCACAACGTAATATCTAGCAGGACGCTCTACCACCAGATGTTTTATATCAAACGTGTGTATGTGTGTGCAGGTCTTTGCCAGTGTAGAATAGGCGCTTTGTTCATATTTGCTAGGAATTCGATTGGCGGAATTTCTGCTTTGTGTGCTTAGAGATAAATATATAACGCGAAGTAAATTTGCAGTTTGTACTATTTATTCGACAGCAAATTTATGGTTCATTATAATATCGCCGGCATGTTTTTCTGCGTTGCTCCTTTTTTTTTTTCTTTTGGAAATTTTCATCGTAGAATTTATGATTGTAGCCTATGAAAAGGTGATGACCAACCGAACGGTGTTGGCTGTTGTAAAATTTTATTTTAAATATTTCAACAGAATAAAGGTGAATTTATGAAATTGTGAATTTTTCGAAGTAATAAGAAAAAATCGGTGCAAGTATTTGGAAAATGTGCACAATTATTTACACCCTCAAGGTTATTGGGTAATTTATAGATTACTCTGAAATGTGTGGCCTTAATTTTGTCTAGTTGAAATATACAGATAGTTCATGTAAACTTTATGTAAAATAAGTCTTTGTAGCTTTAAATCAAAGTTTGATTGACTTGGTGTTTAAAAGAGAGAATACATTTGTTTGGAGGACATTGATGTTCCAAATATTAATATGTGTAAATATATTTTGTAGTATGCCGCAATGGCGACCAGAAAAAAAATTCAACACTGGAAATGCAAATACCAAGCAATGACTGATTCATCAACGTCCAGACGAAACGGTTGAAGCTAAAATCTTGAAAATTTGGTGAGGATCACCCTTGGTTCGAAGGTGTCAGATAAGGCTGGTATTTTTTTTTTAAATTCCTTTACATTTGATGCATCTGGAATTCTAAAACTTGAAATTAACATTACTGGCGGAGTGTAGGATTGGGAAATGTTTCGAAATGTTTACTTATGTTCACGAAAAGTACTAAATTCGGTACAATTTCGATTTGGATGATCCGATAGAGCTATAGTATTGTGGGACTGAAGTATGCATGTAGTTTTAGGTAATTCGTACTTATATGTACTAGATGGTACTGACTTTGGTACAATTTAATTTTGAGAGAACTGGCAGAGTTGGTATCCCGAAATTTTGAATTTGTTTACTATTGCATTCTATGATGTAGGTAGTTATGGAAATTTATACTTACGTGTGCTGAATGGTACTAAATTTGGAAGAAGTTAAAAATAAGACTGTTGGAGTGTGGGATTAGGATTGGTTTTTATATTCGTATGTACTATACATGAGATGAGATAAAAAAACTGCAACAATGTCAAAAGCCTAATTTTTCCTTTTCTTTTAATTTTTATTGAGTGAAAGCAAAAAATGTCGGAGATAGCATCACATTTTAGAATAAGCTTAGAATTGTTCGAATTGGTAATCTTTGGCACGAATTATGACCTTCAAACGGCCAATGAAACCGTCAAACGATGTCCGAATAATGGTCCAACGGATTGGTATTCGGAGATTGGGGGCCATTGCGCGCTAGAAATAAAGCCAGGAACCTAATTTTGTAACCATTCTTGGGTGGCGCGTGGTGCTGAGCCTTGTTGGAATGTCCAAGGTCTTTGGTCAAAATATTTACGTGCCCCAGAATATTTTCGGGATAATATTCGGAGTGGAGAGCGACCATCGGCTGTTATGGTGGCCCCCACCATCTCCATGGCTGGCGCTTGAGTTCTGGTGGTCAACCGAAGGTGCACATTTTCAGCTGACCTCTTTGGCAAGTAAACACGATCATTTTGTTGGTTTACAAACTGCTGGACAACGAATGTTTTCTCATCGGAGAAAACCAAATTCGGCAGTTCACCACTTGCGGCCAAGCGAAGCAACTCTTTAGCTCTTTTGAGTCTATTTTCTTCCTGCTGCCCTCAGTCCCCGGTAGTATTGTGGGACTGAGGTATGTAGGTGGTTTTGGTAATTTGTACTTATGGTACAATTTAAATGTTGAAAGAACTGATAGTTTTGGAATCCTGAAATTTGGAAATAAGAATACTATTGGATTGTATGATGTGGGTAGTTTGGGACATTTATACTTAGGTGTTCTAAATAGTACTAAATTTGGTAAAAATTGGATTTGAGTGAACCAATAGAGCTGGTATCCTGAAATTTAAAAATAAGATTACAGTCGGAGTGTAGGATTGGGAAAGAAGGTTGCGTTGGAATTTTTATACCCGTATGTATTATATGGTACTAAATTTGGTACAATTTTTATTTGAGCGAAATTTAAATTGAATTGATATGGAATTTTTAAATGTTGGTATTGAGGTCTCTGCTGGTGAGTTTCGAAATACGTTCGGCAAATGTACGAGAGGTACTGAATATTTTTTTTTTATCGCTTTAACGGATACTGCTTGTAATTTGAAATTTGGTATTAAGATCACTGTTTGTGCGTACGGTTGAGATTTGGAAGTGCTGTTGGAAATACCTACTAAATGGTGCTAAATTTGGTATTTGGTGAAAGCTCTGACTTGGAATTCATACATTGAGGGGAGATTTGGAAAAAAGTACGAAAAATACTAAATACTAACTTTGGTATTTGGGGAAGGAATATAGCTATAAATCTGAATTTTGAGAGATTTGCAAGTGGTTTTGGAAATACGTACTAAATGGTACTAAATCTGGTATTTGGGGAGGGCATTGATTTGGAATTCATATATTGAGGGGAGATTTCGAAAGACGTACCAAAACAGTATGAAGCTTTGGTAGCTTTGGTATTTGGGGAAGGAATATATCTGAAATTTGGATAGACAAGGTAAAGGGTTATTCGAAATTCGAACAATACGTGTACCATAAGTACTTAAATGCACTAAAATTGGTACGATTTGTAATGAAGATGCACATCGAAGGTATATAAAAATCTGAACCGATCTCGATAAAATTTGGCAGAGGCATTTCCGGACTGTATGTGATGTCCGGCATCAAATATCATTGTTGTGGAGTGCATATTATGCATGTGAAGGGCTTCAATACCAAATCGGATGAAACATATATATGGGAGATAAAGGGATATCTGAACCGATTTTCATCAATATTTGAAGTACTTCAGCGCCGACATTTAGTCCACTTGGGCTGATATTAACTATTTGGTGCACAATAAACCTGAACTCGGATAAAGATATATATGGGAGCTATATCCAAATCTGAACCGATCTTGACAAAATTTAAAACACCTATTTCTGAGATGTATCTGATTTCTGGTACCACATGTCATTATTGTAGTGTGCACATTAAGTACGTTAGGGACTTAAAATCCCAAATCGGATGAAAGATATATATATATGGCAGCTGTAGGTATATCAGATCCGATTTTTACCAATATTTGAAATACTTTTTTCTGGGCTGAATTCCGTCATAAGTGCCAAAATTCAGTCCATTTGGACATATTGGCCACTTGGCACATAATTAACCTGAAATCGGTTCAAGATACATATGGGAGCTATATCTAAATTTGAACCGATTCTCACAAATTTCAATAGGGTTCATCGTTGGGCAAAACAAATATTGTTTGGAAAATTTCATTTCAATCGGATAATAAATGCGACCTCCATTTTGTTCACAAAAATACATGGACAGACGGACGGACTGGCATGCATAAATGACTCTGAAAGTAATTATATTAAGATCCTCCAAAGTAACTATGGGTCTACTTCGCTTTCTTCTCCATGTTACCACTATGTAATTTAGGATATAAAAAGAACTAAATGGCATTAAATGTGATATTTATGGATGGAATGGAGGTGGTAATCTAATATGAATGTGTATTGATAAATTGTGGTCTTTAATAAAATGCATTCAAATTGGGGTGAAATATTCTCAAAAATAAATAAATAAATTCATTTAATATAAATTCCCAAGTCCGCATGCAAAATAATATTTATATGAGTTTTTTTTTTTTTTTTTTTTGAGAAAATATTTGGTATTTGGATAGCTGTTCGTTTTTCAGTTAGTATACTAACATTACCAATTCCACTACCACAACATATATATTCCAACAACTACATATATGTATATTTATGTTTGTCTGAGTTAATTGATCAACTGTCAAAAACATCCCTCCCTACTGTAATTAAGGATAATGCGATTTAAATGTATGTAAAATCCACAACCAAGAAAACAACTACAAATTCAAACCATAGCAACGTCAAGATGTCATCTGCTTATCAGATGTCTGGCAAATGATTTTCAATACACGGAGATAAGAAAAAACATGTTGTTTTTTAAAACTTATCTCAATCACAAAAATTCCTTGAAATCTACTTCATGACAAAATTCTTACAATTAAATTTAAACGAAAGACACACACACTCATACATACAACTTTAAATATTCCAAATAATAATAATATTATTACTTTGATGATGATTATCAGTTAAAGTCAGCATAAAAACTAAACAAATTATAAGTTCATTTATCATTAAATTAGCATATTACGCCCCGTTCGTAATGACAACAACCATGGCAATAACTACAACAAAACACACACAAACGATGACAAAACAAATACCGATACAAAACGGATATCCTAGGGAAACAGTAGTTTTCCGAGCATAGGAAAACCCTTAGCTGACATTTCCGTCTGTACGTCTCCCCCACCATCTTACCCCTATCTCTCGACCACCCCCCGTCTGCTGCCGTATACCGTCTAATATACCGTTTATTGCCTTTGTAACAGTTGTTTTGATGTTATCATGTCACGTCAGAAATGAAATGAAAGAGAGCGACGATAGGCAAATCTATGGGATTTTATGCATGTTTAACATTTCATTTTCATTTGCTTGACTCGTAAGTTGGGTTCCTTTTGGGGTACATGTGAGTGTGTGTGTCTGTGTGATTGTTTGTTGTCTCGGTGGTGTGTCTGTTTGTGTTGTTTCGTTTGACTAACGATATAATTGACAAAACAAATCGCATTATACACTCGAGAGTAATGCAGAGTAGTAGAAGAAAAAATCGTAAAAGGATTTGTTCGAATTTATGCAGTTGCTAGAGAGGATAAAGAAGGGAATATTTCATTTATGTGTTTACAAATACTTCCCCACAGTAAAAGAAGTACATTTTGTTTGTAATTTATAAAACCAACTTTTTCGATGATCTGCATTCATAGGTGTCATTTAACCTACGGAAAACCTGCAACCAGTAGAAGAATCCTATAAGAAATTTTAAAACGAATTTCAAATGGTTCCTCCGTCAGCGCACAGCAAAAGCTTGGTAGGCCTGTGGGCTACTTTCTGCAAAGGTCCCAAAAATACTAAATATTTTCTCAAAATTCTTGTTATATTTGAAAATATAATTTTTCCAGTTAATAATGAGATATAATCTTATTCAAATGGCTACATCGGCTATTTATAGAGTAGACTTCACGTTCGATCCAATTTTGAAGCACATTTTCAGTTGTTTGCAACTATATTCACCAATGACGTCACGAATATTGTCCTCTAAGGCGTCAATTGTCTCTGACTTCTCGGAGAAACTCTTATCTATGATGGCCCCCTAACAATAATAGTCCTATGGTGTCAAATCGTAGATTCGTGGTGGCCAGCCGATTTCAGCTTTGCTGCTAATAATGCGATTTTCAGAAACAGAGCGCAAACCATTAATTGTAGCTTTGGTTTAGTTGAACCCAAATGTTTTCAAATGTTGTCTCTTCAGTTTTGGTGCACAAAAATTCGTTCAACATAAAGTAATGGCCACTCTTTGCTCATATAAAAAAGGTCCAATTATGCCTCTGGACCAAAATCTGCACCATACTGTAACTTTTTTTTGTGCATTGGTTTTTAATGAAAGTGTGCGGATTTTCTGTGAACAAATGTGGCAATTTTGTTTTCAAAATCCGTAACCACTTTTCGCACACATCCTGCAACATTACCATGATTTTCAAAGTCGAGTCTCAAAAATTCCCAGCATCGCCCAATCATATTCGTTCAGCGAAAGAATGAACTAACTACATTTCAAATCAGACATGAGCTAAGTGTTACCATTTTCAAAGTAAACACAAGTTGAAAAAAGTTAGATGGCAGACCCATTTTTAAGAAAAATATCTGAACTATAACTTCCGTCTATTCTGATATTTGGAAGGCCTTTGAAAGAATATCTCTATGAAATTTTTGGCCAATAGTATACAGATAATTCAGTATACAGAAGATATTGCATCAGATCTTAAAAAATATCCAATGGAAACCCACAAAAGACATTGGATCTATAGAAGTAGCCAAAAAGTTTTCGGTCAATTGAAACCCTATTAAATATTTCTTTGGTCTATGGAAGAACTCTAAATAATCCTCAGTTAATATTAGACCCCTTGAAGATTGTTGGTCTATTAAAGACTTGTCAAATGTGTTTGGCCAAAAATAATTCAGTATTTAGAAGACCTATAAAAGGTTTTCGTTCTGTGAAAAAGTCTTTCTTCAAAAGAAAACTTCAAAACGTCTTGTTTAAATAAAAGAACTATAACAGCTCCTCGACCTAACAAAAATTTAAAGATCTGAGGTTCATAAGACATCAGCCTTCGGACTTCAGAAGAATATATCCTTAGCCTATAATGAACCTCTAAAAGGTCTCCGGTTTATGTAAAACCATTTGTCTATAGAAGTCTGCGTTCTATAGAGAACTCTAAAGTTCATCAGCTTATAGAAACCCTTTATAGATCCTCGGCCATTGAAAGAACTCCAAAAGGGCTTCAGTCTATAGTGGACCTTTAAAAGGTCTTTGGTCTATGGGATTATCTGTCTATGTAAGACCAGCAAAAGGCCTTTTGACTTTAGATGATCTGCAAAAATCCTCAATCTATTGAAAATCTTTAAATGGTCATTGGTTTATGAAATACCTCTAAAAGGGTTTTGGTTTATAAAATTTCTTTGAACAACTATTTACCTTAAGAAGATCTACTTTAAGTGTTCGATCTATAGAAAACTTTTTTAAAATCCTCGGCTAATGAAATAACTCAAAATGTTCTCCGGTCTATTGAAGACCTTTACAAGATCGTTGGTCCATAGAAATCCTGTGCAAGATATTCGATCTATGGAAATGATCCTAAAGATCCTCGTTCTCTGTAAGACCTACGAAAGGCCTTCCTAGTCTTATAAAATACCTCTAAAAGGACTTCGGCCTATAGGAAACCTGTAGAAGGTATCGGTCCATATAAGATTTCAAAAAATCTTCTCTCTGTTGAAGACTTGCGAATAATTTTTTGTCTAATGAAGACTAAAAAAAGGTTTTCGGTCTGCAAAAAGTCGTTAGTTTCTAACAAGTAAAAAAACATTAAGTTCGGCCGGGCCAAACTTTTAATACCCTCCACCTTAGGGTAAAAAAAACATTAGAAGAAATGTGGCAAAAACCATTAAAATGCCGATTATGGGGAGGTACCGTTATATGGGGGCTATACCAAAACGTGGACCTATAATTACAATGTTTCGCCACCGGAGCTGGAACCCATTATGACCCACAAATACCAATTTTTAGACAAATCAGTGAAAAAATGTGGCAAAAACCATCAAAATACCGAATATCGGGAGGTACCGTTATATGGGGGCTATATCAAATCATGGACCCGGGAGGTACCGTTATATGGGGGCTATACCAAAACGTGGACCTATAATTACAATGTTTCGCCACCGGAGCTGGAACCCATTATGACCAACAAATACCGATTTTCAGACAAATCCGTGAAAAAATGTGGTAAAAAAACTAAAATACTAAATATCGGGAGGTACCTTTATATGGGGGCTATACCACAACGTGGACCTATACATGCAATGTTTTGCCACACGCTCAGTGACCCGCTACGACCTACAAATACCAATTTTAAGACAAAACCGTGAAAAAATGTGGCATAAATCATCAAAATACCGAATATCAGGAGGTACCGTTATATGGGGACTATACCAAATTATGGACCCATACATGCAATGTTCCGCCACCGGAGCTGGAACCCATTATGACCAACAAATACCAATTTTAAGACAAATCCGTGAAAAAATGTGGCATAAATCATCAAAATACCGAATATCGGGAGGTACCGTTATATGGGGACTATACCAGAACGTGGACCGATATATCTCATTTTCAATACCAACCATCCTAGACACAATGCAAATAGCTCTGCTAAATTTTGGAGCTCTACGTCAAATAATGTGGACTGTACCGTGATTTCAACAGACAGACAGACAGACAGACAGACAGACGGACAGACAGACAGACAGACGGACATCGTTAAATCGACTTAGAATTTTATGCTGATTATGAATATATATACTTTATGGGGTCTAAAACGAATATTTAGGGATGTTACAAACGGAATGACAAAGTTAATATACCCTCCTTTCCAAGGTGGAGGGTATAAAAAAAAATTAAAAAATCTTCTTCTTTTAGAAGACTCTTTAATATCTTCTGGAAAGTCACAGAAGGGTCTTCGGTTTATAGAAGGGTTAAAAAGTGATTACTATCTATAGAAGAACTGTGAAAATTGTGTGAAGGCCGGTGAAGCGTCTATGGAAGACCTCCGCATACGGTCTTTTATTTATATTATTCACCCTCTTCGTAGATTCTTTATCTTTAAACCAACCATTAACATTTTCCCCCTGTGTAAACGCTTCTGTTGTGTTTATTTTTGTCTACGACATTTAATTCATTTTTTTAGTTTTGCGGTAAATTTTTATTTTTTTTTTCTTTTGGTCTGATAAATGTCTGCAAAACGCAATAAATGCCAACAAATATTCTACGTTAAACGTTTTGAAGGGTTTATGCCACATCATAACCAACAAATTCGCCTAAACAAATTGTTATTGCTGTTTTTGTTTTTGTTACAAACTCATACTAACTAAGCACGCCTACAAATCGAATCGCCTATCGTTCCGAGCACACAACAATAGCCAAACACTTTGCTACAAGTTTTATTGTGGATTTCCTGTAGACGTTTAAACAGATTTATGCCTTTTCAATTGCCAAAAACCAAAAATTGTGTTGCAACATCTGTTAACATGTTTCCTTACGTGCGGATAGACATGACTGTCACACACACATGCGAAGGGAGAGTAAGAGACACGCACCCATGGCATGGAAATTCAAGTTCCATTAAGGGGTAAACATTCACGCTCATTCTACCATGAAATAGAATTATAGTTTTATGGCCACAAAACGTATACTGGAATTTTACAAAGAATTACTTATAATTTCAATAAATCCATACAACTATTGCTAGTTGTAGACCATCCCAATTTCATGGCCAAACACTGTCCTCACATATGCATTGTGCAGATTGTTACAAATGTTTCCGTATTTATTGTCTTTACAACACCCCAATTTTTATTGCCATTGAGAAATTGTTGTTAACATTGTACTGTTGTTGGTTTTCTTTTGTAACATTTTGTTTATGCAATTTCAGAGTCTTTATTTATTTTTTATTGAAATCGTTTTCTAGCGTTGATTTACATAAAAATTCAATTTGAGCCCACTTTGGCCACAAAACGGTGGAAATTAAATTAAGTGTGTTTGGATTCTTGAGGAAAACAAATGTAAAAATTTGTGGGAATTAAATTGGTAGAGGTTTTCTGTTTCTTATTTATTTATTTATTTATTTATTTATTTGAGAATGATAGTTTTTTTATGATGACTGATGAAACAGTAAAGATTTCTGTTACAATGATTAACCATTTTTTTTTTGTAATTTTTGACTTTTTAAAGGGAAGGTAATTTTTTGTTAGTTATTTAATAATTTTGTCTTTCGAGCTGACGGAATTTGTATAATTATTCTTGATCAGCGTAAAATTTGAAGCTGATTAAGCAATATCCGTGAAATAATGTGACGAAACCATCAAAATACCGCATATCGGGAGGTACCATTATTTGGGGGCTATACCAAATCGTTGACCTATACATGCAATGTTTCGGCACCGGAGCTAGAACCCATTATGGCCAACAAATACTAATTTTTAGACAAATCCGTGAAAAAATGTGGCAATAATCATCAAAATACCGAATATCGGAAGGTACCATTATATGGGGACTATACCACAACGTTGACGGATATATCTCACTTTCAATACCAACCATCCTAGACACAATACAAATTATTCTGCTAAATGTTGATGCTCTACGTCAAATAATGTGGGCTGTAACGTGATTTCAACAGACAGACGGGCATCGTTAAATCGAGTTAGAAATTTATTCTGATTATGAATATATATACTTTATGTGGTCTACGATGAATATTTAGGGATTTTACAAACTGAATGACCATGTTAATATACCCTCCTTTCCAAGGTGGAGGGTATAAAAATACTTCAGATAGGAAGCTTAGATATGGGACAGATGAGTCTTTTTTCTACAGCCAATTTGGAATATGGGTTATTTCTTCCACGATATTGGGTAGCCCCCATATTACGGTACCTCCCGCTATTCTCTACTTTGAAGATTTATTATGAGGATAATTAGAATTAATAATATATAACGCATCCTCCGTTTAATGAATAATGTGTAATGCATCCTTCTTTATAGGTCCATGTTTTCCTCTAGCTCTAATAGAGGTACCGTCCCAAAATTCGTTATTTCGACGATTTAAGCCACATTTTCAACAGAGATTGTTTAAAATTCGGTATTTAAAGTTTGTACTGGATTTCACTTCCTGTGGCAAAAAATAGTCTATATAGGTCCATGTTTTCCTATTGTCCCTAAATAAGAGTACCTTACGATATTCGGTATTCGGATAATTTCAGCCACATTTTACATGGATGTGTTGACATTTTTCTGTTTTATTTGTTTTTTTATAAAATATATTCTAATGGGATCGACTTTATGATACCCTACACCATACTGCATATTTAGTAGAGCCATCCGTAACAAAAGGATGTTAATATTGGAAATTAATTGAAGTAGATTATTCCAATCATTAACACTTTTTGAATGCGTATTATAGCTTGAGAGATTAGAAATTGGAATCTCAAAAAAATTTTTATACGGGTTATGTATTCAATCAATTCAAGCCGATACGAAATTAGACGTAGGCATTTGTACCTCTCGCACCAAATAATATTGCGTTAGAGTCTACAATATGACTTCAAGAAGTTCAAATGTCGTATTTGCGTCCAGGATAAATTCAGTTAAATGTGCGAAAACCCATCCAATTTGCCCTGATATTACATATTTGATGTACAATAAACGGGAAATCGGATTAAGATATACAGGGTGAGTCTGCAACAAAGTTAAACGCCATAATTTTTACATTTTTGTTTAATTTTATTGAATGAAAGCAAAAAATGTCGGAAATAGCATAAAGTCTTAGAATAAGTTTAGAATTGTTCGAACGGCCAATGAAACAGTCAGACGCTGCCCGAATGTTGCTCTGCGGTATTTTTGCCCATTTCCGGCGATGCGCTTGCTTGAAGTAATCGACATGTGACATACCGCGATTACATTTCGCATATATCCCATGTGTTAGCTATCGGCATCAATGTAACGGTCAGGAGTGACCTTTTCAAATATTTGTGATTTCGCCGCGATTAAAAATTTTCGCGGCTCATTCGAAATTTTGTTATGATGTTAATTAAAATTTCATTTCGCACTACTATCCGATAACCATCCGAATTGATATGCCTCTGTCCAACCCTAAACGCTTTTCCAATGCAAAATTCAGTGTTGATAAATCCATTTTTATGACCTGTAGAGAAACTACAAAACCAAGAAATTTTTCTGTGCTTGGTCTATTCAACCCCTAGATATGTTGCAATCATCTCCAAAAATTATAGTCTATCTCCAATCAACATTTCGTGGTGGTTGGACCATATATGTGGCCTGTAGCGCGATTACAAATTTAGAACAGACTAGACTAGAACAGACGGACGGACGGAGATATAGCTAGAACGACGTAGCTCGCCGTGATAGGAAAGACTAATCTTTCAAGGTGTTATGGGGTTTAAAAATGGAAAACCAAATAATTGTCAATAGTCTACTACATCCACCCCAAATGAGGACAAGAAGGCCATTTCTGGCTTCCGAATAAAAACAAAATTCAAAGTATACCTTTAAACAGCTTCATTATTTCCCATCTCTACACCAACCCACACACACAATTTCGATCATAAAAACTTTTTTTTTTCAAATCAAATCCACAATGTTTATTTACTTAGATTTCATTGAGAGAACAAAAAAATTATGACCTTAATGCAAGCAATTAAACAATGCAACCTCAAATTGATTTTTGGCTGCAATAAAATCGGTCGGCCATTGCGCAAATACCTTAGCAAAAATTGAGATCATGATTAAGTCATTCATTAAAACAATTATCGAAATAAATATGAAGTGTAAGTGGAATGAAAAATACAAATGCGGTGGAAGGTATGCCGGACATCGTACACCATCACCGAAAAGTGCATTGCGAATTAGAAAAGCATCAATGTATGATTGCTCATTCCACCTAATTCTTGATTTTTAAATTAATTCACAAGAAATTATAAAATTTTGCCAAAGAAATTATCTTTTCAATGAATCTCAAAATTGGAATACTGGTACAAGAACAAGAGCGTTTACCGTCTCTCACAATTAAAATTAAATAGTATTCGAAATTTCATTATTTCTTGCAAAGGAAATGCTCTTAATTAACACATTTACTGTTTAGATATTTATTTCTAAAAAAATACCATCGAGCATATAAAAATTGCAAATTTTTATTATGAGAAAATCAAATTATATTAAAGTTGTTTTTTTTTCGTTCGAATTTTCTACACTTTCCACATTTGCAATAAATGTTTTTGCTGTTTATTTTCTTCATAACAATTTTGGATTTCTTTGCAGCCAGCCATTAATGGCACATTTCACAATTTCTATTGTCTAGTTTTTCTTTGAAGTCGTTTCTGTGTGTTCTCTCTTCTTTTTTGTCTGTTATGTTTGCTTTTGACTATCGATTTGCAATTGCCGCGAAGAAAACATCAATTAAATGTTAAAGTAATCAATTGAAATTGTGAAATGATTTGAAGCTGTTCCAGCACCGACTGGAGAATAAACATTTTCGCAAACATAAACATTTCGTGGTGAGCTAAATAAACTTAAAAAAAAAACGATCGAATAGTTTGATGATTTTATTACTTCGATTGTTTAAAAAGTAATTTAGGAATTTTAGTGGCAGTTTTGGATAATTAAAAAAAAAGATCAACAAACAATACTAAAAATAAATGTGTGTGTGGAGTAGTTTGATCTGGTTAGAAACGAACTAAAATAGTTCGATTAACAACTTTCCGATGGGTTTTGGTGAATACTTTCAGCCATATCTTGGAAAGCCTTTGCGAGAAATTGTTATGAAATTGAAAGAAACTCGTCCACTAAACATAGAAGAGAAGGATCAGGATCCACAATTAATTCAATTAAATATGTTGAGACTTATTATAAGAATTTTTATGACAATTGAACCACGTATGTAACACTTATACATTTGTTACAAAAATCATCGGTACCTCAAATTTTTTACCCTCCACCTTGGAAAGGAGGGAATATTAACTTTGTCATTCCGTTTGCAACATCCTTGAATATTCGTCGTAGACCCCATAAAGTATATATATTCATAATCAGCATAAAATTCTAAGTCGATTTAACGATGTACGACTGTCTGTCTGTCTGTCCATCTGTCTGTCTGTAGAAATCACGATACAGCCCACATTATTTGAAGTAGCCGTAAGCAGAGCAATTTGTATTGTGTCTAGGATGGTTGGTATTGAAAATGAGATATATCGGTCCACGTTCTGGTATAGTCCCCATATAACGGTACCTCCCGATATTCGGTATTTTGATGATTTATGCCACATTTTTTCACGGATTTGTCTGAAAATTGGTATTTGTAGGTCATAACGGGTCCCTGTGCGTGTGGCAAAACATTGCATGTATAGGTCCACGTTTTGGTATAGCCCCCATATAAACGTACCTCCCGATATTCGGTATTTTAATTTCTTTGCCTCATTTTTTCACGGATTTGTCTAAAAATTGATATTTGTTGGTCATAATGGGTTCCAGCTCCGGTGGCAAAACATTGCATGTATGGGTCCATGATTTGGTATAGCCCCCATATAGCGGTACCTCCCGATATTCGGTATTTTGATGGTTTTTACCACATTTTTTCATTGATTTGACTAAAAATTGGTATTTGTGGATCATAATGGCTCCTAGTTCGTGTGGCCCATATAACGGTACCTCCCAATATTCGGTATTTTGATGATTTTTGACACATTTTTTCAAGAATTTCTCTAAAAATGGGTAGTTGTAGATCATAATGGGTCCCAGTTCGTATGGCGAGTCATTGTAATTATATGTCCACGTTTTGGTATAGCCCCCATATAACGGTACCTCCCGATATTCGACATTTTAATGGTTTTTGCCATATTTCTTCTAATGTTTCCTTTACCCTAAGGTGGAGGGTATTAAAATTTTGGCCCGGCCGAACTTAATGTTTTTTACTTGTTTTTAAATCAGAAGGTATCGCTATTTGTAGCCTATATTACATTGAGAGGCTTCTTAGTGATTGTTTTTTTTTTCGTGGATACTGACCTCAACCATTTGGAAGGAACTAGAAAAATTTCATAAAAACCCGTCAAAAAATACATGTTTAAATTACAATTTTCGAATTTCATAAAAAGGAAAATTGTGATGAATTGTACTCAATTGTGGGTTTTTTTATCAAAAACTATTTTTTTCGACAAATTTTAGAGTTAAAACTTTCGAATTTCGAAAAAAATTTAAATTGTACTGAATTTTACTTGGTTTGTGCTCATTTGTTAAAATTTTTGCAATATTTCATACCAAATTCGAAAAAAACGCCAATTTCAAAAGTATGTCAGAATGGCAATTTTCGAATTTTTTTTCGAATTTGGTATGAAATATCGCAAAAATAAATACATACAGAGTACAATTCAACACAGCTTTATTTTTTTCGAAATTCGACAATTGTAATTCTCTAAAATTTTCGCAAAAAAATATTTTTTTGGAATACCTCAGATTTTTTTTTTTTGAATTTTGAAAAAAAAATCTGCGCTTTTGAGCACAAACCGAGTACAATTCATCACAACATTCCTTTTTTCGAAATTTGAAAATTGCAATACTCCAGAGGTATTATTTTTCGAACATCTGAGAAATTTTTCGATATTAAAAAAAATTGGAAAAATTGACCACAATCCTAGCACAATTCAGCACAAAATTGGTTTTTTCAAAATTTGAAAATTGCAATACCAACACATGAAAAATACCGCTTAAATGTGTCTGATATATGGGAGCCATACGAAGACGTGGATCTGCATAGACAGTTTTCCGTCATAGGTTGTAGTACTCATTACGAAAGTCAAATAAGAAATTTAAAGCAATTCCAGTGAATTATGTCACTAAAATCATCAAAATATTGGGATGTACCGTTATATGGAGGCAACGAGAAAGTGCACCAGCATACCCAATTTTTTACAATATGCTGTAGTGCCTATTCAGACCTACACATACGAGATTTACAACAATTCCGGTAGATTATGGCGATGAAATCATCAAAATACCGATTATCGGGAGGTACCGTTATATATGGGCTATACGAATGCGGGGACATGTATAGACAATTAGCTGTCATAGGTTGTAGTACTCATTGCAAACGTCAAATACGAAATTATAAACAATTCCCGTGAATATTGTCGCGTAATCATTAAAATACCGAATAACGGGAGGTACCGTTATATAAGGGGCTATACGAAGACGTGGGCCTGCAATATCCTGTCTTAGGTTGTAGTACCCATTGCGAACTTCAAATATGAGATTTCAAACAATTCCAGTAAGTATTCTCGCTAAATAATCAAAATACCGAATATCGGGAGGTAACGTTAAATGGGGGCTATGCGAAAACATGAACCGACATTTCCCATTTACCCTACTGGAAAAAAGCACACGTGTGCAAAATTTTAGCACTCTATCCCAATTCGGTCGAAAGATAGCGTGATTCCACGACGGACTGATAGACGGACAAAAAGACAGACACACAAACAGCCGAACATCGATAAATCGACTTAGAATTTTACGTTGATCCAGAATATATTCATTTTATTGGGTCTAACATGAATATTTCGAGGAGTTACTAACGGAATGACAAAAGTTAAAATACCATCCATAGAATGGTGGAGGGCATAAAAATATTCAAACATTTAAATAAAGTGCCATTAAATTGCGACAACAGCTGTGCTGACATTTTTGACAATTTAAATTGTCAGGAGACGGCGTGAAAGAAAATTGTGTTCTAAACGACATTAAGTGGTTTCGTTTTAAATCTTTCACGTAACAATGCTAAGCGGAATAACAAAAACCCAAACTTATGCAACTCTAACCCCCATTCAACAATCCCCCCACACGCACACACACTCACACCCAGGCACAACAGTTCCCCATAAATTGCAGTAAAAAGTATGAAATATGTACAAATATGTACAACCCATCCTGGAATGGAAATTCAACAATAGCAACACCAAAAAAAAAAAAAAAAAAAAAAAAAAAACGACAAGACTTCACTGAACTGAAACTCAGTAAAACCGGCAGCAGCCAGTGCTGGGCAACATTCGTCTTTCAGCACAAGAATTCAACGACTTTCGCGGCGTATGAATACAAAACAAGTTGTTTTTCACACCAAATCAAAAACAGAAGAGTGATCAAAATTTTCACCATTCCTCAAAGTGGCAGGACGGAGGAAAAAAAAAGCGAACCAACGAACGAAAAATAATAACAAGATTATAATGTTGGAGCTAAGCAAACGAAGAAACAAAGCGAGAACGCCATGGTTGGAGGCTCCAGAGATTTCTAAGAGATTTACTCCGATTGTACAGCTTTGCATTGTTTCAAGAGACAGCGTGTTGTTGTTGTTTGCTTTTCCTCTGTAAATGTCAGTCTTCATTTGTCATTTTAACTGTGTCGAGTTTTGATTTACACTTAAGTGGCTCCATAGCCCAGCATCATTGTGCCAACGACAAATCTAAGGACTTTTGTTGCCCTCAGAGAAAGTGAGAGAGAGAAAGAGAGAATAGATGTTAGCCCGCCAACTAACTCGAAGCAAAAATGACAAATACAAAAACAACTTGGAGTATAATGACAAACAATCCTTATAATATCATAATCATCTTCATGTTCAACAACAACGTTATGGTTGTTTTTTGGTCCTTAACGGCTTCATTATTTTCTTGAGAGTGAGACCGAGAAATCTAGTTTAATTGAGTTAAATTGAGAAAATACATTTTTGTGTGTCACATTAAAGTGAAGAAATATTTAATATTAAAAAATATTTAAATATTTAAATTTGTAGGGAAAAATCATCCCGAACATTGTTTGTTTTTTAAGGAGAGCATTATATTTCAAAGTATTGATGAAACCAAGCACCACACCAAATTCATGAGAAGGGAACTATAGCATATCAGACAAACTAAATTTCGAAATTCAAAATATCAGTGGTATGGTGAATGGATTCTCAAAAAAAACAAAAAAAAAAAAACAAAAAAAGTTAAAAAGCAGTAGGTTCGGCCGGGCCGAACTTTGCATACCCTCCACTATTTGGAACGAATTTGGAAATTTTCAAAAAATAAAATCCTTAAAAAATTCTATTAAAATTTTAAAAATACCGAATATAGCCGTTATATTGGGTTCTATACGACGTGGACCTACATAGGCATTGTTTGCCATTAGGCATTCCCATATTCAAATTCGAAACTTGAAATATACGATGAATAATGTAGCTAAACATCAAAATATCGTATATAGGGAGGTAGCGTTATATCGGAGCTGTGCGAAGACCTGGACCAGCATAGACAATTTTCTGTCACAGGCTATAGCATCCCTTACTAACGTCAAATACGATATCTCAAAGAATTTCGGTGGGTATTGTACCTAAAGTCGTCAAAATACCGAATATAGGGAGGTACTGATATAGACCTGAACCTGCATAGGCAATTTTCCGTCACATACTGTAGTTCCCATTACGAACTCTAAATATGTAATTTGAAAAAGTTCGTTTTAGAAATTTACGCTGATCCAGAATATATATACTTTGTTGGGTCTGACATGAGTATTTCGAGGAGTTACAAACGGAATGACAAAGTTAATATACCCTCCATAGTATGGTGGAGTGTATAAAAAAACAGTAAAAAAAGTCTTAAAGTCGGGCGGGCCCGACTTTATGATACCCTACACCACTTTACATATTTAGTGTAGCTTCACATAACAAATAAAAGTTTTTTGCGGAATTTGTGAGAATTAACTCATACCAACTATGATTAAAGTTATAATTTAAAGACCATTAACCAGACGATTAACTTGAAATCGGAAAAAGAGCTTTATCCAAAAATGAACCGATCTCAATAAAATTTGGCATAGGTATTTCTGAGCTGTATATTTCCCCAAATATCGTTACTACGGTGTCCATATTACGGCTGTGCAGGGCAAATTCAACATATCGGATAAACAATATATATGGGAGCTATAGCTATATCTGAACCGATTACGATCAAATTCCATTTCGATTCCATACTATTTGGGCTGATATTACACGTTTGGTGCACAAAAGAAGCAAATCGGACGAAAATATATAGGGTGAGATGAAACAACTGCAACCAACTTCAGACTGCTGTCATTTCTAAGCCACTCGCCCGACAGCTGTTAAAATTATTCCAGTAACAGCACATTATATTGTTTACAAGCGTACAAATAATTTTTGGTGAGAAATGGTTCGAAAAGTAAAGAAGCGACCCGCGTCGCAGTGGTCGACAAATGGCTGGTGAGCTGAACATATCGCAATATTCGATTCGGCTAATATTAAAACAAGAGCTCGGGGTAAAGCCATTGAAATTCCAAAAAGTGCAAGAACTTACCCCGCAACAGAAAGAAAATAGAATCAAACAAGTAAGCAAAGGCTATGGTCGTGCAGGGCCGACCATGTGATACCCTACAACACTACAATATGTTAGAAGCCCCCTCATTTCCAAATCCATTTTGGAAGATTTTGCTTTGAAATTATGTCACGGAGCACTGCCCTGATATTACCCTTAGCATTTTGACCAGGGACATTTGGACATTTTTGTGGTCCTTTTTACGGCAAAATATAATCCAATGGTCATCCAGATTTCTTCCCTGTGCTTAACTATCTTCTCAGGCGTGTCGATTGGCTTCAATTGTGTGATCAGGATTTTTTCTGCTTTTTGTTCTTTTGAACCCCTAAATATTTTGCGATCATCTCCAAAAGCAAGAGGCCCCTCTGTATCTCCAAATTTAGACTCATCTATATGATTTGCATGTCTTCGATATTTGACTATATTCGTCAACGAAATCAGCATAAAAAAAGCCTGAAGTTCGCCTATTGTGTATTTCGGATATCGCCTGTAAGTAATGTTGGTATTCTTTTCACACAAAAGTAGTGGTCCATTCTACCCGCTGTCTTAAATTCGTCATGCGAGATTTCGCATGATATAAGCATTGTATATATTTCGCCTTGTATATCCGATCTCTTTACTATCGGCATCTACGTAACGGTCAGGCATTAAAAATATTCGCGGTTTAATGGAAAATTTTACTTTTTTTATCACAAATGCTATGGTCTATTTCAACCACTAAATATTACCCGATGACCATCGAAATTGAAAGGCTTCTGCCCAGCCCAAAGCTCTAGCCCCATGCTAAGTTTCGCTTCGATTGGTCTATAATTGTGACCTGTAGAGCAACTGCAAAATCGGGAAAATTTTCAGTTTTTGGCCCATTTCAACCCCTAAATATTATGCGTTCTTCTCCAAAAGAAAAAGGATTATATTCTGACCTTAACCCCACCTACATTCTAAATTTCGTGAAGATCGGGCCATAATTGCGACCTGTAGAGTGATTACAAATTAACATAGACAGACGGACAAACGGACGGACGGACATACATAGGTAGATCGATTCAGCTCGGCGAGATAGGAAGATCCATATATACTTTCCTATGTGGGAAACCAATATTTCGAGGTGTTACATAATTTTTGGCCCAATCAAACTTAAATACGAAATTTGACAAAAATTCCTGTCAACAAATTCTCTGAAATCATCAAAATACCAAATATGGAATGGGGTGGAGAGGTACCCCCTCTTATATGAGGGGTACACAATATCGTGGACCTAAATAGATAATTATCTTCCTGGGGTAAAAGGAACTTCTGGTGTGGATTTTGAGACAATTTCATTGAAAAATTTGGCTAAAATTTTCAAAATACAGAACATATGGAGGTACCTTATATAGGGGCTATATGATATCGTAGACCGATATTGCCGACCCTCGAACTTGACCTGCTTTCAGAAAAAAACTGATCTATGCAAAATGTTGGTCTCCTATGTTAATTCGTTGTGACAACTGACAGACGTCAGTCTTAGAATTCCACGATGATCAAGAATATATATGCTTTGTTAGGTCTAAAATTATTATTTCGATAAGTTACAAACGGAGTGATGAACTAAATATACCCTCCATATGTGTGGTGAAGGGTACAAAAATGACTATGCCAATTTTGAAACTTCCAAAATTGTATATCATAAAATGTATTTCCTTTTTAAAGCATCTGCTATCATTTCACATCTCACTCCTGATATTCCAACAAAATACAAATTTCATCCATAGAAATTCTTTTAAAATATCCTCCCATCCCTAAAACAAAATTAATATGATACCAAAATTTCTGCATAATGATATTAAATTGTTGAAATATTTAACACTTACAACATAGCCCGGCTAGCTGCAGCGACATGACATGAACGATGAAATGTTGGCAGGGTTGTCTGTCTGTCTGCCCATTCTGTGGGCCTTATGACTTTCAGGGCCAACGTAACATAAATGCGTATGCATATGTATATGTGTGCACCACTGACTAAGAATAGACCATATGGCTGGAATATAGACGAGGAATGTTATCCATAGTTGAGGATATTCGTTTCGACTACAACAACCATGGCTGGTTGTTTTATATATTTTATAACCCACATAAAACAGTTGGATGTACTCGTCTAGAAAATATTAAATATGATTATTTTTCAATACAAAACAACGACGACGGCAACAACAGTGGTTGCAGCTTAGCTGCAAAATCGCCCGGCACTAACATGGATACATACATGTATCGGCAGCACCAACATTTTTATGGAAAATATATAGTTGCATGTCAGCTTAAAGAATTCAAGGATATAAACAGGGCAAAAACAAAAAAAGAAGAAGTGGCAGCAGCGCAAAAAAAACGAACCACCATTAACAGCTAAACAACTATGTCCGCAATGAAAAGGGTTCAAATGTTAAAATTCTTTTTTAAAGTCCATGCAGTCTGATGGCTGTTTCCTTTCTTTCGTTTCATCCGGTGGTCTGCCGTATTCGAATGTATAAATATGTATCTCTCTTTTGGCCTATATGTAGCCATTGTCAGTATGTGTGTGTGTGTGCGTGTGTAAATGGGCTCTTGTTACCAAAGTTTGCAAAGAGTTGTTGTTGTGTTGATTGTTTTTCACGTTTTTGTTGGTGCCCTGCAATTTTTAATTATATTCACATATTGGAACAGCAACTTCATTAAAGTTCATTTCTTGTTGCGGTAACAGCCCCAGTCGCAATCAACCTTCTTATTATTGGCGTTGTTGTTTTTTGTTGCTGCTTCCGCATTGAACACATTCGTGTACTCAGGTGCAGACTAGTATTTTTGTCCTTAGAATGACGGGTTAACTTAAGTTAGGGTTATTTGCTTAAAGTTTTGCGCCTCATTAAAGCTGTTGTAAAAAAAGTTTTTTTTTGTGCTGTCGTTTCCTAGCCTCTTTGGTAGTTACCGCTCCCCAAAAATCAACATGCTTTTAATTTCTATAACAACAAAATCGTTACGATTATTTTTACTATTATTATCCTTTACCCCCCTCTGTTATTGTTGTTGAGGAAAATGAAATTATTACTTTTAAAACTATTATTACACGGAACTACAGGAAATAGGTTTAAATTAATTTTTCTGAAAGTATAAAAATTTACCAAAACAAGTTGAAAATATATATATATATATATATATATACTCCTCGAATAGGACCCTGTATTTATATACATCCTTTTTGGGAGACATACAATAAACATTGGTCCTACATACACCATCTAGATAACAAATCTGATGCTTCTAGGAAGTGATAACTTTAAAGAAAAATAATAAAAACCAATAAGAAAAAGTCAAAGGTCGAGAGGGGCCTATTTAGTAACAAAATAATTTATTTGAAGTAGATCATACCACCTATTAACCTTTGGCTTTAGAGCAGTTATAATTTGGTTTCAGACGGAACTAATATAGTGGAAGCATATCCAATCCTGAAACGATTTTCACTAAATTTGAAGAAGAAATTTTAATATTTTAACGAGAAGGATTATATTAAAACATATATATCGGAGCCGAGTTTCGCAAAATGGAAACGTACTCCCCAAAATTCACTCCATTTGTCCTGATTATTAGCCATTATTTGCAAAATAAACCGGAAATCGGGTTAAGGATATATATGGGAGCTATATCCAAATCTTAGCCGTTCAAGATAAAATTTGGCAAACGTATTTCCGAGCTCTATAAGATATCTTGTACCCAATATTATTGTTGTCGAATGCCTATTACGAGTTTGAGGGACTTAGAGACCAAATCGGTTAAACACATATATGGGAGCTATAATTTTTCTGGTCATTTGGTGCACAATTAACCTGAAATCGGTGAAGATATATATGGGAGCTAAATCCGATCTTGATAAAATTTGGCATAGGTATTTCCGAGCTGGATAAGATATAGTGTACCAAATATAATTTCTATCGAATATATATTACGAATGTGTTCACAGGAATACATCGACGGACGGACGGACGAATTGACAAGCATAAATCGACTTAGAAAGTGAAAAAATTGGGAGAGCCATCAGAATACCGAATACACCCTATTTTCGGTACAATGTTGATCTATATTAAATGTTTTTTGCAAGGTTGTTAGGAACCCGTAAGAACCTTTATATACCAAATTCCAGACAATTCCATTGAAAGATGTGGTCCAAATCGCGGACATGTTAAAAATTAGGGAGTATCTTAAATTGGGGCTACCAACTGTGGTCTTATGTTAACTTTTTTTTTTTTTTGCAAAGTGACTAGGAACCCGTAACAAACAAATTTCGGACAATACCGTTGAAAAGAGCAGAAAATCTTAAAATCTGCTTTAAAATGGAGTGGGAGGAAGGATTGGGGTGGTGTAAGTTTGCCAATTTGGCCTATATTTGATCTATGTTCAGACCCAAAACGCATGTGTACTAAATTTCAACAATGTATCTCACTTCCTTCGGATGATAGTGTGATTACAACAGACGGACGGATTAGAAGTTTACACTGATCATAAATATATGTACTTTGTTGAGCCTAAAATGATTACTTCAATGTCCTTTTCATGTTGCGGTGAAGGGTACAAACATTGACCTCTAACCTCGCATTTGGGGCACAGAAAACCCGCACGCATGCACGATGTACCCAAAAGAAGTCACAGGTGCGGATTTCAGTCTAGAGTCATAATTGGGTCATTTGTCTTCGCAATTGGAAAGGTGTTGTCGTTATAGTCAATGGCGATCCTTTTCGGGCTGTGTTAAAAAGTTTTAAAATCAGGGTATTGGCTAAATTTAGTTTCAACAGGATGACGCTACGTTTCACACTGTCAGAGCTACACTCGGTTTAGACCATTGACCCATATTAAAAATGTCCTATAGGAAGTGTCCTCTTAGAATCAAAAATATGAAATTACAGCCAATTTGGTAAAAAATGCGTCTTAAAACCTCTGAATAAATTAAACGGGAATGAATCGTTTTGATGCGGTCTATGCCAAAAGTGGACCTTCAAGACCTTCAAGTGATGATCTTACCTACCAATTGTAGCTGAATTTGTGGAAATTACGAGTAGAACCACTAGAAAACAAAAACTCGCTAAATTCGGTTATATGGGTGCCCTAAATAAGAGTGGAACGATATAGCCCTTAGCTCTTAGAAGCATTATAAATACCTGTGCTAGATTCACTCATTTGTCTTAAATATTATGACCTCTATCTTGATGTAAAATTGGCTGACAGACATACAGACAGAATGATGTTGCGTGGGTATGATGCTTAAGTGTTTCATACGCCATTTTTTACTATTCGAGATATAAGACATTTCCAAGCTTCTTCAGTATATTCTTTTGGAATTTATTGTCAGTTTTCTGATATGTACTGCAATTTACGAGATATCTACTTATGTACCTTACATTTGTCAAGTTTTTGAATAAGTAGATGAATAGTTAAATAATTAAGAAATACATTTCAATTATTAAATTATTATTTTCTGATTTAGAAATTACTGGCAATTACTGAAAAATAGTATTTCCTGTCGAACAGTGTTATCGATGAAACAAATTATTAAAAAAAAATAATAAGACAGCAATAACAACATGACATTCAACTTTCTCCTTTAATAGGTACAAAAAGCTTTAGTGAAAATGGATAAAAGTTTTGTCCTGGTATTCTGTTTAGCAAGCAATAATATCCGCTAATATTAGCTGGTTACATTATGTTTCATTTTCCAGGTGCAAACAGATGGTGGAAATGTCTGGTTGCACAGTGGGGGAAATTATTTCAATTGCATTTATTAACAAAAAGGTCATATAATATTAATTTTGAAACAGTTCGTCCAAAGGTGTGATTGAACATTTTACACGAAAAACTTTAAAGAGAGGAATCTAAAGAAATACACCCAATTTTACCGAAAACTGTTCCACAGTCGTTTTAAATTTAAACCGAAACTTAAATGTTTTGTAATATTTGATATTGATTTTTTTAAATTTTTGAGTTTTCAAAATCAGTTGAATTATTACAATCATTCTAACACTGACATACATTTTGCTATTAGAAAGTTTTGTGTGACAGCCAACATTAGGTTATGTCTTCTGCCATTCAGCACATGTCTGAATGAGAATGTTACATTGAAAAATAGTCCCGTCATTTTGTGCTGCCTTTAACAAGTGTTAATTCTGTTTTAGTTTTAATTTATTTATGATTTCTCATAAATATTCATTCGTGTGTTTATATACAAATAGCAATTCAAAAGCATACATTTCCTGCATAAGTATGTTTGTATGAGAAATTATGCTATTCAGTGTAAAAAGATAGGAGACTTAATATCACCCTATTTTGAGTTTTCTTTTTTTTTTATCAAATTTGAAGGAAATTATCAAATTTGAAGGAAATTCTACACAAGGAGTTCCTTCTGAGTACCTTGTTTATATAGGTCCACAATATCGTATATCTCCCATGCATCGGCACCTTCCGATATTCAGTATTTTTTATACCCTCCACCATACTATGGAGGGTATATTAATTTTGTCATTCCGTTTGTAACTCCTCGAAATACTCACGTCAGACCCAACAAAGTATATATATTCTTGATCAGCGTAAAATTCTAAGACGATTTAGCCATGTCCGTCTGTCTGTCTGTGTGTCTGTCTGTCTGTCTGTCCGTCTGTCTGTCTGTCTGTCTGTCTGTCTGTTGTAATCACGCTATATTTCGAACAAATTGAGATAGAAGGCTAAAATTTTGCACACATGTATATTTTGCCAGTAGACAGGTTAAGTTCGTAAATGGGTTATGTAGGTCCAAGTTTTCATATAGCCCCCATATAACGGTAACTCTCGATATTCGGTATTTTGATGATTTTAGCGACATTATTCACCGGAATTGTTTCAAATTTGGCATTTGAAGTTCGTAATGGATACTACAGCCTAAGACAGAAAATTATCTGTGCAGGTCCACGTCTTCGTATAGCCCCCATATAACGGTACCCCCCGATATTCGGTATTTTGATGATTTTAGCGACATTATTTAACGGAACCGTTCCCAATTTGGTATTTGAAGTTCGTAATGGATACTACATCCTAAGTCAAAAAATGAGTCATGTAGGTCCACGTCTTCATATAGCCCCCATATAACGGTACCCCCCGATATTCGGTATTTTAATGATTTTAGCGACATTATTAAACGGAATAGTTCCAAATTTGGTATTTGAAGTTCGTAATAGATACTGCAGCAGAAAACAGAAAATGGACCATGTAGGTCCACGTCTTCGTATAGGCCCCATATACCGTACCCCCCGATATTCAGTATTTTGATGATTTTAGCGACATTATTTACCGGGATTGTTTTAAATTTCGCATTTGAAGTTCGTAATGGATACTTCAGCCCATGCCAGAAAATTGTCTGTGCAGGTCCACGTCTTCGTATAGCCTCCATATAACGGTACCCCCTATATTCGGTATTTTGATGATTTTAGCTACATTATAAACAAATTTTTCTTCAAGTTTCGCATTTAAATGTTGTAATAACTTATGACAAAAGTTGCCTATGCAGGTATACGTCGTCGTATAGACATTCGGTATTTTTAAGATTTTAACAGAATTTTTAAAGGATTTTTTTTTTATTTTATTTATTTATTTATTTTATTTTTTTTTTTTTTGGAAATTGCCAAATTTGTACCAAATGGTGGAGGGTATTAAAAGTTCGGCCCGGCCGAACTTACAGCTTTTTTACTTGTTAAGATTTTAACAGAATTTTTAATGGATATTATTTTTTATTTATTTTTTTTTTTAAATATCCTAATTCGTCCCAAATGGTGGAGGGTATTTAAAGTTTGGCCCGGTCGAAATTACTGATTTTTTACTTGTTTTTTTTTTTTTAATTTTATTGAATGAAAGCAAAAACTGTCGGAAATAGCATCAACTTTGGAATAAGTTTAGATTTGTTCGAATTGGTCACTTATGGCACGAATTATGGCCTTCAACCTTCAACCGGCCAACCTTGCTTTCAAAAATACTCCAGATACAATAGTCCAACGGGTTGGTATCCGGAGATTTTGGTGGCCATTGTGCGCTGGAAATGGAGCGAGGAACCTCATTTTGTAACCATTCTTGGGTGGCGCGTGCTGAGTGCAATGGTTCTGAGTCCTGTTGGAATGTACAAGGTCTGCGGCCAAAATGTTTGCATGCCCAAGGCTTTATACACCAATCAGAATATTTTCGCGATAATATTTGGCATTCACTTTGATGCTACGGTCGTTTAATACGGGCGAAGAGCGACCATTGACTGTTATGGTGGCCCACACCATCACCATGGTCATAGCCGGCACTTTTAACACCTGTCGGACGAGTGGCTTAGAAATGACTGCAGTCTGAAGATGGTTGCAATTTTTTCATCTCACCCTGTATGTATGAAAAATTATGCTACTCATATCATGCTACTTTCATTTTTTATACCCTCCAGCATAGTATGGACGGTATATTAATTTTGTCATTCCGTTTGTAACACCTCGGAATACATTTTAGACCCCACGAAGTATATGTATTCTTGATCATAAAATGCTATGTCGATTTAGCGATGTCCGTCCGTCTGTCCGTCTGTGGAAATCACTCTAGCTTCCAAACGAATTGAAGTAGATTGATAAAATTTTGCTCAAATTTATGTTAGTCTGCAGGACTTTTGGTAATGAAAATGGGCCATGTACGGTACCTGCCGATATTCGGTATTTCAATGATTTTATGGACATTTTTTCACCGGAATTGTTTCAAATTTGGTATTTGAAGTTCATAATGGATACTACAGCGAATTGTATGCGAGTTTTTTTTTCATTTTCTCCCTAATACCCTTTTCATCCGATTTTACTACTTTAAAATTTGCCGCCCCTTTTATTTAATTGCTTTTGGCAACAAGTTTCCCTACATCACACATCTATTGTAGTCTCTTTAACAATGTCATGAACATAACCCAATTATAATTTGAAAATTTTGGCTACAAATCTAATTGCAAATTCAAAGAATTTTTATTAGTTTAATCACTAAAGGTCAATATGCCGATGATCGAGAAATACCTTAAGTAGGGGGGCGCCAAAAAAATCTATTGGCCAAAGTCTCATATAGACCACGTCGTCTTTGTCTACCAGTAATAAAACAAAAACTTTATGAATCATTTGTTATAACAGATAATTTTGGCATTATTTCAACGATTTGTAAGCATGGGAAGAGCAAACAGATACCGCGTTTCCTCTCCCTTCTTTACACCCCCTCTACAATTTGTCATCGGAAAAAGAAGAAAACAAGAGGGCATATAGCCGCCGTCATTCAATGACACATGCACTCGGCGAAAGTGACAATGTGTCTTGTCTCGTTTTAATTCAACAATTTTGACATTAAAAGGGCAAGCAGAGCAGTGCATGGCGGCAATATTGAATTATGCTGATATCTAGGTCTATGGGTAGACGAATGTCGGTGCTTCCTTAGTTTTTGAAAAAAAGAGACAACACTCAAATATTCAGTGAAACGCCAAACTAAATTGTATGTAACAAAATGGAAAATTTATGACGCAAGAATAAACGACAAGCACAGCAGCGACGACGCCCAGCCGACAAAATATTGCCAAAAAGACACTGAAATTATGATTTGTAAATGAATTATGGCCCAAGGAGGTATTTTTAGAATTATACTCTTAACAGGTACTTTTATGCTCAAATTGAATAAATATAAATTAATGTCAGGAGAGAAACACAGGGAAACGATGTGGTTTCTCATAGTAAGAAGAAGACCCCAAGGTCTTCTCGCATAGACCCCAGGGGTTTCCCGTATCGAAGAAGACCCCAGGGTCGTCCCGTATCGAAGAAGACCCCAGGGTTTTCCCGTATCGAAGGAGACCGAAGAAGACCCCAGGGTCTTCTGTATCGAAAAAGACCCCAGAGTCTTCCCGTATAGAAGAAGACCCCAGGGTCTTCCCGTATCGAATAAGACTCCAGGGTCTTCCCGTATCAAAGAAGATCCCAGGGTCTTCTCGTATCGAAGACGACCCCAGGGTTTTCCCGTATCTAAGAAGACCCCAGGGTCTTCCCGTATCGAAGAAGACCCCAGGGTCTTCTCGTATCGAAGAAGACCCCAGGGTCTTCTCGTATCGAAGAAGACCCCAGGGTCTTCCCATATTGAAAAAGACCCCAGGGTCTTCCTGTATCGAAGAAGACCCCAGGGTCTTCCCATATTGAAGAAGACCCCAGGGTCTTCTGTATCGAAAAAGACCCCAGAGTCTTCCCGTATAGAAGAAGACCCCAGGGTCTTCCCGTATCGAATAAGACTCCAGGGTCTTCCCGTATCAAAGAAGATCCCAGGGTCTTCTCGTATCGAAGACGACCCCAGGGTCTTCCCGTATCTAAGAAGACCCCAGGGTCTTCCCGTATCGAAGAAGACCCCAGGGTCTTCTCGTATCGAAGAAGACCCCAGGGTCTTCCCATATTGAAGAAGACCCCAGGGTCTTCCCATATTGAAGAAGACCCCAGGGTCTTCCTGTATCGAAGGAGACCGAAGAAGACCCCAGGGTCTTCTGTATCAAAAAATACCCCAGAGTCTTCCCGTATAGAAGAAGACCCCAGGATCTTCCCGTATCGAAGAAGACCCCAGGGTCTTCCCATATCGAAGAGGACCCCAGGGTCTTCCCGTATCGAAGAAGACCTCAGGGTCTTCCCGTATCGAAGAAGACCCCAGGGTCTTCTGTATCGAAAAAGACCCCAGAGTCTTCCCGTATAGAAGAAGACCCCAGGGTCTTCCCGTATCGAATAAGACTCCAGGGTCTTCCCGTATCAAATAAGATCCCAGGGTCTTCCCGTATCGAAGAAGACCCCAGGGTCTTCCCGTATCGAAGAAGACCCCAGGGTCTTCCCGTATCGAAGAAGACCCCAGGGTCCTCCCATATCGAAGAGGACCCCAGGGTCTTCCCGTATCGAAGAAGACCCCAGGGTCTTCCCATATCGAAGAAGACCCCAGGGTCTTCCTGTATCGAAGAAGACTCCAGGGTCTTCCCGTATCGTAGAAGACCCCAGAGTCTTCCCGTATAGAAGAAGACCCCTGGGTCTTCCCGTATAGATGAAGATCCCTGGGTCTTCTCGTATAGATGAAGATCCCTGGGTCTTCTCGTATAGATGAAGATTCCTGGGTCTTCTCGTATAGATGAAGATCCCTGGGTCTTCTCGTATAGATGAAGATCCCTGGGTCTTCTCGTATAGATGAAGATCTCTGGGTCTTCTCGTATAGATGAAGATCCCTGGGTCTTCTCGTATAGATGAAGATCCCTGGGTCTTCTTGTGTAGATGAAGATCCCTGGGTCTTCTCGTATAGAAAAAGACCCCTGAGTATTCTCCTAAAGAAGAAGATCCCTGGGTCTTCTCCTATAGAAAAAGACCCCTGAGTATTCTCCTAAAGAAGAAGATCCCCGGGTCTTCTTGTATAGAAGAAGATCCCTGGGTCTTCTCGTATGGAAGAAGTTCCCTGGGTCTTATCATGAGTCTTCTCGTATAGAAAAAGACACCTGGGTCTTCTCGTATAAAAGAAGACCCCTGGGTCTTCTTGTATAGAGAGAGACACCTGGGTCTTCTCATATAGAAGAAGACACCTTCATGTTATCGTGGGAGACCCCTTTGTCTTTTTGTACAGAAGTCTGACCTCTTCAGGTCTTCTCGTATAGAAAGCCCCTCTTTATACCCTCCGCCATAGTATGGAGGGTATATTAAGTTCGTTGTTCCGTTTGTAACACCTCGAAATATGCATTTTAGACCCCGATTAAGCGATGTCCGTCCGTCTATACGTCTGTGGAAATCACTCTAACTTTCGAACAAAATGAAGTAGGTTGATAACACTTTACTCAAATGTGTATTATACCTGCAGGACTTTTGGTATTGAAAATGGTCCACGTAGGTCCACGTTTTGGTATAGCCCCCATATAACGGTACCTTCCGATACAGCTTTTTTACTTGGTTTCTTTAATTTCTTCATTACCAATTTGTTATAATGTCCGTTTCTTTTTCTGGAGGTTGATTTAAGCGTCTACCTTAAGTTAACTGCTACTGAGAACTTTAAATCCAGGCATTAACAAAAACTAAAATTACTTTTGAAATGACAATTGCTGTCATCTCTCTTTAGAAAATATCAGTAGCTTAACATGTTCTTATCGATTATTGATACCTCGTTGTTCTGGGCGGCCACAACAAAAGCTCTGCAAACAATATTATGGATAAAGTTTATCTATGATAAAAAGCAAAAGACACTAACTCGATATTCAAGAATTAAAATTAATTGGATGTTTCGTTATTGGCCATGGTATGGTATGGAAATAAAGGTAAACTCATTTCAAATTATCATTCCCAGCTCTGCGTTTTCTGCAATTTACCTTATTAGATTTCAATGCCTAAAAAGCAGTTCCCATCTCTGATTTTGTGTATAAGATAAGATGTTTGGAAATGTATAAATTTTAAAAATTGTAAACATATGAGTACATGACTTCACCATCTTAGTTCTATGGTTATTGCCAAGAAATTCTACTTTTGAGTCATTATTAATTTTAATTTTGGAAAATAGATTTGTTAGTTATATCACTCTCCACAACACCCCAATTAACTTCGGGCCTTACGATATTACCCCCAGGACTTGGATGCGTATCCATTTACTTTAGTTGTTATAATGGAAAATCTGACATTTTTCTCTTCGCCAATGCCCTGGGAACAATGTCATTGTGGCCGAAGCTCTTGACCCTTTTGCTTGATATTATTTGTAAGAGAACTTTACGATGTGACAGCGAAAACGTGCGCCGACTTTATCATGGAAAAATAATAACACACGATTAAACCAGTAACCTGTCAAACATATAGGAGACATTGCACTCTCGAACACACACACACACACCCTATGAAACTGCAGCAGAATACGTTGTCTACCATTTGACAAGTCGAACAAGTGAGTCTGTGGAGGAAGAAAAATTAACAACAGCTACAACAACGAAAAAAAGGAACACGTTAAGTCTACCACGTCATATACAGAACGGAATTCATTGAGTCTGCTATTGAAAAATCCAAAATGCGGACCAGAGTAATGAACTCAAAAACATGGGGTGGGGGGAGGACAGCAATGCCCCGGCCAGCCGGCCGACATCATACATAACATACCACCACCCATCACTTCTTTTCAATACCGTCTATGATATTCAAGAAGTGTCCGCTAACAAGCGTAAGTTAAAGGAGATACCATATTCAGTTTTCCTCAGCCATCCATGGAGTTTCCATTGACTTTATATGTGTATATGTTTTGCCAAAGTGATGATTTAACTTTTCTCTTGATGCATGTCTTTGTCGGGTTGTATTCTCATTCTTTTAGTTTTACTCAATCTATCGCTTTGTTCACATCCTGAAGAATAAAGTTTCTCTCGTTTTGATTGTTCGTTTTGTTTTCCGATTCCCATAAAGTCTAGTTGCATCAATATGTGTTTTCTATGAAGTTAAAGTGTTTAAGTTGTTATTTAAAGTCAATAGACATGGCATTCAATCTGCGGAGGGGAGGGTTTCAAAATAAGTATTGAAAATTTTGATTTAGGAGGGGAAATAAAAAAACGTATTTTAAGATGAAAGCTAGGGTCTGGTACAAAGTTATATTTTTCCCATATATTTTAGAGGAGGGCTTATCATAATTCTAAAAATCATAATCTCGTCTATGGCAGATCTCATTATTACTTGAGAGGGATTTCCTTCTCCAAGTCAGGTTTTAAGTCTTTCATAGACTTCCTACTTCAGGCGGCCTTGTTTCAGATTCCTGGCATTAGTTCGTCTCTTACAGACTCTCTGTTTCTGATTCCCTGTTTCAGTTCGTCGCTTAAAGATTCTTTGCTTAAGACTTTCTCTCACAGGCTCCTTGCTTCAGCTCGTCTCTCAGAGAATCCTTTATCTGCTCCTATCTGGTAGATTTTCTGTTTCAGTTTATCTCTGTCAGACTCTCAGCTTCAGCTCGTCCATGGAAGACTTCCTGCTTTAAATCTTTCCTTTTTCATAACATTCTTCTTTACCGACATCCTCCTTTAGCCCCCGAAAAAATGTCTGCTTAAGCTTGTCAATGCTCTGTATTCGTCTGTAACGCACTAGAAATATTTTTAAGGGACTATTGGAGGTTTAATCGTAGATTTTCTAAAGAGTTTTCATCCATGAGGGCTTTAAGAAGTTTCCTCAAGGTCTACGGGACCGAAAGAATGTCTGCTTAAGCTTGTCCAGGACAGACTACATGCCCTGCATTCGTCTGTAACGAACGAGAAATATTTTTAAGGGACTATGGATGTTTAATCGTAGATTTTTAAAAGAGTTTTTATGCATGAGAGCTTTAAGAATTTTCCTCAAGGTCTACGGAATCCTTAACTGTAGATTTTTTAGGATTAAGGTAACATTAATCGTGGGAATTCCAAAGAATATTTTAAGGACTCTCAGAGGTGTAATAGTTAGTTTTCTAAAACATCTTTTTTCAAGGGCAATGAAAACTTCAAGACTGTGTTTCTAAAGAATATTTTCAAGGACTCTCAGAGCTGGAATCAAAAGAATTTTTTTTAAGGACAATGAACCCTATAATCGTTCATTTTCCAAAGAATTTTCTTAAATTGCGGACTTTCCGAAAATAATTTTTTAGGACTATGAGAGCTATAGCTTTAGGTTTCTAAAGAATTATGAGAGCTTCGATCGTGAAGAAAACAGCAACATCAGCAGAAATGGTTCGAAAAATAAAGAAGCGACTTGATCGAAACCCGCGTCGCAGTGGCCGAAAATGGCTCGTGAACTGGACGTTTCGCAATATTCCAATCGGCAAATATTGAAAAATCAGCCATTGAAATTTCAAAAATGGGGAAGAACTTACACCATCAGCAACGCAACAGAAAGAAAATAGACTCAAAAGAGCTAAAGAGTTGCTTCGCTTGGCCGAAAGTGGTGAACTGCCGAATTCGGTTTTCTTCGATGAGAAAACATTCGATGTCCAGCAGTTTGTAAACAAACAAAATTATCGTTTTCTGAAAATGGCCAACCGATGGCCATGGTGAAGGTGTGGGCAGCCACAACAGTCGAAGGTCGCTCTCCCTCGTAATAATCGACCGTGTCATCAGAATAAAAGCCGAATAATATCGCGAAAATATTCTGGACCTTGGACATTCCAACCATCGCATTCAGCACGCGCCACCCAAGTACGGTTACAAAATGAGGTTCCTCGCTTCATTTCCAGCACACAATAGCCAGCAAAATCTCCGGATACCAATCTATTGGATTATTGTATCTGGGGTATTTTGGAAAGCAAGGATGGCACTAAAAAATGCCAAAGTGTGGATAACCTCAAGCTAGCGCTTCGCCGGAAGTGAGGCAAAATTCCGCAGAGCAACATTCAGGCAGCGTGTGACTGTTTCATTGGCCTTTTGAAGACCATAATTCGTACCAAAGGTGACCAATTCGAACAAATCTAAACTTATTCTAAAATTTCCGACATTTTTTGCTTTTATTCAATAAAATTTAAAAAAATGTAAAAATCATGGCTAATTCTATAATTTTTGAAAGTAGTTCTCGAGCATTAGCTTAGCTTTTATCGTAGATTTTTCAGGATTAATCCTGGAATAATCGTCGATTTTTTTTAATTATTTAAAAAAAATACTATTTCTCGTATAATCTTGGACTCTTAAGCAGGATAATCTCTTAAAAATCTCAATCATGAAGTTGCAAATATTCTATCAGACTATTTCAATATCCTCATTGCTCTTTTTTGTAACCCAATAGTTTCCCCAAGTTATCCGCCTATGTCTAGCACAAATATTCTTTGCTACATTGTTTTTGTATTTTTTTTTTCTTCCAATTGAAAAGTGTGTTTTGCTGTACCACAACTCAACTGCAGTTGCATAGACGTCCGGAAACCGGATATGGTTTACTTAAAGACGTTTTAAATGTATATTGATGATGGCATGTTCAGATGCGTTTATTATTTCCATTAGTTGCATTGATATTGATTAGGATTACAAATATTTGCTCAGAGTTGGATAAGCGGAGCCTTAAAACAGAGAAGAAAATTAATGAAAACCTGAATTTAAATATTTAATATTTAAGTAATGCATTTTAAATTATTTAATTCAAAATTTAATTACTTTCATTACAGGTAAACAAAAAATAATTTGATAAATATTTAAAAAAAAAATTATTAATGTGAGTATAATTTGAAGTAATTTCCTTATTTTCAAAATATTTTTCTGTTTTTGATTTTAACCCCAAAATATTTCCCATTATTCGTAGTCTTTCTAATTGATATTATCAAATGATTTTAAAGCATTTCCAAGTTTTAAAAGAATCCACATTGGTTTGATATGATTGTCATATTTTTGACAGCTTAATGCTGATTGATTATCCTTGAATTGCCTGTTGTTGTTCTTTTTGGCCCAGTTGGTGGCTTGCGGCAGACAACAGCACTCCAGTAGTGCTTGTCTATGCAAAACAAGACCAGTCGATACACACACATCAGCAATAATTGAAAAGTCAATACTCGAAAACTGGGGGGAGCAATGGAATGTTTGCCAATCGATTAGAGAGACAAAAGCACAGTTTTCTCTCAAACATCCAGGACATGGCAGCAGTATTGAAATTTAGGCAAAAAATCTGAAATTCAAGTAAATTTTTTTTTTCAAATTCCACAATTTTTCCAAATTCCACAATTTCCACATTTTTTTTTTAATTTTTTTAAAACTAGTTCATGTTTTCAAAACTTTTCTGTTAAAGAAATTTAATCATTTAGACCTTCCTAGAAACTTATTTAGATTTTGTTACTTTTTCAATTTATTTTCAAAACTGTCCACATTTTTTCAATTTTTTTTATACCCATTTCATATCACACCTATTTTGCCACAGTCACTGGCACTCAATGATGAGTTATGCCACAAATTTTATTGCAGAAAATTTGAAGAGATATTCTCAGTCATAATAAATGCAATTACTGCCCATCAATCAAACGCATACAAAATAGACGCCAAACTATTTCAGCAAAACATAAAAAGAGCAACGTAAATAAATATGGGCGCAAAAAAGAATGTCTACAACATTCGAATACAACTCTTAGCGAATTTAAAATTGATGAGAATTGGATTGTCATAGAAGTCCAAGTCTCAATGAGGAACAGTTGGTATTCAATTATATAGCACCAAAGGGTTCTCTACTATAGAGCAGAAAAGTCGAAGAAGAAGGAAAGAAATTCTCCCACACAAGAGCAAAGGGCACATGAGGTCCTTCATAGAAGAGCATTAAAATTTTTCTCATAGAAGTTTCAAAAACACCTCTATCAATGAAAAGCACAAAGTATTCTCTCTGAGAGGATAGAACATCCTCTCTTAAAGAATTAATGACCAGCATGATTGTACTCACGGCATCGCAGAAGGAATATTTAGACTCCGATTATTGATGAATAGAAGGACTTACTTCTCTGAAAATAAAAAATGTTGAAAATCAAAGAAAAACTTAAAATCTTAAGGAGAAGTAGAAGCTCTCCTGCCAGCAAAATAAAGTTTTTCCACGAAAAAGAGCTGAATTTATCTTTAAAAATGGCTTCTCATAGAAGACCAGAAGGTTTTCTCATAGCAGATCAGAAAGTCCATTCACAGAAGACTAGAAGATCTTCTTTTTGGAGACTAGGAGGAGACTAGAAGTATGGACCGTTTGCCCCCTCTCATAGAATGCAAAAATGTCTTCTTGTAGAAAAGCAAAAGGTCTTCTCATAGAAACCTAGAAGGTTTCACATAGAACACCACAGGGTCTTCTCATTTTCTCATAAAAGACTTGAAGGTCTTCTCATAGAAGACCCGAAGATATTCTCATAGAAGACCCGAAAAATGTCTTCCCATAGAAGACCAGAAGAAGGTCTTCTCATAGAAGACTAGAAGAAGGTCTTCTCATAGAAGACCCGAAGATCTTCTCATGGAAGAGCCGAAGATCTTCTCATGGAAAAGTCGAAGGACTTCTCACACAAGAGCCGAAGGTCTTTTCCTAGAAGAGCGGAAGGTCTTCTCATAGAAGAGCGGATGGTCTTCTCATAGAAGAGCGGAAGGTCTTCTCATAGAAGACCCAAAGGTCTTCTCATAGAAGACCCAAAGGTCTTCTCATAGAAGACAGAAGGTGTTCTCATAGAAGACATAAGGTGTTCTCATAGAAGACCAGAAGGTCTTCTCATAGAAGACCAGAAGGTCGTCTCATAGAAGAGGCAAAGGTTTTGTCATAGCAGAATTAAATGAAGGTCTTCTAATAGAAGAGCTGAAGGTATTTTTCTCATAGGAGAGCCGAGGGAGGTATTCTCATAGGAGAGCCGAAGGAGGTCTTTTTATAGAAGAGCCGAAGGTCTTATCATAGAAGAGCGAAGGTCTTCTCATATAAGAGCGAAGGTCTTCTCATATAAGAGCGAAGGTCTTCTCATATAAGAGCGAAGGTCCTCTCATATAAGAGCGAAGGTCTTCTCATAGAAGACCCAAAGGTCTTCTCATAGAAGACAGAAGGTGTTCTCATAGAAGACATAAGGTGTTCTCATAGAAGACCCAAAGGTCTTCTCATAGAAGAAGCAAAGCTTTTGTCATAGCAGAATTGAATGAAGGTCTTCTAATAGAAGAGCTGAAGGTATTTTTCTCATAGGAGAGCCAAAGGAGGTCTCTTTATAGAAGAGCCGAGGGAGGTCTTCTCATAGGAGAGTCGAAGGAGGTCTTTTTATAGAAGAACCGAGGGAGGTCTTCTCATAGGAGAGTCGAAGGAGGTCTTTTTATAGAAGAGCCGAAGGTCTTCTCATAGAAGAGCGAAGGTCTTCTCATAGAAGAGCCGAAGGAGGTCTTTTTATAGAAGAGCCGAGGGAGGTCTTCTCATAGGAGAGCCGAGGGAGGTCTTCTCATAGAAGAGCCGAGGGAGGTCTTCTCATAGGAGAGCCGAAGGAGGTCTTTTTATAGAAGAGCCGAAGGTCTTATCATAGAAGAGCGAAGGTCTTCTCATAGAAGAGCCGAAGGTTTTCTCGTAGAAGAAGAAAGGACCAAAAGTTATCATCATAGAAGACCAACAGGTCTCCTCTCTTATGGGAGACTTGAAGTTCTCTCATGTGAGACAATGTGGTATCCTCGTTGAAGACCACAAGGTCATCTTAAAGAAGATCTCAGAGTCTCATCAAAAAATGATCTGAATGACGGTTTTATGATAAAACAAGTTAAAAAGCAGTAAGTTCGGCCGGGCCGAACTTTGAATACCCTCCACCATTTGGAATCAATTTGGAAATTTTCAAAAAATAAAGTATTTAAAAAATTCTGTTAAAATTTTAAAAATACCGAATATAGCCGTTATATTGGGGTCTATACGACATGGACCTACATAGGCCTTGTTTGTCATAAGCAATTACCATATTGAAATTCGAAATTTGAAATAAACGGTGAATAATGTAGCTAAAATCATCAAAATATCGTATATAGGGAGGTACCGTTATATCGGAGCTGTGCGAAGACCTGGACCAGCATAGACAATTTTCTGTCACAGACTATAGCATCCATTACGAACGTCAAATGCGACATCTCAAAAAATTGCGGTGAGTATTGTACCTACCGAATATAGGGAGCTACCGTTATATGGGGGCTATATAAAGACGTGGACCTGCACAGACAATTTTCTGTCTTAGGCTGTAGTATCCATTTCGAACTCTAAATACGTAATTTGAAACAATTCCGTTAAATAATGACGCTAAAATCATCAAAATATCGAATTTTGGGAGGTGCCGAGGTGGGAGGGCCATACGAAGACGTAGACCTACACAGACAATTTTTTTTCATAGGCTGTAGTATCCATTTCGAACTTCAAATACTAAAGTTGAAACAATTCCGGTGAATAATGTCGCTAAAATCATCAAAATACCGAATATCGGGAGGTACTTATATATGGGGGCTATATGAAAACGTGGACCTACATGGCCCATTTACGAACTTAATCTGCCTACTGGAAAAATGAACACGTGTGCAAAATTGTAACCTTCTATCTCAATTCGTTCGAAGGATAGCGTGATTACAACAGACGGACAGACAGACGGACTAAATCGACTTAGAATTTTACGCTGATCAAGAATATATATAATTTGTTGGGTCTGACATAAGTATTTCGAGGAGTTACAAACGGAATGACAAAGTTAATATACCCTCCATAGTATGGTGGAGGGTATAATGAGGGATAAGGGTCGTGGGATTGAAAGAATAGAAGTTGGAATTTTTATTGAACTGAAAAACAGCCTGTAAAAAATGGAAGAGCCGCAGGTCTTCGTTGTTCATTGATCAGATTGTGGGGAACATTGTAGTCCAGTGTATTTACATTGTGCGTTCTGTCGTTTAAGTACTCTCTCTCTCTCTCTCTCTCCCTCACTCAATCTGTCTGCATAGTATTATAGATTTTTAAAATTAATTAGTTGCAACATGAATGCGTTCACTTTGTTACTGTGTGGCAAAAACATAAACTGACTGTTTGCCCGACGAAAGCCACGGCAAAACCCAACTACCAACCTTATCCCCCAAATGGACAGCTATGGACACGCCTCACTCCACGTCGAACGAACACACATAATATTTTAATGTCAACGCCAGGCGAGAAGAATGAAAGTGCGTTGAGTGATATGAACTCATGTTGCGTTGAAGGTATGAACGTGTGTGTTTGTCATATTTATTTTTGGGGGTATTGTGTCGGTCTGTCTGTCTGTCTGCTCTTAGCCGCGTTCTTCCTTCGGCAGACTGCAAAGCTATTTGGTGGAAGAAAAGAAGGCGTTTGTTTTCCTGCATTCATTTAGTTACGAAAAGATAGGAAAAATTACGCTATTACTTAAAACAAACATAAACACATTTATTAACATTTAATGAATTAAAAATAAATACAAAACTGAAAAAGAAAATATTCATTTTTAACACAATGACATGGCATTCATTAGAACTTTCAGTTTGTTGTTGCTTCAGTTCTGTATTGAAAAAAAAATGTTTCGGAAATTTGGCTAGTCAGAAAAGCAAAAAAACCAAAAGAAACGACGATGATGACAACATGAAAATTATTTGAACTAAACAAAAGATCTTTGCCAAGCGATATGTCAGACAGGTAATATATGTTTGTGTGTTCAACATTGTTTGGTTATTTTGCTCTGTCAAAGGGGGTTCCCTAATAAGGAGTGACGGAATTTTTCGATTTAAAAATGAGTATAATATAGGAAAAATAGGTACTAAATCAAAATATACCTCACACATAAATATTGCAAAGCAGCTCTTTAGATTAAACTGAATGTTCCTCGCGAAATTTGTGGTTCAAACTTATTTCCGGCTTCAGTTCATAGGTTCCAAGTATTGTTAGAAAGATTTATCATCATTCCTAAGGTATTACACCCTTTATTCTCTGCACGTTTTAATGGTGAATTTATCCTTAAAAATATTTCATTGGCTTTTCATCCACATCATATAATTAGACCATGTTCGCAGATGTCAAGTGATGATAACAGCAATGGGAAAAAATAAACACAAAACCCCACTATTTATACGGTTTCAAATATTTCAGTAATATTTTATATTCAAAATAAGAAGCAGATAAAGTACCATGTTGCAGTAAGACGCATACATACCACATTATTTATAAAGTGAGACAAACATTAAGTTGGTCGTACCTGTCAAAATTTGACATTACTTTGCAATTACAAGTGAGACCAACTGGACCTAGAAACCTCCACATAGATGAAATAAGTATAAACCATAGAATATCTCAAAGTCTTCTATAGTCCGTAGAAGACCTCACGGTCTTCTATAGTCCGTAGAAGACCTCACGGTAGAAGACCTCCAGGTCTTCTACAGACCGCAGAAGACCTCCGGGTCTTCTACAGACCGCAGAAGACCTCCAGGTCTTCTATAGACCGTAGAAGACCTCCAGGTCTTCTATAGACCGTAGAAGACCTCCAGGTCTTCTATAGACCGTAGAAGACCTCCCGGTCTTCTATAGACAGTAGAAGACCTCCCGGTCTTCTATAGACCGTAGAAGAGCTCAAGGTCTTCTATAGACCGTAGTAGACCTCAAGGTATTCTATAGACCGTATAACACCTCAAAGTCTTCTATAGACAATAGACCGCAAGGTCTTCTATAGTCCGCAGAAGACCTCAAGATCTTCTATAGACCGCATAAGACCTCAAGGTCTTTTATAGACCGTAGAAGACCTCAAGGTCTTCTATAGACCGTAGAAGTCCTCAATGTCTTCTATAGACCGTAGAAGACCTCAATGTCTTCTATAGATCGTAGAAGACCTCAAGGTCTTCTATAGACCGTAGAAGACCTCAAGGTCTTCTATAGACCGTAGAAGACCTCAAGGTCTTCTATAGACCGTAGAAGACCTCAAGGTCTTCTATAGACCGTAGAAGACCTCAAGGTCTTCTATAGACCGTAGAAGACCTCAAGGTCTTCTATAGACCGTAGAAGACCTCAAGGTCTTCTATAGACCGTAGAAGACCTCACGGTCTTCTATAGACCGTAGAAGACCTCAAGGTCTTCTATAGACCGTGGAAGACCTCAAAGTCTTCTAAAGGCAATAAAAGGCCTCAGGGACTTCTAATGAGAATAGAAGGCCTCAAGGTCTTCTAGCGACAATACAAGATCTCAAGCTCTTCTAGAGACAATAGAAGACGTCAAGCTCTTCTAGAGACAATAGATGACGTCAAGCTCTTCTAGAGACAATAGGAGATCTCAAGGTCTTCTAGAGACAATAGAAGACCTCAAGGTCTTCTAGAGACAATAGAAGACCTCAAGGTCTTCTAGTGACAATAGAAGACCTCAAGGTCTTCTAGAGACAATAGAAGACCTCAAGGTCTTCTAGAGACAATAGAAGACCTCAAGGTCTTCTAGAGACAATAGAAGACCTCAAGGCCTTCTAGAAACAAAAGAAGACCTCAAGTTCTTCTAGAGACAATATAAGACCTCAAGGTCTTCTAGAGACTATAGAAGACCTCAAGGTGTTCTAGAGACAATAGAAGACCTCAAGGTGTTCTAGAGACAATAGAAGACCTCAAGGTCTTCTAGAGATAATACAAGATCTCAAGCTCTTCTAGAGACAATAGAAGGCCTCAAGATCTTCTAGAGACAATAGAAGACCTCAAGCTCTTCTAGAGACAATAGAAGACCTCAAGCTCTTCTAGAGACAATAGAAGGCCTCAACCTCTTCTAGAGACAATAGAAAGCCTCTAGCTCTTCCAGAGACAATAGAAGGCCTTAAGGTATTCTAGAGACAATAGAACGCCTCAAGGTCTTCTGGAGGCACTATAAGATCTCAAGATCTTCTGGAGACAAAAGAAGACCCTAAGCTTTTCTAGATACAAAAGAAGACCTCTAGTTCCTCAAAGGACAATAGAAGACCTCAAGATCTTTTAAAGGGCTTCTTTAAGATTTTCTATAGACATTAGAAGACCTCAAAGTCTTCTATAGAAATTAGAAAACCACAAGATATTTTAGAGACAATAGGAGACCTCGAAGTCTGTTAGAGGCAATAGGATACCTCAAAGTCTTCTAGAGACATTATAAGACCTTGAGGTCTTTTGGATTTATTGGTATTTCATTTCTTCAAGAATTCTCTAATAAAAGTTATCCATTTTCATATCTTATTCTCTATATCCCATTCTTTGTCTGTGCTACGAAAAGAAAGACGTCCACTCAGCAATTAAGCAGTCGTACAATGCGAACATTGCAATTTCTCAGAGATGAATTCTTTGCATAGCTGAGTGTCGTAAATGTTTCTGCACATTTTTATTGTCGTTGTTGGTGTGCTAATGTTGTTCTGTTATTTGCTGTTGCAACATAGAATTGCCATGAGTCTGGGTTTTGGTTGTTTTTCTTGTTTGAGAGGTTAATGGCGATGATTTGAGTGTTGTTGTTGTGGCGCTTTGGTTAATGCAATTGCCCACATTATGCCAACAAAGTAAGCCCTCAAAGCAAAGTGTACTCGTGTGTTTGCCTCTGTGTTTGCTTGTAGATGCAACTTTTCATCCTACTGCTTGTCGCTCTCGGATGCTCGAATGCTCGGCTGTGGTCAGTGTCAGACATCGTCTGTTGATGCTATATGTAATGTGCACTGCAAATGTATAAACGTGTAATTAATGATCGCTCTTGATTCTTGTTATTAATTGCCTTAATTACTTTCTTTAGATTTTTAATAGTTTTTCATTTTGAAAATATTCAGTTTAGGTTATGAAGTACTTAGTTGAGCATAATTTTCTGTAAATGAAGGGAAATTGGGACAAAGGGAGCGAAAGGAAAATCGAGTGAAAATCTCCCATACTCTGAATTTAGGACTCTTAAAAATATTTACTAAATATTTGAAACAACTTAAAGATCGCAACAAAAAAAATGTATCTGCAACATCATCTTTCTATAATAAAATATTACACATTAATTACAATACCAAAATACCTTAAATTTACAGAATGATAAAGTGATAGTTTTGAGATAAATTATGCATTTTATTGACACAATTTTTATGAATTACAATTGAGTGTTTAAAACTTTGAATATAAGTGTGCACAAAAACATGAATATCATGTTCGACATAATGTTTTCATCTATACATATTAATCATTGTGAAAGCACATCTAATTAAAGAAACTTATTATCAATTTCTCTGCAATTCATCAAATTGTCAAGTTTTAATATCTGAAAGTCACGAAATATTGTTTAGATAATTATGATATTTATTTAAAAAAAATATATATATCACGATTGTAGATCTAAAAAGACCTGAACGAATATTACTAGAAAATTCATGGTTTTTATGTACAAATATTTTTAAAAAATATTATAGAAATAAAAAGTTGTCCAAAAAATCTACGATTATAGCGCTTATAGTTCTTAGTGCCTTACGGTTCAAACATTCCATGAAAAACATGTTCTACAAAATCCATAAAAAGTCCTTGAAAAATATATGCCAAAAGTCCACAGATTTTCCCTGATAAATATACTTCAAATATCTGCGGATATTGCTTAAATTTTTTTTTTGTAATCCACGGATAGTCCTCTAAAATTATATATACAGGGTGAGATGAAAAAACTGCAACCAACTTCAGACTGCTGTCATTTCAAAGCCAGTCGTCCGACAGCTGTTAAAATTATACCAGTGACACCTCATAATATTGTTTACAAGCGTAAAAAATCATTTTGGTTAGAATTTTCCAGAAAAAAAGTTATTCCTGATGGAATTCAAGAGTGATAGTGTGATTTCTTTATATTTGGCTGGAAAATCACAAGTGGCTATTTTTAGAGCACTCCAGCATTTAAATGTGAATAAATCTTTTGTTTCCCGTACCATCACTCGTTACCGTGATACTGGTAACGAAAACAGCAACATAGGTAGAAATGGTTCGAAAAGTAAAGAAGTGACTTGATCGAAACCCGCATCGCAGTGGCCGAAAAATGGCTCGTTTGATGAACATATCGCAATATTCCATTCCGCAAATATTGAAAAATGAGCTCGGGTTAAAGCCATTAAAATTCCAAAAAGTGCAAGAACTTACACCGCAACAGAAAGGAAATAGACTCATAGCTTATGAATTTGCCGAATTTGATTTTCTCTGATAAGAAAACATTCGATGTCCAGCATTTGTAAACAAACAAAATGGTCGTGTTTACTTGTCAATGAGGTAAGCTGAAAATGTACACCTTCTGTTGGCCACCAGAACTCAAAAGCCGGCCATGGTGATGGTGTGGGCCGCCATAAGAGCCGATGGTTGCTCTCTGCTCGTATTAATCGACCGTGTCATCAGAATAAATGCCGAATATTATTGCGAAAATATTCTGAAGGGTGTATTAAAGCACGCAAAGATTTTGGCTGCAGACCTTAGACATTCCAACAGGACTCAGCACCATCGCACTCCTCACGCGCCACCCAAGAATGGTTACAGAATGAGGTTCCTCGCTTCATTTCCAGCGTACAATGGCCACCAAAATCTTCGGATACCAATCCGTTGGACTATTGTGTCTGGAGTGTTTTGGAAAGCAAGGTTGGCACTAAAAAAACACCAAAGTGTCGATCACCTTAAGCAAGCGCTTCGCCGGAATGGGCCAAAATACCTGCATGAGTACCTCCATTTTCAATTTCGTGAGAATCACACACACACACATTACAAATTAACATGAACAGATGGACATACATATTATTGCTGTGGAGGTTCTTAGGAAGAAAATTATGAGAGGGCTCGAAATATATTTCTGAAAAATCCACGATGATGCTTTTAGAGTCCTTATAATATTGCATTGAGAGAAATCCTTGGAAAAGGTATCCTTAAAAACATTTTATTTTGGCTATAAGAATTTTTAAAAATATTCCTTAACAAATCTCCGATTATAAGGACTATAAGTCCTTAGAATCATTGGAGTAAAAATCCTTAACAAGGTTTCTATCATGTAAGTCCTTAAAACACAAAAAATGTCAGCCCTTGAAAAAAATATCTTAAAAAATATCATATTCTTTAGAAAACGCAAATATTCCTCTGACAGCTCTTCATAAAATTACTGCACCGGAAGTTACAATTTTTAAAAATATTGTTTAAAAATTAAAAAAAATGTCCCAATAAATTCACGATTGTTGATTGGGGAGTCTTCAAAAAATTAATAAATAAATAAAAAATTATTCAAAAACTATACGATTATTGTTATGAGAGTCTATAAACAATGCTCTTTAAAAATTAACAATTGGTGCTTTGAATTTCTCGGGAAAATATTCCTTAAAAATCTACAATTGTTCCTCAGATTAGCCTCGGAAAAATGTTCTTTTAAAAATCCTCTCTTATGACTCCGATAGCCTTAAATATATTATTAAAATCCCAATTTACTTTCAAATCCTAATTCCCTTCATAATTATTGATAATTTCAATTTGTATCCAATATTCATTTCAATTGACCAATAACTTTTGGCCACAATCATTACCACAATATTGTGTTACAAAATTTCCCTTGTCAAGCACAGACACACACACCAGCTTTAGGCAATGAATTCAATTTGGCTATTTTCTATTATTACTTGCGTGTCACCAACACTTGGAATTTACAATTTTTCCACAAGCGCCTCAAGTTATGCTTTACAAATATTAATTATGAAATCTACCTAAAATTATAATTAAGCCATTCAGACAAATCTATAACTGAATTGTTTGGACATTTCATATATATACAGACATAACATATAATATACAATACAAAATAACAAATTCATTTAGGAAAATCTAAATTAATTTCATTGTCGAAATTTCATTTGCAGCAGAATCTACCAGACAGATATGTAAATACATATTTATATGCACAAAAAAATGTAGACACAAAACAATATTTATAATATATATTTATTTGATTCTCTCTATCTCTCTCGGTCAATAGGAAGGAGTTAGAATAAGTTTTAAGTATGTGGCTTGTGTGTGTATTTGCCGCATTCACATGTTGCAATTTATGCATATTTTGCATAAATTTCTCAATTAAACATAAATCATATTTTATAGGATATCAGTGTATGAACACATTTTACAAAATGATATACATACATACATACTTACATGCATGCCTAACTAACCGAATATATATTTATATGTACCATTTATTCATTTGTATTATGATTAAGGTGGCATTTCGTCTGGTGGATGAGTTCGTATGTATATATGTAGGTGTAAATAATGTTTGCATTTGTCATCACCATTGGGTATTGTCGTTGTTGTTGCTTTTGAAATTTTAGACATGCAACAATTGCTGCATACCAAACAATGTCATTGTCCATATTAGTCTTCAGGTATGTACCGATGTATGCATTCAACTCCATTTATAGGTGTGTTTGTCTGTTCCAATATGGCAACATTAGAGTGCTTCACGTTTTCTTTATTTGTTACTTCCACAGATGGCAACTTGTTTTTATATTTGGCAAATTCCCACAGTGTATTGTTGTTTCTTAGAGCCACGAAGAGGTCAACAAAAGTCATAATTTTTCTGTGTTTTGTAATATCGTATGCACATTATGGGAGTTTAATAAGAGTTTTTCATTTTTTGTGTAATTAAATTTATTTAAAGTGCATTGGTATTTGTTGTTATTGTTGTTTACTGTTCATTTATATGAAATTTGTTAGAACTTGTGTAGTATGGTTTTATACCTCAGAAGACCAAGTGGTGTTATGAAAATCGTAGAGAAGAATTTTTAAGGATTCTGTGGATTTTTTATTAGATATAAGTTCCTCAAATTAGATATTCAAATCCTAAATTACGGAACTCGCGGGGTATCTTTTTCGGAATTAATTATAGTACAATGCTTACCTTCTACACCAACAAGTTTTAAAAATTCCAAATATTGTGTCAAACATTTTCAACGTCGACATATGTCAATCTTAGAAACCAACAGCGATCTTAATATCAAATTTCATAATATCAGCGCCATCAATTTAATAACATTTAATAACATTTAGTACGCATATCCAATACAATCTTGTACCTGTCGTACAATTATAGAACACATTTCCGAAACCAACTTCATATCTCAATTCCAGATACCAAGAGAGATTTCAATATCAAATTTCCGGATTACAGCCCCAAACGTGTACCCAATACAAAATTTAGTACTATTTAGTTCTTTTCGTACAACTATAGCAAACCTTTTCAAAACCAGCTCTACAGGGCGAGATAAAAAAACTGTAAACACAAAGTCAAACGCCATCATTTTTACACTTTTTAAATTTAAGGCATGAAATTTTAGAATATGGTTAAATTTTGTTCGAATTGGTCACCTTTGGGACGAAATATAGCCTTCGCCCTACGCTGCCTAAATGTTGTTCTGCGGTACTTTGGGCCATTCCCGACGAGGCGCTTGCTTGGGGTGATCGACACTTTGATATTTTTTAGTGTCAACCGTGCTTTAAAAAAATACTCCAGACACAATAGACCAACGGATTGGTATCCGGAGATTTTGGTGGCCATTGTTTGCTGAAAATGAAGCGATGGTGCTGAGTCCTGTTGGAATGTCCAAGGTCCACGGCCAAAATGTTTGCGTGCCCAAGGCTTTACTACACCTCCAGAATATTTTCGCGATAATATTTGGCATTTATTCTGATGCCACAGTCGATTAATACAAGCGGAGAGCGACCATCGGCTGTTATAGCGGCCCACACCATCACCATGACCGGCACTTGAGTTCTGATGGCCAACCGAAGGTGCACATTTTCAGCTGACCTCTTTGGCAAATAAACATAATCAAACTGCTGGACAACGAATGTTTTCTCGTCGGAGAAAACCAAATTCGGCAGTTCATCACTTTCGGCCAAGTGAAACAACTCTTTAGCTCTTTTGAGTCTATTTTCTTTCTGTTGCTGTGTAAGTTCTTGCATTTTTGGAATTTCGATGGCTTTACCCCGAGCTCATTTTCAATATTTGCCGATTGGAATATTGCGATTTGTTCAGCTCACGTGCCATTTTTTTCGGCCACTGCAACGCGGGTTTTAATCAAGCCTTCTTCGAACCATTTGCTTTTCCAATCATTTCTGCTGATGTTACCGTTATCATCCATCCACTTCCTTGACGTCGGGCTAGGTTACCAGTATCACGGTAACGAGCGAGACGAGACACAAAATATTTATTCACATTGAAATGCTGGAGCGCTCTAACGATACCCACTTGTGGCTATTTCAAGTTTTCCTTAGTAATCCTCTCACAGTAATCTTATTTTCAAATATAAATTGTACCAAATTAAGTACCCTTTAATACACATAAGTATACATTTTTATAACTACGTACATCATACTATCCAATAGAAATCTTATTTCCAAATTGCAGGATACTTAGTTTACTGGTTCGTCCAAAATGTAAATTGTACCAAATTTAGTACCATTGGTACATTGATTACGAATTTCCAAAACTACCTCCATATTCTAATTCTACATTTCAAAGTAATATTATTTCAGGTTACCAACTCTATTGTAACACTCAAATCCAAATTGTACCAAATTAAGTACCCTTTAGTCCACATAAGCACAAATTTCCACACCTGCCTACATCATAAAATCCAATAAAAATTGTATTTCCAAAATTTCAGGATATCAACTCTGCCGCTCCTCCCAAAATTAAATTTGTACCAAATTTAGTACTATTAGTACCTTAAGTTTATTTCCAAATACTATGATTTCAACTCTATTTGTTTTCTCAAAACGTAAATTTTATAAAATTTAGTACAACTGGTACTTTAAGTACGAATTTCCAAAACTACCTACCAACCTCAGTTCTATAATGCAATGATAATCTTATATCCGAATTTCAGCATTCCAGGACTATTGGTTCACCCAAATTGAAATTGTACCAAATTTAGTGCTATTCGTGCGCATAAGTACAAATTTTAAACACCTACTTCCATATCCCAATCCCACACTACGCCAATAATGTAATATCACATTTCTCGACTCCAACTCCTTCCGTTCCTCCAAATTCAAATTTTACTAAATTTAGTACCGTTTAGTACTTTTCGTATACATGAGTACAAACTTCCAAAACTACCACTTTACATCGACTCTACTCCTCAACCTTGAATTCCATTCCAAATTTCAAGTGTTTAGTTTCAACCGTTAACATGATACGAAATGGTACCAAATGTAGTAGATTTTAGTACTTTTCGTACACTTATAGTGCTAATTTCAAAAAATTCTTTGCTACATCCATCATGCACTCCATCAGTGACCTTTTTTCAAAATGTAAGGGTGTCAGCTGTAATAGTTCGTCAAATGAAAAGGGTACCATATTTAGTACTTTTTGTACCGTTCTAAACCCAGCTTTATCTAACATCAAAATCAAATCAAAAATGACCCTCGTGGAAAAATTTCAAGATTGTAGCATCAGTCATTTTGTCTGAGTGCTGCTTCTCAGTAAGTCAGTTATTTCGCTACATATATTTCACTATATACCTATACAAAATTAGTATATTGTATATAAGACGACCCACCCTAATGTTATCAGTAATTAGTATTAATAAATAGCTTCATATACATACATACATATTGTGCTATGCATTTCTCCGCCCGTGTGTTTAACATTCCACAGATCATACAATTCAGATATGCAGTTGGCTATAACTAAATTCAGTGTTAATAATTTATGTGAATTGTCAAAAGTCCGATAAACGCATACACCTATGTGTGCACATACGAACGTACATATGTACATGGGTGTTTTAGTTAGAGGATATGACTTGTGTTTTGTCGTGTTCTGTTACAAATGTTACAAATTGAGTTTTAATAATTTCTGAATGTCGAAAATCAACACATAAGTTAAATATTATATTCGATGATGATGACGTTGGTGATGGCGATGATGATGATGTCGGCGATGACGATGATGATATTATAACTCAATTATATGGCAATGGTTAGCAAAGCGAATTGAAATGATTAGATAGCATGGGAGAGATATTTGATTATGGCAATAATTTGCTATTCAACGATTTTTTTTGTTGGTGCAGTAAGCGGATATACTAAAATTATTTGCTTAGAAATAGCTTATGTGTAGTTGCAGTAGTATTTGCTAAAATAATCAAATATATGTTACAATGAAGTGGAAATGATTAGTATGGGGAAATGTTGCAGACACGAATATTTGGGGAAGTAATGCATTTGTTTGAACTAAATTTTACATGCCTAAATGGCGTGTTGAAGATAAGCAATGGAAAACAAGTTAAAAAGCAGTAATTTCGGCCGGGCCGAACTTTGAATACCCTCCACCATTTGGAACGATTTTTGAAATTTTCAAAAAATAAAATCCTGAAAAAAATCTGTTAACATTTTAAAAATACCGAACATAGCCGTTATATTGGGGTCTAAACGACGTGAACCTACATAGGCAATGTTTGTTATAAGACATTATCATATTCAAATTCGAAATTTAAAATAAACGGAGAATCATCAAAATATCGTATATAGGGAGGTACCGTTATATCGAAGCTGTGCGAAGACCTGGACCAGCATATACAATTTTCTATAGCATCCATTACGAACGTCAAATACGACATCTCAAAAAATTTCGGTGGGTATTGTACCTAAACTCGTCAAAATGCCGAACATAGGGAGGTACAGATATATGGGGCCTATACGAAGACCTGGACCTGAAAACACAATTTTCTGTCACGGACTGTAGTTCCCATTACGAACTCTAAATACGTAGTTTGAAACAATTCCGGCGGATAACGTCGCTAAAATCATTAAAATACCGAATATTGGGAGGTACCGTTATATGGGGGCTATACGAAGACGCACCGACAATTTTCTGTAGTATCCATTACGAACTTCAAGCACCAAATTTTAAACAATTCCGGTTAATAATGTCGCTAAAATCATCAAAGTACCGAATATCGGGAGGTACCGTTATATGGGGGCTATACGAAGACGTGGACCTACACAGATAATTTTGTGTCATAGGCTGTAGTATCTATTTCGAATTTTAAATACCAAAGTTTAAACTATTTCGGTAAATAATGCCACTAAAATTATCAAAATACCGAACATCGGGAGGTACCGTTATATGGGGGCTATATGAAAACGTGGACCTACATGGCCCATTACGAAAGATAGCGTGATTACAACAGACAGACGGACATGGCTAAATCGACTTAGAATTTTACGCTGATCAAGAATATACATACTTTATTGGGTCTGATATGAGTATTTCGAGGAGTTACAAACGGTATGACAAAGTTAATATACCCTCCATAGTATGGTGGAGGGTATAAAAATGGCTCTTGGGCTGAACATATCGCAATATTGCATTCGGCAAATATTAAAAAATGAGGTCGGGGTAAAGCCATTAAAATTCCAAAAAGTGCAAGAACTCACACCGCAACAGAAAGAAAATAGACACAAAAGAGCTGAAGAGTTGCTTTGCTTGGCCGAAAGTGGTGAACTGCCGAATCTGGGTTTCTACGATGAGAACACATTCGTTGTCCAGCAGTTTGTAAACAAACCAAATGATCGTGTTTACTTGCCAAAGAGGTCAGCTGAAAATTAACACCTTCGGTTGTCCACCAGAACTCAAGTGCCGGCCATGGTGATGGTGTGGGCCGCCATAACAGCCGATGGTCGCTCTTCGCTCGTATTTATCGACCGTGGCATCAGAGTATATGCCGAATATTATGGCGAAAATATTCTTTAGCGTGTATTAAAGCCTTGAGCCCGCAAACATTTTGGCATCAGACCTTGAATATTCCAACAGGACTCAGCACCATCGCACTCAGCACGCGCCACCCAAGAATAGTTACAAAATGGGGTTCCTCGCTTCATTTTCAGCACACAATGGCCACCAAAATCTCCGGATACCAATACGTTGGACTATTGTGTTTGGAGTATTTTGGAAAGCAAAGTTTGCACTAACAAATACCAAAGTGTCGATCACCTCAAGCAAGCGCTTCGCCATGAATGGGGCAAAATACCGCAGAGCAACATTCGGGCAGCGTGTGACGGTTTCATTGGCCGTTTGAAGGCCATAATTCATGCCAAAGGTGACCAATTCGAACAAATCTAAACTTATCCTAAAATTTGATGCTATTTCCGACATTGTTTGCTTTCTTTCAATAAAATTAAAAAAATGTAAAAATTATGGCGTTTGACTTTGTTACAGTTTTTTATCTCACCCGGTATATTTTCAGAGGAAAAGAATACCTCTCTCAAAATTAATTATAGACAACAATAGACTTCTATCTATCTCAAATTATGGAAGAAATGAAAAATGCAGTTCTGCTATAACGAATTTTACATTTCCATTGCAGGTGCCTACTCTACCCTCGGTTTAAATTCAAAATTCACAAAACGCTTCTAATCACTTCCCATCCGATAATACAATTCATTGATGATTATTGCTTTTTTCCGTTGTTATTGTTGTTGACGTTGTTGTTTTTGTTGTTGTTATTTAGATTTTGTATAAAAATAACGCCAGGGGAAAAACTCTTTTTTTTTCAAATAATTCCTTATCGTTTTAATTGAATTCAGATAAGATTGTTTGCCTTTTATTTGTGCGTTGCATTAAATGTGCGCTTACTATGGCGGTATTAAATTTATTTATTTTTTTGGTGTGTTTTTACTCAGAGAATTTTTTTTGGCGATTGTGACTAATGGTGGTTTAAATTTTTTGAAGAATGTTTAGTAAACTAGAATTACAATTGGAGAAGTTAACCCCCAATATTACATTCATTATAGTCATCCGGTCTAGTTAAGACCAACAAAGTCATTATTTTGGAACATAGCCTCGACTATCTTCTATATATACATACATAATAGAATAATGAAGTAACTGACGGACTGACTGACAGAGAATCAACGCCCAGACAAAACGGCTGAAGCTAAAATCTTGAAACCTTGCACGCGTAGGCGTGTGAAGAGTACTAAAAAAACATTGTATTGGACAAACGGAATGAAGTAGAGCTCTCGAATTTGGAACGAGAGTTACTGACGGAGTGCAGGATAGATGTAGCAAAGGGTAATCATCTAAAATTATACAATTTGGTATTATGCGAACGGATAGAGCTAAAAACTTGAAATTTGAAATAAGGTGGAGGTGGTTTTTGAAATCTATAGTAAGTGTACGGACTGTACTAAATGGTACTAAATTTGGAACAATTTAGTCAAGGTTAAACGAATGAAGCTGGAATGTTGAAATTTTGTATTGGAGTCCCTGTTGGTGTTAGGTTTGTGATACAGAAGAGTTTTTGGAAATATGTACTAACAGTGCACGTGCAGTGCACAGTGGTCTTATCTGAAGGAATAGAGATAAAGTTAACAAATTCGGTATTTGATATGATATTGTTAAATCTGCTACCAAATACGATTGTGTTGGAAAGTGAAGTAAACATAAAATTGGATAAAACATATATTTGCGAGCTATATCCATATCTCAAACGATTATCACCAAATTTGAAGTACATGTTTGTAGGCTGAATTTTTTCGAATGCGTCGATTTGGGGTTGTATTAAACATATGAAGCATATGATGATAGGGTACTTTAAAAACTAAAGATTATGATCTTTTCGATTCTTTGAAGCAAATTATTTTAAAAAAAGCATGATCATGGTCGTGATTGTCTTTGAAAACAATTCTTTATAGCATTCTAGGTTGTACCCTTGATGGCCCTTGACATTTTTTTAAATGAATGGACCATTTATCCTTGGTATAAATTCTTTAAAAAAATCCAAGGTAATTTAAAAACAATTAAAATTATTAATTATGACCTTGAAGAAGTCTCCAACAAATACGGATCCATGTCTTTCAAGTTTATGTTCTTAATTTTTTTCCAAATTCACGATTATGGCTTTACATTTTTTGCCTAGGTTGTAGTACCCATTAAGATCTTCTAATACGAAATTTGAAACTATTCCGGTGATTAATGTTGCTGAAAACGTCAAAATAATATTGGGGGCTATACGAAGACATGGACCTGCATACAACAATTTTTGTCATAGGCTGTAGTACTCATTAGGAACTTCAAATACGAAATTTGAAACGATTCTGGGAGATACCGTTATATGGGGCCTATACGAAGACGTGGACTTCTAGATTGTCTTAGAAATAGTGTAGGGTCTATAATGAATATTTCGATGAGTTACTAACGTTATGACAAAGTAAGTATACCCTTCATGTAATGGCGGAGGGCATAAAAATTTCCCTAAAATCCAAGATTACAACCTTGGAAAATGTTTTTCAAAAATGTATGATTATTTCCTTAAAAACTCTTTATAAAATCCACTATTATGGCTTCAATGACCCTTGAAATTTTCTTTCAAAAATTCACGAGTGTGGCCTGGATATTTCAATAAAATATCAAGAAATATTAAAAAACGAAAATGGCTCTAATAGATTTGCGAAAAAAAATCGTAAATAAGTCAATCATAATTTTTAACCATCTTTGAAATCTTTAAAAAATCCACTATTAAGTCTCCAAGGGCCATTAAAAAACTAACTAACTAAAATAACTGTATGTGTCATTAATGGTTCCTGAGTAAATTAAAAAGGCGCAATTTTAGACTTGATAAATCTTCAAAAAATATATTTTAAAAATCCAGGATCATGACATTTCAAAAATCGATTATTATAAGCTGATGACCCTTGAAAAAATTAATTAAGAAAAAGACGAACAGTGCCCTTCAAAAAAAAAAAAAAAATAAATAAATAATAATAATAATAATAATAAATAAATAAATAAATAAAAAATAAAAAAATAATTAAAAATCGAAAAAAACATTACCCTTACACAATTCTCGACGATATTGGCCATGATTTTGACCTTAATAAAATACAACGCTACTTTGACCTGATGGCTCATGAAAAAAATAATTTAATTTAACCTAAATTTAATTTGACATTTAATGCCTTGATGACCCTTAAAAAATTCTTAAAAATCTTAAATTACAGCCTGAATATCCCTTAATGCCTTGGTGATCTAATTAATTCTGTAAAAATGCATGATTATGGTATTAATGCACTTTAAATTTTTGAAGTCACGGTTATGGCCTGATCGCCATTAATACATATGGTCTTGGTGACCTTTGACCTCGATTAAGGCTTCAAAGGAGCTCAAAAAATTGTTTACTGAAATCCGCGAATATGGCATGTATGTATGTATAAGATATAAAAGTTCTTAAAAACTTACGGCTATTACCTTGAGGCTCTTGAAATTTTTCTTTAAAAAATGTCTATGAGAAAATTAATAGGAATAGGATCAAAGTTTCGTCTCTTGCTTATAGCATATCGCCAAAGCAGTTTCAAGTCTATTTCTAGATTTTAAATTTCTATAGACAAAATAGAGTCTAATTAAATATTTGACATTGTTAAAAATTCTTAAAGAAATTCGTTTTGTTTTCAAAATTTCCCAACTAATATTCAATTCACGCACAGGTCACATCAATTGTTTTTCCAAAAACAACAAACCACCGCCACAACTAAGTTCAAAAGCTAAGATTGAATGAGTACAACCCATAAGTTGTCATAGGTAGTTGGTGGCGGGGTTAACGAACCACGTAGTTATCAAAATGTCTCCTCAACAAAAAAGAAACATTGATTTTGCCTTACTTGGTATGACTTGTTGAGCAGATTAGAAGCAGAAACAAAAAAAAACAAAATCCAATAAAAACTGAGTATGTCTTTTTTAGGTCACTTCAGAACAAAAGAGAGATGAGCCGCTTATAGAGTGATAAAACTTGCCAACCGCTTTGAACAATGGAAACAACAAACAAAAAATAAACTAATGACGTCAAAATTTGTAATGATTTCATTGAGGCATTTGTGAGTGTGTGTATGTGTCTGCTGGTCTAGCTTTTTTTATGTGCGTTTGAGTGATTTATGTTAAATTTGTTATAAATTCTGTTCTCTATATTTCTTTACATTGTGTTCCAATTAATCACTATAGTCATTCAGAGCAGTGCATACATACATACGTAGATAGATATGTGTATGTAGCTGAGTCGATGATGTGTGGTTAAATTACGTGTGCATGTATTCTCTGTTGAGATACAACATTTCCCATCTTTGTATTCGAATGTCAAATAATTCAATTGAACTCTACACTTTGGGATGAGAACATATCAAAATAATTATTGTTAATGGCCAGCATTAGGGGTATTCAAGTAGAGTAGAAATGTAAAACGAATGAATTTAAAACTCAGGGTATCGAAATTTGTTGTGAAAATTATTATTCTCATTGTGATCACAAAAAAATGTTGTATATCTGCATGCGTTTTCACATGTTTTTATGTTTTTATGCCTTTGTACATTTGTTTGTAATATGGAGAAGGAGCTAAATAAACCCATAGTTACTTTTGACGATCTTCTTAGAAACACTTTCTGAGTCGACGGACGGGCTTACATGCATAGTCAGTCCGTTCGTCCGTCCATGTATTCTTGTGAACATAAATGCAGATCGCATTTATTATCCAATTTAGGTGAAATTTTGCAAACAATATTTGTTTGGCCCAAGTACGAACCCTATTGAAATTTGTGATAATCGGATCAGATTTAGATATAGCTCCCATATATCTCCAACCGATTTCGGGTTAATTGTGCACCAAATGGCTAATATAAGTCCAAATGGCCTGTATTTTGGTACATCCCATCGATTTCAGACTAGAAGCAAGTACATTAAAGTTTAAGTCCCTCACATTCGTAATATCGATTCGACAACAAAGATTTTTGGTTCCAGATATCTTATATATATTATCCTTCTCTTCTTCTTCTTCTCAAACTGTAATTGTTCTAAAGCCAAATGTTGATACCACCTATCAACAACGGTCTACTTGAATTAAATTATTTTGTTACGGGAGCTCTACTAAATATGCATAGTGGTGTTATATAGTCAGCCCCGCCCGACTTTTGACTTTTCCTTACTGGTTTTAAGTAGCAGTTATAGGACGATCTATATCTTGAAGGTTTCTTTTATTCTTGACCAAAGTGACAGATGTCTTTTAGGGTATAACAGGCGGTGCTGTCTTTGCATACTTGTTTTTAATTTCGAATTCTCAATCCATTTTCTACCGATTATACTGTAAATTGATATTTTAACATTTATTTATTAACAAATTCAACAAAATCATATTGCTTATTTGCTGAAAGGGTGGCAATTTCTTATTTCATCTTTCTATCCAATTTCTAGCCCCCATATAACAGTACCTCCCGATACTCGGTATTTTAATGTTTAAGGGACATTATTCACCCGAATTGTAACAAATTTCTTATTGGAAGATCTGAATGGCTACTAGAACCTATACCAAAAAATTTCGTATGCAGGTCCACATTTTCGTCTAGCCCCCATATGACGGTACCTCTAGATAGTCGGTATTTTGATGATTTTAGCGACAATATTTAGGAGAATTATTTCAAATTTCGTATTTGAAGTTCGTAATGGGTTCTAAAACCTATGGCAAAAAATTTCGTATGCAGATCCACGTCTTCGTATAGCCCTCATATTACGGTACCTCCCGATATTCGGTATTTTCATGATTTTAGCGACATTATTCACCGGAATTGTTTCAAATTGGATATTTGAAGTTCATAATAGGTACTACAGCCCACGGCAAAAAATTTCGCAAGCAGGGCCACCATATAACGGTACCTCCCGATACTCGGTATTTTCTTGATTTTTGCGATATTTATAACAGGAATTGTAACCAATTTCATATTGGAAGATCTGAATGAGTACTACACCCTATGGCAAACAATTTCGTATATAGGTACGTCTTCGTATAACCTTCATATAACGGTACCTCCCGATAGGCGGTATTTTGATGATTTCAGCAACATTATTCACCGGAATTGTAACAAATTTCGTATTGGAAAATCGAAATGGCAAAAAATGTCGTATGCAAGTCCACGTCTTCGTATATCCCCCATATGACGGTACCTCCCGATACTCTGTATTTTCAAGATTTCAGCGACATTATTCACCTGAGTTGTAATAAATTTCGTATTGGAAGATTTTAATGGGTACTACAGCCTATGACAAAATTTTTTGTATGCAGTAGGTCACGTGTTGGTATAGTCCCCATATAACGGATTTCAATTAAGTGGTAATTTTTGTTTTTTTTTTCTTTTTTTTAATTTTTGAAGTTTCTCCCACATGGTGGAGAGTATTAAAAGTTCGGGTCCCCCGATATTAGCTGCTTACATAAATCAACAGAACAGTAAATTAAATTTATGAAACACTCAACTATTTCAATCTTTGTTTGATTTTGCACAGAAACGCAGTGCATGAGTTTTACTTTTTTTGTAATACACTATTTAATTCGGGAATTCAAATTTGAAATGATAAATTAATTTTTTTTGTAACTGTTTCTTTAGATGTCACTCTTTTAGTAAATGTGCGAAATGGTAATCTATTATTCTACTTTTCATTTTTTTTGTTATAAATTAATTTATTATTTATTTATTACTTTTATTTATTTATTACTTGAAGTGAATCCCCTTATTATCTCATTGTTGTTTTTTTTTTTTTTTTTTCAAAAATTGTTTATGTCATAGCTGCTCTGTGTGAGTGTTTGTGCTGTGTCTCAGCTATAGAATGGAGAGTTTGTCTGTCTGACACTTGCTTTGTATGTGGTCTCGTATGTATGTGAATTTACCCCCACATTATGATAAATAAATTGAAATAAAGAAAAAAAGAAAAAAAAAAGAACACACAACTTGTATATACAATTTATAGAAATAGGTATATATATTATACACTTAAATTTATTACATACATAAATACATAATTTCAGATAGACCTTCATATGATCCAAAATACACTTCAAAATAAAAACAAAAATTATAAAAATAAAAAAAAAAATACATCAACAAAACAATTGCTCATTTCTGCAGATGAGTTTAGCTCGGTTTCGTTTTTTGTTTTTTAGTTTTAAATAGAAAAAATATATATTAAGTTAAATTACTTGGTTTTTTTAGATAGTATTATTTTAATATAAAAAAAATTATTAATTAATAATAACAGCAGTATTTGTTTGTTTTGTTTTTGTCACATTTAATTGTTATTGTCGGCAATGTTTTTTTATTACATTATACAATAATAGGTATTTGTTTAAAACTTATAAATTAGAAAAAAATAATAATTGCATTTTCTTTCTTCTTGTGTTGAGGCCTCCCCCAACCCATTTTGGGGGTGAGAGATTTTCCCGCTGGTTTTGCTTTGTTATTCTATCCAGAGGAAGTTCTGAACTTCCTTTGTTCTTGACTACAGATAGTTTTGGAAGAGATTTTCTTGTTTTCATTTCCATTCATTTTATGAACTTGATTCCATAGTGTTGTTGTTGTTGTTGATTATTGTCGTTTGCACTTCGTCATATCGTTCTAGAATACAATTTCTTCATTTTCTTCCTTCTGCTCTTCGTTCGTTAGGTTAATAAATTAATTTAGAAATTCTTCTCGTTTTTTGGCGTCCCCTTGCCCTTCTCTGTCTCCTCCGGCATTAGTTTTAAAGAATTGCACATCTGCGCTTTTTGGGGGCCCTCATCACTGGACACAGTACCGAACGTATGGCTTCATCGAATACTGTTTTGAGACCCTTTTGGGTCAGGGCTGAACATTCCAAATATTTGACAGCACCAATTTCTTTGGCCATGGCCAAACCTTGAGGATAGGTGATGGGTGTTAGTTTTTTATCCTTCAACTTTTCAATGGTGGCCTTATCGTCACGCAAATCGAGCTTGGTGCCCACCAAAATTATGGGTACATTGGGGCAGTGGTGACGCACCTCAGGATACCACTTGGCACGTACATTTTCAAATGAGGCCGGGTTTACTAGGGAGAAACAAATGAGGAACACATCTGTCTGGGGATAGGAGAGGGGACGCAGACGATCATAATCTTCCTGGCCAGCTGTATCCCAGAGACCCAAATTAATGGGCTTGGCATCGACCATCACATTGGCCGAGTAGTTGTCGAACACGGTGGGTATGTATTCGCCGGGGAAGGCATTGGTAGTGTAGCTGATCAAGAGGCAAGTTTTACCCACAGCACCATCGCCAACTACGACACACTTGATTGCCTGCATGTTGTTGTTGTTCTTGGTAGTTTTTTTGCTTTCAATCCAGTCGTTTCTATTTCAGTTCTTGCCAATTATCCAGTTTGGTGATAGGCAAAAACAAGTTGTGGAACGGCTTGTTTTGGTTTTTTGGATTAAAAATATTTTTGATTACACAATCGCCTTTGTTGTTTTTGTTGTAGATATCACAAAATTGTTTAATAAATATTATTGCTTCCAGTTTTTTGTTTTTATTATTTTTCTTGTTTTTGCAATTCTTTTTTTGTATTCCAGTTTAATTAATGCAAATTTAATTTTGTGTTTTTTTATAGTTTTGCTATTTTGTTTCTTTCTTTGTTTTCTTTTTTTATGCGTCTCTTTTTTTGTGTTTATCAGTTACTGTTGCATTATTCACTTGGCGTTATATCCGTCAGATACTTAAACGAAGGCAAAAAAAAATCCGAGAAAAAACAATGCCGCAAAACTCTGCAGCTATCCAACACACCCAATCAATTTGAAATCACTGCATCAACTAAGGCCCCCACACAGTCATCGGCGCCAGCCACAGCACCGCAAACTCATGGATAAATGCCCACACCACAGAATGTATCTCATAGATACTTTCGCCTACCACACACTAGTAGATCTTGTTACTCAATTTAAACATCATCACGTTCTTACTCTTTCACTCCCACAACAATGATATGCATTGTTTACATTTTACGCAGTATATCCCTCTCTTTCACACAGTGATCTTTTCGTGGCATAAAATTGTTTTCTTTCTCAACTCTCGTTTTATGCTCTTTAACTAGTCTCTCTCTCTCTCACTCTCTTTGCAATTAATCGCCATGGTCGCCTGGCAGTATTAGTTTTTTAACTACATGACTCATAATTTCTTTTCATGCTGCTTCTTTTCATTTGCGCTTTATTTATTGATGACGATTGTTTGACGTTGCCTGACTTTTTTCCTCAATTAACGAGAACACTTGTACTCTCTCTCGCCCATCCACCCCCACCCCTCTACTTTTCCCTGCTCTTTCACTTTCGGTCGGTATATGACTCTCTGTGTGGTGACCTTGTTTGTGTGTGTTCGTCGACTTTCCCACTTATGGAAAACATCTGCCAGCCGACTCGCTCGCCTGCCAAGTTAATTGTTTATCTGTTTCTGTTCAAGACCACATAGCATTAGCTAAATTTTATAGCATGCGAGAAATTTGTTCAATGTAGGCTGTGTTGGCGCTGGTCGGTGTTCTAATTCCATTGAAAAAACAAACAATACAGTGGGAGGTAATAAAATAGCATGAAAGAGTTAGGTACTTTCCGGTGAAATACGCTGTTCGATACAACGAATTGCACTCAAGCATTGAAACAAATTTATTAAAAGGGGCACAACCAATAAAACCACGGGTGGTAGGTGTAATAAAAACCCTAAACACAACATTTAAAATTCTTGTCAAGGACAATGGGATGAAAGATTAATTGTTAGGTCGATAAGTGGGAAATTTGTAAATTCTTGAAATGTATGTATTAAAGAGTAGCATAACTCAAAAAATTCGGCGTTTTTTTACCCTCCACCATAGTATGGAGGATATATTAAGTTTGTCATTCCATTTGTAACACGTCGAAATATACATTTTAGACCCCACAAAGTCTTGATAAGCATAAAATTTTATGTCGATTTAGCGATGTCCGTCCGTCTGTAACTTTATCCGCCTGTGGAAATCACTCCAGCTTCCGAACGAAATGAAGTAGGTTGATAAAATTACTCAAAAATTTACTCAAATGTATATTATGTCTGCAGGACTAATGGTATTGCAACGGACCATGTAGGTCCACGTTTTGGTACAGCCCCCATATAACGGTACCTCCCGATATTCGGTATTTTGATTATTATTTATTTAACGACAATATTCATCGGAATTGTTTCAAATTTGGTATTTGAAGTTCCAAATAGATACTACTGCCTATCACAGAAAACTGACTGTGCAGGTCTACGTCTTCGTATAGCCCCCGGTACCTCCCTATATTCGGTATTTTAATGATTTTAAAGACATTATTCACCGGAATTATTTCAAATTTGGTGTTTGAAGTTCGTAATGAATACTACAGCTTAAGACAAAAAATTGTCTGTGCAGGTCCACGTATTCGTATACCCCCATATAACTGTACCCCGATATTCAGTTTTTTTTATGATTTTAGCGACATAATTCACCTGAATTGTTTCATATTTTATATTTGAAATTCGTAATGGGTACTACAGCCTATGACAGAAAATTGTCTGTGCAGGTCGACGTCTTCGTATAGCCCTCATATAACGGTACATCCCGATATTCGGTATTTTAATTATTTTAGCGACGTTATTCACCGGAATTGTTTCAAATTTGGTGTTTGAAGTTCGTAATGAATGCTACAGTCTATGACAGAAAATTGTCTGTGCAGGTCGACGTCTTCGTTTAGCTCCCATACTCTCGGTATTTTAATGATTGTAGCTACATTATTCATCGGAATTGTTTCAAATTTGGTGTTTGAAGTTCGTAATAAATACTACGGCCTAAGACAGAAAATTGTCTGTGCAGGTCCACGTCTTCGTATAGCTCCCATATAACGGTATTTTGATGATCTTAACTACATTATTGACCTATTTTTTTAAGTTTCACCTTTGAACATTGTAATGGCTTATGACAAAAGTTACCTATGCAGGTCCACGTCGTCGTAAAGACCCTAATATAACAGTTGCATTCCGTATTTTTAAGCTTTTAACAGAATTTTTAACGGACTTTATTGTTTTGAGAATTGGCAAATTCGTTTAAAATGGAGGAGGTTATTCAAAGTTTGGCACCGCCGAACTTGCAGTTTTTTTACTGGTGGGCATTTTCATAACAATCTCCATATCTCAACTTCAATATAAAATTTCGGAATTGCAGCTCTCTAATTTCCTCCATTGTCAAATTAAATACAAACTTTAGTACTCATATCCAAAACCACCTATTCTTTCCAACCACAGACACCAACTGTGATATCCGCATTGAATTTCATTTCCACCTCCATATCTCAATTCTAGATATCAAAAAAAAAACTCAATATAAAAATTGAGGATTCCAGGCCAATGTTTTCACCCAATATCTAATTTAGTACCATTCATTTCTTTTGTACAAATATAGTACACATTTTCAAAAACCACCTCCTTCTCTCAACCACAGATACCAACAGTGAAATCCTTATCGAATTTCAGGATGTCATTCTCTATCCATCAACCCAATACCAAATTTAGTGCCATTTAGCACTTTTCGTACAAATATAGGAGGCATTTTCAAACCGCCTCCATTTCTCAATTTCAGATACCAACAGGGACCTCAACATACAATTTGTGGATTCCAGGCCAACCCTTTCACTTAATATCTAATTTTGTACTATTCGTACAAATATAGTACACATTACCAAAACCACCTTCATATCTTAACCACAGATACCAACACCATTTCAGTTCTATTCATTCGCCAATACCAAATTTAGTACTTTTCGTACAATTATAGTACATATTTCCAAAATCACCTCCATATCTCAACCTCAGATATCAACAAAGTTCTCAATATCAAATTTGAGGATTCTAGCCCGATTCCTTCACCCAATACCAATTTAAGTATCATTAAGTACTTTTCGTACATAGATAGGACGCATTTCAAAAATCCAGTTCCACATCTTAACCAAAGACACCAACAGTGTCACCTATATCAAATTTCAGGATTTCAGCCCCATACATTCACCCAATACCAAATTTACTACTATTTTGTACATTTCGTTCAATTATATTACATATTTTCAAAACTACCTCCACATTTTCACGTTTTCGAAACTGCCTTCACGTGAACAGCGACCCTGATTTCAAATTTTAGATTTCAAACCATTTTTATTCACCCAATAACAAAATATAGTAGGATTTAGTACCACTCGTAGACTTGTAGAACACATTTCCAAAACCACCACTGGGAACCCAATACAATATTGAAAGATTCCAGGTTCATCCCTCCACCCTTAACGAAACTGTTCCAAATTAATTAATTTGGTTCAGAGCGAATACATAGACAAAAACCACCTCTATATCTTAATTCCAGATACCAATAGAGACCTCGATATTAAATTTGAGGATTAAAGCCCAATCTTTACACCCAACACCGAATCAAGTACCATTTAGCCTGATATTTGTAACGGGTAGCAGAACATTGTATAGGTCCACGTTTTTTATAGCCCCCGAATAATTTTACCTCCTAAAATTCTGTATTTTGACGATTTAAGCCTCAGTTTTTAATTGTTTCGAATTCGTTTCATAGAGTTCTAAATGATTTCTATTTCTTGTTGCTGCACGTTGTCCTGCGTGTTTTTTTTCAAATGAAAGACGTTCCAGACTTCCCCGCCACCCCGCACTTAGATATCTTCCAAGCGTTTAAAATAGAGCACTCAAAATTTACACCAATTCAAACGAAAGAATTAAATGCTATTTATTTTCACATTATGGTCTGCGGTAGACCACACGTTGCTCATTGCTGCTTGTTTCCGTTTGTGGTCAATTTTTGCGTAAATGTTTGTGGCTGATTTTATATTTAATAGCCTTTAATGATAATGATCATCATCACTAGCAGCGGCAGCATCATCATCACCATCACAGCTATTATTGGTCTGGTTTTGTTGTTGGTTATTTTTAGCAACGATGCGTAGACGAGTAAAATATTTATAAAATTTTCACCCACCCCCAACACACACAATCTAACAATTCTGCAATTGAAAATTGTCGGTGAGTATGATTAGTAATACGAAAAGGCATGTTAGACTGGAGAGCATTTGTTTGGAGGTAGGAATGGCAATTTATATATTTATCTGTTAAATATTTCTAAGAATCAAATTTGAAAAATCGAAATTAATATGTATTTTCTTTATTTTTTTCCAGGTATGATTGTATTTATTTTATTGGTAAGAAAATTCATTTTTCTTGATATTTTAATAAAATATTTGTAATAAATGATTTCCTTTGAAATTTAATCAGTTTATTTGAACTAATTTCGAAACTTTGGAAAGTGTAGTCGGTGGTCAAACGGTATTGAATATCCTCCTTTTACCGAGAATGAAATGCACAGTGCAACACCAAAAATAATTACAAGAAAAATCAAGAAGTTTATAGAAGTAGAAGTCAAAATATACTACACTTGTATCGACGTTTTGAAAGATTACATCGAAAGTAACCTAAGTAAAGGGGGAAAGTCTTTACCCTTTGACATTTTTTGAAATTTTTAGATTAAGATTCCTTGAAAGATAGCATTTTAAGCATATACAGGGAGTGATAAAAAAAAAACCGCAAGAAAGTCAAACGCCATAATTTTTACATTTTTTTAATTTTATTGAATGGAAGCAAAAAATGTCGGAAAAAGCATTGAATTTAAGAATATGTTTGGATTTGTTTGAATTGGTCACCTTTGGCACGAATTATGGCCTTCAAACGGCCATTAAAACCGTCACACGCTGCCCGAATGTTGCTCTGCAGTATTTTGGCCATTCCCGGCAAAGTGCTTGCTTTCCAAAATACTCCAGACACAATAGTCCAACAGATTGGTATCCGGAGATTTTGGTGCCCATTGTGCGCTGGAAATGAAGCGAGGAACCTCATCTTGTAGCCATTTTTGGGTGACGCGTGCAGAGTGCGTTGGTGCTGAGTCCTGTTGGAATGTCCAAGGTCTGCGGCCAAAATGTTTGCGTGCCCAAGGCTTTAATACACGCACCAGAATATTTTCGCGATAATATTCGGCTTTTATTCTGATACCACGGTCGATTATGAGCGGAGAGCGACCATCGGCTGTTATGGCAGCCCACACCATAACCATGACCGGCGCTTGTGTTCTGGTGGCCAACCGAAGGTGCACATTTTAAGCTGACCTCTTTGGCAAGTAAACACGATCAAACTGCTGGACAACGACTGTTTTCTCATCGGAGAAAACCAAATTCGGCAGTTCACCACTTTCGGCCAAGCGAAGCAACTCTTTAGCTCTTTTGAGTCTATATTTTTTATGTTGCGGTGTAAGTTCTTGCACTTTACCCCGGCTTTACCCCGAGTTCATTTTCCAACATTTGCCGAATGAAATATTGCGATATGCTCAGCTCAAGAACCATTTTTCGGCCACTGAGACGCGGGTTTGGACCAAGTCGCTTCTTTACTTTTCGTACCATTTCTGCTGATGTTGCTGTTTTCTTCCGTCCATTTCCCTGACGTCGGGCTACGCTACCGGTATCACGGTAACGAGCGATGGTACGAAATACAAAAGATTCATTTTCACATTTAAATGCTGGAGTGCTCTAGCGATAGCCACTTGTGGTTTTCCAGCCAAATATAAAGAAATCACATTATCCCGCTAGAATCCCATCACGAATAACTTTTTTTCTGGGAAATTCTAACCAAAATGCTATTGTACGCTTGTAAACAATATAATGAGCTGTCACTGGAATAATGTTAACAGCTGTCGGACGAGTGGCTTAGAAATGACAGCAGTCTGAAGTTGGTTGCAGTTTTTTCATCTCCCCCTGTAGGCATAAAAGGCCCGGTTTCTAAGGAATCTTAATTCGTAAATATCAAAAATGTTGGAGAGGGGGGAATTGCCCCCTCTACTTAGGTTACTTTGTGATGTACTGATGAAGGTTCAAAACGCCAATACCGGATTGTCATTTATTTTTAGCACTACTTTCTGAATCTACTGGGTATTTCCTGTAGTAATTAAAGAAATTGAATTTTGTTGCACAATGTTATCGGGTACCTGTTTAAAAAAGCTTAGGCTTATTTTGAACCCTTTGTAGGGGTAGTACCAGAAGGATTTCGCCATTTTCACATCAGATCTTGTGTTTATAGAAATATTGAGATTTACCAAGTATAAATGGAATCGGTGTGTGGTAGTGGAACGATATTGTCCATTTTCGCAATTGTCCTAGCACTGATGCAAATACAAGGATTTGCAAAGTTGGTGCAAAATTGCATTATCACTTCTCTTTTTGGAAAATGTTGTTTGTTGGGAGGTACCAGAAGTAGTGGACTGATATTGCCCATAAGTTTGATAATAATATTACGATGTACCAAGTTTGAACCAAATCGGAAACTCCCTTTAAGAGTTATCGTGCGCTCTAGCCAGACAGACGGACGGACAGACATCGCTAGATCGACCCCAAATGTCCTGAAACGGATTTGCTCCAAATAGACCTAGGGTCTAAAATCGTTATTTCGATGAGACACGTTTTGGCCGTATCAAATGATATATACCCTCTGTAGCCATATGATGCAGGGTATAAATTTTGATTCAAAGAGTACATAAATAAGCTGAATAGTCGATTTTGGAGTGAAGATCAGCCACAAGCATTGCAAATGCTACCAATGTATCCAGAGTCATAGTTAGGCGCGGTTTATGCGCTATTGATATCACGGTATCGTAAAGAAGCTGCGAATCGCAACGTATCTGTGAATGGTGAGCGCTACAGTGAGATAATATCCAACTTTTTTTTTTGACCATAACGTATTTATGTCGATTTAGCTACGTCCGTCTGATCACCTGTCTCTTCTATTCCTAGAAAGCTTGGAATGTGGATGTATCGGTCCATTTATTTACAAAAATACTTTCTGATTATCTGTATTTTAAATTTTTTTGTCCTCTATTCCAAACTACGAAGGTGTGATTTGATATTTTGGGTTCTCAAAAGCATTCAACATAAGTGTTGGCACTACGCGTAAAGTCGATTTTGCTATAAGTCAAACATTACCATGGTGTAGGGTATAAAAAATTCGACCCGCCTGAACAGATTTTTTTTGACTTGTTATTCATATTACTTTAAGTTACCTTTTTTCATCCGATCCCGTTTATAGTTTCCCACTAAATTTTACATATTCTTTTATTGTTTATTTTAAATTGCAATACAATTTGGTTAGTAGATTTATTTATTGCAATTTTATTTATTTCATTTGACTAATTTCCAAGAGAACACCTCGGCTCTTATGGTCTTGACGTTTTATTTTATTTTTTTATAATATATGATAATTGTTATTAAATTTCATGATATAATTTATTTTATATATTGCTGTTGTTGTTTTTTTTTTGTTAAACAACAACAAATGTGCTATACAAACAAATTACAAAACAAATGAAAACAAGCAACAACAAAAATTTGATAGCTTTACATCGGCAGTTGGGAGCTTTGAATGGCTTGCCAACGACCAACCAACCAGTCAGCTAGCTAGCTGGCCGTCCACGATGTGTGGAATGATTATTCCATCCATAACGGCTGCCGTTGCTGCCGCTTCTGGTGGAGCAGTTGCTGATGAGTATATTGAACACAGCTGTTCAGACAAACGGAAATCGCTTAATGAAATTATATGCATTTAATTCATAATACGATAAACAAATTGAAAATTTTTCCATATGAATATGCACAAATGAGGGGTGGTGGTGGGGCGCGGTATAATATATAATATTCTGTTATTACACCTACACACACACATAATGTTCGGGATAATCAAACTTGTGGCTAATGGGCCAAGTGAATGCAATTAAATTTTAGGGCGAATAGAATTATTCACACTTGATAATCACAATTTTTGTAGTCGGAACCAAAATGAAGATTTGTTGTGTAATAAAATGTCTGTGAAAAGTTATGGCACATGTGATACAAATAACTTAAATATACGCAGGTCCAAAGAAAAATACTGGTAACACTTACAACCTTCAACTATCATCCACATTTGGAATTTCCCTTCCCTGAACACTGATTCTTCCAATTTTCCGGCGAGTTACCTTAATCATGCCATACTTTGGGAGAAAAAAGGACATGGTTTACTTTCCGCATGAAGACAATGGCCCGGATTTAAACGCTAATTTCTTTTATTAATTGACCTGCCCAAGACCTGATCGGGACCTTTTACAAATGTCCTCGATTTAATTTTTTTTCGATATCATAAGGGAAAATCGGTTATGATAGCAACATTTTTCGCAAGTTCTGGAACTGAGCAAATATATTAATTCGATTTTATTAAAAAATTTTAAAATTTTTAAAAATTTGTTTGAATTAAGTGTTGAAACTATGATATGCTTTTAAAAAATATTTGCCGAAATGTTTTTTATCTTTAATTAGTTTGAATGCTTTTAATTGATATTCGAGCTGCATCGTCCGTTCGTCAGTCAAACAACAAACTCTCAGTTGAGGACATCAATCCCAATACAGCAATAACACGAGTAAATTTAATAAAAATTTTACTGTAAAATCTGTTAATGATTTATTGTCGTGCAAACAGACAAACAGTGTGGGAGAGAGAAAATGTTCGCTGCTTTGATGTCAAAAATATTGATATTAAGATGGGTCCTACACCAAATATTTGATCTTAATTTGCTGTAAAATGGTAGTATATATACAGGGGGACCAATTTCAGACTGATGTCATTTCTAAGCCACCCGTCCGACGGCTGTTAAAATTATTCCACTGATAGCTCATTATATTGTTTGCAAGCGTACAAAAGCATTTTGGTGAAAATTTTCCAGAAAAAAAGTTATTCGTGATGGAATGCAAGCGTGATAGTGTGATTTCTTTATGTTTGGTACGAAAACCATAAGTGACTATTGTTAGAGCACTCCAGCATTTAAATGTGAATAAATATTTTGTGATACCGTGATACTGGTAACGTAGTCCGACGTCAAGGAAGTGGACGGAAGAAAACAGCAACATCAGCAGAAATCGTTCGAAAAGTAAAGAAGCGATCGAAACCCGCGTCGCAGTGGCCGAAAACTGGCTCGTGAGCTGAACATATCACAATATTCCATTCGGCAAATATTAAAAAAATGAGTTCGGGGTGAAGCCATTGAAATTCCAAAAAGTGCAATAACTTACACCGCAACAGAGAGAAACTAGACTCTAAAGCATTGCTTCGCTTGGCCGACAGTGGTGAACTGCCGAATTTGATTTTCTTCGATGAGAAAACATTCGTTGTGTAGCAGTTTGTAAATGATCGTGTTACTTGCCAAAGAGTTCAGCTGAAAATGTGCACCTTCGGTTGGCCACCAGAACTCAAGCGCCGGCCATGGTGAGGGTGTGGGCCGCCATAACAGCCGATGGGCACTCTCCGCTTGTATTAATCGTCCGTGGCATCAGAATAAATGCCAAATATTATCGCGAAAATATTCTGGAGGGTGTATTAAAGTCTTGGGCATGCAAACATTTTGACCATTTGGAACGAATTTGGCAATTTTCAAATACAATAAAATCCGTTAAAAATTCACTTTAAATCTTACCGAAAAATACCGAATTTACGAAATATTAGGGTCTATACGAGGACATGGACCTGCATAGGTAACTTTTGTCATAAGCCATTACAATATTCAAATGCGAAACTTAAAAAAATCAGTGAATAATGTAGCTAAAATCATCAAAATACCGAATAACGGGAGGTATCGTTATAGGGGGCCATACGAAGAAGTGGACCTGCACAGACAACTTTCTGTCAAATACCAAATTTTGAAATAATTCCAGCGAATAATGTCGCTAAAGTCATCAAAATACCGAATATCGGAAGGTACCGTTATATGGGGGCTATACGAAGATAGGACCTGCACAGATAATCTCCTTTTATAGGCTGTAGCATTTATTACGAACATCAAATACTAACTTTGAAAGAATTCCGATGAATATTGTGGCTAATATCATCAAAATACCGAATATCGGGAGGTACCGTTATATGGGGGCTATACCAAAACGTGGACCTACATGGCTCATTTTCAATACCAAAAGTCCTGCACACATAATATACATTTGATTAAATTTCATCAACCAAATTCAATTCGTTCGGAAGCTATAGTGATTTCCGCAGACGGACAGACATACAGACCGATAGACGGACGCTAAATCGACATAGAATTTTATGCTGATCAAGAGGTTCTCGGTTCCGATATATATTTTTTTAATACGACCCTTCTCCAAGTGATATCATGCACTCTATAGAAAACTATAACTGCTTAAAAGCCAAATGTTGATAGGTGGTGGTGGAGCTCTACTAAATATGCATAGTGGTGTAGGGTATCATATAGCCGGCCCCGCTCGTCGTCGTCGTTGGGTCAAAATATGATCCCTTTGAACGGGATCGTAACAAAATAGTTTCAGAAGACATTATTATATTCTCAGGGTATAGAATTCTTCTTTCGCAAAAATTTTAAGTGTGGGTCCATGATTCAGAGCATATTCCACCCCATTTGCTAAAATTTGTCCAATTTTTTTTATATACTCTGTCTAAAACAATTTGAATTTTTCTTAATAGGAAGAGTTAAATACTGTTCGTAATTTTGCTTAACCCATTTCAATATATATTCATAAAAATACCCATGCAATGTATCTTTTATAATGAAACACAAAAAAACTTTTTAAATTATTTAATACAACAATAACATTATTTTTTCCGTTGTTGCTATTTAACGCATTTTACTCATTATGATATTTATTCACAAACAATTTGTTTAACAATCCATGCTGTTGAGTGTTATTGCACTGCATTAATTTCACAAAAGGCGGGGAGTAGTCATAACTTTTTTTTTTTGTGCAAAGAGACTTTTTCACTTTTGGCATTGTTGTGGATTTACATAAAAAGCCTGAATACATGTTTTTCATATGCGAAAAAAACTTTAAAATGGTGGTATATTGACGTGGGATGAGGTAGGTGCAATATAACTTTATTGCAATAATGTTAACACCTTGCTCTTATTCTTAATAATATTAATATATTGGTGTAATACCACTTATATATCTCCGAAGGAGATTTATACTGCTACATACGTTTTGGGATATTTGAAGTATAAGAAATCCGAACTACAATTCAACTACGAGTTTTTATATCATACCAAGAGCTTGTGGGTAATCAAATCGTTATATGAAGTCATCGGTGTATACCCTCCAAAAATAAATGTTTGTAATGGTGATGAGACGTACTCAAATTATTAATTAAATTCGAAATCTTTGTTTTTTCGAAATTTTGTGAACACACCTACTGTAGTTTTCTCTTAAACGTGCATATAAATTTATTTTAAATGCTACAATAACAATCAATTGTTTTTATTCTTTCAACTTAAATGTGGACGGTGTTAATGAGTGAAACGCTTATAACTTTTATATGTTGCAATTGCTCATATAACACTAGGGTGGCACGAAGCAAGTTCCCACTATTTCGGCAGCGAAAAGTTCACCTTCAAATTTTAGATTCGTTCCAACAATTCGTATTAGGTTTTTTTAGGACTCAAAATTTACAATTTGTTCAGTTTGACAATTTTTATATCCTCCACCATAAATAGTATGGAGAAATAATAATTTTAGACCTAACAAAATATAAATATTCTTGAGTCCATCCGTCTGTTGTAATCACGCAAGAATTAAAAACGAATTAAGATAGAATAGATAAAAAGCTAAAATTTTAAACAGATCAGTCTTGCAGGCAGGTCAAGTTCGAAGATGGGCTATATCGGTCCACAATATCGTATAGCCCCCATAAAATGGTACCTCCCGATATCCGGTATTTTGATGATTTTAGCCACATTGTTCAATGAAATTGTCTGAAAATCTACAGAAGGAGTTCCTTCTGAGTACTTTTCCCTCTGAATGAGAATTGTCTATACAGGTCCACCATATCGCATAGTCCTTGTATATATCACATAGCCCCATATAACAATACCCCATCGATATTCGGTTAGTGATTTTAGCGATATTTTTTAACGGAATTAACGGAACCTCCCTTTATGCGGTATTTTGATGACATTAACAACATTATTCACCGGAATTGTTTTAAATTTCGTATTTGAGGTTTGGAATCGGTACTACAACCTATGACAAAAAATTATTTATGCTGGGCCAAGTTTCAGTATAGCCCCCATATAACGGATTTCTTTAAGTTAGTACTTTTCGACGGATTTTTTTGAATTTTTTCAAGATCCTTCAAAATGGTGGAGGGTATTAATAGATTGGCCCGGCCGAACTTAGCTGCTGTAGGTTTTTTTTTAAAGAAAAAATATTTATCTTTTACATCAAAAAGTCTTCAAAATCTTTCGTTTTGAAGTTAATCGAGGAGAATATTGGTAGAACCATTGTAAAATGCACCCAAATCTATTTCTTTTCTGTCAAAACTATTTCAACGTCTCCACATGTAAACCCTAGTAACCAACAGTGACCTCAGTATCAAATTTCAGAATTCCAGCTCAATTCAATTACTCAATATTAAATTTGGTAACATTTACTACGCATATCCAGCACAACTTTTATCTCTACACCAAAAGTGAATCAAAATTCGTACCATTTAGTACTTTTCACACAATTATAGTACGTATTTGCAATCCCACCACCAAATATCAAGAGGAACTTAAATATCAAATTTCGGTATTCCAGCTCTATCCCAATACCTCACATCTATTTCCAATTTCAGGATTTAAGCTCTATTCCTTACCCAATACCAAATTTAGTTGCAGTACACCTTTCCAAAACCGCTCCCATATCTCAATTTCAGATGCCATCAAAAACTTTAATATCAAATTTCAGGGTTCCAGCTCTATCCTTTCCCTGAATTCCAAATCAGGACTATTTAGAACTTTTTGTACAATTACTGTACACATTTCCAAAAGCAACCTCCATATGTCGAGGCTACATATGAACAGCGAGCTTTATACAATATTTCAAACTACAAGCACTATTTGTTCATCTTTGGATTGTACAACATATAGTCCTACTTAGTACTTTTCGAGCACTTGTAGTACACATTCCCAAACCGCCTCCATATCTCAATTTTAGATACCAGCACAGATTTCAGTATCATATTTGGGGACTCCAGCCATATCCCTTCACCCAATTCCAAATTTTGTACCATTTAGTGCAAATATAGGAGGCAGTTTCAAACCACCTCCAAATCTCAAACACAGATACCATCAGTAATCTAAATATCAAATTTCAGAATTTTATCTCTATCCTTTCACCCAATTCCAAATGTAGCACTATTTAGTAATTTTCGTACGATTATAGTACACAGTCAAGGCTACACATGAATAGAGTCCCTAATACAAAATTTAAAACAGCAACCGCTATCTGTTCATCCAATACCTAATTGTACCAAATTTAGTACCATTTAGTAATTTTTGTGCACTTGTAGCACATACCTCCATATCTCAATTCAGGATACCAACAGACCTCATTAAAAAAAATTGGGGACTCCAGCCCTATCCCTTCACCCAATACCAAATGTAGTGTCATTTAGTACTTTTCATACAAATACAAGACGCATTTATAAACCACCGCAAATCTCATACACTGTAATCTATTTCAGAATTTTAGAATTTTATCTCTATGCCTTCACTCAATTCCAAATTTATTTCCAAAACCACCTTCATATCTCAATTCCAGATACCAACAGACCTCATTAAAAAAAATTGGGTTTCGTACAAATATGGGACACATTTATAAACCACTGCCAGCCCTATATATTCACTCAATACCAAATACAGTACCATTAGTACTATTCGCAAAAATATAGGACACATTTACAAATCACCACCAAATCTCTTACACAGATACCATCAGTAATCTAAATATTAAATTTTAGAATTTTATCTCTATACCTTTACTCAATTCCAAATTTAGTACTATTTAGTAATTTTCGTACAATTATAGTACACATGTCCGAAACCATCTCCATTAGTCAAGGCTTCACACAAACCGAGTCCCAATACAAATTTAAAACAACTGTTAAATTGTACCAACATTTAGTACCATTTAGTAATTTTCGTACATATTTGCTAAAGCAACTTTAATTCTACAAACCTGCCACCAACAAGGATCCCAATACCAAAATTTCGGAATTCCAGCACCATTCGGTTACTCTACATCAAACTTTTCTAAATTTAGTACCACTTAGTACCCTTAGTACAAACCATTCTCATATATCATTCTCAAACAAAATTTCAAGTTTTAGCTCTGTCCGTTCACATAATACCAAATCGTACCATGTTACCAAATGGTACCCTTTAGTACAATTTAGTGGATTTCACACATTCTTAGTACACATTACCAAAACCACCTTCATATATCAAACTTTCTTTTCAACCTTGATTCTTATACCAAATTTCAAGAATTCTTCCTTTCTTTCACACAATACCAAATGGAACCATTTTAGAACTTTTCGTAACCTAAAACTTTGTATTAAAAAAACCCTTTGGTGCACCTATCCTGCACTCCATCAGTTACTCTCATACAAAATTTCATAATTCTAGATCATTCCGTTTGTCAAATAAAAAGTATTCAATTTTAGTACATTTTTGTACTTTTCATATCCTTTTACTACTAATTTCTAAAAACTCAGCCTTACCACACGCCTATGCATCGAGACTGACGCTCGTGCAAAATTTCAAGTTTCTTGCTTCAGCCACTTCAATTAGTCATTCATTTCACCCCAATGTAATAGCCCCATGTGTCATTGCAGATCACATATAAACAACAAACATGTTTGTAGGTGTGAATTGTGAGCAATCGAATTTCCATGAAGAATGAGAATGCAAATGGCTGTGTTGCAGGCAGAATATATACATATTTGCATATGTATGTGGTGTAAATGTTCGTTAGTATGTGTTCGGACCTATATCAGATTGTTTGCATCAGTATCAGTGTTGTTGGAATATGATTTCAACCATATCAGTGCAATAAATTTAACACTTTAACAAAGTTAACAATTTGCCTTGCCTTTCCATGCCATATCGACTTATTTGCAACTGGATGCTGGCTGGCCATACATTCTGGATGCATTCGGCTGCATATGTCGATTGGTACTTGGAATAAATGGGTGGATGGATGGTTGTGTGTGTGTGTGTGTGTGTGGTTAAGTATTAACATTGTGTGTGCGTGTGAGGTTTTGGTCTGGCCAGTTTGTTTGTTTGTTTTCCACTCTGGTCAATTTCAGATGTGATAAATGCGTAAATAAAAAAATATTAAATGATTTTTTTTTTCAATGACAGTGGTATTACAGTGGGACCTTGGAGGGTGGTTCTGAAACGAAAACAAGTTGGAAAGAATAGTAAGAAGACTTTTTAATTAAATTAAACCTATTCCCACAAACATTTCAATTTTTATACCCTATACCATAGTATGGAGGGTATATTAAGTTTGTCATTCCGTTTGTAACACCTCGAAATATAGATATTAGACCCCACAAAGTATATATATTCTTGATCAGCATAAAATTTTTTGTCGATGTCCGTCCGTCTGCTCGTCTATCCGTCTGTCCATAAAATTCTATGTCGACGTCCGTCCGTCTGCCCGTCTATCCGTCTGTCCGTTTGTGGAAATCACTCTAACTTCCGAACGAAATGAAGTAGGTTGATAAAATTTTACTTAAATGTATATTACATCTGCAGGACTTTTGGTATTGAAAATGGGTGATGTAGGTCCACCTTCTGATATAGCCCCCATATCCTCCCTTTTTTCGGTATTTTGGTGATTTAAGCGACATTATTCACCAGAACTATTTCAAATTTGGTATTTGAAGTTCGTAATGGATACTACAACCTGTGACAGAGAATTGTCTATGCAGGTCCACTTTATCGTATAGCTCCCACATAACGGTACCACCCAATATTCGGTACTTTGATGATTTTTGCGACATTATTTGCCGGAATTGTTTAAAATTTAGTATTTGAAGTTCGTAACGGATACTACAGCCTATGACAGAAAATGTTCTGCGCAGGTCCACGTTTTGATATAGCCCCCCCATAACGGTACCTCCCTATATTCGGTATTTTCATGATTTTAGCTACATTATTCAGCGATTTTTTTTTTTCAAGTTTCGCAGGTCCACGACGTCTTATAGACATAATACGACGGCTACATACGGTATTTTTAAGATTTTAATAGAATTTTTAACGGATTTTATTATTTTGAAAATACTAAATTCGTTCCAAATGGTGGAGGTTATTCAAAGATCGGCCCGGCCGAACTTACAGTTTTTTTACTTGTTTCTTTAAAGAAATACACCTGGGGCTCATTTATCATTTTATGAAAATGTAAAATAATAACTTTTATAAAGGAGTCAAATGGAGTAATTTATAAAAAAAAATATTTTTAATGTCAAATTTTCATGGAACAATAATCCATCCCCGAATTTTACCATCCTCTCCAATTCCTTTTTTCATTTCGTGGTCTCACTGTAGTTTGTGTATTTTTCATTATATTTATTTCATAATTCCAATACACATGCTGTACAAGTATATTTTACGGGTTTGATCATTAGTCATATTTGGAAGCAGTTTTATTTTATTTTCGGGTGGTAAAAATCAATAGACCCCAATAACAATATGTAATGAGTGGCTTAACATGTTTCACTTCTCATATTTCATTGTTAATTATTTGTTGCAAATTATAGGAAAAGTGTAATATTTTTTGCATTGCCATTATATTTCACTATCAGAAACAAAGGACAGAAGCCACATAAGGTGAAAAAAGTAGGAGATGAAATTTGATACTCGAATTGCCCACCAACCTTCAATTTGAAGGGTCATTTAGGGTTAAATGAGTTCGACAACTTTCATCGTTTAACGTCTTGTGCAATAACAAGCTTCGTGTTATATTACAAAGTAATTAGCTTAAGTGTTAAAGCTCCGTAAGACAACAAGTTAAGTAATTACCTGGAACGTCTTAAAGAGTTTTTTTTTATTTTTGCAGGGAACTTGGGTAATACGAGGAATGCATAGAATAGAGAATAAGGAAAATGTAATCGATTTTATATAAACTCCACTATTAGATGGTGGTATATTAAATATTTGTCAATCTATATTTATACCCTAAATCACATGGTGGTAAGGGTATTATGTCTTTGTGAATATGTTTGTAACACGGAGCAGGAAGCGAAGTAGATAAAGTTAGACATAATTACTTTTAAGGATCTTCATAGACTCACTTTCTGAGTCGATTCATGCATGTCAATCCGTCCATGTATATTTGTGAACAAGAAGAAGGTCGTATTTATTATCCAAATGAGATTTTCAAAACATGTGTTTGGTCCAAGGACAAACCCTATTGAAATTGGTGAGAATCGGTTCAAATTTAGATTTTAGCTCATATACAGGGTGAGATGAAAAAATTGCAAACAACTTCAGACTGCAGTCATTTCTAAGTCACTAGTAGGACAGCTGCTAAAATTATTCCCGTGACAGTTCATTATATTGTTTAAAAGCGTACAAAAGCATGTTGGTGAGAATTTTTCAGAAAAATAGTTATTCGTGATGAAATTCAAGCGTGATAGTGTCATTTCTTTATATTTGGCTGGAAAACCGCAAGTGGCTATCGTTAGAGCACTCAAGCATTTAAATGTGAATAAATCTCTTGTGTCTCGTACTATTGCCCGTTACTGTGATACTGGTAGTGTAGCCCAAAGTCAAGGAATTGGACGGAAGAAAACAGCAACATCAGCAGAAATGGCTCGAAAAGCGAAGAAGCGATTTGATCGAAACCCGCGTTGCAGTGGGCGAAAAATGGCTCGTGAGCTGAACATATCGCAATATTCCATTCGGCAAATATTGAAAAATGAGCTCGGGGTAAAGCCATTGAAATTCCAAAAAGTGCAAGAACTTACACCGCAACAGAAAGAAAATAGACTAAAGAGAGCTAAAGAGTTGCTTCGCTTGGCCAAAAGTGGTGAACTGCCGAATTTGGTTTTCTCCGATGAGAAAACATTCGTTGTCCAGCATTTTATAAACAAACAAAATGATCGTGTTTACTTGCCAAAGAGGTCAGCTGAAAATATGCACCTTCGGTTGGCAACCAAAACTCAAGCGCCGGCCATGGCCATGGTGACGGTGTGGGCCGCCATAACAGCCGATGGTCGCTTTCCGCTCGTATTAATCGACCGTGGCATCAGAAGAAATGCCGAATATCGCGAAAATATTCTCGAGGATGTATTAAAGCCTTGAGCACACAAACATTTAGGACGCAGACCTTGGACATTCTAACAGTACTCAGCACCATCGCACTCAGCACGCGCCACCCAAGAATGGTTACAAAATGAGGTTCCTCGCTCTATTTCCAGCGCACAATGACCACCAAAATCTCCGGATACCAATCCGTTGGACTATTGTGTCTGGAGTATTTTGGAAAGCAAGGTTGGCACTAAAAAATACCAAAGTGTCGATCACATCAAGCAAGCGCTTCGCCGGGAATGGACCAAAATACCGCAGAGGAAAATTCGTGCAGTGTGTGACGGTTTCATTAGCAGTTTGACGGCCATAATTTTTACCAAACATGACCAATTTGAACAAATCTAAATTTATTCTGAAATTTGATAGTATTTCCGACATCTTTTGCTTTCATTTAATCAAATTAAAAAAAAAGTATAATTTATGGCGTTTGACTTTGTTGCAGTTTCTTTATTTCACCCTGTATTTTCCTGTCGGTGGCAAAGATATGGAGGTGGTGTCGGAATTGTGAAGTATTTTTGTGCGAAAATTACTTAAAGGTCCTACAATGTGGTGTTATGTGAGGTCTCTGTTGGTATTTGACATTGAGTTATGGAGGTGGTTCTGAAAACTTATACTATAATTGTACGAAAAGCGCTAAATTTGGTATTGGGTGAAGGAATAGAGTTGAAATCTTAAAGTTTGATGTAGGTGTCATTGTTGGTGTCTGCTGTTAAGATATGGAGGTGGTTTTTCGAAGAATTTTTCAAAGAGTACTAAGTGGTACTAAATTGGGTATTTTGTGAAGGGATTGAGCTTGAAACCCGAAATCCGATATTGAGGTCTCCGCTGTTATCTGGTGATGATCTTGCAAATTGTTCGAAAAGTATGAAATGGTACTAATTTTAGATCACTTTTGGCTTCTAGGATGGATGAGGTGTCTGTTGGTATGAGCTATGGAGGTGGTTTTGGAAATTTGTACAATAATTGTACGAAAAGCGCTAAATTTGATATTGGGTGAAGGAATGGAGTTGAAATCCTGAAATTTGATATAGATTTCACTATTGGTGTCTGTTGTTTTCGAAAAGTACTAAGTCGTACTAAATTGGGTAGTTTGTGAAAGGATTGAGCTTGAAACCCGAAATTTGATATTGAGGTTTCCGTTGGTCCAGTATTAAGATCTATTGGTGGTTTTGCAAATTACTCGAAAAATAACAAACGGTACTAACTTTACATCACTTTTACAGACGGAAAAACTCCAAATGTCCTGAAAAAGACTTGGTCCAAAGAGACCTAGGGTCTAAACCCATTATTTCGGTGAGGCATTTTTTTGCCGTAATAAATGATATATACCTTCTTTGGCCATATGGCTAAGGGTATAAAAATTTAAATTTAAGTTTTTACAATGTGCTAGATTTTTGAATAATTATAAAATTAATAACATGTTATTTGATAACTCCAAATTTGGCGCCCAACTTGATATTTCTACCAACATTACCATAAATTATTTATTCGAATTTTTTTATGTAAAAATCATCTTCATTTTAGATTTACCTCTAATTTCCACACTTCAAAACCTTTAAGTTGTTTACACTGTCGTAGTTTTGCTTTTTTTACATTATCTGACTGGGTAATTTAATTTCCTTTAATTAACTAAATGTCAACATAAAATACTGGTTGTTGACAACAATAGTAATTACAACAAATTCAACATTTGATATGGCAATGGAAAGGCAAAACGGCGAAAAGAGCCACGACGATGACGATGACTACGACTAACACACAATAACAATTTTCACACTTCTTGGCTGTCTGATTACAACGGCGGGAGGAGTGACGAAAAAGTGTTCATTTGAAACTAAAATACAAATGGAATGCAATTCGCAACTGCACTGGCACTGGCACATTTTGTATTTACCACAAGAAAATGCCTCATTTTCCGACTATATGTATGGGTGTGAGTGTATGTGTCTGAGTCAGTATAATTTAAGGCTTAAAACTCATCAGACATACAACGCTATAAAAAAGAAAAGGAAAAAAAAAATAACGCCAACTAACACAACACTAAGGAAAATAACACGAACATAATATGGTTCAAATGTTCTTTAAGGATTTTCCGAGTTTTCACCCAATGCCACCATACCTTCAACCAGATTTCTTTAAATGTTCTCATCTCCATCGAAGTCGTCAGCATTTGTTCAAGTGTAGTTAATTATAATTAAGCCAAGTTAACTTTACTACTTTAGTTCAGTTTAAGCCACTTTTGCCTGCCAACAAACAATGTGTGTGCGCTTAATATTCACTTATATGAGTTCCTATTGCTAAGACGTATGGGGATTTCCATGTGAAAATTAAAAAAAAAAATAATAGATCAAGAAACGAAAGCAGCACTTCAATTCTAGATTTCTATGGAATTTGTACGAAATTTGTTGAACATTTAGGTGAGAGTTAAAGAGTCATACGTCACACTGTATAAAATTAATCCATATATTTCATTCTAGGTTCAGAATCAGAAAAAGGAATTTCCGATATTGTTCATACTCGAAATTGACCAATCAATGATATTAATATTACAATGCGCGATTTAGACTTCGTAGTTTACTCTGTTCGATTTTGATGACAAAAAGAAAATATTTTTTTTTAAATATTGACCGTTTTTAGTGGTGGCATCAGAAATTGTTGGCCAATATTTCCCAACGTCGAGCCCGATTCTAGTTAGATTGAAATGTCGCGATTTGGCAAATTTGAACTAAATCGAGATTTATCGTTCAACATGCAGATATATAGACTTAGCTAGACCTATACCACATGTTCTAGACTGGAATTCGTCCTAAGGAATGAAGGACAATTTCGATCAAATGATAGATATTTTCTCACCGACATGGCCAGAAATGCCTTCCTGAGGTCCCGAATGACAAAGAATGAGATTTTCAAGCACAATGTTCAGAAAATTTCTAAAAATTGATCCCGTTTCTGGATAATTCCGTGATATCGTGTTTATATAGGGCATACAAATCGAAATGTTCGCTACTCAGTGAAGGCTATTAAGGACGGAATAGCCTTCAGGAGGTATCTTATGGAAAGAATAGTTTTAACAGACCTCTTATTTATGGAAGACCTTTAAGGGATGGGAAATGGGATTTCCAATAGAAAATACAATTTTTAAGATGTTAACCATTCAACAACGACATAGAAAAGCCCCTGTATAGGAAAAACATATCTTTTTGGTCTTCTGTAATCAGAAAATGCTGCAGTGTTCTTCTATAGTCAAAACTCAATTTTCAGATCTTCTACAAATTAAAGAACATTTACCGTACTTCTTTAGAAAAGAAAACGCTTGAGATCTCTAATAGTCAGAATATCCTCTAAGGGAATTCTATAGCAAGAAAATCACCGTCGGACCGTATGGGTCATCAGAAAGTGACATTTTTTTGAGGGCTTCTACCGATGGACACTTTTTAGGGGGCGTCTTCAGGCAGTGGACATTTCCGAGATTTTCTGTTGATAGAAGACCTTCAACGAGTTGACCTCTAGACTAGAACACATTTTATAGGTTTTCAAAGCCATATGATCGTTTGAAGCCTATATAGCCGGAAGGCCTTGAAAAGATATGCTAAAATATGAAGACCCTTAAGAGAAAAGCTTTTGGTAGTTTTCTATGGTTGGAAGACCTTTCATAGGTCCCTACAGCAAAAAAAATTCTTAAGAAAATCTTTTGTAGGTATATTCTATAGGCAGTTTGCTATAATCGGCCGATCATATTCAGGACATATATTGGCAGGAGTGCTCTAAAGGTATGAAATGGGCTAAAGATATTTTATGGAACTTCTAAGGCCACAAGATCTTTCACAGACCTTCTTTAGGTCGGAGACTTTTTATGGGTCTTCTATGGGCACAAGACATTTTACATATCTTTTTACGACCAGCCTTCTATATTCAGATAATCTCTTATAATTTATGCAACACCCAGAGACATTGTTAGATATTTTTCTGCCAAAAGATTGTTTAATTGTCTTCTATAATCAGAGATCTTTCATAGCCAGGACATCTAGAGGTCTTACATAACAAGAAGGCCTTTTACAAGTTTCCTATAGCCAGACTAACTTCTGTAGGTGTTCTACGGACCTTTCACAGGTTTCTATATCCTAAAGACCTCTTAGACTTCTGTTATAGTTTGAAGACCTTTTACAAGTACCAATAGCTTTGCAGATGACATGAACTTTAATCAGTGTTCTGTAACCAGAAGACCGCGTACAGGTCTTCCATGGCCGTATGAACTTTTTCAAGTAGTCAGTAGTGTGTTGAAAGTTTACAGGTCTTTTATTGCCAGTAATCCTTTTACAGGAGGAATATGAGGAAATATGACAGTTCATACAGCATCCAAGTTTTTGCAGGGCGTGGTTTTTGATAAAATAGTTTTGGTAGGTATTTCTTAAACAAACAACTTATACCTCCCTGTCAATGGAAGACCTTCAAAGGGCCCCTTATGGACAGATAACTTTTTTTTAAGTTTATATATATCTCCCACAGTTTTTATTATAGCTGCGCATTTGCCCATATCAGCATTTAATTCCCACCACAATGGCTTCACTTGGCAAATACAAGTTTTCCGAGACGTCCTTCCCGGTCGAAAAAAAAAACTTCTTAGCAATGCGGAAAAGTCAACCATATGGCATCACACCTCAGCACAAATAAAAGTTCCCTTTTTTATCCTTTAAAATCCTGTTTATATCCTGTTTCTTCAAAGTGAACAAATGTACACTCACACAAACACTCTCACACACACGCACACATATGGCTGCGGTGTAATAATGTAAGTGAGAGTAAGACTAACTTGGCTGCGGCTGGCTGTATTTTATGAACCACAGCCCTGTGCTCTTCCACACTTCCGAACAAAAGCCACGTGTTGTGTGTGTAAGTGTACGGCTCAGGTGAAATGTGGGTTTGTCTGATTGTTTTTTTTTTTTTTATTGCTCGGCTTCTTCTTCTGGAGGAGTTGATTTAAAGTTGTTGACTTTTTCCGCTACGTTTACATAACGTTTAAATAATTTACTGCAAATGCGGTTCAGTTTTATCCGGTCTACTGTTGTCGTTAGAGTGGTTTTGTGTTGTGAGGTTGTATGTGTGTGAGTTTGAGATTTGGAAGTTCTTTGTGTGAAAACGTGGAATTGTTTTGACTTTCATATGGAGGAAAATTCTTTTGATGGAGTTAAATTAGAATAAATTGTGTTGGGATTGTATTCATATGGAGTTTTTAGAGGTACTGCAGGACACCTATTTTATGTCTCATTATTTAAACAAAATTTAAGGGAGGAAAATGGGACAAAGTCTAATATTTCTGACAATGTTAGAAAAAAATATGGTAATATTTTTAAAAAATTGGATATTTATATAAAAATTAACGTTATTTCCGACCCAGGCGTTACAGAAATATTATAAGAAAGCGAGAGCGAGAAAGGAATATAATACCAATTTTTCAAATTATTTAAAAATAGATCAGAATATTTTTTTATTGAAAATAAAAAAGCAAATTCCTCAATTTATTTGAAATACAATAGCCATGAAAATAAAGAACCTTTCTCAAAAATTTCCTTAAACATTTCAATGCGGGAGGAATAAAAAACCGAACATTTGTCAAGGGATGTTGTTGACCTTTATGGCTGTCGTGGCTTACGGTAATGACATGCTCTTATGCTACATCTCACACATAACAGCAGTTTATGCCACATGCAACATACACTTATCCACAGAGACAACTGTTGAATTTATCTTGTCCTCACGGTGCGAGAGAAGTGTCAGCTCCCACTGGAGGAAACAAATTTGAAACCTTCGACCACATAAGCTACTTTGCCAAGACTTATCGCATTTGCACGTGTTACCATCTTGACTGCAATTCTTTTTTTTTTCTCCGTTTCGAAGTCATGTTTGTGAATTGAGAGGATGAATGGTTTTTTGACAAGAGGATATGTCACGTGGCTGTTGGGTGACCATAATAACTGTAATGGTCTTTGATGATGATAATAATAACGACGAAGATGATGTTGATGATGACGGCGTGGTTGTCGGCGTTGCCATTTTTTATATGTCAACAGGGAGAAAAAGGATGAATTTTGATGAGCAGTGCTTAAAGGAGTTTCAAGGGAATAACATTTGACAGTGGTTTTACAGGGGAATTCAATATGAAAACAGGCGTATAAAAACTGCATGAAGAAAGACATTCAATATGTATTTTATATATAGCAGAACTTTTACAGATCGGAAACAGATTGGGTTTGTTCATACAAGTTCAATGTTCTAGCTCATTATTTTAACATGGTCATGTCTCAGACAATAAGTACTTATGATTGAGAAATAATAATTTCTTCTTTGGATACTACAAAAAAAACTTCTAATTTGCAGATTTACTTGTGGGTCTATTATGGGTCTAATTATAAAGGACATTCAAGAAGTCTCCTGTGTACGATAAACCCCCGGCTCTGCATACGAAAACTTCATATCGTCTTCTGTTGATAGAAGGTACTCAAAAATTCCTCTATTGGCCTTCTCTTGTAAAAGACGTTTTATGGTCCTAACTACCTTTATACTTTCGAATGTATCAAAAGGACGTCACCTTATAGAAGACCTTCAAAATTTTGTCTCTATAGATATAGAAGACAATGAAAATTCATTCTTTATATAAAGGACAGATCTTGTCTTTTAAAAGGACCTTTAAAACATATGGCCTTTTAAAATGTCCATATAGGAGACTTTCAAAAGGTCTTTAGCATCTTCTCCATATACAGGATGAGTTGAAAAAACTGCAACCAACTTTAGACTGCTGTCATACCTAAACCACTCGTCCGACAGCTGTAAAAAATATTCCAGTGACAGCTCATTATATTGTTTACAAGTGTACAAAAGCATTTTGATGAGAACTTTCCAGAAAAAAAGTTATTTGTGATGGAATCAAGCTTGATAGGGTGATTTCTTTGTATTTGGCTGGAAAACCACAAGTGGCTATCGTTAGAGTACTCCAGCATTTAAATGTGAATAAATCTTTTGTGCCTCGTATCATCGCTCGTGATACTGGTAGCGTAGCCCGAGGTCAAGAAGTGGACGGTAGAAAACAGCAACATCAGCAGAAATGGTTTCGAAATGTAAAGAAGCGACTTCATTAAACCCCGCGTCGCAGTTGCCGAAAAATGACTCATGGGCTGAACATATAGCAATATTCAATTCGCAAATATTGAAAAATAAGTTCGGGGTAAAGCCATTGAAATTCCAAAGAGTGCAAGATCTTACACCGCAACAGAAAGAAAATAGACTCAAAAGAGCTAAAGAGTTGCTTCGCTTGGCCGAAAGTAGTGAACTGCCGAAAATGATCGTGTTTACTTGCCAAAGAGACCAGCTGAAAATGTGCACCTTCGGTTGGCCACAAGAATTCAAGCGCCGGTCATGATGATGTTGTGGGCCGGCGTAACAGCCGATGGTCGCTCTCCGCTCGTAGTAATCGACGGTGGCATCAGAATAAATCTGGATTATCATCGCGAAAATATTCTGGAAGGTGTATTAAAGCCTTAGGCACACAAACATTTTGGCCTCAGACCTTGGACATTCCAACAGGACTCAGCACCAACGCACTCAGCACGCGCCACTCTAGAATGGTTACAAAATGATGTCACCAAAATCTCAGGATACCAATCCGTTGGACTTTTGTGTCTGGAGTATTTTGGAAAGCAAGGTTGGAACTAAGAAATGCCAAAGTTGGCACTAAGAAATGTCAAAGTGCTTCTCCGGGAATGGGTCAAAATACCGCAGAGCAGCATTCGGACAGCGTGTGACGGTTTCATTGGCCATTTGAAGTGCCAGAGGTGACCTTCGTAAACTTATTCTAAAATTTGATGCTATTTCCAAGATTTTTTGCTTTATCTAACCCTGTATATAGAATTTATATTACATATTACAAATTGTGTTACAGATTACATTTAACATGTTTTCTTAATGGGTAGGATTTTTTTTTGAATATTTTGTTGATATTTAGAACACTTTTTTAAATTATTTGTAAAGAAACGCCTTAAGAAAGACCCTTAGAAGCGGCAAATGTTCCCAAAAGGTCTTATATTTCCCGAATGTCTTCAATAGGTCTTATCTACGTAGATGCCCCTGAAAAATATATTTTCTACAAACAAGGAAGATTTTATCTCCTCTTGAAATTTGAAAAAATATTTTTTAAGCAGGCCTTTCAAAAGATTTTCTAAAAATATTTATAATTAGGAAGCTTTCTTAAGGTTTCTTTAAAATTGATCATTTTCAAACGATGTTTTCTGTAAGAAATATTCCCAAAACGGTCTTTCATATACAGATGGACCTCCCTCTCCCAATAAAACAAAATTTCAATTTTATCCAATCCATTTTTATTGAAATAAGTTATCCTCTAACCACGGTACTGCATCCCATATAAAATATTTATCCAGGCATCCTCTTAGAAAAGCGACAAATAATGCCTGAAGTATCTTTTCATTTTTTACGAGAACTTTTACTGAAGTCACTTGTCGTCTCATTGTCATATCAAAATATTTTATGTATGAAAAGCAAACGGACCCACCAACCAACCAAGAAGCTGCTATTCAACAGACGGTCCAACCAACCATTCAATTGGCATACCCCGTCTGTAGAACAAAAGAATTCAAACTCGTACTTTGTAAAGAGTTCTTTATTTTTCTGAACAATGAATGAAAATTATCTGCTTGATGTGTGATCGGATGGACGTGGTGGCTATGGGGTGGCTGGAGTAGGGCAATGCTGTTGAATGGAATGGAATACACACACCCAACCAAGCATTCAGATGTATATCCTTTTTTTTTGCTTTGCCTGCCTACACATCTATCTATTCATTTGTTTATTTGGTTTTCCGGCTTTCAAGCATGTTTGCGTTGTTATTTTTTCATTTCTATTTTCATTGATATTATGGGAGTTTACGAGACGAGACAAAACGAGACGAAAGGACAATGTTTGTCTATGAGTCTCTGTGTGTGTGTGGTTGTTGTTTTTTGAGCTGTTTCTTTTATGTTTACTATTATCTCTTTTTTATGTGATCCAACAGCAACAGCAACAACAACGACAGTGGAAAACATCATCAGCATTAGTCAAAGAAAATGCAAAAATAAAAGACACAACCATATAAACATACATGGGATGTATGATAAATTTTTAGCAAAGAAAAAGGCATGAATGAGTTATTTTTTTTTGGTCCTGCACATTGCACAATGAAATGAAATTGCAGAAAGAGAAGTGGAGAAGGATGGATGTTTCGGCTGCTGTAGAACCTATAGAAAATGGGTCCTTTGACATTTGATCGCTGTTATATGATAATAATATGGGATTCTTATTTCTTTACTGCCTTGCATGGAAGTGGTGGTGGTGGGGAACTGAAGATGATGATAGTGGTGGTGATGATGGAAGTTCATCACTTAATTTTTTTATGCGAATTGAACGTGCGTTCAATGAAAATTTTAACATAAAATTGTATATACTTTTTAAGGATATTTGGATGTGAAGTGTATTGGTAATATCAATATATTAATCAGTTGAAGGGAGGGAAATGATAGCTCCATTTCCGTTAAATTTCTAACAACACTGTGGTAGGAAATTCCAAATTAAGGTCATAGAATTGGTCATTATAGGAGATTGGTCCAATTCTCCGTAAAAAAAACAAATCATCTAAAGGATAAGGCTAACGATTTTTATACCCTACAACACTATGTGTTGGGGGTATTATAAGTTTGATTGGGCCAAAAATTATGTAACACCACGAAATATTCGTTTCCCACATAGGAAAGTATATATGGATCTTCCTATCTCGCCGAGCTGAGTCGATCTAGCTATGTATGTCCGTCCGTCTGTCCATGTTAATTTGTAATCACTCTACAGGTCGCAATTATGGCACGATCTTCACGAAATTTTGAAAGGAGGTGGGGCTAGGGTCAGAATAGAACCCTATTTCTTTTGGAGATGATCGCATAATATTTAGGTTGAAATGGACCAAATACTGAAAAATTGCCTGATTTTGCAGTTGCTCTACAGGTCGCAGTTATACACCAATCGACGCGGAAGTTAGCATGGGGCTAGAGCTTAGGGCTGGGCAGAAGCCTTCCAATTTTGATGGTCATCGGGTAATATTTAGTGGGTGAAATAGACCATAACATTTGTGTTAAATAAAAGTCAAAGTTTCCATTAAATCTCGAATATTTTTAATCCCGGCGAAATCACAAATAGACGAAAAGGTCAATTTTGACCTTAGGTAGATGCCTATAGTAAATATATCGGATATATATAGCGAAATATATACAATGAATATATACAAAGGAAGGGGATGTTCGCTAGAATGCTTATATATCAAGAATGGCTGGACAGATTTTGACAAATGTTGTCAATTTAGAATGCCCTCTTGGCATAAAAGAATAAAACCTAAGAAAATCGCATAAAAAGATACCAATAATTATGTAAATATAGATTTTGTAGTATTTTCTGACATATTTTTTATTTTTTCATATTTTTTATCGCATGCGATTTTTTCAATTTGATTCATAATATTTTGTAATTTTTTTGCACCTTACAACACAGGTTGGGTAAATTATATAAGTATTGCAAATATCGTCCGATCCTCACGAAAATTTTCACAGGGGTGGGGTTAGGCTCAGAAGGGGTTGAAATAGACCAACAACTAAAAATGTTCCTGATTTTGCAGCCGTTATAAAGGTCAAAAATAGAAACCAAATGACACGAACTTTCGCATGAAGTTAGAGCTTAGGACAGCGAGTAGAATGGACCACTACTTTTGTGTGAAAAACTACCAGCATTACTTACAGGCCATATCCTAAATACACATAAATCGAACTTCTGGCTTTTTTATGCTGATTTCGTTGACGAATATAGCCAAATATCGTAGACAAGCAAATTATATATGGACATGATCGCAAAATATTTAGGGGTTAAAATGAACCAAAAACAGAAAAAAAATTCCTGATCACACAATTGAAGAGACACGACACGCTTGAGAAGAGAGTTAAGGACAGGGAAGGATTCAAGCATTTTGGATGAAAAATGCACCACAAAAACTAACAACGGAGTGCCTTAATGTTGGGCAAATGTCCCTGGTCAGGTCAGTGCTCCGTGACATAATTTCAAAAACGAAATCTCCCAAAATCAATCTGGATATAAGCCCCCTAACATATGGTAGTGTTGTAGGGTATCACATGGTCGGCCTCGCACGACTATAGCCTTTGCTTACTTGTTTTGTGATTAAATTGAAATGAAGATTATTTTGCTTATTTTAGTACAGCCTCACAAACGTGGACCATATTCAAAAATTGACAATACCATAACCTAACTAGTAAACAAGCAGCTAAGTTCTTTAAAGGATATTTTATACCCTCCACCATATGGAAGAAACTTGAAAAATTAAAAAAAAATCCGTGGAAAAATACCCCTCAAATGAAAACCGTTATATGGGGGCTGTACAAAGACATGGCCCTTCACAAGTAATTTGTGTCATATATTCGAAATTTAAAACAAAAAATTTGGCTAAAATCATCAAAATATCGAATATCGGGGGTACAGTTATAAGGGGGTATACGACATCGTGGACCTATATAAATAATTCTCTTTCAAGGGGTAAAGTACTCACAAACAACTCAGACAAGTCCATTGAAAAATATGGCTAAAATCATTAAAATACCGAATATCGGGGAGTATCGTTATATGGGTGCTATACGATATCGCGGACCTATATAGATAATTCTCTTCCAAGGGATAAAGTATTCACAAAGAACCCTTTATGGGGTCTATACGATATCATGGACCGATGTAGCCCATCCTTGAACTTGACCTGCCTGCAGACAAAAGACGGACCTGTGTAAAATTTTAGCTTCCTATCTTAATTCGTTTTAACTGTAGCGTGGTTACAACAGAAGGACTGTCGGACAGGGTTAAATTGTCTTAGAATTTTACGCTGATTCAGAATATATATACTTTCTTGGTTCTTCAATCATTATTTCGATTAGTTACAAACGGAATGACGAACTTAATATACCCTCCATACTATATATGGTGGAGGGTATAACAATGAAATTTCCCGGACATCAGACTATAAACTTCAATTGTTTCGCGATTTTAATAATAGAAGATATGCTACCCATATTCTGCCACCCACTCAACATTTATCGACATTTATGAATCGAAGTAGTAACTTTAAAATTTTGAAATGAATACCTACTAACCGAAAATACTCATTACAAATCAGGTTACCAATCCATTATTTTAACGAGGGTATTTTATACGAAATAAGTAGTTTTTCTGGCCTCAAAAAGTCGTTAAGTAAGTCATTTTTAATAGACTTTGAGTAACCAAAAAATATCTACATATTTCGTGATATCGTGTCCTTGTTAAAATAATAAACCGATTTGTAATGAGACCATTTGCTGGATATTTGTTGTCAAATTTGGTCCATGATCAACTTCAATGCTCTTTAATATGCCATGCCGAAAATGAAAAAGCATTCAGTTCCTTCATCTCCAATGGCTTAATGCATTTCTTTATGAAACAATGCCCATCAACACAATACTATGAAAAATAATGCAAAAACAATAGATTCATAATGGATGAAATGAAATGCCATTGTTGTTGTTGTTTTTAACAATAATGTAAAAGGATATTCATTATTTTCATAGTAATTTTTTTCTTTATAACAGTAATGATGTCGTGGAAAAATGTTGCAAAAACGGTTCGTAACTATCAATTGATTGATAAATGTTTGAAACTGAAATTTCCTTAAAATCCCTTAGAAAATTCCAAATATTCGGACCTAAAAAATGCTATTAAAAAAACTTTTTTAAAATCCAATATATAATTGCTGAAATCGTTAAAATTCGGCAATAATTACAATTTTTGGCGAGGAAAACTATTTAGAAATTTGTTTTTAAGTAATAATAATGAAAAGGCTACAAGCATATGTATAAGCTATAGGTTATGAATTCCACATTGATGTCAGGGAGTACATATGATAACCTATAGGCCAGATAGTCCATATATAGACAAGATATTGCCTGGCCTATATGTACAAATTGGAGGACATGGTGTTCATATAGACGACCTGCATGCAAGGTAGTCCATGTGTTAAAGCTGGAGGTCAGGGATCATAAATAGACGAACTGGAGGTAAGGGGGTCTATATAGAAGAACTGAAAGTCAGGGAGTCTATATAGACGAACTGCACTTCATGGAGTCTAAATATCTCAGCTGGAAGTCAGGGAGTCTAAATAGAAGAACTGGAGTTCAGTGAGTCTAAATAGACGATCTGGAGGTCTGAGAGTCTAAATAGACGAGGAGGATGTCAGGGAGTACAGATAGAAGAACTGGAGTTCAGGAAGTTTAAAAAGACGAGGTGGAGGTCAGGTAGTATAAATAAACAATTTCCGAATTGTCAGGTCAGGGACGAGCTGGAGGTCTGGGAGCCTATATAGACGAACTGGAAGTCAGGGAGTCTATATAGACGAACTGCACTTCATGGAGTCTAAATATCTCAGCTCGAAGTCAGGGAGTCTAAATAGAAGAACTGTAGTTCAGTGAGTCTAAATAGACGATCTGGAGGTCTGAGAGTCTAAATAGACGAGGAGGATGTCAGGGAGTACAGATAGAAGAACTGGAGTTCAAGAAGTTTAAAAAGACGAGGTGGTGGTCAGGGAGTATAAATAAATAATATAATATAAAAGGAGTACAAATAGACGAACCGGAGGTCAGGGAGACCATATAGACGAGCTGGAGATCAGTGAGTATAAATATACGAGTTGGACGTCAGGGAGTCCATATAGGCTAGCTGAAGGCCAGGGAGCTCATGTAGGCGAGCTGAAGGACAGGGGACCCATGTAGGCGTGCTGAAGGCCAGGGAGCCCCTATAGGCGAGTTGAAGGCCAGAGAGCCCATATAAGCGAGCTGAAGGTCAGGTATCCCATATAGGCGAGCTAAAGGCCAGGTATCTCATATAGGCGAGCTGAAGGTCAGGTATCCCATATAGGCGAGCTAAAGGCCAGGTATCTCATATAGGCCAGCTAAAGGCTAGGTATCCCATATAGGCTAGCAGAAGGCCAGGAAGCCCATGTAGGCGAGGTGAAGGCCAGGGGACCCATATAGGCGAGCTAAAGGACAGGGATCCAATATGGACGGCTGAAGGCTAGCTGAAGCCTAGGTAGTCTTTATAGGGAAACACAAAGTCTGAGGGACCGCTGGGATTTTACCTATTAACCGGGGGATTCCCCAAATCTAACTCTTTCTGTATAAAAATACTGCAAAAGTTTAAAGGAAAACTGTCTATATATATGAAATGTTCCGTCAATGCTCTACTTCAAAAAATTTGAGCTGTCTTGATCTTGAATATATTGCGAGATAGACCGATGGCCTTGGTATATCGATTTAGAATTTTATCCTGAGCGAAATATATTTTAGTATTTGAATATTCCATCCCTTCCAAAAAAAAAAAAAATTAAAAAACTCACTCTGTAGTCACGGAAATTCCTGGTATTAATGTTATTTTAAATCTTTTAAAATTTAACTTCCCCGAGCCTTACTTTAAACTCTCAAAGCTCAAAATGTAGCCCATATATCTAAGAGCTATTATCAAAACATTTTAATGGTACAAAATCTATGCATATGTGCGTGTATGTCATTTACCATTTACCTTGAATCTGAATACGCTAGCAAACAGATAAGCGTTCCATGTGTGTTTAATGTTTACAACGGGAGCAAGCAAATTGTTAACAAAACAGATTAGCAACACATTTTACATGGCATTCACCATTCATTGCATTGAGATACTAGCCGAGTCTAAGTGCTACGCTGCGCGTAGCTGTGGGATTTAATAGGACATAATGTTGCAAACACCCTTTTTAATTTTTATTAACGGCATGGCGTATAAGAAAAAAAAAAAAAAAGAGAAACACCCACATGTTACATTAAAGAGGCTATCATCATATCAAATGCTATTTAAAATGCTTAACAAGCTCGATGGCTGGCTGGCTGTCTTCCCTCCCCTCACTCCCATCTGCAACATAAAAGCTGGTGAATAACTAATTTCACGGTGCCATTTTTTTTCAATGTTCAAAAGACGCATTATGACTTGCTAATGTGACTGAGTGGCAAAGTGTTGCCAATTATATGGTCCATATGTTTTTCATACACATACACACACTAATACATTTTAATACATATACATATAAGCTTTTTATATATATATATATATATATATATTTGTTTTGCATATATGTAATACATATATTTTAATATATGTATATTTTAACATACATGCATCCATATGTATATGTGTTTGTGAGTGTTTGCAGTAGTATACATTTTTAATTACTCAATGAAATGTGGCACAAGTGCTGTCGTTTCTATGTGTTTTTGTTGTTGTTTCATTTTGTTCCCATCATTGACATTTAAAATAGTGTCAGAGTTTGTTAAATGAACTGGCAGAGTGATTAAATTTACACACACAGCGGCGATAGTATCAGTCGGGGAAAAAAAGGTTTGCAGCTAAAATGTAGGTCAAGAACAAATTACGGGGTTTTTTGTTAATAAATTAACAGGCCAACCTACATATGTTTCACAGGCATAAATTGAAAGTTATAAAATTTAAACTGATTATGGTATTTAATTTATTTGAAATTTAAATAAAGCCGATTTGAAGAAAGTTGCATTAGATAAATTACGGGTTAATTTGAATAATTGTAAAATAAATTATTACAATTTTTGGATTAATTTTTGGAAAAGGATGTAGATTTGGGGAAACAATAATTCGATTAAATATTTTACATAATAAAGAACGTCCTATGAGACAATGACAATAACAATAATAGTAGTAATAACAATAATTGTAGTAATTATAACAATAAAAAAGCTGTCTACGATTTTGAAGGAACTTGAATATTTCGTAAAAATTCCGTGGAAAAATACCACTCACAGGAACACCGTTATATGGGGGCTATACGAATACGTTGTCCTGCCTAAGTAATTCTTTGTCATAGGCTGTAGTACTCATTACGAACTTTAAATACGATATTTGCAACAAGTCCGGTAACTAACGTCGTGAATATCATCAAAATACTCAATAGAGGGAGGTGCTATTATAAGTAGGCTATGTGGACCTACACAGACAATTATCCATCATAGGTTGTAGAACCCATTACGGACTTCAATGAATGAATAATGTTTTTAAAGTCACCAATATACCGAATATCAGAAGGTTTCGTTACATGGTAGCTATATAAAGTTGTGGACCTACATACTCAATTTTTGTCACAGGCTATAGTACCCATTACCAACTTTAAATACGAAATTAGAAACAATTCCGGTGAATTATGGTCCTGAAATCATACGATATCGTGGTCCTATATATACAATTCTCGTCCAGGAGGTAAAGTACTCAGAAGGAACCCCTTGTGTGGATTTTCAAACAACTCCATTGAAGAATTTGGGTGTTATCATCAAAATATCGAATATCGGAAGATATCGTTATATGTGGGATATACCATATCTTAGACCTACATAGACTAATATAGACAATTCTATTTCAGAGGGTAAAGTACTCATAAAGAATTCATTGTGTAGAATTTCCGATAATTCCTTTGAAAATGTGGCTGAAATTATCAAATACCAAATATATATGTGGGCTATACGATATCGTGGACTGATATAGTCCATATTTGAACTAGACCTGCCTGCAGACAAAAGACTGATCTGTGCAAACTTTTAACTTTCTATCCTTATTCGTTTTGACTCTAGCGTGACAGTAACACACAGACAGGGCTAAATCGTCTTAGAATTTTACGTTGATCAGGAATATATATACAGGTGAAATAAAAAAACCCGCAACAAAGTCAAACACCATAATTTTTACATTTTTTTTAAGTTTATTGAATGAAATCAAAAAGTGTCGGAAATAGCATTAAATTTTAGAAAAAGATTAGATTTGTTCGAATTGGTCACCTTTGGCACGAATTATGGCCCTTAAACGGTCAATGAAATCATCACACGCTGCCCGAATTTCGCTCTGCGGCATTTTCGTCCATTCCCGGCGAAGCGCTTGCTTGAGGTGATCGACACTTTAGTGTTTTTTAGTACCAACATTGCTTTCCAAAATACTCCAGACACAATAGTCCAACGGATTGGTATCCTGAGATTTTGGTGGTCATTGTGCGCTGGAAATGAAGCGAAGAACCTCATTTGTTAACCAATCATGGGGGGCACGTGCTGAGTGCGGTGGTTTTGATTCCTGTTGGAATGTCCAAGGTCTGCTGCCAAAATGTTTGCATGCCCAAGGCTTTAAAACCCCTACAGAATATTTTCGTGGTAATAGTCGGCATTTATACTGATGCCGATTAATACGAGCGAAAAGCGACCATCGGCTATTATGGCGGCCCACACCATCACCATGGCTGGTGCTTGAGCTCTGGTGACCAACAGAAGGTGCACATTTTCAGCTGACCTCTTTGGCAAGTAAACATGATCATTTTGTTTGTTTACAAACTGCTGGACAACGAGTGTTTTCTCATCGGAGAAAATCAAATTCGGCAGTTCACCATTTTCGGCCAAGCGAAGCAACTCTTTAGCTCTTTTGAGTCTATTTTCTTTCTGTTGCGGTGTAAGTTCTTGCACTTTCTTGGAATTTCAATGGCCATACCCCGAGCGCATTTTTCAATATTTGCCGTATGGCAAATGGCAGCTCACGAGCCATTTTTCGGCCACTGCGACGCGGGTTTCGATCAAGTCGGTTCTTTACATTTCGAACCATTTCTGCTAACGTTACTGTTTTCTTCCGTCCATTTCCTTGACGTCGGGTTATGCTATCAGTATCACGGTAACGAGCGATGGTACGAGACACAAAAGATTGATTTATATTTAAATGCCGGAGTGCTCTAACGATAGCAACTTGTGGTTTTCCAGGCAAACATAAAGAAATCACACTACCACGCTTGAATTCCATCACGTATAACTTTTTTTCTGGAATATTTTTACCAAAATGCTTTTGTAGGCTTGTAAGCAATAAAATGAGCTGTCACTGTAATAATTTTAATAGCTGTCGGACAAGTGGCTTAGAAATGACAGCAGTCTGAAATTGGTTGCAGGTTTTTCATCTCACCCTCATGCAGTTCCAGATCTTCGTATAGCCGTCGATTTTATCGACATTATTGACCGGAATTGTTAAACATTTTGTATTTGAAATTCGGTCCTCGTCTTTTATTTTTTTTTTTATTTTCATATTCCGTCTAAATGGTGGAACGTATTAAAATTTAAGCCACCCTAACTTACGTTCTGATAAATGATACGCGTACATTTACTTTCAAAATCTACTAATTTTTTGTATTTTAGTTTTAGCTGGACCTAGTCTACATTTTTATAAACTAATTAATGTCTTGAAAGTCGGCCAATACAATTTAGTTACAAATATCATTTATTTAAATACAATATTCCCCTGAAAATATTTTTTTTTATAATACCTTTAACGCATTTCCATACTAAATAAAATTCCACTTTTGTTATTTCATTACAGTTTGCGTATTTCCGGATTATTTTCTCAAGTCTTATCTATGCCAACAGCAGACAATGCTAGATTTTGGTGAATTCCCAAACAATCATCATTGCCATCGTCATCCTCATCATAACAACAATCGAAAACAAAATAAATAGAAAGCCGCTGAAGCTGCAGCATCTATTGTTAAATTTCGTTGTTGTTGTTGTTTTGTGTGCTACTGAGATTATAAATCAGAGTGACTGACGGCCGAAAACCAAAACAGAAAACCCCAACAAATAATAGACGGGAAAATAATCTACTTGGAGGCCAATAAAAGTAGACAAAAGAAAATCCAAAAACAACAGCCACATCAGGAAAATAGAAAAGTCATTACTGGCAAAGTAGTAATGCAAGCAAGCAGCAAGCATAGGCTGGAAAATTTATTAAACATATTTTGTGGCTAATGAAAGCTGCTCTTCAAACATCAACGGATGGTAGTTGGAATAATCTGCAAACAAAAAAATCTTAAATTCATCCCCTCGCGCGAACAATAGGGACGAAAAGGACCATCTAGTAGTTAGCTGTCAACATTTACATACAGGGACCTTAACAGCAACGACAAGACGAAGGACATACATTGCCATACAAAAGGACTATGATGATAGTCAAGGATAAAAAAGCTTTTTATTGAAATAATCCAGCTCAGGCGAAAGTTAAATTCTTCCATTTCCTCTCACAACAAAGGACACCCAACTCACACATTCAAAGATATTAAACGCCCAGCATTATCTTCTTTGAATTCATGCCACCACTTCATCAGCTACTTGCAGACTAGTAGCAAAATCGTTCGTTCCAACCATTCAACTGGTTGAATTTCAAGGCTACGCCGTATAGCGAAAAACATCTTTAAGTTATCACCTCCATCATCGCATCGTATCCATCCCTCAGACAAAAGGACGTGTAGCATTTGTCACGTTCTAACCACCCACCCCAACATCCCAAGCTCTTGGAACTTCAAGATCTCTATATGCTAAACTACGCCAACAATACTACCACTTCCATAGTTGTTGCTTCCAACATCAACAATCCCACAAGCATAACAAACATATCCGCCGCTGCTGCCGCCAGTCTCACTCAACCTGCCACAATGAAGTTGTCAAAGTTATCCAACCAAACAAACTCCCAGGATCCACAGGCCGTTAATTCGCGCATCTTTGTGGGAAATTTAAATACGTTTCAATGCTCGAAAACCGATGTGGAGCGTATGTTTCAGATTTATGGACGTCTTGCAGGTTAGTACCCATCTCCATACAATCGAAAAGATGTATGTGAGGTTACGTGTCTAGAGAGAGAGAGAGATCACAAAAATTTGGAATGCCATTTAAGCGGCATTATGTAATGTGGCTTAGAGCCGAAAGAATTTAATTAAATTTGGTTGTAATTCTTGACATTTTCTTATTTGTTTCTTTTTTCCTCATATTTCGTCCTTGTCCTCTTTTTCTCTATTTCTTCCCCTCCAACAGGAATATCAATGCATAAAGGTTATGCATTTGTGCAATTCACAAATCCTTTTGATGCTCGGAATGCCTGCCTCGGTGAAGATGGCAAAATGGTTTTAAGCCAGACATTGGGTAAGTTGAATCATTACTTGCTTCCTCTTTTTTAAGTGCTTTTTGTCCATGTGGGAAAGATGGGTTTAAGTATTTAAATATAAGTTGATAATATATTTTATTTTGTCAGAATAAGGACTTGAGTAGACAAAATTGTTCTTTGAATGCCTCACCATTTGGAACGAATTAAGCAATATTAAAAAAAAAAAAAAAAAACAGTAAAGAAAGTCTTAAAGACGGGCGGGGCCGACTTTATGATACCCTACACCACTTTGATAATTTAGTAGAGCTCCACATAACAATTAAAAGTTTTTATGGGAAAATTCAATCATACACGCTATGATTATAATTATAATTTAAAGTTAAACGGAAGCCGAAGCATTTGTATCTTTTAAATTCGGAATTGTATTGACCATTTGGTGCACAATTAATTTGAATTCGGATAAAGATATATATGGGAGCTATATCCAAATCTGAACCGATCTCGATAAAATTTGGCAAAGATATTTCTAAGCTGTATTTGATATATTTCCCTGAATATCGTTGTTACGGAGTGCATATTACGGCTGTAGGTAAAAAATATGACAAATCGGATGAACAGTATATAAGGGAGCTATAGCTATATTTGAACCGATCTTCACCAAATTTGACATACTAACTTCTAGACTCAATTCGGTCGTAAGTGCCAAATTTCATCCAATTTGGGCAAATATTAGACGTTTGGTGCTCAATCAAAGGTAAATCGGACGAAGTTATATATAGGAGCTATATCCAAATCTGAACCGATCTCGATAAAATTTAGCAAAGGTATTTCTGAGCTGCATTTGTTATATTTCCCCAAATATTGTTGTTACAGAGTGCATATTACGGCTGCGGAGGACAAAAATAGCAAATCGGATGAACAATATATATGGGAGCTATAGCTATATCTGAACCGATTTCAATAAAATTTGGCATATTTATTTTCAGGCCTCATTTGGTCGTATGTGCAAAATTCCATACAATTCAGGCTGATATTACACGTTTGGTGCACAATAAAATGCAAATCGGACGAAGATATATATGGGAGCTATATCTAAATTTTGACCGATTATCTCCAATTTCAATAGGGTTCGTCCTTGGGCCAAACAAATGATTTGTGCAAAATTTCATCTGGATAGGGCAATAAATGCGTACTGCACTTTGTTTACAAAAATACATTGACAGACGGACGGATGGACATGTATAAATCGACTCAGAATGTGATTCTATGCATATCATCAAAAGGAACTATGGCTCTATCTCGTTTCCTTTTGCCTGTTACAAACAAATGCACAAAGACATAATACCCTGACCACCTTGTGGTGTAGGGTGTAAAAAGTTATTCGTGATGGAATTCAAGCGTGATAGTGTGATTTCTTTATATTTGGCTGGAAAACGACAAGCGGCTATCGTTAGACCACTCCAGCATTTAAATGTGAATAAATCTTTTGTGTCTCGTACCATCGCCCGTTACCGTGATACTGCTAGCGTAGCCCAACGTCAAGGAAGTGGACGGAAGAAACAGCAACATCAGCAGAAATGGTTCAAAAAGTCAAGAAGCGACTTGATCGAAACCCGCGTCGCAGTGGCCGAAAAATGGCTCGTGAGCTAAACATATCGCAATATTCCATTCGACAAAAATTGAAAAATGAGCTCAGGGTAAAGCCATTTAAATTCTAAAAAAAGTGCAAGAACTAACACCGCAACAGAAAGAAAATAAACTCAAAAGAGCTCTCAAAAGTTGCTTCGCTTGGGCGAAAGTAATGAACTGCCGAATTTGGTTTTCTCCGATGAGAAAACATTCGTTGTTCAGCAGTTTGTAAACAAACAAAATGATCGTATTTACTCGCCAAAGGGGTCAGCTGAAAATGTGCATCTTCGGTTGGCCACCAGAACTCAAGCGCCGGCCATGGTGGTGGTGTGGCCCTCCATAACAGCCGATGGTCGCGCTTCGCTCGTATTAATCCACCGTGGTATCATAATAAATGTCGAATATTATCGCGAAAATATTCTGGAGGGTGTATTAAAGCCTTGGGCACACAATCATTTTGGCCGCAGACCTTGGAAATTCGCCATCGCACTTAGCACGCGCCACCCAAGAATGGTTACAAAATGAGGTTCCTTGCTTCATTTCCAGCGCACAATGGCCACAAACATCTCCGGATACCAATCCGTTGGACTAATGTGTGTCTGGAGTATTTTGGTAGAAGGAGTCGAAGGGGTGGGCCCATACGGTTAATTTCGTATCTGACATAAGTACATAAGTAAATATTACTACTCATTTTACGTGAGATGCGTGACACACTTTTTGGAGAGAGATATTTAGGTTTGAAAAAATATTTAGATATTCCAAGGTGGAGAAGTATCGCAGACTTGTTTCGCAAATTAAACGATTGTGCCCACTGTGGGGGAGTTATGAAAAGATCTGCACTGAGATATGTTGCAACTGAAGAAAATCGGATGCATTTATGATAGTTTTGTTATTTAAAATTTTGACCACTTTGTGGGGGGAGGTACTAGGAGGTGTGGGCCGATATATCCCACGTTTAGTGCAGCTCTTGTATTAGTAGAAATAATGATATGTGGGAAATTTGAGTATATTTGGATGCTTATTTCGCATTTCGCGTTTTAGTTATTAAAAACCGTTATCACATTTTATCCCATCTTCACATCAAGTTTTGTGTTGATAGAAATATTTGGATGTGTCGAGTTTGAAAGGATTCAGTTGCTGATTTAGAGTTTTATGAGTTTCAAGGTTATTTAAAATTTGATCCTTTGTGGTCAGAACCATCCCGCCTTCGTACCAGATCTTCTGTTGTTAGAAACATCGGAATGTGTTAAATTTGATTACAATTGGACTTTTATTTCACATTTTATAAGAGTTATAGTTATCCCACATTTTTACTTTTTGTGGGGCAGATACCTAATAGAGTGAACCGAAATTGTTCTTTTTAGCACCTGACCTAGCATGGAAAAAATATTGACACCGAAAATCAAAAGTAAAAATTTACTGCTAATTTGTTTGGATATTCAAAATACCAATAGAATGTAGTGGGTTTATAATTGAAAAATTAAATCTCCTTTTTATTGAACATTTTCCCCCTAGGTTTTCTTATCAAGGAAAAAATATATCCAGTTTAACCGAGAAATTTTCGTATGAAATTGGAGCTAAAGACTTCCTCCCAGGCGCCTCTCAAATGTCGTAAGAGCTTATGAGAGGGCAACCTTCGAATATTTATCTCATCGATATCACTTAAAAATGACGTTTTTCCAATTTTTGTTGCCACAATTACTGACTTTAAAATCGGCCATCTGAACATGGTCATCCATTAGCAATGGTATGTTACATGGCCAGCAAGAAGTCAAGCATATGAAAGTGAATAAAATAGTTGATGGTGAATTGCAATTCATTCATCCATGGAACCATCCATCCATTCGACCATCCATCCATCCATCTTTAATAAAATATCAATTTATTTTCATTGCACTCTGTTCCATTGGACATTTTTGTCGATGTCTTTCCATTTTCTTCGATTCAACTTCCTTGGCTTGCCAGCATTTCTCTAGCGAACTGTGGTGGTCCGTAGTTCAAATTTAATGAAATTTTTCTCACCTTCATGTGGAAAGCTATGAAATATTTGATGCAGTACCATCACCACCATCCAGCATCGATGAACTACAAATTGTTCGCAGAAAATATACATTTACATCTTTACACTTTCCGAAGTGACTTCCATGGTTAAAATATTCTCAATATGTTTATTGGTAAAAATAAAAATTCAACTGACATTCTTTTTGGGTAAGAAGAGCTGCTTTTGCACTATTAGCATGTTGGCATGTAGGTTCGAGCATTGTATGTGTGTGCGTTGGATGTATATGTTTTACTATGTTTTTATGAATTTTAACGAATATGAGATGTGGATGACTATGTATATGCGTGTATGTTTACTACAGTATGACTGCTGAAAGTACGTACGAAAATATTTTAATGGAATAATATACTTGCAGTCACAATGAAACTAGGCTGGAATGAAGATATTTCAATAAAAAAAAGATATAATTTTTCCCGATAAAATGCCTATTCCGGATTACATTTCGGCACATCAATTCATATCACTCCACCATTTTCATCAGTCTCCTTGATTCTAACTTTCAATTGACCAAGAAAATATGGAATTTTATTTTTAAAAATAATTTCTATGAATCGTAAAATTTTCCAAGACAAATTCAACAAATCGGATGAACAATATACATGGGAGCTATATGTATATGTCAACCGATTTTCACCAAATTTGACATACTTATTTCTAGACCCAATTTGGTCGTAAGTGCCAAATTCCATCCCATATTTCACGTTTGGTGTACAATAAAAGACAAATCGGACAAAGATATATATGGGACTATATCCAAATTTGAACTGATCTCGATAAAATTTAGCAAAGGTATTTCTGGGCGGAGTGCATATTGTGGCTGCAGAGGGCAAAAATAACAAATCCGATGGACAATATATGCGGGAGCTATAGCTATATCTGAACCGATTTCGATAAAAATTGGCATACTTATTTTAAGGCCCAATTTGGTCGTATGTGTAAAATTCCATTCTATTTGGGTTGATACATATTACACATTTGGTGGACAATAAAAGGCAAATCGGACGAAGATTTGTCCTTGGGTCAAACAAATGATGTTTGATTAGCATAAGATTATTGATTAGCATAAGATTCTATGTCGATTTGACCATGCCCGTCATACCGTCCGTCTGTGGAACTTGCCCTAGTTTTTAATTATGGCCAAACCAAGTAATAAACTGCAATAATTTCCTACTAGATCACAGTTCCTGTCAAGTAATGTCGTTTTATTTTTATACCCTCGGTCATATGGCTAGAGAGGGTATTTATCATTTGATACGGCCAAAACATGCCTTATCGAAATAGCGGTTTCAAACCTTAGGTCTCTTTGGTCCAAATCCGTTTCAGGACATTTGGAGTTGATCTAGCGGTGTCGGTCCGTTCGTCCGTCTGTCTGGCTGGCTGCACCAGCACACCGCACGATAACTCTCGAAGGGAGTATCCGAATTGGTTCAACCTTGGTACATCGTAATACTATTATCAAACTTAGATCGATTTCGGAGATGGACAATATCGGTCCACTCCTTATGGCACCTCCCGACAAAAGGGGAAAAATTATTTTACTGCACAGAAAGGGAAAGGATAATCCGATTTTGCTCCAACTTTGCTAATCTTAATATTTTCTTCAGTGCTACGTCGGGTGTGAAAATGGACAATATCGGTCCACTCCACCAAGTACCTCCATTCCTCCAAGCATTCCATTATTTCTACTAACACCAGATCTGCTGTAAAGATGATATATATCGGTCCACTCCTTCTGGTACCTCCTCCCAATTGGTCAAAATTTTGAATATCCATGAAGATCATAAAACGCGAAATTAATATCCGATTCCATTTAGACTTGGTACATCTCAATTTTTCCATCAACATAAGATCTTTTATAAAGATGGAAGAGATCGGACCATTCCTTCTGGTACCTTCCCTCACAAAGGGTCAAAGTTTTGAACAACCAAAACGCTTATAAAATTCAAAAATATGCCTCCGGTTCTCTTCATATTTCACACATCGCATTATTTCCACTAACTCAACATATGTTGTGAAGATGGAATATATCGGTCCACTACTTCTGGTACCTTCCCCACAGAGGGTTAAAATTGTGAATATCCATGGAACTCATGTAACGTGATATTAACATCAGATTCCGTTCAGACTTGGTACATCTCGATATTTCCATCAAGGATGGTAGAGGACGCACCTCTCGACAAAGGGTCAATGATTTAAATAACCGAAACGATTATAAAATCCGAAATAAGCATAAGGTTATCTTCATATTTTACACATCCCATTATTTCTACTAAAATAAGGTCTGCTGTGAAGATGGGATATATCGGTCCACTTCTTCTGGTACCTCCCCACAAAGGGACATAATTTTCAATAACCATGAAGCTCATAAAACGCGAAATTAACATCGGAATCCATTTAGACTTGGCACATCTCAATTTCTCTATCAACGCAAGATCTGTTATAGAGATGATAGAGATCGGAACATTTTTTCCGGTTCCTCCCCTACATAGGGTTCAAATGAACAATGAACTCATACAAACATTTTTGCTAAATACAAGATCTGTTGTCAATATGATGCATATCTGCGAACCGCTTTTGGTACCTCGTCCACTTTCAATATATTTATCTGCCACAACCTGCAAAACAAGTCAGCGATTCTTTACAACTTGTTATATCTAAATATTTCTCTCAACCAGAAACTTGAGATGAATAGGGAATTTATCGGAATTTATGATTTCGCATGAAAGTGAATATAAATGTTCGATTTACTTGTAATTATGAAAATGGAATACCTTCGTCGACTACATCTGGAGCCTCACGCACAATTTAACATTTTCTAAAATTTATCATATATCTCATATAAGTGAAGGAAGTAACCAATAATGTCCGAACCAGGCACATCGCAATATACATTTATCATATTTATTTAGGTCTTCTACGAAATGGATAATATTGGCCCATTACTTCGAAACCCGCTCCATAGACGGTCAGCAATTTGAATAATCGTAACAGAAGTCAAAACATATTTAAGCAATCAAGCATTGGTTGAGGGTATACATCTTTCGGAAAAACTTACGGATACTTTTTAACTTGTTTAAATTCAGTAAAATAATCCACGTTAAAATCTACATTTCTATTCCACCAGTTTTCGAACAACCCCATTATAATATTCTTCAAAAATTTTCAGATTTTCATCTCCATTCATGGTAGTTGTGAATGTGCAAGGTAAACAGATAGAGAGGAATATTTGGCAAAGTGCGAATTTAACACTGGAAAACATATTTATGCACTTAACGCATACAGCTCATGAGTTATCATCACTTCGTATATATTGTTTCTGTAGTCAGCAGAAAAAAACAACCCAGTCCACACAAATTTATTTGCCTTCAGCAATGTAGCTGCGAAAAAGGAACCGAGAAATTTATGCGATTTAATGTTATTTAATGTCATGGAAAGCAAGTTAATGCCAGCGTCAAAAAAAAAAAGGTTTTGCGCCGTTTCGAGTTCTGTGATGTGACTCGAAAAGAAAATGCGATCTAAAAGTGTTCGTCTTGCACACCCCTCGCCCTCATATCACAAATTTCCTTCAATTGTAGACTTTTCAAAACACTTTAAACCGTTTAAGTGCTTATTTTTGTAAGTAGCGGAAATCCGTCTAATTTTTTTCCATTTCCATTTTTTCGTTTTCTTTATCCTTAATCTTAATTATACTTTGGGAAAAAAGAGTCTTGTAGCCATATAAGGTTTGGGAAGAGAGCTTGGGAAAAAGATGGTAAGGATAGAGTGGGTTTGAAACAACAAAACTAATTGCGGAATAGGAAAAAGGACAAAAAAGAAGAAACAATAACAAAGTGGGAAATATGAAGGAGAATAAAAAAATGGAAAAATGTTGCTTCCTTGACAGCCGGCCACATTGGTGCATATATATTACGAAGGCCAGCCACCACCACCGCCGCTTTAGTTTCTTAACGTTCCACAGCGTTTCTCGGCCTTAACTTTTTTCGCAAACCCACCCAATTGTTTTTTTATGCATTCCATGGTTACGCTGGCTGCCTTGCCTTAAATCCAAATAAAAAAACATAATTTCGGAAATCTTGCAAGTTGTGTTGAGAGCCTTGTCATAATGTTTGTTTTTTTTTTCGTTCTCCCTCTACGAATGTTCGTCTGTCACACCCTTTTCATAATGTTTTCCTGTAGCAAATATGAGTGCGTGTAAATATAGACTTTTTTATTTTCGCCTACCTTTAAAATTATAGTTTGTTTGGCTCAGCAGGATTCGTGGTTGAAAATGATAGAAGACAATATCAGGCGACTTTCAGCCATTTTTATTAAGACAAATGGTTTTGGTGATTGATTTATGGGTTATCTTTTGGCTAACGAAGAATATGGTAATAAAGTTTTCTGTTTTTTTTTTCTTTGCAACTGGTCATTAATTTTAATATTTTTTGAAATCAATTTTTAAAGATAAGGGAAGAAGCGGGTGTAATTAAAATGTGAACGAGGAATATTTTTTTTTAAATTATTCTTGACACAAATATTCCTGAACAACATGTAAGGGGTAACAATGAAGAAAGCAGTAAGTTCAACCCGGCCGAACTTTGAATACCCTCCACCATTTGAAAAGAATTTGGCAATTTTCAAAAAAAAAGATCCTTTACAATTCTGTTAAAATCTTTAATATACCGACCTGGACCTAAATAGGCAAATTTTGTCATAAACCAATACAATATTCAAAAGCGAAACTTGAAAAAAAGTAAAAAAGTATCGTTCGGTTTTGCCGACAGATGTATACCCTCAGCCAATGTTCCAGCAAAGAAAGTCTTAAAGTCGGGCGGGACCGACTTTATGATACCCTACACCACTTTTCTAATTTAGTAGAGCTCCACAAAACAATTAAAAGTTTTAATGGGAGAATTCAATCATAAACGCTATGATTATAAGTATAATTTAAAGTTCAAAGGACTAAATATGCCGAAGCTATTGTATCTTTTAAATTCGGTTTTGTATTGCCTATTTGGTGCACAATTAATTTGAAATCGGATAAAGATATATATGGGAGCTATATCCAAATCTGAACCGATCTTCATAAAATTTGGCAAAGATATTTCTGAGCTGTATTTGATATATTTCCCTGAATATCGTTGTTACGGAGTGCGTATTACGTTTGTGGGTAGCAAATATAACAAATCGGATGAACAATGGGAGCTATAGCTATATCTGAACCGATCTTCACCAAATTTGACATACTAGCTTCTAAACTCAATTCGGTCGTAAGTGCCAAATTCCATCCCATTTGGACAAATATTAGACGCTTGGTGCACAATAAAAGGTAAATCGGACGAAGTTATATATGGGAGCTATAATCAAATCTGAAAATCTGATCTCGATAAAATTTGGCAAAGAGCTGGAGCTGTATTTTCTATATTTCCTTAAATATTGTTGTTACAGATTGCATATTACGGCTGCGGAGTACAAAAATAACAAATCGGATGAACAATATATATGGGAGCTATAGCTATGTCTGAACCGATTTCGATCAAATTTGGCACACTTATTTTCAGGCCTAATATGGTTGTATGTGCAAAATTACATCCTATACGGGCTGATATTACACGTTTGTTGCACAATAAAAGGCAAATCGGACGAAGATATATATGGAAGCTACATCTAAATTTTGACCGATTATCTCCAATTTCAATAAGATTCGTCCATGGGCCAAACAAATGATCTGTGCAAAATTCTGGATAGAGCAACAAATGCGAACTGTACTTTGTTTACAAAAATACATGGACAGACAGACGGACGGACAGACGGACGGAAGGACATGCATAAAACGACTCAGAATGTGATTCTATGCAGATCATCAAAAGGAACTATGGGTCTATCTCGTTTCCTTTTGCCTGTTACAAACATATGCCCAAAGACTTAATACCCTGGTGTAGGGTATAAAAATATTTTGACTTCTGTTATTATTATTGAAACTCTTGACCCTCTATGGAGTTGGTTTTGAAAGAATGGGTCAACATTTTAAATCGGATGTTGATTTCGCTTTTTATGCGCTTCATGGATATATATATCTTTTTTTCTTGAAAATGTTGACCTTTTGTGGGGAGGTACCAGAAGGAGTGGACTGATATACTCCATCTTTACACCACACCTTGGATTAATAAAAATATTGGGATTTTTGAAATTTGAAGACAATCGGACTGTTACATAACATTTTATAAAAGTTGTAATTATTCAAAATTTTGACCCTTTGTGGGGGAGGTACTTGATGGAGGGGATCGATGACGCTAATATTAGTATTTGCAAAGTTGGTGCAAAATCGTTTCTCTTTCTGTGCAGAAAAAAATTTTTGAACATTTCGACAATTTGTGGGGAGGTACCAGAAAGAGTAAACCGATATATTCCATCTTAACACCAGACCTTGGCTTAATAAAAACATTGGGATGTGTGTAATTTGTAGACAATCGGACGCTTACATCACATTTTATAAGTTGTAATTATTCAAAATGTTGACCCTTTGTGGAGGAAGCACTTGATGGAGTGGATCGATATTTTCCATGTTTGCACCTGACCTAGAACTGATGAAAATATTCGGATTTGCAAAGTTGGAACAAAATGGGATTATAGTTTCTTTTTCTGTACAGAAAATATGTTTATTGAATTCGACCTTTTGTGGGGAAGTACCAGAAAGAGTGGACCGATATTGCCCATCTCCGAACTCGATCTAAGTTTATCAAAAATATTACGTTGTACCAAGTTTGGGCCAAATCGGAGTTATCGTTCTAACCATCCAGCCAGACAGACGGACGGAGATCGCTAGATCGATTCCCAATGTCATGAAACGATTTCGTCCAAAGAGACCTAGGGTCTAAAACCGTTATTTTGTTCACAAAAATGTATTTACCGCATTGAACAAGAAAGGATTATCCAATTTTGTTCAAATTATTGCAGTGTCTTAATATTTTATCCTGACAAGGCCAGTAGCGAAAGTGGATAATATAGGACGACTCCATCAAGTACCTCTCCCAGAAAAGGTAAAAAATTTTGAGTAAGCAAAACCCACATGAAATGCGAAATAAACATTCAATCATCTGGATGTGATGATAGATATCGGTCCACTCTTTCTGGTACCCCCCACAAAGGATGGTAATTTTAATATTTATGTTTCTCATAACTTGCGAAACAAGTCAGTGATTTTATTTCAGACTTTGTGTATCTAAATGTATCTCTCATTCAGATAACTGATGTGAATATGGAATTTATCGTTCCACCCCCTCAAAAGTTTAAAATTTTGATTAACAGTCATTCGCATAAAATTGGATTTAAATAAACGATTATCGGATGAGGGTATACATCGACTTAGAATTCTGAAATCACAAAAAAAATAAAATTTTTGATACTTTGTAATATCTTAGTGTAATATGTATTCAACCTATTTTTCATTACTATGTACCGATAACTGCGTTATGGGTTTAGAACATTCCGAAAATATTTTCCAAAATAAATTCGCATATTAAAATCTTTACAGCTCAAATAATGACTCTAAAATAGCTTTAAAACAAATTTCCCAAAATAGATGTGCAAAAGGGTACCTCAATTTGTCAAAAAAAGAAGAAATAATTTTCAACCGCAACAGCAGTAATCTTCATCAGGAAGTAAAGTTGCAAATAATGGCAGGCTTTGTTTATTAGTTTTGTGACTAGTCAAAAAAAAAAAAAAAAAAAATCTCCCACATGCATAGAAAACAATAACTAGACCATAAAAGACAATGAATGTGGATGAGAATTTCGACTGACAATACGAAAAAACAAACAAACCTTCAAAACTATTGTTATGAACTTTTTTTCTCTTTGGTGGACTCGAACTTTTCATTGCTCTCAACTTATGTGTTATGGCCGCCCACCCTGACCATAAATATTTTGCATTTTTGAAAACTAAAGGCTAGCCGTACGGCCTTACAATGATAAATCGTATAAAAACGACATGAGACAAAGAGGAGTCCTTTTTTTAATATAAAGGAGATTTGTTTGTTTTTTAAGAAAAAAGAAAAAAAAATGAATTCTAAATAGTCATATGTTATTTTCATAGAGTTGTATATTAAAATTAAACTTTTTTATTTTTAATAATTTTTTCTTTTCTTGTTTCTATTTTCATGTGGCTGCCAAATAATTTTTAGATGTCAACATGGTGGCCGAACCCAAGGCCCATCAAGTAGGACGCAAGCGGCAAAATATTAATAAAACTGGCAATGATTGGTAAGTAGAGAGTTAAAGTTTATTATTTTCTATAAAATTTCAGGAAACAAAATTAAAATGGGGGGTTTGGGGAGGAGATCGTCACAATTTCAGTACACATAAAATCCATACAAGCTGGGAAAAAAATTAAGCCATTTTAATAAAAACAGCGGCATTTTCGCCCAGCCAAAGTTATAAATTGTAAACTATGCAAAATATTGTTTGGCTTTTTGTTGTTATTTCACTCAATGTCCGGCACAGAATTTCCAATTTTTTTGTGTGTTTGTTTTTCTTTGCGCGCGCGATGATGAAATATTTCGCGGGAACTTGTCATACATAACATTGGTGCTTTGTCTTTGCAGGGCACTTGGAATGTTTTGGAAAAAAATATGCATATGTGTATGAATATTTTCTATAAAAGTCTAAGTAACGAGGGTAGTTTTTGAAATTTCTGAAAAGAGAAAGTAAAGTAAATATGTGATATATGCCGAAAATCAAAGGACTTCAAGGAATCTCCATTTGAAAATTTCAAAAAAAAAAGTGGAAAAGGGGGAACTTACCTCCTCTATTTCGATTACGTTTGAACGTATATTTTCAGAATACCGAAACACGTGTCTTCTATTTATAATTCTTTTTTTTTAATCTGATGGATTTTCCATGAATTCCTTGATTATTGAATTTTTTTAATTTTGTCGCACAGTGTTATTGGGCAAATCTTCAATACCAAATTCCCAAGTATTAGAATTCCAGCTCTACTCCTTCAACCAACATCAATTAAGTAACATTTAGTACGCATATCCAAAACAATCTACATCTTTCCATTCTGGACTCAAGTCAAAAATAGTAACATTTAGTACTTTTTTGATTATTTATAGTACTCATTTGCAAAACCACCGACAGACTTCAACAGCAGATACCAACAGAGTCCTTAGTAACAAATTTCGGGAATACTGCACACACACACAAGTAGTACCGTTTAGTAATTTTCGAACAATTGTGGTAAACATTTCCAAAACCTCCTCTATATCTTTACCAGTACCACTAAGAGTGACATCGATATCAAATTTTAGAAATTCAACTCTATTTCATCACCCAATTTCAAATTTAGTACATTTTCGTACAATTTTAGTACACATTACTCCATATCTCAATTCCAGATACCAACAGATACTTTTTGTTCAACTATAGAACACATTTTCAAAACCACCTCCACATATCAATCTCAGACACCAACAGATCGCTTAATATCAAATTTCGGGATTTCAGTTCTATCACTTCACCCAATTTGGTACCACTTAGTACTTTTAAAAGAATTATGGTACACATTTCCAAAACTAACTCTATATCTTAACCAGAGATATCAAGAGTTGCATCTACATATATCAAATTTCGGGAATCCAGCTTTATCCCTTCACCCAATACCAAATTTGATACCATTCAAACAAATATAGAACGTATTTCCAAACCACCGCAAATCATCATACCATCAAATTTCAGAATTTTATCTCTATCCCTTCTCCCAGTACCAAATATAGTACCATTTAGAAGTTTTCAAATAATTATAGCAAACATTTCGCAACACACCTCCGTATCTTAACCAAAGACACCAACAGTGGCAGTTATATTAAATTTCACGATTTCGGCTCCATTCCTTTAGCCAATACCAAATTTAGTACTATTGGTACCATTATATTACACATCTGCAATACCACCTCCCTATCTCAATTCCAGATACCAACAGATTTTATCAGTTTCCAGGCTTATTCCTTCATCCAATGCCAAATTTAGTGCCATTTAGTACTTTTCCAACAAATATAGCACACATTTCGAAAATCACCTCCATATCTTAACCAAGGACACCAAGAGTGGCAGCTATATTAAATTTCAGGATCTCGGCTCTATTCCCACACCCAAATTTAGTACTATTCTGAACTATTTAGTACTTTTCATACAATTATGGTACACATTTCCAAAACCACTTCAACAAATTTCAGATACCACCAGAGACTCTAACATTAAATTCGAGGATTCCAGCACTGATCCTTCTCCCAATTCCAAACTTGGTACCATTTAGTACTTTTCGAAGAATTATAGTACACAATTCCAAAACCACCTCCATATCTTAACCACAGACACCAACAGTGACATCTGTTCGAAATTTCAAGATCTCAGCTCTATTTCTTCACCAAATACCAAATTTAGTACTATTTAGTACTTTTCATACAATTATAGTACACATTTCCAAAACCACCTCCATATCTCAATTTCAGATACCACCAGAGACCTCAATATCAAATTCGAGGATACCACACCTATACCTTCACCCAATACCAAATTTAGTACCATTTGGTACTTTTTGTAAAAATATAGTACATATTTCCAAACTATCGCCAAATATCAAACGCAGATACCAATAGTAATCTAAACATCAAATTTGAGAAATTTATATTTATCCCTTCTCTCGATAGCTATTATAGTACCCACCATTTAGTACTTTTCATACAATTATAGTACACAGTTTAAAAACCACCCCCATGTGTCAACAGCTCCCACCTCCATATAATCACAGACACCAAGAGTGACATCTATACCAAATTTCAGAATTCCAGTCCTACCCCCTAACCCATTTTCAAATTAGTACGATTTAGTAATTTTCGTCCAAATAATTGACGCATTTCCAAAACACCGTCAAATCTCAAATAGTTGTACCATCAGTAATCTAAATTTCAAATTTCAGAATTTTATCTCTATCCCTTCTCTCAAAACCAAATATACCTATCATTTATTACTTTTTGTACCATTATAGTATACATTCCCGAAACCACCTTCATATGTCAAGGCTACACATGAACAACGACCCTAATAAAAAATTTCAAACTGCCAGCACTATCTGTTCACACAAAACCAAATGGTACCAAATAAAGTACTATTTAGTACTTTTCGTAGCTTTGTAGTACGCAATTCCAAAACCACAAACATAGCGCAGAAAATACCATAATTCAATGTTTCTATTTCATCAGCTCACCCTAAACCAAACTTTTCCAAATATAGTACCATTTAGTACAATTTGCATACTTAATACACATTTCCAAAACCACCTTCAGATATCAAACGTACTTTTCAACCTTGATTCGTATACCAAATTTTAAGTTGTTAACTATGATAGTTTACAAAGTATCAAAAGGTACTATTTTAGAAGTAAAGTATCATTTTACAAATTTTCGTAACATTAAAGATCGATTTTCCAAAACCCTTTGGTTCATCTATCCTGCACTCCGTCAGTGACTCTTTTTCCAAATTTCAGAATTCTAGCTCATCCCTTTTCTCCAATACAAAGTATTCAATTTTTAGTACATTTTAGTTCTTTTCGTACCCTTTTTGTACGGACCTAGTCTTACATTCCAAGATTCTAGTTTCAACCGTTTCATCTGGGCGTTGATTCTGGATCAGTTACTTGTCTCATTACTCGTTTACATATATAAGTTATTCATGTTCCCTTTAATGGCTTAACCCTCGTATTTGTATTGCTCTTTATGTCTGACTACAGGACTGTCATCATTATCCTGACCATCAACTACCAAATGTCAACGGGTTTTGTTTATTTTGTTTTTTGCTTTGTTTCGTTGGCATTTGGTGTACATACGTTATTACTGTACAGTGTTGACAGAACACTCCAGCCCATACGTTTTCATCATGGCTTTCATACATGGATAGGGGGTCAAACATCCAAACAATAACTATCACACAATTTGGTTGCCGCCACCAGAAACTACTGATGAACTTGAGGTCAGCACATAAACGGGGTTCAGTTCGGTTTTTTCGTCTTTACTTACTTACTGGACAACAGGCAACTGAATTTTTAGTTATTTCAATTTGCCGAGGAATATCCAAAATTTCACACAAAATGTTGCAGGACCAACAATGAACAAACAAACGCAACTATGTATCTGGACTAAGGCAAAAATTGCCAGTGACACGAGACAAACAACATATCCGCAAAAGAGAAAGACATTTAAGTGATGAATTGTTGTATTGTTTGTTATTTGGTGTAGCCGTAAAAACCCCAGCAAACAAATGATGACTGTTGGCAGGCCAGGAAAAAACAAAAAAAAACACAGAACAACTGATGAAAAACCAGAAAATATGCATACAACAGTCATGGCAGAAATTTGAACTTTATTTTTAACTTCTTACTACTCGGAGGACGGAGGTCGATCCTGGTGGAAGTGGTAGTTGTGACAGTTAGTGCCTTGAAAGGTTTGTGGTGGATTTTTTTGCCACACAACTGCTATCACAGCACCACAGACATACAGAGTAAATAGAAATGATCCGTATATATGGTCTTATACAACGGAAAATGTTTAATGACATGTAAATAAAGGTTCTCCTTGTTTTTTGTGTGTGATTCCATATTTCAAGTTCATTTTATACGAGGGTCAACCGAAGAAGTTAAAGAAGATCCTCTGCCGAAAATTGGAATTTAAATTCAAACGTTAATATCATTTGCAAAACTTCCAAAGGCCTCGAATAGGGCTCCGTAAGGATTTTATATTTTGGATGCAGACATTTTTGATATTCAGCACATTAATGACTTTCCGCCTAAAACATTTTATATATCTCCACTATTTGGTATATCATTCATATAATGGTACTTTCGGATTTGAAGTTTTTTTTTTGATGATTTTACATACATTTTATTATAACTTGGAATTGTAGGTTCTGAGTGGTTATGAATGTTCCTGTATAAAATTAGGTATGGCACCAGAGCAAAACTATCCCGAAATTTTGGCTATTTTTAAGAACAAATACTGATGTTTATAGACTTTAGTTCTGTTTTATACCCTGCACTATAGTATGCTAAATCCTCCACCATAGTATGGAAGGTATATTAAGGTTGTCATTCCGTTTGTAACACCTTTTTAGACCCCACAAACTATATATTCTTGATCACCATAAAATTCTATGTCGATTTTGTCTGTGGAAATCACTCTAGCTTCCGAACGAAATGAAGAAGGTTGCTAAAATTTCACTCAAATGTATATTATGTCTGCAGGACTTTTGGGATTGAAAATGGGCCATGTGGGACCACGTTGTGGTATAGCCCTCATATAAAGGACCTCCCTATTTTCGGTATTTTGCTGATTTATGCGGCATTATTCACCGGAAATGTTTCAATTTTGGTATTTGAAGTTTGTCATGGATACAACAGCCTAAGATGGAAAATTGTCTGTGCAGGTCCACGTCTTCGTATAGCGCCATTATAACGGTACCTCCTTGTATTCGGTATTTTGATGATTTTGCATTTGAATATTGTAATGACTTATGACAAAAGTTAACCATGCAGGTTCACGTCGTCGTATAGACCCTAATATAACGGCTACATTCGGTACTTTTAAGATTTTAACAGAATTTTATTTTTTGAAAATTGGCAAAAATGTCTTTTGTTAATCCACAGCTTTACAATTTAAATAAACCATGTATGATGACTCTGATGATCTCAAAACTGCCAGAAAATACTCGTAAAAAATTCAAGCATTGATGGTCTCTTCAAAATTTTATTTAATTATCCACTCCCCTTAATTTATTAAATATCTCTGGCCGGCTAGTCCTTGGAAAAATATTTCTAATAATTTACGTCCGGAGAGTCCTTGGAGGAATATACTAGAAAAATTCATGTCCTGAAAAATTCACTCCTAATTTTCTTCAAAAAAATATTCTTAAAAATGCATGTCCTTGAACAAATATTTTTGAAAAATCCACGTCTTTAAGAAATATTCTTACAAAATCCACGTAATGATAGGCCTTGAAAAAATATTTTTGAAAAATCCACGTCCTGATAGTCTTTGAAAAAATATTCTTGAAAAATCCAAGTACTGTTAGTCCTTGAAAAATCCACGCATTTTCTTAAAAGTCCACGTTAAATTCAATGACCTAAAAATCCTTTCAATCACATTCTTTAAAAATCAATGGAAAACTCTTACTCCTAATATTTCTTAGATCAATAATCTTAAAAGTTTCATGTTCTGATACGTTCTTATACGGATATTCTTAAAAACTTTAGGTCATAAAAGTCAATCGAAAATACTACTTTTTATGGATTTAATATACATGTCCTACATTGGAAAATATTCTGAGCAGTATTATATGCCTATAGTTTGTGCCTCAGATAGTTTATTAGTTTCTACTTTTGAAAATTCCCTTTTGAAAATCTGGTGGTCCTAGTAAAATTTTCTTAAAAATCCAAGTTTTTTCTGAAATTGGTTCGAAGGACTTCCCAAAAAAGCATGTCGTGTTATCTGCAGGCCCTTAAAAATATTATTCTTTAAAAATCTAAATTTGGCAACGTAATCCTTTTATGAGTATTTTTAAAAATCCACGACATTAGGTACCAATATTTTTTTTTTATTTATAGGACACTTATAGTCCTCAAAAAATCTAAAAAAAATCGTTATTTCTTGGTTCAGAGAGGTATTTTGGGAGGCCCCCTGATAGTACTTCTAAAAATATCCTATACAAATCAAGATTCTTTCTCGAAAATTATTCTTATAATCCGTGATCCAAACCCCGTTCGCTCCTAGAAATGTTCGAGACAAAATAGTTTCACAAAAAATATTTTATAAAACTCCCTATTTCAGTTCAAATAGTTGCCGAAAAATTAAGTCTGGCTTTGAAATTCGTATGAAAAACATTCTTTTAAACCAGAAATCTTCTCGAAAATATTATTAACGCTTAGCGCTTATAGCAATTTCTGTTAAAAATTGACGATTTTGCTCCAAAGGTTTCTCCAAAAAAAAAAAAAAAAAAAAAAAAAAGACCATGTGGCAGAAGTTCATGATTTTATGGCAGATAGTTTTTCAAACTACATGCATTTTCAAAGCTTCCAAATTAGTATCTGCCCCTTTTCTGAAAAATGTCCAAAAAATCTCAAATGTAAAAGTGCAGTGAAATATATTCTTAAAAAATCACGATTCTAGCCCAACTAGTTTCTTTTAAAATACTTTAACAATTTGATATCTTCTACTGAAATCCTGTCTATGCCTACCCTCGTATATTTACTCAAAACACAATCATCACTTTGCTCGTTGTTCATTTTAGTTCATAACAAACATACAAAAAATATTTACATACGTTTTGTTGTTTCTTAAATTGGTTTTTCTTTTATTTACACGGACGATTGAGAAACATCTACGGCGAATAATTTTTTTTTTTACATTCTCCAAAAAAAAAAAACACACATACAAAGTCGAAGTATGAAGTGGTCCTTTAAGGAGGCACTCATAAACCAAAAGATTATTTTTGGACAGGCATGTGGAAAACGGAGTGTTGGCCCTGAGTATTGTCAATTTGTCAAATGCCCAAGTTTGGGTGCGGTACAACAAAGATTTAAATGTAAAAATTTTTAATTAAATTTACTCGCTCATGTGAGCCATGAAATTGTGTTATTTAATTTGAGCAACAGCAGCAAAAAATAAAAGTCATTGGTATATTTTAGTTGATTCACTTATCGCATGGGCAGGCGGGATAGGTGCGGGGACAGTATTAAGGGTTTGAAGTGCTTGGAATTTTTATTTGTATGTTTCCGTGTATGTTGTAAATGTGGGTGTGAATATTTGTTTGTTGATTATATGTTGTGTTATAAATAGTAGAGTAGAGAGAGAGAGTGAAAGCTAGCCGTTACATGTTAAATTGTTGTAAATGTCCTGAAATACCAACCATGCATGGTAACACACATACATCGATTCACATATAGTGGAAATCCATTAATATATTTCACTGCCAATAAGCCAAAGTTCATCAATCATCGATTATTTTCCATTGGCATGGACATGAATTCGTTTACTAAACCATCTATCCATCGACGAGTAGAAAGTTGTTAGTTGATAGCTTGTGGACTGAGAGGGTTGGTAAAGGAAAGAATTTTAAATTGGTAGCACTGTTAAGAGTTGGGTTAATTAATAGAGGAAAATAGGAGTGGTCCTTAACTTGCTATTCCGGAATGTCCATCATTCGTAAAATTTGTTTTATAAGTTTTATCAAAATTTAAGTTCCACAGATTTCGCTACGGGTAAATGGTGAATGTATGAAACTCTTTCGCTGTCTTAGTATACCCTACACCATATGTACCATATGTATAGGTACACCATATTGTGTTGAGGGCATCTTAAGCTTTTTCGTCAAGGCATAATAAAGTAAGATCTACTTAAAATTCGGAGTTCAAAAATGTGTTCTGAGTCCACAAACACCCCTATAGCTAAATGACGTCAACTGCTTATACAAATCCTTGTTGCTTACACCAACGTTAAGAGGCATAGTGCTTGATTTATTAAAGAACATTGTTGGGCGTGGATTTTTTAAAGAATATTTTTAGTCGTGGATTTTTAAAGAATACTTTTAGACGTAGTTTTTTAAGGATATTTTCAGACATGGATTTTTTAAGGATATTTTCAGACGTGGTTTTTTTAACAAATATTCTTATGCATGGCTTTTCTAACAATTTTTTAGAGAATATTTTCAGGTGGGGATTTTTTAATAAATATTTTTAGGCATGAATTTTTTAGAGAATGTTTTTAATAGTTGATTTATTAAAGATTTTTTCAAAGAATTTTACTTAGAGTGGATTTTTAAAGTATTTTTTTTGGTGTGGATTTTTTATAAAAATTTTCCTGGCGAGAATTTTTCAAAGAGTTTTTCTTGGAGAAGATTTTTTGACGTGGAATTTTTAAAAACTTTTTCTTGTAGTGGATTTTTAAAGAATTTTTCTTAGTATGAATTTGTTATTTTTTTCGGCACGGATTTTTTAAAGATGTTTTTATAATAAATTTTGGTCGTTAGTTTTTTAGGCGTGAATTTTGTTATAGAATATTTTTATACATGAAGTCCTAACAAATATTTTTAGGCATAGATTTTTTAAAGAATATTTTTAGGCATGCATTTTTAACAAATGGATTTTTTAAAGAGTGTTTTAAGGAGTGGATTTTTTAAAGAAAATTTTAAGGCGTGGATTTTTTAAATAAACTTTTAGACGTAGATTTTTTTAAAGTATTTAAGGCGTGGATTTTTTAAAAAGTATTTTAAGGCGTCGAATTTTTAAAGAATGTTTTAGGCGTGCATTTTTTAAAGTATGTTTTAGGGCGTACATTTTTATTTTAAAGAGTAAAGAGTAAAGAATATTTTAAGAAGTGGATTTTTTAAAGAATATTTAAGGCGTGCATTTTTTAAAGAATGTTTTAAGGCGTGTATTTTTTAAAGTACGTTTTAGGGCATGCATTTTTTAAAGTATATTTAAGGGCGTGGATTTTTAAAGTACATTTTAAGGCGTGTGTTTTTCAAATAATATTTTAAGGCGTTGAGTTTTTAAAGTATATTTTACTGCGTGGATTTTTTAATGTATATTTTAGGGAGTTGGTTTTTTAAATAATATTTTAAGGCGTGGATTTTTTAAAGTATGTTTTAGGTCGTGGATTTTTAAAATATATTTTATGGCATAGGTTTTTTAAATAATATTTTAAGGTGTGAATTTTTAAAGTATATTTTAGGTCGTGGATTTTTTAAACATATTTTATGGCGTAGGTTTTTTAAATAATATTTTAAGGTGTGGATTTTTTAAAGTATATTTTAGGGCGTAGGTTTTTCAAATAATATTTAAAGGCGTGGATTTTTTAAAGTATATTTTAGGTCGTGGATTTTTAAAATATATTTTAGGGCGTAGGGTTTTTAAAAAATATTTTAAGGCGTGGATTTTTATAAATGTATTTTAGGGGTTGGTTTTTTTCTTGGTGTAAATGTTTTAAAGAATTTTTCTTGGCGTAAATGGATTTTAAAATAATTTTTATTAAGGCGTAAATTTTGAAAGAATATTTTTATGCTGGCGTAGATTTGTTAAAGAATGTTTTTAGGCCGGCATAGTTTTGTTAAAGAATATCTTAGGCTGGCGTAAATTTCTAAAAAAATGTTTTTAGTGACGGTTTTAGAGTTCGATTTCTCTAAGAATTTTAAGCATGGTATTTATTAAAGAATATTTTTAGGCTGGCCTAATTGTTTTTTCTTTTTTGTTTTGAATTTAGAAAAGATTTTCAGACGTGGATTTCTTTAACCATTTTTTGGTGTGGTTTTAGAAAAGATAATATGTATTTGTAACAAATATTTTTAGGCACATATTTGAAGAATTCCTCCACAATTTCTTTCAAAACCAGCTTTAATTTAATTTTTTGGCTTCTCATTACGTAGAATTTTCCCATACAAAAAATTTCTGAATAGACCCAATATAATAACTTGAAATTAAATTATGGAGGTATTTTCTATAGATATTGTCTACTTGTACAATCTGATATTTGAAAGAGAATTTAATGAAATTTCACATTTAAGATTCTCAAACAATATATACTAATTACTTACTATTACATAAATACTAATTACTATTTTCTAATTTTTCTTTTCTCTTACTTCCTTGAAAAATCCTCTCCACTGAACAATTCCAAACTTCATTTTTTCACCCACAAAATAATCGTTTCTCATATCTATTTTCTTTCTTTCGCCCTTTGTCCCCCTTAAACGTTTCAATAACGAAAATCAAATATTGACATTATGGCACAAAACAAACTTTAACAGACCATATTTTCACCAACATAGCATTGTATTGGCATTTGTGTAAATATGGCCGTGGCTATTGCCACTAACTATGGGAAACCATTTTTGAAATGACCTCCAGAAACGTCCGTCGATTCGCTGCCATCACCACTTGGAAAGTTGTTGAAAAATCCACCCAAAGCCATTGGAAAAACACCCCATAAATATTTATTGATTGCCGGCAACTTTTCCCTTGGCCATGGTTATTCCGGTTGAGTTTTTAGTTTTGTTTTGGGTCAAAGTGCCAAAGTTTTCGGCAACAAGCCAAGCAGAGGAGGTGAAGGAGAGCCGGGGGGGTGAGGGAGATACATGCTTCGTTGACTAAATGTTTGCAGCGTCACCAATGGATGGTAATTTGTAAACAATGTCTTGTTAAATGGAGCGACAATAAGCGCATCAATTTATTTGCCTAGCCAATATTGTTGCCAACAAATAACGGGGGAAGAGGGGATGGAGGTCATTTTATGGACCAGAAACAATTTCGGTGTTGACAATTCAATTAATGACGGATCAGAAAACAGAAAAATTGATTTCTACCAAATGCTTTTCGTTTCTCATTTCGTTACAGGGACTACTTTTACGACAGCTACTATGCCTCGACCATGAATCGCAACAATTCGATACGACCGAAAAAACGCAAACGCCTTATGAGCAATTCCAGTCGCCTGGTGGCCATGAGTGATGCGGTGAATAGCAGTAACCTGAATGCTGCCATGGCAGCTGCCTCAATGGCTCAGCAGCAGCAACAGTTGGTACAGCATCAACAGCAGCAACAACAACATCATCAACAGCAACAGGCCGCTGTTGTTGCAATGGCAGCCATGGCCAATCTGTTGCCACAACAGCAAATGATGCTTCACCACCAGCAGAGTATGTTGAGCAATGTCAATGGAACAGCTGCCACGTGCAATGGCGCCACAACGGCACCCCATCATACCAGTCTGAGTATGTATCTGCAACAGCAACAACAACAGCAGCAGCAACAACAAGCGGCAGCTGCTGCCGTTGCTGCGGCCCAATATGCCGCTGCAGCTACCAATGGTTCATTACAATTGAAAATGTCATCACCATTGATGGCCGGCCCCACAGGACAGGCATCGACGAATTCATTGCTTGCCCAAGACAATGATCAATTACTGGCGACCACAACAGCATCCTCGAACCACCAGTCACATTTGCAGCAGCAACAACAACAGCACACATCAGCAACGTCGGCCCATATCATCCAGCCGTTGAGTTTGTCGGTGGCTTCACAACATCAGCATCATCATTATCAACAGCAACAACAACAACAGCAGCAGTTGCAAAAACAACAGCAACAACAATATCTATATGAACAGAGCCAACAACAACAGCAGCAGCAACAACAACAACAACAGGAAGACCAAGATCAATTATCATTGAACAATGCATGGGGACCATTCAAAGTTTACAGTGAGTAAAAGTTAAAAAAAAATTAATAGATTCTACAGATTTTTAGTTTGTAGGAAAAGAAGAAGAAGACCTTCTATTGTCGTTGTATAGAAAAAAGTCCTTTGTTTTGGTCTTATACCTAAAGAAGACTGTATGTGGTGTTACTATAAAATCTTATATTTGGAAAGTAAACCCTCAACGGATATTCCAACAATAGATGACATTTTATTCAGCTTCCGAAAAATAGGTCTTCTACAAAAAGAAAATTTGTAAACGTATTCTAAAGAAAGCAGTTCTACTACAGGTCTTTTTCGTTTGAAAATGAACCGTTCTTCTCCACCCTCAAAAAATCTGTCATAGATCGGAGACTTTCTCTAGGAAGAAGATTTTCCATTGAGTTTTTATACCCTACAATACTATGTGTTGGGGGTATTATAAGTTTGATTGGGCCAAAAATTATGTAACACCACGAAATATTGGTCTCCCACATAGGAAAGTATATATGGATCTTCCTATCTCGCCGAGCTGAGTCGATCTAGCTATGTATGTCCGTCCGTCCGTCTGTCCATGTTAATTTGTAATCACTCTACAATTCGCAATTATGGTCCGATCCTCACGAAATTTAGAATGGAGGTGGGGCTAGGGTCAGAATAGAACCCTATTTCTTTTGAAGATTATTGAATAATATTTAGGGGTTGAAATGGACCAAAAACTGAAAAAATTCCTGATTTTGCAGTTGCTCTACAGGACGCGAATATAGACCAATCAAAGCGGAAGTTAGCATGGGGCTAAAGCTTGGGGCTGGGCAGAAGCCTTCCAATTTTGATGGTCATCGGGTAATATTTAGTGGGTGAAAAAAGGCCACTACATTTGTGTTAAATAAAAGTCAAATTTTTCATTAAACAGCGAATATTCTTAATCCCGTCGAAATCACAAATAGACGAGCAGGTCAATTCTGACCGTTACCTAGATGCCGATAAAAAATACATCGATTATATATAGCGAAATGTATACAATGTGTATATACAAAGGAAGGGGATGTTAGTTAGACTGCTTATATCTCAAGAATGGCTGGAACGATTTTGACATTTCGGAATGCTCTCTTGACATAAAAGTATAAAATGTAAAAAAATCGCAGAAAAATATGCCAAAAATGATGTTAATTTAGATTTTGTAGTATTTTGTGACATTTTTTTATATTTTCATATCTTTTTATCGCATGCGATTTTTTCAATTTGACTTCTAATATTTTGTAATATTTTTTCACCTTACAACACAGGTTGGGGATGTTATATAAGTATTGTAAATATCGTCCGATCCTCACGACAATTTTCACAAGGGTAAAGTTGGGCTCAGAAGGGCTAGGCCTATTGTTTTCAAATATATCCGCCATATATTAGGGGTTGAAATGGACCAACAACTAAAAATGTTCCTGATTTTGCAGCCGTTATAAAGGTCACAAATAGAAACCAAAGGATACGAAATCTCGCATAAAGTAGGAGTTTAGGACAGCGGGTACAATGGGCCACTAATTTTGTGTGAAAAAATACCAGCATTATTTACAGGCGATATCCGAAATACACAAAAGGTGAACTTCCGGCTTTTTTATGCTGATTTCGTTGACGAATATAGCCAAATATCGAGACAAGCAAATCATATAGATGAGTCTAAATTTGGAGATACGGAGGGGCTTCTTGCTTTTGTAGATGATTGCAAAATATTTAGGGGTTCAAATTACCCAAAAACAGAAATGTTTTTCCGATCACACAATTGAAGCCAAGAATTCTAGCATTTCGGATGACCATTGGATTATATTTTGCTATAAAATGGACCACAACAACTAACAGCACGACGGAGTGCGTAAATATTGGGCATATATCCCTAGTCAAAATCCTAATTTCAAAAGTGAAGTCTTCCAATAAGGGGGCTTCTAACATATTGTAGTGTTGTAGGGTATAACATAGTCGGCCTCGCACGACTATAGCCTTTGCTTACTTGTTTCTATTGAAAAAAATCGGTATTTTCCACCCTCAAAATATCTGTCATAGATCGGAGACTTTCTCTAGGAAGAAGATTTTCCATTGATCTTTTAGAGACTAAAGTCTATACATAAGTCTTTTGAAGAAAACATACAATTTATTGGTCGTTTATGGATCGTCCATAGAAGAGTGTGCTCTTGCTTTAGAAATATAATTTCCTTTTTTCTGAAGAATGTTGACTTTCATGTAGAAATGTCTTCCATAGTCCTTCTATAGAGAGAAGACTTTTGAAAAATTAAATATTCTGTTGACCTTATCAAGTAAGAGACCTTCATAGGTAGGAGACCTTGTATGGGTCCTCAATTGTTTATAGTTCAATAGATATAAATATTTTGTGCTTATAGCTCATCGTTAGATATAGGCAGACGTTCTGAAGAAAAGAAAATCTTCCAAAGATCTCAATAGACAGAAGACCATTTATTGGCCCTAAATAGCTCTTCTATAAACGCAATTCCATTACGATAAATGACTTCCTATGTAAAGTGACCACATTCTTCCAATGACTAAAGACCAACTATAGGTTCCTCTAGTTAAAATCATAGTTTACAGAAAGCCAATAAGGGTCTTGGCTTCAGAAAAGACCAACCATAAATCTTGTATTGATACAAGATCTTCTCCACATGTAGGAAATAGCGTCAAATTTTAGAATAAGTTTGATTTGTTTCAATTTGTCAACTTCGGCACGACTTATGGCCTTAAAAAGGCCAATGAAACCGTCGAATGTTGCTTTGCGGTATTTTGGCCCACTACCGGCGAAGCGCTTGCTTGAGGTGATCGACCATTTGGTATTTTTTAGTGCCAACCTTGCTTTCCAAAATACTCCAGACACAATAGTCCAATGGATGGGTATCCGAAGATTTTGGTGGCCATTATGCGATGGAAATGAAGCGAGGAACCTCATTTTGTAACCATTCTTGGGTGGCGCGTACTGAGTGCGACGATGCTGAGTCCTGTTGAAATGACCAAGGTCGGCGGACAAAATATTTGCGTGCCCAAAGCTTTAATACACCCTCCAGAATATTTTCGCGATAATATTCGGCATATATTTTGATGCCACGGAATTGATACGAGCGGAGAGCGACCATCGGCTATTATGGTGGCCCACACCATCACCATGGCCGACGCATGAGTTCTGGTGGCCAACAGAAGGTGCACATTTTCAACTGACCTCTTTGGCAAGTAAACACGATCATTTTGTTTGTTTATAAACTGCTGGACAACGAATGGTTTCTCGTCGGAGAAAACCAAATTCGGCAGTCCACCATTTTCGGTCAAGCGAAGCAACTCTTTAGCTCTTTCGAGTCTATTTCTTTTCTGTTGCGGTGTAAGTTCTTACACTTTTTGGAATTTCAATGGCTTTACCCCAAGCACATTTTTCAATATTTGCCGAATCGAATATTGCGATATGTTCGGCTCTCGAGCCGTTTTTCGGCCATTGCGAAGCGAATTACGATCAAGTCGCTTCTTTACTTTTCGAACCATTTCTGCTGATGTTGCTGTTTTCTTCCATCCACTTCCATGACGTCGGGCTACGCTACCTACGAGCGATGGTATGAGACACAAAAGATTTATTCACATTTAAATGCTGGACTGCTCTTGTGGTTTTCCAGACAAATATAAAAAACTCACATTATGTCGCTTGAATTCCATCACAAACAACTTTTTTTTCTGGAAAATTCTCAACAAAATGCTTTTGTACGCTTGTAAACAATATAAAGAGCTGTAACTGGAATAATTTTAACAGCTGTCGGACGAATGGCTTAGAAATAAGAGCAGTCTGAAATTGGTTGCATTTTTTTCATCCCACCATGTATTCATGTATAATTTACCCAACCTGCATGCTAAGTTTCGTTAGGGGTTGGATCATAATTGCGACCGCTCGGCGAGTTAGGAAGATCGATATATAACATCCCATGTCTTGAAACAATATTCCGAGCTGTAACATAATTTTTGTCCCAATCAAAACTTTAAGTACTCCCAACACATAGCATTGTATGGTATAATTAATTGTTTCATAATTAGTGGTGCGATTGCGATTTTCTTAAAATTGGACATAGGTCAATATTTCTACTGGTATTACAAATGGTATATTCGGGCATACGACAGTCATGAGGGCCAAGTGTTATGAGGGCTAAGACCTATAATTCATTTTTGGATTTTTTGTGTGATAGCTAAGTCACCATTTCTACTACCAATTCCATCGATAATATTTTAAAATTTGACAAAGAATTCATCGAGCGGCATTCTGCTCTAGAAAATTATTTTTACAATATTGATGACATTTTGTGGCATACCAGTGTTAAAACATTAAACCTATCATCTAAATCCTCCCTATGAAATACGTGCAAATCAGCCTAACATATTAGTTATACTATATTTCTAAATTATTAAATATATTTGATTTTATATATGTTTAAAATATCTATTCAATTGTGTTTTTAAATTAAGACCACAATTGGAAATTATTGAATATCAAATACCAAAGTTTCATTGCCATAACAAAACTGTAATCATTATATTGCCACACCCATTTATTCTGCTATTATTCAATATTTGCATAAAACCTACATATCTTTCCATGTTTTGCTTCATCTTTTCAGGCAATCCGGACACATTAATTTGTGGCAATTGTCGAGAATGTTTCAACGAACTGGCTGAGTTATTGGACCACAAAAGGACTTATTGCAAACTACGCTTTACATGCAAATGCCAGGATCTAACGATGCCAACAAGTAAGTACGAGTCTATCCAACATGTTGGAAATATTAGTTCTCTTTTTCCCATTTACAAAATACAACAATGGCACCAACAATAATACCACAATGTTACAATACATAATAATTAGTATAAAGATGATGACAATGGTGTTGATGGTTATGTGAAGATGATGATGATGAGCTTGATAATTTTTATTACAACGCCATATGTTGCAAGGCATTCATGTATACATATTTAACACCAGTTACTTCAGGCTGGAGCGTGCATTGAGTTGTAACGTGGTCTATCCAGAACAAAGTCTGTTGTATTTGCATAGAGTTTCTTAAAGTTTAACATATGCATCTAGGGAATTTGTCTACAAATTTTGCAGTGTTAAATAAATTGTTGTTGGAAGTGTGGAAAGGATATGCATTGATGTTAGTAATTAATTCATTATTGTTTAACACTTGTGCTAAGTTACTACCCAGGGGCTGTGATTAGAATCTTAAGTGTTGAAAACAAATTGTTTTATTAAAATTGAAAGGAGGCGATTTTAACTTCACATACGATTTAATATTCTGAGGGTGAGTCTAAAATTGTTGAAATAAAGGTTATTAAACGATAAAAGCATTTAAAAAATATGTAAGAGCTGAATCAGATTTTTTGAAAACGCTCGAATAAATGCAAATTTCTTTTTAAAAAATTGAGTTGATGAAGTTTTGGTCTAGTGACTTCTCCATTGTATCCATATGCCCGTGATGAAAATAACTTTGAGAAAATCAGGGCTGCCTCCCTAGCGTGAGCGCTGACAGTGCGTTCACCACAGGCTCTCCTATGATAAAAGGGTTTACCACTGGCTCACCAACGTTAAAAGGGTTCATCAAAGCTCACCTATGGCAATGTAGTTCACCACCGGCTATGGCAATAGGCACTGGCCCATCTATGGTAAAAGGATCCACCGCTGACTCACCTATGGATATAGGTTTCACCAGTGACTCACCTATGTCAATAGGGTTCAACATTGGTTCGTGTATGCAAATAGGGTCCAACACGGGCTCACCTATGGCAATAGGGTTCACCACTGGCTCACCTATTGACATAGAGTCCACCACTGGCTCACCTATCGATATAGAGTTCACCACAGGCTCACCTATTGACATAGAGTTCACCACAGGCTCACCTATTGACATAGGGTTCACTACTGCCTCACCTATTGACATAGGGTTCATCACTGCCTCACCTATTGACATAGGGTTCACCATTGGCTTACCTATTGACATAGGGTTCACCACTGGCTCACCTATTGACATAGGCTTCACCACTGGCTCACCTATTGAAATAGAGTTCACCACTGGCTCACCTATTGACATAGAGTTCACCACTGGCTCACCTATTGACATAGGGTTTACCACTGGCTCACCTATTGACAAAGGGTTCACCAATGACTCACCTATTGACATAGGGTTCACCAATGGTTCACCTATTCACATAGGGCTCACCTATTGACATAGGGTTCACCTCTGGCTCGCATACTGAAATAGCGGTTACAACTGGCTCAATTGAAATAGCGTTCACCTATTGACATAAGGTTCACCACTGGCTCACCTTTTGAAATAGCGTTCACCACTGGCTCACCTATGAAAACAGGCTTCGCCCATGGCTCACCTATGAGAATATGCTTCACCAATGGCTCACCTATGAGAATAGGCTTTACAAATGACTTACCTATGAGAATAAACTTCACCAATGGCTCACATATGAGAACAGGCTTAACCACTGGCTCACCTATAAGAATAGGTCTTAACACTGGCTTATCTCTTAGAATTGGGTTCACTACTGGCTCACCTATGAAAAATAGTCTGAACAACGGGCCTAATTATGAGAATAGGCTAAAATTGTTCACCACTGACTCCCCGGGGATTGTGTTACACAGACTCACAACTGGCTCCCCTATAAGAATAGGATTCAACACTGAGTCAGCTATAAATTAAATTTTAGGTAACCATAGCGGTATCAAGTATTCTAGTCTAGGTCGGAATTTCCGCAAGCAAATTTAATACTATGTTCCACATGTTCTGCATCATTTATCCCCTAACCTCTAAACCCGAAAGCTAGTGTAATTAAAATATATTTAAAGTGATGCTAATACTAGCCACAAGGCCATTTACATACCATGCAGATATCCTTTGCCAGCAATTTCCAGTCATTCAAGGGCCAAGGCTATGCAATTTATTATGGTATATTGTTACTGTGACCGTTGTTGTTGTTGCTGTTGTTCTTGTTATTTGTTTTAGTCGTTTACACCATAAACATGATGCATGACTTACTGTGGTCAGCAGCAAACATGCCAGAGGTTGGCTCATGTTAAAATGTTTGGAAAATTGAGTTGTTTATGAGTCTGAGTCGAAACATAAACACCAAGTGCAACGGCAGCAGCAACAGCATAGGAAGGATGCCCATTAGACAAGTTTTTGTTAAACATTTAAAACAGCTTGATAAGTTTTCTTCCCCTCCATCCTCCCTGCCCTGCACTTTGTTAAAACTTGTAACCTTATACTCATTTTTACTCTCACTTTGCAGGAAACCCAGTCATTGGCGCTAAATTGTTGTGTGCCGTTTGCAAGGATGCCTTCACCAATCCCTGGGATCTAATGGTGCATGCCCAGGCAGCCCATATGGTCAACATTTATGAATTGGGCAGTGAACCCAATAACAACAGCAGCAACGCGGCCAACAATAACACTGCCAACATCCTCAATGAGGAGGCCAACCTAACGGGGACAACAGATGCATTAGCATCGGCTACAAATATCAACGTCAGCGCCAATGAGCCGCCCAATAACAATGGTCCACATTGCAACAATGACAATGACTCCAACAACAACAGCACCAAGAACCACAATGGTATCATCATATCGCGTGATGCAAATTGTTTCTCTCTCACCGGTAAAATTGAAGCCCCCACCACATTGGGCGCCATCACCACATCGGCATCGTCATTGTCTTCGTCATCATCGCCATCACCATTGACAACTACAGTGGCCAATATAAACGGCACGGATATTGGAGTAACGACCAGCGCCGTCACCAATGACACCAACAATAACAATGCGTGCAATGGCACTGCAATGTCGCTGGAACTGGGTCACTCGAGTGATACGGAGACTCATTTGGAGCTTAAATTTGGCATTTGCAATAGTCCTATTGCCACAATTAACAAAGAGGTGAGTTCCGGTTTATCAAAATGAACGATTTTTTTGGGAGGATGAATAACAAAAAAAGCGACAATCGCAGATGCATGTGTTCTCTTTCAATTTAAAATGACAAATCGCCAAATCGGCAATGATTTTTAAATTAAAATGAAGGAAGGGTATGAAGGTATTCTATACAAATTAAAGGCTTGAATAGGAATCACACTATCTCATTAGCGGGGATTCGCTCAAACAGGGTTTCACCAATAGTGAAGGTATTCTATACAAATTAAAGGCTTGAATAGGAATCGCACTATCTCATTAGCGGGGATTCGCTCAAACAGGGTCTCACCAATAGTTCAATTACTGGAATACAATTCAAACCAGTCTTACCTATGGGGATATTGGCATAGGGTTTACCACTGGCTCACCAATTGGCATAGGGTTCACTACTGGCTCACCTATTGGCATAGGGTTCACTACTGGCTCACCTATTGGCATAAGGTTCACCACTGGCTCACCTATTGGCATAAGGTTCACCACTGGCTCATCTATTGGCACAAGGTTCACCACTGGCTCACCTATTGGCATAGGGTTTACCACTGGCTCACCTATTGGCATAGGGTTCACCACTGGCTCACCTATTGGCATAGGGTTCACCACTGGCTTACCTATTGGCATAGGGTTCATCACTGGCTCACCTATTGGCATAGGGTTCACCACTAGCTCACCTATTGGCATAGGGTTCACCACTGGCTCACCTATTGGCATAGGGTTCACCACTGGCTCACCTATTGGCATAGGGTTCACCACTGGCTCACCTATTGGCATAGGGTTCACCACTGGCTCACCTATTGGCATAGGGTTCACCACTGGTTCACCTATTGGCATAGGCTCACTTATTGAGAATAGGGTTCACCTATTGAGAATAGGGTTCACCGCTGACTCACCTATTGGCATAGGGTTCACCACTGGCTCACCTATTGACATAGGGTTAACCACTGGTTCACATATTGGCATAGGGTTCACCACTGACTCACCTATTGGCAAAGGGTTCACCACTGACTCACCTATTGACATAGTGTTCACCAGTGGCGCATCTATTGAGAATAGGTTTCACCACTGGCTCACCTATTGAGAATAGGGTTCACCACTGGCTTACTCCTAAAAATAGGGTTCACCAAGGGCTCACCCATGAGAATAAGGTTCACCTATAGAAATGGAGTTAACCACTAGTTCACCTCTAGAAATTTTACGAACATTTGGCTACCATTTTGATGTGGGATTTAGCCCCAGCAATTAAATATATGTCCGTCTTCTTTAAGTTCTGGGTACAAAATTATGGAATCTTTTGAGTTTTCACCATTTTTCCCTTGAATTGTGAGGAACCTATCAATAGAAGAGGATCTTAACTTGTAATATTTTAATATTCTTAATACACCAACTTTTTCTTAAACCCTCCCCTAAATAATTTGCCATTTATTTTCTATATTTTAGGAACCCACAAATCTTGATGACGGATCGCGAGATGAACGCATGTCCGATGATGTAAAAGTGTTACGCAGTAATGGTTCCGTATCTTCACGAGGCAGTACCCCAACCATGGACAATGAGGATGTGGCACGAATGCAACAGAGAGCCTGCATTGTACGCACTTTAAGCTTTGTGAGTATGCGAAAAATAAATAAATAGCTGTAAATTTAATTCCATAGTCCTCGTTCGCAATCAAATTAATAATTTCAATTAATTAAAAAACCGCACTGAAAAAGTAAACAGTCAAATTAAGTGAAAATAATTGAAAGCCTTAATAACGTCAGACACAGGCTAACAAGCACAGACACCGACACCAACAAATATCCAGAATCCAAAACTCAAATTGAAACTGAAATAAAAAAATATATATTTTTATAATTACAAATACGTTCCCCCTGCCCTCACAACACTCATTTCATATGCAATTGTTTTGTTTGTTTGTCCGATTTTACAGGAGGCCGCCGCCACTACCACCAGTGGGAGCACACCAACAACATCGGCCACACTTGGCTTAATAACCAACAGTTTGGCTTTAGGCCTGAATAGCAGTAGTGCGGTGTCATCAGCAGCTGCTGTGGCGCCACAATAGGGCATACCACAGGCTCAAGCCGCTCAAACTCGTACATTTAAATTCCCGAAAAACCGCAGAAAAAAAGTAAAAAATTTCATCAGCCATGCCCATCCCCGTGCTCATCATCATCAGCAGCAGCATCAACATGGATATGAGAATAGCAGCAACAACACCACCGCCCCACGTTACACAACAATGGCCACGGTGGCAGCAAAGACAGCAGCAGTGGCAGCAGCTTCCGTTGAAAACAAACAATTTGTTCGCACTTTTATGTCCTGTTATCCTCTGCCGACCCATTGTGTCTGGAGATCGGAACAACAAATATTTGGCGGACAGCAACGCTGATGGCTGGCAAACGCCTGTGGCCAGTATCACCACCACCAACACCTCCACCATCACCATCCGCAACATCAGCAGCATCCCTTAGCCAGGAAACAACAACAAAATAAAGCTAACCAAATGAACGTCAAGATTATAAATAATTTAAGCCTTCAGTTGCAGTTCAGTTGAACTCTCCAAAAACTCAAAACAATGGTAAATATATTTGAGGATTGTTATTGCATTTTATAGTTGTTTTTTGTTTGGTTCTCTCTTTTTTTTTGGGAAAATTGTTTTGTGCTCTTCCCACAAAACGAAAACCATGCCCTCACACGCGAAAATGAATAAAATTTGTTATGCGGTAACGACGATGAGTACGAGAGAGTGTTTTTGTGAAATATGGTTTATATTTGTTTTTGGAACTATGGTAAATAACCGCTGTTGTATTGAAATTCAAAACTTAATAGTGGTCTTTATTATAAAAATAATCCATACGGACAATGATGAGCACACACACACATTGGAAACTTCTTAAAGTTAATTTTGTTTTTATACCCTACAACACTATGTGTTGGGGGTATTATAAGTTTGATTGGGTCAAAAATTATGTAACACCTCGAAATATTGGTCCACCACATAGGAACCTATATATGGATCTTCCCATCTGAGTGAGTCGATCTAGCTATGTATGTCCATCCGTCTGTTCATGTTAATTTGTAATCACGCTATTATGGTCCTCAATTGAAAATGGAGTTGAGGTTTGGGTCAAAATAGAAGCCTACTGTTTTTGGAGAAGGTCGCATAAAAAGGGGTTGAAATGGACCAAAAACTGAAAAATTCTTGACTTTGCCCTTGCTCTACATGTTGACGCGCAATTTTGCATGAAGTAAGAATTTAGGGCTGGAAGCTGGAAGAAGCCTACCAATATGGACGGTCATCGGACAATATTCAGTGGGTAACATAAACCATAACTATTACTTAAGAAAATACGGAAATTTTAACTAAACCGCAAATATATATAATTCAGGTGAAATCACAAAATACATTAAAAGGCCACTTCAGACCACTATTGTAATATCGGATAATTAAGGTTAAATTAAAAAACTGCAACAAAGTCAAACGCCATTGTTGTGACATTTATTTTTTATATTTTATTGAATGAAAGCAAAAAAATGTCGGAAATAGCATCAAATTTTAGAATAAGTTTAGATTTTTTCGAATTGGTCACCTTTGTGTTCTGTGGTATTTTGGCCCATTCCCGGCGAAGCGTTTGCTTGAGGTGATCGACACTTTGGTATTTTTTAGGGCCAACCTTGCTTTCCAAAATACTCCAGATACAATAGTCCAACGGATTTGTATCCGGAGATTTTGGTGGCCATTGTACGCTGGAAATGAAGCAAGGAACCTCATTTTGTAACCATTCCTGGGTGGGTCATGTTGGAATGTCCAAGGTCTGCGGCCAAAATGTTTGCTTGCCCAAGCTTTTAATACACCCTCTAGAATATTTTCACGATAATTCACGCATTTATTCTGATGCTACGGTCGATTAATACGAGTTGAGAGCGACCATCTTCTGTTATGGCGGCCCACACCATGGCCTGCGCTTGAGTTCTAGTGGCCGACCGAAGGTGCACATTTTCAGCTTACGTTTTAGGCAAGTAAACACTTTCATCATTTTGTTTGTTTACAAACGGCTGGACAACGAATGTTTTCTCATCGGAGAAAATCAAATTCGGCTGTTTACTACTTTCGGCCAAGCGAAGCTACTCTTTAGCTCTTTTAAGTCTATTTTCTTTCTGTTGCAGTGTAAGTTTTTGCACTTTTGGGAATTTTAATGGCTTTACTCTTACCCGAGCTCATTTTTCATTATTTGCCGAATGGAATATTGCGATGTGTTCAGCTCACGAGTCATTTTTCGTCCACTGTGACGCGGGTTATGATATTTGGACATAAGGGGGCTTCCAACATATTTTATTGTTGTAGGGTATCATATGGTCGGCCCTGCACGACTTTAGCCTTTGCTTACTTGTTTTTATGCCCTAAACAACATTGTGGTAAGGGTATTATGTCTTTGTGCACTTGTTTGTAACAGGGAGAAAGAGGCGAGATATACCCATAGGATTTTCATATAATTACTTTCTGAGTCGATTTATGAATGTCTGTTCATCCGTCCGTATCCGTCCCATTTATTGTCCGATTGAGATGACATTTTGCAAACAATATTTGTTTTGGGCCAAGGACGAACCCTATTGAAATTAGTGATAATCGGATCAGATTAAGATATAGCTCCCATATATCTTCAACCGATTACGGGTTAATTGCGCACCAAGTGGCCAATATAAGTCCTAATGACCTGAATTTTGGTATATTCCACCGAATTCAGTCTAGAAGCAATTACCTCAAATTTGGAGAAAATCGGTTCAGATATAGCTATAGCCCCCATAAATATGTTTCATTCGATTTGGTGTTTCAGTCTCTCACATGCATAATATGCACTCCAAATCAATGATATTTGGTACCGGATTGAGATCGGTTCAGATTAGAATATATCTCCCATATATACCTTTATCCGATATCAGGTTTATTGTGCAACAAGTGGCTAATATCAGCCTAAATGAACTGAATCAAATTTGGCGTAAATCGGTTCAGATATAGCTTTAGCACCCATAACTGAGTTTAATCCGATTAGGGGATTAAAGTCCCTCACATGCGTAATATGAATTCCACATCAATGACCTTTGGTTTCTGATATCATATACAGCTCTAAAATAAGTTGATCAAATTTTGTTTTGACATGAATTTTGGCACATCCTACATAATTCAGTCTAGAAGCAAGTACATCAATCGGTTCAGGTATAGCTATAGCTCCCATATATATGTTTCATCCGATTTGGTCCCTCACATTTTAAGTCCCTCACATTCGTAAGTCCCTCACATTCTTAACATGCATTCGACAACAATGATATTTCGGACCAGATATTTTATAGAGCTCGGAAATACACTTGCCAAATTTTATCGAAGTCGGCTAAGATTTGAATATAGCTTCCATATATATCCATTATTCGATTTCAGATTTATTCTGCAAATAATGGCTAATATCAGCCCAAATAGAGTGAATTTTGGGACGTACGTTTCTATTTTGTGGAACTCGGTTCCGATACATATTTTTTAATATAATCCTTCTCGAAGTGATATCATGCCCTCTATAGCAATGTTATTTGGTATAAAGTACAGGGTTGCCCATATTCGACGGACCTTTGGGCCCAATCCAATCGACGAGGCTTGTCCGCAGGCAACATTCTTTGCGTCAATTGTAAATTTTGTACGGGAACAAATGCAAATCAATGCGAATAATCCGTTGTAAAGTGGACCGAGCCATTTCCAATTGCTGAGAACGGCGTTTTTGGGATGTTCTTGGGGACCTCTCAACACTGGCTCGTACGGCAGCGATATTCTCGGCCGATCGCCTTGGTCGACTTTTATATGGCCTCTTCGGATTAGAAAGAGCCTTACCAGTCGAAAATTTTTCATATAAACGCTTAATTGTGTTCTTAGAAGGTGCACTTCTCACATTTTTTAATGTTTTAAAAGCACGTTGAGTTTTCACAATTGACTTCTTCTGTTGAATGTAAATTTCAACTATTTCAGAGCGGTCGTGGTATGATCTACTTCAAATAAATCCTATAGTAATGGGAGCTCTACTAAATGTGCATAGGGGTGTTGTGTATCATATTGTCGGACAAGCCCGACTTTTGACTTTTCTTTACTGGTTTTATTTATATGGTGTGTAAGTTCGACTTTTGAAAATGGTGAACTTTTTGAAAATGTGAACTACAATACAAATCGTCGTTGTTTATTTTCACAAAACATTAATTTTTCTATTTTTAAAAAAATAAAATTTTTTCCAAAGTTTCAATTTAAATATATTCTCATTTTTTATTGTTTTTCATTATTTACTCTTTAATAAATATATTTTTTGTATATTTCATAAAATATTCATTAAAATGTTAAGAATAAATATTTTTTTAGATATCTTTTCATAGAAAAGAAGTTAACAAGAAAAATCCCAAACGTAAATTTAAAATAAGTATATAAACCATAATAACAAAAAAACATTTACAAATTATGCAAAACATATCATTTTCGAATTAGTCAATCGAATGTATTTAAAATGCAAACAAAAATAGTGTTAAGAAAATAAAATATTGATCAATTAGATATTCTAGGTAGTAAAAAAATTATTTATAGGAACCTGTATAAAAAAACTTAAAATTAAAAAAAAAAAAAAATAATTTTTGAAAGGTATATAGTATTATAGTCCTTTCTTCTAATTAACCGAATATTTTTTTTATGTGTTCAATTTGTGTTAATTTATTAATAATGTTAATTCTAATATTTTAAAATTTTTCTTCATATACAATATATTTTTGTCATAAGGTGTAAAATCCCAAAAACATAAATTGTTTGTCTGCAATGAAATTTTATATTGGGGAAAAATATAAAAATGTTTTACAGGGTGAGATAAAAAAAAAAACTGCAGCAAACTCAAATTCCATAATTTTTACATTTTTTTAATTTATTGAATGAAAACAAAAAATGTCGGAAATAGCATCAAATTTTAGAATAAATTTGGATTTGTTCGAATTTGTCTTCTACGGCACGAATTATGTCCTTTAAACGGCAATGAAACCGTCACACGCTGCTCGAATATTGCTCTGTGGTATTCATTCGCCCATTCCCGGCGAAGCGCTTGCTTGAGGTGATCGACACTTTGGTATTTTTTAGTGCCAACCTTACATTCCAAAGTACTCCAGATACAATAGTCCAACGGATTGGTATTCGGAGATTTTGGTGGCCATAGTCCTCGCTGGAAATGAAGCGAGGAACCTCATTTTGTAACCATTCTTGGCTGGCGCGTGCTGAGTGCGATGATGCTGAGACCTGCTGGAATGTCCAAGGTCTGCGGCCAAAATGTTTGCGTGCCCAAGGCTTTAATACACCCTCCAAAATATTTTCATATTTCAATATTCAGCATTTATTCTGATGCCACCGTCGATAAATACGAGCGGAAAGCGACCATCGGCTGTTATGGCGGCCCTCACCATCACCATGGCCGGCGCTAGAGTTCTAGTGGCCAACCGAAGGTGCAAATTTTCAGCTGACCTCTTTGGCAAGTATACACGATCATTTTGTTTATTCACAAAGTGCTGGAAAACGAATGTCTTCTCAACGGAGAAAACCAAATTCGGCAGTTCACCTCTTTCGGTCAAGCGAAGCAACTCTTTATCTCTTTAGAGTCTATTTTCTTTCTGTTGCGGTGTAAGTTCCTGCACTGTTTGGAATTTCAATGGCTTTACCCCGAGCTCATTTTTAAACATTTGTCGAACGGAATATTGCGATATGTTAAGCTCAGGAGCCATTGATCAAGTCGCTTCTTTATTTTTCGGACCATTTCTGCTGATGTTGCTGTTTTCTTCCGTCCACTTCCTTGACTTTGGGCTTCGCTACCAGTATCACGGTAACGAGCGATGATACGAGACACAAACGATTTATTCACATTTAAATGCTGGAGTGCTCTAACGATAGCCACTTGTGATTTTCCAGCCAAATATAAATAAATCACACTATCACGCTTGAATTCCATCACGAATAACTTTTTTTCTGGAAAATTCTCACCAAAATGCTTTTGTACGCTTGCAAACAATATAATGAGCTGTCACTGCAATAATTTTAACAGCTGTTGGACGAGTGGCTTAGAAATGGCAGTGGTCTGAAGTTGGTTGCAGTTTTTTCATCTCACCCTGTATTTTAATATTAATACATAAAAATCTGAAATAGTGAAACTATTCTATATTCCACAACACTACGCTTGGGTTCTTTGCAATCAAGTAAAAATAACCTTAAATTTGTGGATCAATGCAGGATTTGTGAATTCCAAACAGCTTGGATTTATTGCAAGGTAACCTATCCGTGTTAATAATTTCACTCTGATGGCAAGCATTTGATGTATTTCATGATTGATTATTTTTTTTAATAAGAATTAAACTAATTTATTTTAAAAATTAAAATTATACAAAATAATGTAATAGAATTTAAAAAACAAAATGCTTCAAATCAAAGAAAACCAAATGGAAAAGTATTATCAGTAGCTAGTATTGTAAAACAATATAAAAAAAAATAGTTGAAATTAACAAATATTATAAACGTTTATACAAAAATTGTGTATAAGCAAACAAAAACAAAAAAAAAAAAAAATAATAATAATACAAATAGAAAACCAAAGATAGCCTAGAATATATTTAATCAAAATAAATATTAAAAAACAATAAAAATTATAACCAATGGTTAATTATAGCCAATCATATATACATATGTATTTCTATTTAGCATATATGATTTTATAAAAGTAATCAAAAAATGTTTATATATTTTAATTTTATTTTATATTTTCTTTAACCTCTTATTGTAACTATGTTAACCTTAAAAAAATATATATAAAAATAAATGTATGTATTAACATGTAAATTTTATAAAATAAACTTTTAAGGCATGAAATAACAAAAAAATCATCAACTAAACCATTAATGTCCTCCATACCAAAAATACTAAATATCAACAAAATATAATCACAAAAGAAATGTATAACAAACAAAATTAAAAACCTAACCCCAAATCAATAAAACAAATGTATGAATTTATTTAAACCAAAAAATGCGTTTTTCTTTAAAATCATAAAGGATAATATTTTTGGGTGTTTAATTCTGGGTATAGTAAATAGCAGGGTTTACAACGAGAAACCAAGATACAGCCATGACAATAACTAAAATCAGGCAATATCTTTATATAAGGGTTGTGCCATAAAGTGTTCCTAGATTGAGGTTTTTTGCGTTTCTAGTTAAAAAGAATGCCAAAATAAAATAGGAAATGTGGATAAAATGTAAAAATACTTGAATTCGAAAAAGTTAACCGATTAGACCCATTTCCTATTGCAATGATTCTGGATGTTATACAAAGATCTTTATCATATTTCAAAGCCCTATCCTAATTGTTCCTAAATTTATCTTAAATTATAGTGGTCCCTGTGATTATGGTAAAAACTATATAAGGACATTAACAACGTTTGGCCTAAGAATTCGGAACTCCTTTGGGGCTATTATCTACAAACATGTATTATGAAGTCCACTTGAAATTATCCAAACCCTTGATGGGCTACAGTAGAATTTTAAGAACATTTGCGGAGAATTGGGAAAAAGTTCTAAATTTTCAGAAATAAACAAAGTTTAACAAAAATTGATGATATTTTTCATGTTACATATTGAATATAAAAATTTATTTTCTTTAGAGAATCGTAATAAAATTGGATCTAGAATAATTCCTACTTTTACACCTTTCAAAAATGAAGAATAAACAAGATTTTCAGGGCTGTCACAGAAACCATGTCGGTTTTGCTTATTGTCGTTTGTGTAAACCAATGTTGGTTTCATGACACCAAATGAAACCAACATTGGTTTATGGTCCTTTAAAAATTCTTTAAAAAATCCTTAAAAAATCCACGTAAGCCCTTTAAAAAAACTTTAAAAATCCACGTTTATAGTCCTTTAAATATCCTTCTTTAAAAAATCCACGTCTATAGTCCTTTAAAAATTGTTTAAAAAATCCACATTTTTAGTCCTTTGAATAACCTTTAAAAATTGTTTAAAAAATCCACATTTTTAGTCCTTTGAATAACCTTTAAAAATTGTTTAAAAAATCCACGTTTATGGTCCTTTAAATATCCTTCTTTAAAAAATCCACGTCTATAGTCCTTTAAAAATTGTTTAAAAAATCCATTTTTGATAAAAAAATAAAAAACATTTTAGTCCATTGAATATCCCTTAAAAATTGTTTAAAAATCCAAATTTTTAGTCCTTTGAATATCTTTAAAACTTGTTTAAAAAACCCAAAGCAAATGAAAAGTGACAAAAAAATCCACGTAATGGTCCTTTAAATATCCTTTAAAAAATCCACGTTTATAGTCCTTTAAAAAATCCACGTTTATAGTCCTTTAAAAAATTTTTAAAACATCCACATTTATAGCCCTTTAAAAAATCTTTAAAAAATCCACGTTTATAGTCCTTTAAAAAATCTTTAAAAATCCACGTTTATAGTCCTTTAAATATCCTTCTTTAAAAAATCCACATCTATAGTCCTTTAAAAATTGTTTAAAAAATCCACATGTTTAGTCCTTTGAATAACCTTTAAAAATTGTTTAAAAATCCACGTTTATAGTCCTTTAAATATCCTTCTTTAAAAAATCCACGTCTATAGTCCTTTAAAAATTGTTTAAAAAATCCACATTTTTAGTCCTTTGAATAATCTTTAAAAATTGTTTAAAAAATCCACATTTTTAGTCCTTTGAATAATCTTTAAAAATTGTTTAAAAAATCCACATTTTTAGTCCTTTGAATAATCTTTAAAAATTGTTTAAAAAATCCACGTTTATGGTCCTTTAAATATCCTTCTTTAAAAAATCCACGTCTATAGTCCTTTAAAAATTGTTTAAAAAATCCATTTTTGATAAAAAAATAAAAAACATTTTAGTCCATTGAATATCCCTTAAAAATTGTTTAAAAATCCACATTTTTAGTCCTTTGAATATCCTTTAAAAATTGTTTAAAAAATCCAAAGCAAATGAAAAGTGACAGCTCTAAGCAACTTGGTTTATTTCCAATAACAAAACCAATAACATTGACAACCAAAACCGATAAAATTGTAATTCGAAAATAAAACCGATAACATTGATTTTCATGACACCAAAGCATTTTTTCTTGACGTTTTTAAAACCAATAGTGACGAAATTGGTTTCTATGACAGCCCTGTTTGACTTGGATTGGAAACGTAATAAATGAACAGTTAATAAATAAAAAAGCTGTAAGTTCGGCCAGGCCGATCTTTGAATACCCTCCACGATTTGGAACGATTTTGGCATTTTTATACCCTCCAACATACTATAGAGGGTATATTAAGTTTGTCATTCCGTTTGTAACTCCTCGAAATACTCATGTCAGACCCAACAAAGTATATATATTCTTGATCAGCGTAAAATTCTAAGTCGATTTAGCCATGTCCGTCTGTCTTTCTGTCTGTCTGTCTGTTGTAATCACACTATCTTTCGAATGAATTGAGATAGAAGAAAATTTTGCACACGTGTTTATTTTTCTATTAGGCAAGTTAAGGTCCACGTCTTCGTATAGCCCCCATATAACAGTACCTTCCAAAATTCGGTGTTTTGATGATTTTAGCGTCATTATTCACCCGAATTGTTTCAATTTACGTATTTACAGTACGTAATGGAAACTACAGTTTGTGACAGAAATTTGCCTATGCAGGTCCAGGTCTTCGTATAGGCCGCATATATCAGTACCTCCCTATATTCGGTATTTTGACGAGTTTAGGTACAATACCCACCGAAATTGTTTGAGATATCGTATTTGACGTTAGTAATGGATGCTGTAGCCTGTGACAGAAAATTGTCTATGCTGGGCCAGGTCTTCGCACAGCTCCGATATAACGGTACCTCCCTATATATGATATTTTGATGATTTTAGCAACATTATTCACCGTTTATTTCAAGTTTCGAATTTGCATATGGTAATGGCTAATGGCAAACAATGCCTATGTAGTTCCACATCGTATTGACCCCAATATTACGGCTATATTCGGTATTTTTAAAATTTTAACAGAATGTTTTAAGGATTTTATTTTTTGAAAATTTCCAAATTCGTTCCAAATGGTGGAGGGTATTCAAAGTTCGGCCCGGCCGATCTTACTGCTTTTTAACTTGTTTCTTATGATTTCTTATCCCAATAAGTGTGGCCCACCCAAAATGGGTTTAAGATTTTTTCCAAACAAGGCTCCAACAACATAAAATCGATAAAAATAATTTTGATCGCGTATAAGACGAAGTTTCCTGTATTTATGTGAAATATTAAAATTGGGATGGGCAAAGTTTGGAAAGCCTCGAAGTATATGAGTTTAATACGAAAGTGGAAAGTTTGACTACGTCGGGTACTCCCATCGCATTGTAATAAATCTGGAATTTCCTCTCAAGGTAACACATTTCCGTTCTCGATCGTTTCGACACCATGTCACCTTTACTATATAAATAAATATAACATCTCAGTCTCAGGTAAGTAACATTAAAATTTACAACGTCATTTATTAGTTACTCGTACCAGTCTTATTGCAATTGTAGTCATTTTTTTCCAGTTTTCAACTGCAATTTAAATTAATCTAATCTCAAACCAAAAGAATTACATTAAAATTTCACAACTTTATTAGCAGAGATAGACAAAGATATACACGCACGCAGTCACACATCCAGACACTAGACCTTGTTACCCATAATCCAAGGAGAGAAGATGCTGCTTTCTGCTCGAAATGCTATGATGTTGTTATACCAACCAAACAAAAAAAGTGGCAGAAGAAAAATACCACACCATTTTACAACCACACCGAAAGGGGGACAACACAACGACTACAAATGAAAATGAAAATTACACACACCGGTCAGTTAAGAGCATTGTTTAGGAGTCCAGTATCTGGTTGTAAAAATGTTTTCATTTTGTTTCCATTTGATGAACACACCTTACAAGCAAGCATGGTGGCCAAAAAGGTATTACATGTCTGCAGCTGTATGGCTGGGCTGCAATTGGACAAACATATGGGACATTTACAATCATTTGTTTTAGAAAAAATTAAAGCTATCAATTGTAGATTTGAATTGTGATTTGAAGAACTAAGTAGATCGAAATAGTCCTCTTTTCAGTTGATGATTTGACTTAACATAAGAAATTCATAATTTACAGTTTATCGAAAGTGATAATTAGGGTTTCAAGTAATATGCGAAATACATTCTAACACAAAAAAAAAAGAAAAAAAATAAAATAATAATAATAATAATAATAATAATAATAATAATAATAATAATAATAATAATAATAATAATAATAATAATAATAATAATAATAATAATAATAACAATAATAATAACAATAATAATAATAGTAATAATAATAATAATAATAATAATAATAATAATAATAATAATAATAATAATAATAATAATAATAATAATAATAATAATAATAATAATAATAATAATAATAATAATAATAATAATAATAATAATAATAATAATAATAATAATAATAATAATAATAATAATAATAATAATAATAATAATAATAATAATAATAATAATAATAATAATAATAATAATAATAATAATAATAATATAATAATAATAATAATAATAATAATAATAATAATAATAATAATAATAATAATAATAATAATAATAATAATAATAATAATAATAATAATAATAATAATAATAATAATAATAATAATAATAATAATAATATAATAATAATAATAATAATAATAATAATAATAATAATAATAATAATAATAATAATAATAATAATAATAATAATAATAATAATAATAATAATAATAATAATAATAATAATAATAATAATAATAATAATAATAATAATAATAATAATAATAATAATAATAATAATAATAATAATAATAATAATAATAATAATAATAATAATAATAATAATAATAATAATAATAATAATAATAATATAATAATAATAATAATAATAATAATAATAATAATAATAATAATAATAATAATAATAATAAAATAATAATAATAATAATATAATAATAATAATAATAATAATAAGACTGAGCTCACGACAATCGTATTGGAGTTAACTCAACAAAGTCAGAGCAGATACTTAGTTTTGATACGATAATTTGAATTTAATCCAATTAGGAATCAAATCTTCTAAAATACCAAATATGAAACAATTTCGTGGGTAAATAGGACTAGGCTCATCAAAATAACGAATATCGGTGGGTATCGTTATATGTGCGACATAGTAAAACGTGGAACTAAATATTCAATGTTCTGCCACCGGGCCAGAACTATAAATACCAATTTTTATCAAAATATCGAATATCGGCAGGTACCGTTATATGGGGGCTATACAAAAACGTGGACCTATACATACAATGTTTCGCCACATGAGCTAGAACCCATTATGACCTACAAATACCAATTTTTATACAAATCCGTGAAGAAATGTAGCAAAAATCATGAAAATACCGAATGTCCGGAGGTACCGTAATATGGGTGCATACATACAATGTTTCGCGACAGGAGCTTGAACCCATTATGACCTACAAAAAGTTTTAGGGATTAAAAAAGAGTTATATCCATCCAAATTTTGGTATTGCCTCATATACGTGTGCCTCTGATTTTTATACCCTCCACCATACATAGTATGGAGGGTATATGTAGTTCGCCATTCCGTTTGTAAGTCATCGAAATAAATAAAAATAAATCTGACGAAGAACATATATTCTTGATCAGGATAACATTCTAAGACGATTTATCCTTTTCGTCAAAACGAAAACGAACTTAGATAGGAAGCAAAATTTTTGCACAGATCAGTATTTTATCTGCAGGCAGGTCAAGTTCGAAGATGAGCTATACAGGTCCACGATATAACTGTGTACCCGATATTCGGTATTTTGTTTATTTTAGCTACATTTTTCATTGTAATTATCTGAACTTCTACACAAAGAGTTCTTTGTTAGCATCCAGCAATTGCCTATATAGGTCCACGATATTTTGATGATTTTAGCGATATTCTTTACCGGAATTGTTTCAAATTTCGTATTTAAAATTCGTAGTCGCTTTTGACAAAAAATTGGGTATACAGATCCACGTCTTCGTATAGACCCATTTAATGATATCTCACAATGCTCGGTATTTACATGATCTTAGATCTTATTCACCGGAAATGTTTCAAATTCCGTATTTGATGCTCGTAATGAATACCACAACCTGTGAAGGAAAATTGTCTATGTACGTCCACGTCTTCATATAGCCCACATATATCGGCACCTCCATTTATTCGGTATTTTGATGAATTTCGTAATAGGTACGTCTTGGCACGTATTCGTATAGCCCTTATATAACGAGAGGTATTTCTCGACAATTTTTTTTGACATTTTTTAAGTTTCAAAATGATTGAGGATATTAACATTTCGGCCGAACTTATCTGATTTTTTAATTGTTCGTTTTGTGTAGTATTTTGGCGATTTCGTTAAATTTTCTACGGAATTATCATATCATTATTTATTTTATGATCAAAAGGATGTCGGATGTATTTTTATGACTTTAAAATAATTTATATTTATTTTTTCGAAAAATTCAAATTTAATTCGACAATTTTATTCTGGAACCACCCCAGCATTAAAGAATAACTGGACAAATGAGCACGTGGGTATCTCCTCTTTTTTAAAACGGTGAACCTTAATGACACACCTTGTTCTAGTGTGTGTCCTTTATTTTGTTGTTGCTGGGTGTTTATTAAAAACATCATCCTGTTGTTGTTTTTCCGCCGGTAAGGACACAAATACATACGTACACACACACACACTCACAAAACGAACAACAACCAAATAATACTAAGAACCAAAATTCAGCTTAAATTTTATTAACAACCTAAACAAACTACAATGGACATTTGCACATGGCCTGGCAGCAGTGCGAGGTCCGACTGTTGTCGGAGGTGAATCAGTAAATCTGCTCTTGTTCCACTCGTTTATCCCATGGCTGGACAATGATGTCCTTGCAGGAACATGCTACTTTCGCTGTTGTGGCATATTTTGTGTGCATGTGTATGTGTGTGCATGTGACTTGTTGTAACCGTATTTCGGAATACTTTTGTCATGGCCCTAAATGTTTGTTGTTGTTTTTGTTTAAATAGCTCTTCAGAATGCAACATGGCAAAACAATTGCCCCCTATTTTTATACCCTCCACCTTGGAAATGAGGGTATATTAAGTTTGTCATTCCGTTTGTAACATGTCTAAATATTCGTCGTAGACCCCATAATGTATATATATTCATAATCAGCATAAATAACGAGTTCCGTCTGTCTGTCTGTTGAAATCACGATACAGGCCACATTATTTGGCGTAAAGCGTCACAATTTACTATAATAATTTGTATTGTGTCTAGGATGGTTGGTATTGTATAGCTCCACGTTTTGGTATAGCCCCCATATAACGGTACCTCCCGATATTCGATATTTTGATGATTTTGGCCGCATTTTTTCATGGATTTGTCTAAAAATTGGTATTTGTTGGTCATAGTGCGTTCTTGCTGCGGTGGCGAAACATTGCATGTATAGGTTCACGTTTTGGTATAGCCCCCATATAACGGTACCTCCCGAAATTCGATATTTTGATGATTTTTGCCGCATTTCTTACGCATTTGTCTGAGAATTGGTATTTGTAGGTCATAATAGGTCCTAGTCCGTGTGGCGAAACATCGTATGTATAGGTCCCCGTTTTGTTATAGCTCTGTATAGCGGTATCTCCCGATATTCGGTATTTTGATGATTTTTGCCACATTTTCCCACGAATATGTCTAAAAATTGGTATTTGTAGGTCATAATTGGTTCTAATGTTTCCATTACCTTAAGGTGGAGGGTATTAAAAGTTCGGCCCGGTCGAACTTAATGTTTTTTTACTTGTTTTGAAAACATTTGTTGCAGTAATTTTGTAACGTAACGTCATTGTTGAAAGTTTCAAGAGGAAATTTCAAAATTTCCACGAGTGTGGATGTGTGTTGCCAACAGCGAGTTGAAATTGTAGCTAGAATATTTTCGCAATGTGTCCGCTGTAATGAACATTATGCAGATGAGTTAATCACAGGATATGTTGGCCTACAAAACAACTGTGGAGATGGAAACTTTAAAGAATTAGGTGTTTCAATAAAATATTCCAAAATTAAAAAAAAACTTATTTTGTTCTAAAATGGATAACAATTTTAAAATAAAGAAATGTAAAGTAGTTTTCAAAACATTTCGTAAGCTTTAATATTTTTCTTAACGTTACTGGCTGACAAATAAAATATGTCAACGGGTATGAAACACATTTCAGAGAATATGTTGAATTTCTCCAGGTAATTTAAGAAAACAATTCCCAATGCACAAGGGTATGGTTTCATCAAAACGCTTGACACAAATTCCAACAACAAATTTATTTTATTTTAATTAACTTAGGACTTAATGAACCTCTTTACAATAATGTATATTAAGGCGGGTCATTATTTATGGTATTGTTTCAAAATCGTAATTGTGATGAGGTGTTATATAAGATCAAATGTGATGGTTTTAGTAAATTTGATTATTATAAAATCCATAGATTAAACTCATGGTGTAGATGAAATTGAAATCTGGATCTAAATCTGGTTTTGTGGTTCAACAATGTAACTTTTTACAAAATAAATAATTGAATGGAATAAATACATAATATATTGAACCCAGTTTTTCTGATTTGAATGCGAATTCTGGTAGGCATATTCATGCAGGAAATTTTTCGCTTTCAAGCAATTATAATGTATATGTAGACACTGAACTTGTTACAGAACAGAACTAACCCATTGCTTTAACAGTGGAAAGTAAGTAAGTAACCAATACATATTTAATTTTGTGACCGATGTCTGTTTCTTGAAATCACGATACAGTCCACATTATTTGCTGTGGAGCTTTGAAATTTAGGACAATAGTTTGTATTATGTCTGGGATGGTTGGTATTGAAAATGAAAATATCGGTCCAAGTTTCCCTATAGCTCCCATATAACGGTAACTCCCGATAATTGATATTTTTATGATTTTAGTCCCTTTTTTTTTTTGGTATTGAAGTTTAAAGTGGAATATATTTGAATCCAGATACTTTTATCTAAAAATGTTGTTTCCCTAATGGTGGAGGATATTAGAAGTTTGACCCATCGGTATTGCGATGACTTTAGCCCTATTTTCCCACGCAATTGCTCAAATTTGGAATTGAGATTTTATAATGTATTCTACCTTCTATTCCTAAGCATTATCTACATAGGTGCACGTTTTGTTATAGCGCCTGTATAACGGTACCTCCCGATAATTGATATTTTTATGATTTTAGTCCCTTTTTTTTTTTTGGTATTGAAGTTTAAAGTGGAATATATTTGAATCCAGATACTTTTATCTAAAAATGTTGTTTCCCTAATGGTGGAGGATATTAGAAGTTTGACCCAACCTTACTTTCTATTTTTTAAGTTATTTTCAACAAGTAAGCAAAGGCTACAGTCGAGCGTGGCCGACCATTGAATACCCTACAACACTATAATAAACGATACAGTTTATATAGGCGAGATACTCGAAAGAATTCCACAAGATATTGTGACAAATAATAAAAGAAAACCATCAGGTTTCGTTCTCTAATTTTCGAATAATAGCAACTTAAACTAATTTGCTCATTTCCAATTTATTGGTAGATGTTGCACTTAAATGGTCTTCCTAGATCTGGAACCATTATTTCCCAAAGACCTATAATCTTTCAGAAGTGGCAAAATATTAACATTTATTATTGGTTTTTGACTGAAACGCATCTATGTGAGATACAGACATTTGACTATATTCTTCAACGAAATCAGCGTTAACGAAATAGTCAGAAGTGCGTCTTTCCTGTATTTGTGAATTCTCCAAAGAGTTACTGCAATGGATATTTTCGTATTTTGTCTACAAAAGTTGGCAAACTATTTCGCATATTGAATATTTTTGGATGGCCATCCAAAACTGCTTGGCTTTTGCAATGTCCGGTAACCCCCATTCAAATGTGCGTGAGGACCGGCGATAATTACGACCTTCTGTGGAAAACCAATATTTCGAGGTGTTACATAATTTTTGGCCCAATCAAACTTATAATACCCCCAACACATAGTGTTGTAGGGTATAAATAGTGTATATTTTTTTGGAATACTAACTCTTAGCTCAAGTTTCAGAATATGTGGAAGAAGAAAAGACCTGCCAAAGAAAACTCACACGCATACATTAAAAAGTCAATGCACCTAACACGAATCACTGTTTGGTGCGAATTTTATCTCTTATAAAATGTGAAAGAGGAAAGTGTTTGTATGTTTGTTTGTGTGTAATTTATTGACTCGAAAAAAAATCAGAAAATAAATATGTCAAATTATATTAAAATCGGTTCAGATTTGGATATAGCTCCCATACATATTTTCGGCCGATTTCACATATTTGATGCACCAAACATGATACGCATGTTCGATACAAATGAAATTCGGTATAATTGACTAAATTTGGTACAAAAATAATTTGTCAAATTATATTCAAATCGGTTCAGATTTGGATATAGCTCCCATATATATTTTGGTCGATTTCATGTATGTTATGCACCAAACACGATATGTATGTCCGATTCCAATGAAATTCAGAATGTGGGGCGGTATTTGGTTACAATAATAAATTTGACAAATTAATTAGAAATCGGTTAAGATTTGGATATAGATAGCTCCCTTATTATTCTCGGTCGATTTTACTCATTTGATGCACCAAACCTGGTATGTACCTCCAATTTCAATGACATTTGGAAAGTGTGACGGTATTTGGTGTAAAAGTAAATTTTGTCAAATGTTTGTTGGCATTAAAGTATTACAATGATTATGTTTTTTTAATTTTTGAATTTGTTTCTTTTTTTAAAACCAACAAATATTCATATATAAAATTTCGAATGCATATAGAATCAAAAGGGATAGCAAAAAGCACCGGGTTCAACTAGTCTCTTATAAAATGTGGAATAAAAGTCTTTGAATTTCCCACATCTCAATATTTTTGTCAACATAAGATCTGGTGGGAAGATAGAATATAGCGGATAAATCTTTATGGTCCCTCCCCATAAAATGCGTAATAAAATTCAAATTTTTTTGAACCTCGCTCATTGAAATGCATTCACAAACAAATGATCTGGTGGACAGATGGGATATAAATGACCATTCCTTCTGGTAACTCCATTAAAGAGGGTCAAGATTTTAAATATGTTTAACCCTTATAACATGCAAGCAAGTCAGACATTTTTGTTGAACCAAGTCTATCTCAATATTTCTATAAACCCGAGATCTGCTGTGAATATGGAATTTTCGAAACACTTCTTGCCATGCCTCCACCACAAGGAGTAACAATTTTAAATAATAACAAGTCTCATAAAATGTTAAGTAATTTTTCGGTGTTTCTTCTAACTTCGCATATCGCAATTCTTTTACCTTCGTTACATCAAGTGTGAATATGGATGTTATTGAACCATTCCTTCTGGTACCCCCTTCAAAGTGTTGAAATTTTGAATAATTATGACTCTCATAACATGCGAAATAAGTTAGCGATGTTTTTCAGACTTGGTGTACCTCAATATTTCTATCAACCGCAGATTTATGTAAATATGGGATATGTCTGCACCTGGTACCCCCAAACATTCAACGTTTTGAAAAAAGACAAATGATGATAAAGAAAGATGCAGTATGTCCGTTCCTTGTTACTCCTCAAAATATAAGATTCTATATCGATTTAGCCATGTCCATCCTTCTGGCTGTGTAAATCGCTTTGCTTTCGAACGAAACAATGCAATTTTACTCGAAAGTATTTTAGGTCCGTAGAACTTTTGGTTTTAAAACCGATATTTGAGTATGGGCATATAGGGTGAGATAAAACGCCATATTTTTTATATATTTTTTTAAATTTATCGAGCGAAAAAAATGTCGGAAATAGCATCAAATTTTAGAATAAGTTTAGATTTGTTCAACTTTGGCATGAATTATGGCCTTCAAATGTTGCTCTGCCCATTCCCGGCGAAGCGCTTGCTTGAGGCGGTCGACACTTTGGTATTTTTTAGTGCCAACCTTGCTTTCCAAAATACCCCAGAGAGTATAGTCCAACGGATTGGTATCCAGAAATTTTGGTAGCCATTGTGCGCTGGAAATGAAGCGAGGGAGCTCGTTTTGTAACCATTCTTGGGTGGCACGTGCTGAGTGCCATGGTCCTGTGTCCTGTTGGAATGTCCAAGGTCTGCGGCCAAAATGTTTGCGTGCCCAAGGCTTTAATACATCCTCCGGAATATTTTCGCGATAGTATTCGGCATTTATTCTGATGCCACGGTCGATTAATACGAACATTGATGTAAATTGGCATTTTGTGTTGACAGTATGTAGGAAACACCCTTGCGAAGAACATGTCGGTCCCTTTTTGGTATAGACCCCATATAGCTGTACCACCAGTAATTCGATATTTTGATGATTTATGCTACATTTTTCATTTTTCAAATTTGGTATTTCGAGTTCGTAATGGATACTACAGCCTAAGACAGAAAATCGGTCATGTAGGTCCACATCTTCGTACAGCCGCCATATAAGAGTACCCTCCGATATTCCTTATTTTGATGATTTTAGCGACATTCTTTACCGGAATTGTTTCAAATTTGGTATTTGAAGTTCGTAATGAATACTACAGACTACGTCAGAATATTGTCTTTGCAGGACCACGTATGGTTACTGCCTATATTCGGTATTTTATTTACTTTAGCTACATTATAAATAGATTTTTTTCTTCAAGTTAAACATTTTAATATTATAATAGCTTATGACAAAAGTTGCCTTTGCAGGTCCACGTCGTCGTATATACCCTACATTCGGTATTTTTAAGATTTTAACAGAATTTTTGATGGATTTTATTTTTTTGAAAATTGCCAAAATTTGGCCCGGCCGAACTTTCAACTTTTTTACTTGTTTCTATCAAATTTTGGTAATTATATCCTTAGAACTCAAGAAGTTACCCCTTTTTATTTGAAAAGTATCGGTCAATAATGTGTTATTCTCAAAACTGTGTTTTTGGAATTGACAGTCTTTAAGTAAATGATCGAAATGTCTTCGGGTTTGTGAGGACTATTTTGAATTCGTGGATTCTAAAGAAGTATTTTACAAACATTTTGATGATTATTTCTCGAGGTATATGTGCATTCGCCGTTAGTTGCGCTGAAAATGCTAAAGTAAAAAAGAAGTTGTTGATTTTGAAAGCGTTTATGAGAATTCAGTGAGGCTATAATAGAATAGCTTTTCTTATTAAAAAATGTTTAACAAATGTTTACATTTATGATCTAATTATAAAATACATTTTTCTATCCCCTCTAATACACGTGAAAGTTCCTGGAAACCCATGCTGGGTTTAAATTAAATTAACTCTTTCCAAAGCTGATAACAAAGAACAAAACACACACAACGCACGTACCCACACATATCTTCCTTCTCCTAAGGCTATGGCAGCATTTCCCAGGAGTAAGTATTTTCTCCACCAAAAGATTATTGAAAAATCCCAAAGGTGTAATGCGAGGCGAATGAATGTTTTAGAGTAAATGTGATAAGGCAAACCACGACCACGTCATTGTCATTGTTACCAGAAGCGGTTACGCTTCTACGTCAGGCTATATAAAAGGTGAACACGTTCGAAGACTGTTTCAATAGTCGCAGATTAGACGCGGTGGTGTTAAAGTCAACAAAAATATAAAAACGAGCAAATCGGATTTCAGAACGGTCTAAACATCTTTGCCAGGCAAGATGGAGCCGGCAAATGGCCTGGAACACAAGCCATCGGTGAAAAGTACACTGCAATGGTACGATCTCTCAGGGCTTTGTGCAATATTCCTGGCAAATGGGATTTTGCGCCAAGCTAAAAAAAAGGAAGAATAAAGACTTCGTTTGATAATAAGATTTGTATTGTCTTATCCAATTAGGCAGCGTGCAGCGTTGATGGCCAAGACCATAACGGCCTTTAAGGAGACTGTTGATGTGGATAGTGATGACGATGTGGATAACAAGCAACAAATCAAATACGGTAAGCCGTCTCAGGCTGCCTGGGCCATATTCTCGGAATATTGTGACAACAGCACCATACATGGCATCAAGTATTTGGGAGAACAGAAACGGCCTGTGTGGGAGAGGTGAATGAAGAAACCTACTCTATATGAGGAGGAATAATGCATATGTGTGTTCGTTTTTGTTCCCAATTTTCTTTCCAGAGTATTTTGGATTTTCGTCTTCGTATTTTCCATCTACCTGTGTACCTCACTGACCATGAACATTTGGTACAAGTGGAACAATAATCCAGTTATTGTGAGTTTTGCAGAAAAATCCACACCTGTCTGGCAAATTCCCTTTCCGGCCATAACCATTTGCACAGAAACCAAGAATCGGCAATCGTATTTCAATTTTACGGACATCTATTGGAAGTACATAGATTACAAGACGAATAAAACTATGGAGGATATTTCAAGTGATGAGTAGGTATATCTGTGGAAATATTTACATTTTTATGCACTACAACACTATGTGTTGGAGGTATAATAAGTTTGATTGGGCCAAAAATTATGTAACAACTCGAAATATTGGTTTCCCAATATTGGATCTTCCTATCTCGTCGAGCTGAGTCGATTTGGCTATGTATGTCCGTCTGTTCATGTTAATTTTTAATCACTCTACAGGTGGCAATTATGGGCCGATCCACCAGTATAACAAGCCTTTAAAATCTGAAAATTTTATATAATCCTTGAATCCTCAGCCTTTGACTGTTTATTTAAATATATTTGGACCTGAATCCTATCTTCCTATCAGGACTTGTGTTTTAGATTTATTTGATTATACGATGTTTAAATAGAATATATATGATTACTCAAAGTTTTGACTCTTTGCGGTGGAGATAGCAGTAGGAGTGATCCTTTATATTCCATCTTTACAGATAATCTTGTATTCCTAAAAATATTGAGATGTGAAGGTTCTTTTATTGCATTTTATAAGAGCTATGGTCAATATAAATTTGAGGTAGCAGAACAACTGGGCCGATATTGTCCATCTCCGAACTTGATCTAAGTTTGATAATAATTTTACGATATATCAAGTTTAGATCGAATTGGATGCTCCCTTCGATAGTTATTATGCGCACCAGTCAGACAGACAGATAAACCTGCGGACTGACACCGCTACGTCGAGTCCAGATATCCTGAAAGGTATTTCGTCTAAAGATACCTAGGTCCAAAACAGATTTTTGGATGATAATGCACGCGGAGGGTATAAAACCAAGGTTATTCTTCTGCTAGCCCCTGCAGAAGTTTTATCAACAAATCACAGGATTATAAATACGATAATTTAAGAAAAAGTATTTTTAGAAAACCCGATCTTAAAACAACGTTTTATGCTCTAAAGGCCCTCCATCATTTGGTACATATTTAAAAATTTTCAAAAAATTAAAATCTTTTAAAAATTCTGTTAAAATCTTAAAAATATCGAATGTAGCAGTATATTAGGGTCTATACGACGACGTGGACCTGCATACGCAACTTTTGTCATAAGCTATTACAATATTCAAATGCGAAACTTAAAAAAAAATATGTTTATAATTTAGCTAAAATCATCAAAATACCGAATATGGGGAGGTACCGTGGGGCTATAAAACGTGGACCTGCACGGACAATTTTCTGTCATAGGCTGTAGTATCTATTACGAACTTCAAATACTAAATTTGAAATAGTTCCGGTAAATAATATCGCTAAAATCATAAAAATACCGCATATCGGGAGGTACTGTTATATGGGGGCTATACGAAGACGTGGACCTGCGAAGACAATTTTTTGTCATAGGCTGTAGTATCCATTACGAACTTTAAATATAAAAATTTGAAATAATTGCGGTAAATAATGTCACTAAATTCATCAAAATACCGCATATCGGGAGGTACCATTATATGGGGCTATACGAAGATGTGGACCTGAACGGACAATTTTCGGTCACAGGCTGTAATATTCATTACGAACTTCAAATACAAAAGTTAAATAATTCCGGTAAATAATATCGCAAAAATCATCAAAATACCATATATCGGGGTACCGTTACATGGGGCTATACGAAGACGTGGGCCTGCACGGACAATTTTTGGTCACAGGCTGTAATATCCATTACGAACTTCAAATACTAAATTTGAAAGAGTTCCGGTAAATAATGTCGCCAAAATCATTAAAATACCGCATATCGGGAGGTGCCGTTATATGGGGGCTATATGAAGATTTGGACCCACATAGCCCATTTTCAATACCAAAAGTACATGATACACATTTGAGTAAGTTTTTATCAACGTACTTCATTTCATTCGGAAGCTAGAGAGATTTCCGTAGCCGGACAGACGGACGGACATTTTTAGATCGACATAGAATTTTATGCTGATCGAGAATATATATACTTTGTGGGGTCTAAAATGTATATTTCAAGGTGTTACAAACGGAATGACAAACTCAATATACCCTCCATACTATGGTGGAAGGTATACAAAAAAATATTCGCAAAAAATTCTGTTTTCAATGTCTTTCAAAAATTATTCAAATAAAATCAACATTTCCAATTTCTCTACTAATTTTTACATTTAAATGGATTTTAGCCTCAACAAACTGTTCTCAAGTTTTCAAGTATGCGATTCACATTTAATACTGTACCCGACGAAGGACAACTTCACAGATAGCAGATTACTGATTGCCACACTGCGTGACATAATGCCACAGTTTGAGGAGATCTTTATGAAATGCAAATGGCGTAATGTGGGTACAGATTGTTCGGAATTATTTCACACATTCATTACGGATGATGGGCCGTGTTATACATTCAATACGCTGACCGCCTATGAAACTTATCGGGATGAGGGGTAATGATAAAACATGATTTGAAGTAAATTAGGTTTTTAAACAAATGTCATGTATTTTTTGATCTGAAGCTTAATCAAGGATGTTGTATTGCATTCGGAAAATCGTACTGCCACCCACTGGAATGTTGAAGATGGCTATGATGCCAATGCCGATACCGATACTTATCCATATCGGGTTCTTGGCTCTGGATCGAAGGCTGGATTGAATCTTTTGCTAAGCGGCGTTGAAAAAGATTTCGATTATCTGTGCCGTGGTACGACACAGGGATTTAAGGTAATTATTTGTGGTAAAGGAATTGATAATGGTAGTATGTTTTAAAAAATTTTTCCGATTTTTCCAGTTGGTTTTACATACCCCGGGAGAAATTCCCCAAGTTACAAAACAATTTTTCCGCATACCATTCAGCCAGGAAGTGTTGATGGCAATTAAACCCAAAATTATTACAACATCGGATGGTTTGAAGCACTACGAGCCAAATAGGTGAGTTGTTTAATATTCAAAATTCTCATATTTAATGATGGAATTGATGAAGGGTGGTACCAAGCCTAAGGACTTGGCATTTTGATTCTCGATTAAGTGGTAGTGTTTATGAAATAAAATATTAACCAAATTTTCATGATTTTTGGGAAAGTCGCGAAGTGAGTGTGAATCTCATTTACTTGAGAATGTTTAAAGATCTTGGCTTTCACAAAAGTCATCATATCAAAAAAGCTGCAAAAGCCAAGTGTTCATTCCATTCACCGGGATGAATTCATGATATTGGTTGCAATCAGGAAATATTGGAAAGTTATGAGTTTCGTTTTAGAAAACATTACTCTCTGTAGTTGAAAGTAACATGAAGTAAATCCAATGGGGTAATACTACAGATAAAGCACTCAATTAACGAAATATGTGGACATATTTTTATATGTGCAAAAGGTACAGGAAATAATGATTCCGAATCAGGAAGACCTTCCCAACTTTCATGCCATTAATTCGATATTTTCCAAATCTAATTTCTTGTCCATACTTGCTTGTTGCTTTTTTATACCCCCCACAATACATAGCATGGAGGGTATACTAGGTTCGTCATTTGGTCTGTAACTAATCGAAATAATAAATTTAGATCTAACAAAGTATATACAGGGTGGGATGAAAAAACGGCAACCAACTTCAGACTGCTATCATTTCATTTTCCAGTGACAACTCATTATATTGTTTACAAACATAAAAAAGCATTTTGTTGAGAATTTTCCAAAAAAAAAAGTTATTCGTGATAGAATTCAAGCGTGATAGTGTAACTTCCTTATATATGGCTGGAAAGCCACAAGTGGCTATCGTTAGAGCACTCCAGCATTTGAATGTGAATAAATCTTTTGTGTCTCGTACCATCGTTCGTCACCATGATACTGGTAGCCTAGCCCGACGTCAAGGAATTGGACGGAAGAAAACAGCAACATCAGCAGAAGTGGTTCGAAAAATAAAGAAGCGACTTGATCAAAACCCGCGTCGCAGTGACCGAAAAATGGCTCTTGAGCTGAACATATCGCAATATTCCATTCGGCAAATATTGAAAAATGAGCTCGGGTAAATCCATTGAAATTCCGAACAGTGCAAGAACTTACACCGCAACAGAAAGAAAATAGAGTCAAAAGAACTAAAGATTTGCTTCGCTTGGCCGAAAGTGACCAACTGCCGAATTTGGTTTTCTCCGATGAGAAAACATTCGTTGTCTCCGATGAGAAAACATGATCGTGGTTACTTACCAAAGAGGTCAGCTGAGAATGTTCACCTTCGGTTGACCACCAGAACTCAAGCCCCGGCCATGGTGATGGTGTGGGCTGCCATAACAGACGATGTTCGCTATCCGCTCGTATTAATCGACCGTGGCATCAAAATAAATGCCGAATATTAAAGCGAAAATATTCTGGAGGCTGTATTAATGTCTTGGGCACGCAAACAGTTTGGCCGCAGACCTTGGACATTCCAACAGGACCCAGGACCATCCCTCTCTACACGCTCCACCCAAGAATGGATGCAAAATGAGGTTCCTCGCTTCATTTCCAGCCCGCAATGGCCACAAAAACTCCGGATACCAATCCGTTGGACTATTTTGTCTGGAGTATTTTGTAAAGCAAGGTTGGCACTAAAAAATACCAAAGTGTCGATAACCTCAAGCAAGCGCTTCGCCGGGAACGGGCCAAAATACCGCAGAGCAACATTCTGGCAGCGTGTGATGATTTCATTGGCCGTTTGAAGGCCATAATTCGTGCCAAAGGTGACCAATGCGAACAAATCTAAACATATTCTAAAATTTAATGCTATTTCCGACATTTTTTGCTTTCATTCCATAAAATTAAAAAAAAGTAAAATTAAGGCGTTTGACTTTGTTGCAGTGTTTTTTTTATCACACCCTGTATATGGTGAGCAATAACCGTAATATCCGATGAAGATGTATATCGATGGTACATAAAAAACTGAACCAATCTCTATAAAATTTGGCAGAGGTATTTTCCAGTTGTATCTAATGTCCGATATTAAATATCATTGTTGTGGAGTGCATATTACGCATGTGCGGTACTTTAACTCCAAATCGGATGAAACATATACAAGGACATGTAGCTATATCTGAACCGATTTTTACAAAAATTTGAAGTACTTGCTTCTCGACTGAATTCCGTCAGAAGTGCCAAAATTCCTTTCATTTGGGCTGACATTAGCCAATTGGTGCACTATAAACCTGAAATCGAATAAACATATGTGTGAACCGATCTTGACAAAACTTTAGGTACTTTTTCAGAGCTGTATATGATATCTGGTATCAAAGATCATTGTTGTGGAGGGCATATTATGCATGTGAGGGATTTTAATCCAATTCGGATTGAACATACATATTGGGAGATAAAGGTATTTTTGAACCGATTTTCACCAAATTTTAAGTACTTGCTTCTAGACTGTAATTTTTCGGATGTACCAAAATTCAGGTCATTGGGGCTGGGGCATTGGGCTATTTGGTGCACAATTAAGCCGAAATCGGTTGAAAATATGTATGGGAGCCCTAACTAAATTTGAACCGATTCTCACCAATTTCAATAAGGTTTGTACTTTGGACAAACAAATATTGTTTGGAAAATTTCATCTCAATCGGATAAAAAATGCGACCTGCATTTTGTTCATAAAAATACATGGACAGACTGATGGACGGACTGACATGCATAAATCGACTCAGAATGTGATTCTATGCAGATCATCAAAAGGAACTATGGGTCTATCTCGTTTCCTTTTGTCTGTTACAAACAAATGCACAAAGATAATACCCTGACCACCTTGTGGTGTAGGGTATACAAATAATTAAAAAGTAAGATATATACCCTCAGCCAACGTCCGATTATATAAATATATTTTGACTTCTATTTTGATTATAAATTAGTTTTAAATAATTTTGATATTAATATTTCGACATGCCAGTCCAGTTTATATTGGTTACTTACTTCACTTTGTATGAGATATGTGATAATTTTTAGAAAATGTAAAATGTGTGTGAGTTACCAGATGTAGTCGACCGAAGTATTTCACTTTCATACTTCATCTAATACGGATAAAAATATTGGTATGCGAAAATTACAAGAAAATCGAACGTTTATATCCAACTTTGTGCAAATCATAAATTCCATATTCATATAAGAGAAATATTTAAAGTTGTAAAGAATGAAAATTTCACCCTTTGTGGAAGAGATACCAGAATGAGTGAACCGACATACCGCATCTTCACAGTTGATCTTGTGTTAGTAGAAGTAATGGGATGTGTGAAATATTAAGAGAACCGGATGCTTATTTCTTGTTTTATAATCGTTCTGGTTATTCAAAACTGCCTCTTTGTGAGGGAAGTACCAGAAGGAGTGGAGCGATATATTCCACCTTCACACCAGACCTGGTTAATAAAAATATTGTAATATGTGTAGTTTGAAAACAATCGGACATTACAACACATTTTATAAGAGTTTTAATTATAATATATTTATAATCATAATTAATTATTCACTATGTTGACCCTTTATGGGGAAGGTACTTGGTGGAGTGAACCCATATTGTCCATTTCTGCACAGACCTAGCACTGATGCAAACATAAAGATTTACAAAGTTGGGGCAAAATCGGATTATTCTTTCTCTTTCTGTGCAGTAATATACTGTTTTGAAATTTTCGAATTTTGTGGGGGAGGTACCAAAAGGAGTGGACCGATATTGCCTAAACCGTTATATACCCTCTGTAGCCATATGGCTGAGGGTATAATTATTTTAGAGTTCAAACCGTTCTTTAGGTGAGTTTACGCAGACATCTCCTACAGAACATTATATTAGAAGAATTACGTCAAAGACAAAAACATTATTCATCAAATTTAACTATGAGTTACTCAAGAAAAGAAATCTCTCTTTTCATTGTATAAAAAAATGTGCGTCAATGTTTCAAAAAACAAGGAAACAATAGTCCCTATTTTTTTTTGATAAATATTTCTTCGGACTTTTTTCGAGTTGACGCCTGAAAGTAACATAAAATTTCGTTTTTTGCAAAAAACTTTGAAAAGAAGAAATATTATAAATAAAATTTCACTATAACTATCAGAATACATCATACATCTATTTATAATAGCACATTTTCCCAATTCACTGCAAATGTACTTATAATTTCTATACACAACAACAACATTTTTTTTGGGAAAAGTTTTATGGACTTGATAGTTCACATTTGTAGATCAAACCCCCGAAGGAGTTTTGGGTTCTTAGGTCAAATGTTGTTTAGGCTCTCATTTAGTTTTGACAATATACAAGGGTAATTCTATAGTTTAAGACATATTTCGTATCATTTGAAATTTTACAGAGACCTTCGATTACATCTGGAGTCATTGGTACAGAAAATGGATCATATAGGTCCACTTTTTGGAAAGGATAGCTTCGATTTCAAGTATTTTCTAAGTATTGGCAAATTTTTCATTTATTTATTTCATACTAACTAAATAATTATAATGGTGATGGAGATTATAAGTATAAAGGGGAGTGGATGAAAAAATCCGTCTTTCTTTTGATATATCTTTTAGATACCCAATTTTTCCATCGAGTTGGCTAATATAGGCAAAAAGAGAAAAAAGATAGATGGAAGAATAGAAAATCGAAATGATCAACCGTATATCAACCTACGTTTCCTTAATTGTCATACTCTTCCATACATATATATTTATTTCTATAATTAATTTTCTATTTTTGTTTTACAGACGCCAATGTTATTTCCAAAATGAACGGGATTTGCGTTATTTTCAAATCTACACCCAAAGTAATTGTGAACAGGAATGTTTAGCTAATTTTACATTGGCCAAATGTGGTTGTGTAAAATTCTCAATGCCAAGTAAGCTTGTAGACAAAAACAAAATTCTTTATTATTTTTTTTAATTTATTCATTTTACCTTTTCCAAAAGGACATGAAGATGTTCCCGTGTGTAATGCCAGAAATGTGCATTGCTTTAACAAAGCCGAAGATGAATTGACCCTGAGAGAATTCGATCAGGGTATAGCTAGTTCTGGAGAAAATTTCCGTGGCAAGACAACATGCAATTGTTTGCCCTCGTGTACTTCCATTGCATACGAGGCAGAGATTTCGCAGGCAGATTATGAATATGTGCATTCGGGTAAACGGGGGAACTCAACGGAAGCAGAAGAGGGCAGTCAAGAGTGAGTTGAAGATATTTGAATTAATTCCTTTTAAGAATAAAATTTGTAATTCTTTGTTATTCCATTAAAGGACCAGAAGAACCCGCCTCTCGATATTCTTCAAAGAAGCCCAGTTCCTTACCTCTAAACGTTCTGAGTTGTACGGTACCACAGATTTCCTTGCCAATTGTGGTGGTCTGTTGGGTCTATTTATGGGTGTATCGACCCTTAGTATCGTAGAGATCATCTATTTCTGTACGGTACGTTTAATAACCAATTTGAAAATGCGTTATAAGAAACGCAAAGAAATGAATAATGCCGAAAAGAATACGGAGAAAAATGCCTAATTTGTTGTATAAAAATCAGAAATGAATAAATGTTAAATTGTAAAGTAGATTTTAAGAAACCACAATGCCGCCGCCTTATGTAGTTGTGAAATTAAATAAATACAGAAATGTTTATTTTGTTTTCTTACCCAAAATCTGAGTTTTAATATTTTTAAGTGTATACATTTTGGAAAATAACTTTTCGTGTCGTTTCACCCTCCTAAAAAAAGTGAATATTTTTGCCCTTACTGACCTTCAAAAGAGTGCATTCCCATATTGTGCATTTTTGTTATGGCCGTACTATATTGTATATTTTGTACATCCTGTCCATAGAATGCAAAGTTCGGCAAAAACTATGAAAATTTCAAAGTATTCGCTCTTTCGGCTCTCTAAATAACTTTTGGTATTTTTCGTGCTCCCCTGCATAAACCATGGAACAGCTGTTCAATTTCTAAAATCTGCTTCTTTCCGGTGGCACAGTAACTGTGCAGAAGTAGTTTTCATTAAACCTTTTTATTTTACACCACTACGATTCTAAAGGCAAATATTCAAGATTTTAGTTTCAACGGCCTCGCTTTGGGCTGTAATGAGTCTGTCAGTCAATTACCTTACACACTTCATTAATATAATAAAACAAGTAAACAAATGCTATAGTCGAGCGGGGCCGACCATGTGATACCCTACAACACTACAATATTTAAGATTTCGCTTTTGAAATTATGTTACGAAGTACTGCCCAGATATTACCCTTAGCATTTTGACCGGGGACATTTGCCCAATATTTACGCACTCCGTCGTGCCGCTAGTTGTTGTGGTCCATTTTACAGCTAAATATAATCCAATGGTCATCCAAAATCCTAGAATTCATCCCTGTCCTTAATTCACTTTTAATGCAAAATCCAGTGCCGATTGGTTTCAATTGTGTGATCAGGAAATGTTTTCTATTTTTGCTTCATTTGAATCCCTTAATATTTTGCAATCATCTCCAAATGCAAGAGGCCCCTCTGTATCTCCAAATTTAGACCCATTTGTATGATTTGCTTGTCTACGATATTTGGCTATATTCGTCAACGAAATCAGCATAAAAAAGCCAGAAGTTCGTCTTTTGTGTATTTCGGATATTGCATGTAAGTAATATTGGTATTTTTTCACACAAAAGTAATAAAACATTTTACCTGCTGTCCTAAACTCTTACTTCATTCGAAATTTCGTGTTCTTTGGTTCCTATTTGTGACCTTTATAACGGCTGCAAAATCAGAAAAAATTTTGGTTGTTGGTCCATTTCAACCTCTAAATATATTGTGGTCATCTTTTAAAACAATAATCATAGCCTTTCTGAGGCTAACCCTACCCTTGTGAAAGTTTTCGTGAGGATCGGACGATAATTGCAATAATACAATAATTACAATAATCCCAACCTGTGTTGTCAGGTGAAAAAATATTGCAAAATGTACACTTCAATATAATAAGTCAAATTAAAAAAATCGCATGCGATCAAAAATATGAAAAATAAACAAGTAAAAAAGCTGTAAGTTCGGCAGGGCCGAACTTTGAATACCCTCCACCATTTGGTACAAATTTAACAATTAAAAAAAATAATAATAAAATCCGTTAAAAATTCTGTTAAAATCTTAAAAAATACCGAATGTAGCTGTATATTAGAGTCTATACGACGACGTGGACCTGCATAGGCAGCTTTTGTCACAATCCATTACAATATTCAAATGCGAAACTTGAAAAAATCTGTTTATAAGTAGCTAAAAACATCAAAATACCGAATATATGGAGGTACCATGGGGGTTATAAAACGTGGACCTGCACAGACAATTTTCTGTCATAGGCTTTAGTATCTATTACGAACTTAAAATACAAAATTTGAAATAATTCCGGTAAATAATGTCGCTAAAATCATCAAAATACCGAATATCGGGGGGTACCGTTATATGGGGGCTATACGTAAACGTGGACCTGCACAGACAATTTTCTGTCATAGACTGTAGTATCCGTTACGAACTTCAAATACTAAATTTAAAATAGTTCCGGTAAAAAATGTCTCTAAAATCATTAAAATACCCAATATCGGGAGGTTCCGTTATATGAGGGCTATACGAAGACGTGGACCTACATGACTCATTTTCTGTCTTAGGATGTAGTATCCATTACGAACTTTAAATACCAAAATTGAAATAATTCCGGTAAATAATATCGCAAAAATCATCAAAATACTGAATATCGGGGGTACCGTAATATGGGGGCTATACGAAGACGTGGACCCTCATGGCCCATTTTCAATACCAAAAGTCCTGCAGACATAATACACATTTGAGTAAAATTTTATCAACCTACTTCATTTCGTTCGGAAGCTAGAGTGATTTCCACAGACGGACAGACGGACGGATATTGATAAATCGAAATAGAATCTTATGCTGATCAAGAATATATATACTTTGTGGGGTCTAAAATGTATATTTCGAGGTGTTACAAAAGGAATGACAAACTTAATATACCCTCCATACTATGGTGGAGGGTATAAAAATGTCACAAAATACTGCAAAATCTATATTAACATCATTATTGGCATTATTTTATGCGATTTTTTTTTAGTTTTTATACTTTTATGCCAAGAGGGCATTCTGAATTGACAAAATTTGTCAAAATCGGTTCAGTTATTCTTGAGATATAAGCATTTCAGCTAACATCCCCTTACTTTGTATATAAACAACGCATATATTTCGCTAAATATTTCCGATATATTTAATATCGGCATCTACGTAACGGTCATAATTGACCTGTTCGTCTATTTGTGATTCCGCCTGTATTAAAAATATTCGTGATTTAATGGAAAATTTGAATTTTATTTAACCCAAATGTTATGGTCTATTTCACCCAATAAATGTAACCCGATGTCCATCAAAATTGGAATGCTTCTGCCCTACCCTAAGCTCTAGCCCCATGCTAACTTCCGCTTTGATTGGTTTATAATTGTGACCTGCAGAGCAACAGCAAAATCTGGATTTTTTCAGTTTTTGGTCCATTTCAAATCCTAAATATTATGCGTTCATCTCCAAAAGAAATATGCTTCTATTCTGGCCCAAGTCCCACCTCCATATTATATTTCGTGAAGATCGGGTCATAATTGCTACCTATAGAGTGATGACAAATAAACATGGACAGACGGACAGAGGGACGGACGGACATACAAAGCTAGATCGACTCAACTCGACGAGATAGGAAGATCCATATATACTTTCCTATGTGGGAAACCAACATTTCGAGGTGCTACATAATTTTTGGCCAAATAAAACTTATAAGTCCCCCAGCACATAGTGTTCTAGGGTATATATAGTTTTTTTTTTACAAACCAAAACAGGATATATATGAATATCACATTCCTGGGGCTTTCATATTGCTAATTTCATGCATTTTTTCTCATTATCTTCTGTATTGATTTTCTACATTGTTCATTACAATAACCAGCATTACTTTACCTTACATTCTTTGCTCAATAACCGCTTTCAATCCTTTCATATTTGTTTTTATACAACATACACGCATTTATGCAAGTTGTATCCTCCTTGTCTGCTTCCTGTTTGCTTTAGCTAATGCAAATGAATTAACTTAATTAAAAAGACAAATATTTAAACAATGCCAACAATTTAGAAGGAAGTCAACTCATTGAGACCATAGACAAGCATTTATAGCTTTTAACTATAAAACCTATTTGACAATGGTTTTATTGAATGGTAATTGAATAAACAATTGGAAATTGACAGACGATTGCAATGACATACAGTAATAGGATTTTCAAAACTATAAATTTATTGGAAGGGTTATGCGAAACCGTTTTACACAATATTAAATACATAAAACCAAGTCAAAGTAAACCAAGTCTTTTTATTACCCAATTCTTATACACAGTTCAAATAGGAATGGAAAATCGTTTGTATTGAAAATGGGAAAAATACAAATCAAACGTTAATTCCAATACGGAATACTATTGTTGAGTAGATCAAACTTGTGGCTATCAGGCTAACATTTTTGTGAACGAATCTAAAAACTACTGCAAACAACAAGGTGGAAAAACTTAAAGATAAATTCAATAGAATTTTTATACCCTCCACTTTGAAAAGGGTATATTAACTTTGTAATTTCGTATGTAGCATCCCTAAATAAAATATATATTATTTATTCATTATCGGCATATAATTCTAACGATGTCCGACTTTCTGTTGAAATCACGATACAGCCCACATTATTTAACGTAGAGCTTCAAAATATGGCACAACAATTTGTATTGTATGTAGAATGGTTGGTATTGAGAATGAGGTATTAGGTCCAAGTATATGGTATAGCTGCCATGTAACCGTACCTCCCAATATTCGGTATTTTGATGAATTTCGCCACATCTTTTCACGAATTTTTCTAAAAATCGGTATTTGTAGGTAATAATGAGTTCTATCTCCTGTGGCCGAACATTGTATATATATGTATAGGTTCACGTTTTCGTATAGCCCCCATATAACGGTACCTCTCGATATACTGTATTTTTATGGTTATAATCACCTTTTACGGATTTGTCCAAAAATTGGCATTTGTGGTTCTTAATGGTTTCTCCGGTGGTAGAACATGGAATACCTAGGTCTATGGTCTCCTATAGCCCACATATAACGTACCCACCGACATTCGTTATTTTGATATCCTAATCACATTTATCCAATATTTTTTTTTATATATACAGGGTTGCCCATATTCGACGGACCCATGACTCTTTGGGCCCATTCCAATCGACGAGGCTTGTCCGCAGGCAACATTCTTTGAGTCAATTGAATTTTGTACGGGAACAAATGCAAATCAATGCGAATAATCCGTTGTAAAGTGGACCGAGCCATGCCCAACTGCTGAGAACGGCGTTTTTGGGATGTTCTTGGGGACCTCTCAACACTGGCTCGTACGGCAGCGATATTCTCGGCCGATCGCCTTGGTCGACTTTTATATGACCTCTTCGGATTAGAAAGAGCCTTACCAGTCGAAAATTTTTCGTATAAACGCTTAATGGTGTTCTTAGAAGGCGCACTTCTCACATTTTTTAATGTTTTAAAAGCACGTTGAGTTTTCACAATTGACTTCTTCTGTTGAATGTAAATTTCAACTATTTCAGAGCGCTCGCGTGGCGTGTATTGGTTCATGGTACAAATCTGCTTGGACTGACGCTTCAAACACGGTATGTCATTAAGCGATGTGACATCTCTGTCAAAAGTTATGGCGTTGCCAGATGGGTCTGTCGAATATGGGCAACCCTGTATATATATCAGCCTAGTATTCTATGCTGATATAACTATGTCTGTTCCGGTATTTCAGGTCCATAGAAATAACACGTGAAAAAACTTTCAGTTCGGCCGGGCTGAACTTTTAATACCCTCCACCATTGGGTAAAGAAACCCATTTTTATAAAAGTATCAGACGTGTTCCACTTGGAACTACAGTAAGGCCGTTTTCAAAAAACCATAATGTAGTTGAGGTTGTTATGTGGGACCATACTAAAACGGGATATATATAGGCAAATTTATACTTCAAGGATTGTCACCTACCAAATCTTCTTAAATGCCAATATACCAATAATATGCGCGCTATAGGAAAACGTGGACCTGAATTTTCAATGTTTTGCCACCGGAGCTAAAACCTATTATGACCAACAAAAACAATTTTTTGACAAATCCGTGAAAAAAATGAAAAAATCATCATAATACCGAATATCGAGAGGTCCCGTCCCGACCTATATAAGCAATGTTTCGCCACCGGAGCTAGAATGCATTATGATCAACAAATACCAATTTTTAGACAAATTCGTAGAAAAATGTATCGAAAATCTTCAAGATAACGGATATTGGGAGATACCGTTATATGGGGGGCTATACCAAAACGTGGACCTATATATCTAATTTGCAATACCAACCATCCTAGATACAATACAAATTGTTCTGCCAAATTTTGAAGCTCTACGTCAAATAATGTGGCCTGTACCGTAATTTCAACAGACCGAAAGACTGACGGTCAGACAGACAGACAGACAGACAGACATAGTTAAGTCGACATAGAATTTTATGCTGATCATTAATATATAACTTTTTGGGGTCTACGCCGAACACTTAGGGATGTTACAAACGGAATGACAATGTTAATATACCCTCCTTTCAAGGTATAAAAATGGACCACACAGACCCTCCATATAACTGTACCGCCCAATTGTAGGCATTTTGGGGTTTTTTCATATCATTCAACCGAATTTGCTGTATATCGCAATATGTGTTCCCAGTAGACAGAAAACACCCTTGCAAAGACCTGTCATGTGTGTGCAGATTGGTTATATACCCCGTGTAACGGCATTTCTTGATATTCGGTATATAGATGATTTAAGCCAATTTTTCAGAACAATTTTCTAAAAGTTGTTGTTTAGAGTTCGCAGGTCCACACCTTTGTAGGAGCTCCCATAGAAAAGTATCCTCCGACATTTGGTGTTGTTATGATTCAAGGCATTAGCTATGGAATTAAATTTATTGCATTTTATAATGATAAAATTTATGAAAGTCTATTATTTGGCATACACTAAATATGTTATAGGTGGGATATATGCAAATCAAATCAATTGAAAAGCACGATCGTTGAAAAACAAATTATTTCAAAAAATGTGTTTAAAAGAAAATGTTCATCATCTATGTAATCTGTATTGGAACATTTGAAAGTGAAGTTCTTACAGATAAGTTTTCATTTCGATTTATTATTTCTGTTTATTCACATTTTATCGTGTAATTTGAATATGGCAAAGTAAAAGTACTACATATTTCCTGTTACAAAGCAAACGTTAAAAAAACCTATCCAACAAGTCGGCTATCATCAATAATATAAATAAAATTGTCATAAATTTATGTTCGTTTTCGCTCTCTCCTTTTTTTATCGCTATATGACACACACATGCATACCAACATACGTTTTATGTTTTTTCCTCCACATCGGAATGTAACCATCACCATCATCATCGATAAATGGCTGAGGAGATGGGCTGGCTATGATACAATTCGTGCATAGCCAGCCCATGTGGTAAAATGTTGCCATATAGAATAATTTACGTGATAAATGAAAGCATTTTTACTAACAATAAAGTTTGTACTTCAATTGAAAGTCAACTTTTGAGTTGAGACCGTCATGGGTCGGTAGATGTGAGACAGTGGTTACGGGATATTTAAAAATGTTGGAAAATATGGGTCAATGGCCGAATAAAAATACAGTTGAGGATGATTTTAAACTAAACTTGAAATGTTCGCTTTTAAGAAACATAAGAAAAGATGAACTAAATCATTGATTTATTTTGAAAAATTCCTGGAATGCATTCTCTTTGTATGAGAAGTGTAATTCTCAAATTTGTTCTTACTCGAAAAATTAGTCTCACAGAGTCTACATTAACTCTTCGTCTAAGTTTGGACAAAATATGTTACAATTATGACACTATGTCAGGAAGATCCAAAAGAAAGCAGATCAATTTTTTTATATTTATTTTTTATTTATTTTTAAATAGTTTAAAGGATCAAGTCCCTATATATATATATAATTTACATACGTTTGTACAAAAAAAAAAACAGACTTTTTGTCTCAATGTCCTTTATAAACTCCTACAAAGTCCATGATGTCCAAAGACCATAAAAATATCTTAAGAATTCTAAAAATGTTGTAATGAAATATTATTAAAAAATCAATACCATTTACAAGTAAGTCCTGGAAGAGGACTGTTTTCTTGGTAAGAAAATCATTAGAATATTCTAATGATTATGAAATTAACAATTTTGTATTAGGAAGTCCTTGAAAAGTTAAAAAGTTTTCTTAACGATCCACTTTTTCTGGTTAGGATTCCCATTATTCCTTTTTTTAAATCCAAAACTTTTGGCAATAGTTATACGGAACTCATATCATAAAAAATCCAAGATTTTTTGTCAACAATTCCTTAATTTCATAAAAAAATTGTTTACAAAAATCCTTGGTTGTTGGAAGTTATATAAGAATATTTCTAAAGCTCTCCGATTTATTTGTTAAAGAGCCGACGATCCTGGGCCAAAGAAACTCTCAAAAAATATTTTTAAAAAATCCACCGGGATTTTTATTTTTTTTTTAATTTTTCGCGAGGAAGTCCTGAAAAAAATTTTCCAAAAGTGCACTAGGTCCTTGAAAAATATTTTTTAAAAAGTACACGCCATGAAATCGTGGAAAACCCATCGGGAGGTCCTTGAAAAATATTTTCAAAAACTGATCAGTTCCTTTAAAAATATTTTTCATAAGTTCCCGCCTATTGGCCATGAAGTCATTGAAATATTTTTTGGAAGGATACAATCTTATGTGCCATGAAGTCTCGAAAAAATTATTAAAAAATCAGAAGGTCCCTGAAAATTTTTTTTTTTAAAAATTCGCTAGAATATCCTTGATTTTTTTTTTAATTCAGCAGGAAGTTTTTGAAAAATATTTTTATAAAATTCTCCACGCCTATTGGCCAAAAAGTCCTTGAATAATATATTTTCAAAAATCCACGATAATTGAACTTGAAGTCCTAGAATAATATTTTTTTAAAAATCCACCCCTTTGGCCAGTAAGTCCTTGAAAATAAATTCTAAAATCCACGATCATTGAACTTGAAGTCCTTGCATAATATGTTTTAAAAATCCGCCCCCTTTGGCCAGGAAGTACTTGAAAATAAGCTTTAAAATCCACGATCATTAAACTTGAAGTCCTTGAAAAATATCTTTGAACAATCCACTCCCATTGGCCTGAAAGTCCTTGAAAAATGTATTTTAAAAATCCGCCCTATTGGGCAGGAAGTCCTTGAAAAATGTGTTTTAAAAAGTCCGCGCCTATTGGGCAGGAAGTCCTTGAAAATGTGTTTTAAAAAGTCCGCGCTTATTGGGCAGGAAGTCTATGAAAAATGTGTTTTAAAAAGTCCGCGCCTATTGGCGCCTATTTTTAAAAAGTTCACGCCATGAAGTCGTTGAAAGATCATCTGGAAGTCCTTGTAAAATATATTCAAAAGCTGATTAGTTGCTTTAAAAATATTTTTCATAAAATATTTTTAAAAGATACACGCTTATTTGCCATGAAGTCTCGAAAATTTTATTAAAAAATCAGTAGGTTCTTGAAAAATATTTTTTAAAAATTCACTAGGAGATCCTTGATTTTTTTTGATTCAGCACGAAGTTCTTGAAAAATATTTTTATATATTTATATAAATATTGGTCCAGAAGTCCTTGAAAAATGTGTTTTAAAAAATCTACGCTAACTGGCCAGGAAGTCCTTGAAATTTTTTTTTTAAAAATACACCATGAAGTCCTTGAAAAATATTTTTTAAATGGTCCACGCCTATGAAAAATATTTTTTAAATGGTCCACGCCTATGAAAAATATATATTTTTTTTAAATCCACGCCTATTGGTCAAGAAGTCCTTGAAAAATATTTTTTAAATGGTCCACGCCTATGAAAAATATATATTTTTTTTAAATCCACGCCTATTGGTCAAGAAGTCCTTGAAAAATATTTTTTAAATGGTCCACGCCTATGAAAAATATATATTTTTTTTAAATCCACGCCTATTGGTCAAGAAGTCCTTGTAAAATATTTTTTAAATGGTCCACGCCTATGAAAAATATATATTTTTTTTAAATCCACGCCTATTGGTCAAGAAGTCCTTGAAAAATATTTTTTAAATGGTCCACGCCTATGAAAAATATATATTTTTTTTAAATCCACGCCTATTGGTCAAGAAGTCCTTGAAAAATATTTTTTAAATGGTCCACGCATATGAAAAATATATATTTTTTTTAAATCCACGCCTATTGGTCAAGAAGTCCTTGAAAAATATTTTTTTAAAAATCCACGCCTATTGGTCAAGAAGTCCTTGAAAAATGTGTCTTAAAAAATCCACGGCAAATGGCCAAGAAGTCCTTGAAAATATTTTTTAAAAATACACCATGAAATCCTTGAAAAATATTTTTTTTTAAATCCACGCCAACTGGCCAAGAAGTCCTTGAAAATATTTTTTAAAAATACACCATGAAGTCCTTGAAAAATATTTTTTTTAAAATCCACGCCTATTGGTCAAGAAGTCCTTGAAAAATGTGTCTTAAAAAATCCACGCCATCTGGCCAAGAAGTCCTTGAAAATATTTTTTAAAAATACACCATGAAGTCCTTGAAAAATATTTTTTTAAAAATCCACGCCTATTGGTCAGGAAGACCTTGAAAATACTTTTTAAAAAATCGCCATGAAGTCCTTGAAAAATATTTTTTTTTTAAAATCCACACCTATTAGTCAGGATGCCCTTGAAAATACTTTTTAAAGAAACGCCATGAAGTCTTTGAAAAATATTTTTTTAAAAATCCACGCCTATTGGTCAGGAAGACCTTGAAAATACTTTTTAAAAAATTGCCATGAAGTCCTTGAAAAATATTTTTTTTAAAAATCCACACCTATTAGTCAGGATGCCCTTGAAAATACTTTTTAAAGAAACGCCATGAAGTCTTTGAAAAATATTTTTTTTAAAAATCCACGCCTATTGGTCAGGAAGTCCTGGAAAATATTTTTTATCTACACCCATTGGCCAAGAAGTCCTTGAAAATATTTTTTATCTACACCCATTGGCCAAGAAGTCTTTGGAAAGCAATTTTAAAAAATCCAAGCCTATTGGTCAGGAAGTCCTTTAAAATATTATTTAAAAATTCACCATGAAGTCCTTGAAAAATATTTTTTAATATATACCATTTTTTACCATGAAGTCCCTAAAGAATCGACTTATAAATTATTCATATATGTCCTTGCGTATTTGTTGTTTGTATCTACTGTGCTCCATCACATTTGCCATTGTAATAAGCCAAGAACGGCGTGTGTCAACAAATGGGCGATGCGGTATGTCGCCGTTGCCTCTCTGGGTAATGTACCATGTTGAGTGTATAAATGGCTAGATGACTGACTGCACTTGTCATTTTTCCGTTTAAAATTGTATGGCACCAAAAAAGCAACATTCATTCGTTCATTCACTCATTTTCGGAATTTTTTCTCTCTCCTGGCATTGTTATTGTTGTTGTTGTTCATCCTTTCATAGTGATTGCAGTACTTGGTGAGAAAATGGCGCGAAATAACTATGAAAATTTTATTAGATACTTTTTGCATATATGTATGAGCATATGTGTACATATGTATGTATATGTATTTACACTGTCATACAGTCACTTTGTCAATATGTCCGTCCAGGATATGCCGTGAACTTTATTTTCAATTTTCAATCAACAAATATGTTCGCATGTGGGGAAAGGAATACATCAATGAATACCCTGCAGCGAGCAGCTTTAGTAAAATTGTAGTGTTTTACTGGTGACATTGTCGCTAGTACTAGTGAAAAAGTATACCACAACCAATGTAATTTCCTATGGACATTTAACATAGGCTTGTCATAGGAGAAGTACCAGTAGACCTTGACTATATTGACTAAGTAGTTCTTTTGGGACTATATGGTGACATTTGAACCAAATAGTCACTAGAAAAAGATTATATCTTTTGAGATTATGTGATGACGTGTATACCAAATAATCACTACATTATATTGGGTTTCCTGAGCTATATGTAGACATTTGAACCAAATAATCACTAGAAAAAGATTAGATCTTTTAAGTTTATATGGTGACGTTTGAACCAAATAATCACTGCATTTTATTGGGTATCCTGAGCTATATGTAGACATTTGAACCAAATAAACACTAGAAGACCATTAGTCCTTTCGAGATCATATGGAGGCATTCGAACCAAATAGTCATTTGAGATTTTTAGGAAAATGCTTGTAATAGAATAAGTATTTAACAACGTTACATTTTTAACGCAGTTATTAAGTAACAAAAACAAAAGTAAAGCACAGTTCAATAATCGTGTCTAGTTTTCTGGCATTTTCTTGGCAGGAAGAACATTTTGCATTAGCTATCAAAAATATGAACTCAATTTTGTTATACTGTTAAAAATTTAGTGATAATCTTTGGAGATTACCTTGTGGAGCAAAATATTTCATTTTTCCTTTGGAAGGGTTGGCATTTTCGTTCGACATGTTTATGTGCGGGAGTTGTGTACTTAGGAGGTAAAAATTTGTGCTTGATATTTCTCTGGAAAGCAGGAATGTAAAATGGGCACGATTACAAAATCAGAATCAATTGGCAAGCATACAAATTTGAACTGAATGTCTTTAATACAAAATGTCTCTTTTTCCCCTAGAGTCAGATTCGTTTTGAAAATACCAATCTCACAAGAATTCACCGGTTCTTCGTAGAAACTTTCTAATGCCAAAATTCGACTGCCTTCAATATATATTTCGCCCTTTTTCTTTATATTATCAATTTTTATTGGAATGCATGAATTCACCGCGCAAATATTATTTGGTTCTTTGCAGGATATGTAGCAATCATTTACAAAAGCTCCAACGATAACACCTTTTTCATATTTTAACCCATCCTGAATAGTGTTGACAATCATGCAATTTTTTTCCTTTTGAATAATTTGTTGAAAGATATGTGATGGTTTTCGAACATGTTTTTTCAGTGTTTGCAGTTTATTTTCAAATGCATATGCAGAAAACGAAATAAGGGGACCATACTTTTCTGCGCAAGAAGCCAAATGAAGCAGATTATGAACGTTAAAAGAAATGCTGTTCGAACCAAATACAGTTGAGAAGTTCTCGACAAATAATTGAAGCAAATTATTAGCTTGAACAATATTTTGATCCATATGTCGTGCATTGTTAAGAAGTCGATAAGCACAATGTAAAGTTAAAAATTCATAATAAATATCTTCGTGTACATTATTATAAAGAGCAATAATTCCTGTATAAGCAAGGAACTGGTGAAATTCAGTCGCTTTCCAATGACAAAGATCATCTAAAGGCCTGGGTTTTCTTGGGAATTCCCTTGGAATGTATTTTTTAAATTTCACCAATTCAGAAGATATTTTTGAAATATTTTGTTTTGAGGTTTTCTTTTCAGTTTTATTATGCATTATTCTGGTTAGCATTTTTTTGGTGACTCCGAGGTCAATGAGATGCATGCTATCTAAAGGAGTCTGATTTATCATACCAAATCCAATTTCTTCGAGAGGAGTTTTTTCTTCTTTGAACATTTGGGAATGGTGGCATGGATACTTTCGCACAGCAAAGTCCTCATCGGAGATTAGGGAACCACTCTCGCTACTATAAGTCAAGACATTGTTTACCTTCTTCGCAATTTGAGTACACTTGGTGCAGCCATGTGTTGATGTATGTCCAGGAACTCCACAAACGAAAGCTTTTGCTGGTGCGTCACATATTAAGCAACGAAACTTCAATTTTAAATGTTTTTGTTGTATGATAAACTGACCTTTTAGTAGAATCACTTCATCAATGAAGTCTTTCAAATACACATTCACACTACCCGGCTTGGTGTTTCCCAAGTATAATCCAACAACAAACGGTTTTGTTTTCTCCTGAATATTAACGATTCTGCAAAGGATTGGCCACAATTGCACACGAGAGCTTTTGAACAGTGGAATTCCATCGATATTTATATCTAGTTCGACTTCCTCATACTTTTCCAAAATGTGACCAACTTTTCGTAGTTGTGTTTCTATGCCAATATGACAATAAATTCCAGGGGCAACATTTCTCGTTAACATATTTTTTGCTCTGCCCACCAAAGTCTCTCTAGTGAGCGGAACATCTAGACCTTCTTCCTTTAATATTGATAAAAGACTTTCCAAACATTTCTTTGAAGGATTCGTTTCCATGCACCACTTTTTAAGTTTGTCCCGCAACATTAATTTCGGAACTGCAAAATCTTCCATTCCATTTTCCACGAAATCATTTATAAAATCTCCACCGTTTGACACAAATTCACTTTCACTATTTTCTTGTTCACATTGCAAACTTCTGTTTTTATACAATATTTTTTGTTTTTTAATTAATCTTTTATAATTTCTTTTACTCATTTTGTTTATATATTTAATAAATAATCACCTTTTTAACAATAAAACACACAAAACAAATTAATTGCCGATAAAAACGCGTTGTTTCGATGCGATCTACAAAAAAATTACATAAAAATGTGTATATATTCAATATGTTTTAATGACAATAAAAGAAAAGCCAACTGTCGACATTGTCAGTAGAAATACACTACAATCAGTGTCCCAAACCAAACTCTACTCGTAAATTGTTGAAATTTGAACTAGTACAATTGTCTGTAGAAATAAAGTGGTAATATAAGATACATGGTTCTTTGCTCGCAGCAGGGTATACATACGCACATACACATTCACATGTGCTTGTGGGTGTGATTGTTATTGGACGCGTGTATGTTCCTGTGCATGTGTGCTCCACACTTGTAGTCAAATTGCAAAACACTTGTTGCAAAACGTGTTGAAATGGAAAAACGACGAACTTGCCGGAAATACAATTCATGTAGCCTGTCGTCTATATGCTTTGCATTAACATTTTCCATCAAAGGCTATTAAATTGAAATGCAATTTATATCAGCAACAGCAACAAAAAAAAAAAGGTCATAAAAAGACAACAACTGTTGCATGCTCGTTGTTAACAAAAGCGATGCGAGGTGAAATACGAAAGTGATTCCTAATTTGTCTCTTTAAATTCCTGATGTATTAAATTTTGGGCAAATTGATGTCAAGTTATTGTCATTCTGGAAAGAGTGATAAGTTTGGAAAACTAAAAGATTGTCAAGTTAGGTTAGGATAAAGGATCGTAAAATTTAGTATTCAGTACGTAAATTTTAGAAAAGAACTCTAAGTGTGCTTATTATATCCTCAGCCATATGGCTAGAGAGGGTATATATTATTTGATACGTGCCTCATCGAAATAACGGCTTTAGACCCTGGGTCCCTTTCGACCGAATCAAGGCATTTGGAGTCGATCTAGAGATGTTTGTCTATCCGTCTGTCTGATTGATGTGCACTATAACTTTCGAAGGGAGTATCCGATTTGGAAACTTGGCACATCGTAATATTACTATCAATTTTAAATTGAGTTCTGAGATGGGTAATATCGGTCCACTCCTTCTGGTAATTGCCCCACAAAAGGTCGAAACTTTCAAAAAAATATTTTACTAAACAGAATTAGAAAGGATAATCCAATGTTGTTCTAATTTTGCAAATTCTAGTATTTATATCAGTGCTATATCAGGTGCGAAAATGTCCACTCGGTCTACTCCATCAAGTACCTCCCCCACAAAGGGTCAAATTTTTGAATAATTATAACTCTTATAATTTTTCAAATTACACACAACACAATATTTTTATTAACCCAAAGTGTGGTGTGAAGATGCGATATATCAGTTCACTCTTTATGGTACCTCCCATACAAAGGGTTAAAATAATCAAAACGACTATAAAATCCAAAATAAGCGTCCGATTCTCTTCATATTTCACACATCCAATTATTTCTACTAACATAAGATGTACTGTGAATATGGAATATATCGATCCACTCCTTCTGGTATCTCCCCCCCCAAGGGTCAAAATTTTGAATATCCATGAAACTCATAAAGAGCGAAATAAACATCCGATTCCATTCAGACTTGGCACATCTCAATATTTCTATCAATATAAGATCTGTTATAAATATGGTAGAGATCGGACCATTCCAAAACGATTTAAAAAACGATTATAAAATCCAAAATAAGTATCAGATTCTCTTCATATTTTACACATCCCATTATTTCTACTAACACTAGATCTGATTTGAAGATGGAATATATCGGTCTACTCCTTTTGGTGCCTTCCCCAAAAATAGTCAAAATTTGGAATATTCACAAAGGGCCAAATTTTTAATAACCAAAACGAGTATAAAATCCGAAATAAGCATCATGTTTTCTTCATATTTTTCATATCCCATTATTTCTCCCATTACACTAGATCTACTGTGGAGGTGGGATATATTGGTGTACTCCTTCTGGTACCTCCCCCACAAATGGTCTTAATTTTGATTATCCATGAAGCTCATAAAACGCGAAATTAACGTCCGATTAATTCAGACTTAGTTCATCTCAATATTTGCATCAGCACAAGATCTCTTAAGAAGATAGTAGAGATCGAGTTATTTCTTCTGTTACCTCCCCCACAAAGAGTTCAAGATTTTCAAAATCAAAACTCTCGAAGAAAGCGAAAAAGGCATCGAACTCCTTTCAAACACACAAACATTTTTGCAACCCCTTATACAACCTCTTTGCATAGAACCCCTTATGGGTTCACAATATACTTATATATGTCATAACTTGCTATATCTATATATTTCTCTGAGCCAGAAACCTGATATAAATATGGAATTTATCGTAATTTATGATTTCGCATAAAATTGGATATTAATGTCCGATTTTCCTGCAATTTTGCCCATACCAATACTATTATCTGCATTACATGAAGTACGAAAATTTGAATACTTTGGTTGACTATATCTGGCTTCTCATGAATCTTTTGATATTTTCTAAAAATTATCACATATCTCATATAAAGTGAAGACAGCACATCGGAATATTTAAGTCAAATTTACCGGTCTGTTACGAAATTGACAATATTGTCGATTTCTTTGGAACCTACTCCATTTAGGTGAACAAATTGAATAATCATAACATAAGTCAAAAAATATTTAAATAATGAAACATTGGCTGAGGGTATATATCTGTCGGTCATACCGACTGATACGTTTTATTTTTTTACTTTTGATAAACTATTACATTATTTTTATACCCTACAACACTATGTGTTGGGGGTATTATAAGTTTGATTGGGCCAAAAATTATGTAACACCTCGAAATATTGATTTCCCACATAGGAAAGTATATATGGATCTTCCTATCTCGCCGAGTTGAGTCGATCTAGCTATGTATGTCCGTCCGTCCGTCTGTCCATGTTAATTTGTAATCACTCTACAGGTCGCAATTATGGCCCGATCTTTAGAATGGAAGTGGGGCTAGGGTCAGAATAGAACCCTATTTCTTTTGGAGATGATCGCATAATATTTAGGGGTCGAAATGGACCAAAAACTGAAAAATGTCGGATTTTGCAGTAGCTATACAGGTCGCAATTATAGACCAATAGACGCGGAAATTCGCATGTAGCTAGAGTTTAGGGTGGGGAAGAAGCCTACCAATTTGGGTGGTCATCGGAAAATATTTAGCGGGTAAAATAGACCATATCTTTTGTGTTGGAAAAATTCAAAATTTTTCATTAAACCGCGAACATTTTGAATCCCGGCGAAATCACAAAGCCATGACAAGGTTACTCCTGTTCTTTACATTGATGTTAACATTCAACAAAATGGATATATAGCAAAATATGTGCGATATATAGTCTATCAAAGAAGATATGCTTGAAAATCTCTTATATGTCGAGAACGGCTGAACTGATTTCGACAGTTCTCATTAATTCTGAATGGCCTCTTTGCAGGAAAGAAACAACGTCTAAAAAATCGCATAAAAATATCCTTCTAAAGATGAAAATATTGATTTTGTAACATTTTCTCATATTTTTTTTTTTTCAATTTTGTCACATTTTTGGCATATTTTCATTTTGAATTAAACATTTGGTAATATTTCTACAGCTAACAAAACTAAGTAGTTAGGATATCAGGATATCATATACAGATCGCATTTATGGTCCGATCCTAACGAAATTTTGCATGGGGATTAGATGAGGGTCAGAATAGAAGCCTACTCTTTTTGAAGATGATCGTCCTATATTTAGGGGTTGAAATGGACAAAAAAAAACTGAAAAATTGTCAGCAGGTCGTAATAAGCGCCCGATCCTCACGCACATTTGAATGGGGGTTACCGGACATTGCAAAAGCCAAGCAGTTTAGGATGACCATCCAAAAATATTCAATGTGTGAAATAGTTTGCCAACTTTTGTAGACAAAATACGAAAATGTCCATTCCAGTGACTTTTTGGAGAATTCACAAATACAGGGAAGACGCACTTCTGACTATTTCGTTAACGCTGATTTCGTTGAAGAATATTGTCAAATGTCTATATCTCATATAGATGCGTTTCAGTCAAAAACCAATAATAAATGTTAATCTTTTGTCACTTCTGAGAGATTATAGGTCTTTGGGAAATATTGGTTCCAGATCTAGGAAGACCATTTACGTGCAACATCTACCAATAAATTGGAAATGAGCAAAATAGTTAGAGTTGCTATTATTCGAAAATTAGAGAACGAAACCTGATGGTTTTCTTTTATTATTTGTCACAATATCTTGTGGAATTCTTTCGAGTATCTCGCCTATATAAACTGTATCGTTTATTATAGTGTTGTAGGGTATTCAACGGTCGGCCCCGCTCAACTGTAGCCTTTGCTTACTTGTTTTTAATTATAATTGTAATAGTTACCGACAATATAGCTTACTTAATAACTGAAAACATTTTACATTAACACTGTTCAAACTTCACTTAATTTAAGATCTTCAAATTGAAAAAATATACACATTTGCATTTACTACCATTACCTGTCACATTTAATTAATTAATTATATCGCCATTACTCTAAACCATTCAACTTGGTTGTGTGGTGGAAATTGAAGCGGTTTTCAAACATCATAAAATGCTAGACAAAATGTCACCATAATTTTCACAGTTGTTTGTTGTGTAAATTAATTTAAATACCTTTTAATTAGCAATGTGGACATTTAGGAAAAAGTTAAAAGCTAAACAAAGTTGATTTAAATGGGGTCAAGGTAACACTGATGGTATGCTACATAAACAAATACATACACATATGTTGTAAGTATTTAGTTAAAAGCTTAATACGTATGGTCAAAAATGGGAAAAAAATTTTCAGCATTAAACAAACCGATTTAAAGCCGCAACCTTAACATCGGAAATTGTAATAAAATATTTGGATCAACTATTTTACATATGCTTATTAAAGATATACCTATTTCATACCCTCCAACCAAAGAAATGGGTTCATTCCGTTTGGAGTACCTTGAAAAATTTATATATATACTATTTAACAGCGTAAGGTACTACGCCAATTTATGCATATCTGCCCATCTATCTGCAGAAATCATGTTCAGTTTGACAATTTTTTACACACTTCCAAAATTTTTATAGATTATTCGTTTTTCTTTTTCAAAAAAAAAAAAAAAAAACCAGTAAGGAAAGCTCAAAATTCGGGCGGGGCCGACTATATGATACCCTACACCACTATGCATATTTAGTAGAGCTCTCGTAAAAAGGTTTATACAGGGCATTTCAGAGCTCTATGAGATATTTGGTACAAAATCAAAATCTATCGTGCATTTTACGAACTATAGCTATCTTTGAACCGGGTTTCTCCAAATTTGACGTATTAGCTTCTAGACTGAATTCGGTCTTATCTACGAAAATTCAGGTGATTTGGGCTGATATTGGCCATTTGTTGCACAATTAACACGAAATCGGATGAAGATACATATGGGTGCTATATCCAAATCTGAACAGATTTTGATAAAATTAAAATCGACTATTTTTGGGCTTTATCTGATATCTGGTACCAAATATCATTCCTGTGAAGAGTATATTACGAATGTAAGGGACTTAAAGAGCAAATCGGATGAAACATATATATGGGAGCTAGAGCTATATCTGAACCGATTTTTACTAAAATTTGTGTACTTGCTTATAGGCGGGTTTCGGTCGGATTTGCCAAAATTCATGCCATTTGGGCTGATATTGGCCATTCGATGCACAATTAACACGAAATCGGATGAAGATATATATGGGAGGCATATCCAAATCGGAACAGATTTTAATAAAATTAAAATCAACTATTTTTGGGCTTTATCTGATATCTGGTACCAAATATCATTCCTGTGGAGTGCATATTACGAATGTGAGGGACTTAAAGACCACATCGGATGAAAGATATATATGGGAGCTATAGCTATATCTGAACCGATTTTTACTAAAATTGGTGTACTTGCTTCTAAGCTGGTTTCGGTCGGATTTGCCAAAATTGATGCTATTACGGCCATTTGGTGGTCAATCACCCGAAATCGGATGAAGATATATATGGGAGCTATATCCAAATCTGAACCGATTTTGATAAAATTTAAAACAGCTATTTCTGTGCTCCATTTAATACCTGGTACCAAATATCACGGTTGTGGAGTGCATAGTAGGAATGTGAGGGACTTAAAGATCAAATCGGATGAAAGATATATATGGGAGCTATAGCTATATCTGAACCGATTTTCTCCAAATTTGATATACTTGCTTCTAGGCCGAACTCGGTTGGGTGTGCCAAAATTCAGGTAATTTGGACTGATAGTGGACATTTGGTGCACATTTAACCCGAAATCGGATGAAGATATATATGGGAGCTATATCCAAATCTGAACCGATTTCGATAAAATTTAAAACAGCTATTTCTGTGCTCCATCTAATACCTGGTACCAAATATCACGGTTGTGGAGTGCATAGTAGGAATGTGAGGGACTTAAAGATCAAATCGGATGAAAGATATATATGGGAGCTATAGCTATATCTGAACCGATTTTCTCCAAATTTGATATACTTGCTTCTAGGCCGAACTCGGTTGGGTGTGCCAAAATTCAGGTAATTTGGACTGATAGTGGACATTTGGTGCACATTTAACCCGAAATCGGATGAAGATATATATGGGAGCTATATCTAAACTTGATCCGATTCTCACCAATTTCAATAGGGTTCGTCCTTGGGCCAAAAAAATATTGTTTGGAAAATTTAATCTCAATCGGATAATAAATGCGACCTGCATTTTGTTCACAAGAATACATGGACAGACGGACGGACGGACAGACGGACTGACATGCATAAATCGACTCAGAAAGTGATTCTATGAAGGTTCTCAAAAGTAACTATGGGTCTATCTCGTTTCCTTCTCCATGTTACAAACAAATGCACAAAGACATAATACCCTTACCACTATGTGGTGTAGGGTATAAAAAGTAGGGAAATTTTTACCTTTTACACCAAAATCTTTCATTTTGAAGCTTTAAAGTTGGTAAAACCATTTTAAAATTAACTTTACCAATTTTTTGTCCATAACTATTTCAATGTCTCCATATGTAAGCCCTAGGAACCATCCACCTCAATCTCAAATTACAGATCTTTATCGGTACCCCTTAAACCTATATCACATTCAGTAACAGTTAGTAGGCAATAGTGGCATTCATATCCAACTTCAGGATTCCAGCTCTATCCCTTCAACCAACACCAAAATTTAGTAGTGTTTAATAAAATTTCGAATAATCATAATATGAATTTTCAAAGAAATCTCCATATCTCAAACGCAGATACCAAAAATGTCATTTATATAAAATTTTGAGATTTTGGCTCTTTAACATTCCCATTTAACAAATTTAGTAACATTTAGTACAATTACAGTACGTATATCCAATACCAGCTCCTTCCCCTAACCACAGACATCAACAGTGATATCTATATCAAATTTCAGGATCCCAGGTCTAACCCTTCGCCCAATTGGTACTTTTCGTAGAATTATAGTACACACCTCCAAAACCACCTCCATATTTCTATCCCAGATGCCAAAAGAGGCCTCAATATAAAATTTCGGGATTCCAGCTCTATCTCTTCACTTAATACCAAATTTAATACTGCTTAGTACTTATCGAACAATTATAGAACACACTTCCAAAACCGCTCAATTCCAAATACCAACATAGACCTCAGTATCAAATTTAAGAATTCAGTCCATTCCATTTATCCAATACCAAATTAAGTAGCATTTACAAGGTGAGATGAAAAAACTGCAACCAACTGCAGTCATTTCTAAGCCACTCGTCCGAAAACCGTTAAAATTATTCCAGTGACAGCTCATTATATTTTCACGTAATAATATTTCAAGCGTAATAGTGTGATTTCTTTATATTTGGCTGGCTATCGTTAGAGCCCTCCAGCATTTAAATGTGAATACATCTTTTGTGTCTCGTACCATCGCTCGTTACCGTGATACTGGTAGCGTAGCCCGACGTCAATGAAGTGGACGGAAGAAACCAGCAACATCAGCAGCAATGGTGCGAAAAGTAATGAAGCGACTTGATCGAAACCCGCATCGCAGTGGCCGAAAAATGGCTCGTGAGCTAAACATATCGAAATATTCCATTTGGCAAATATTGAAAAATGAGCTCGGAGTAAAGCCATTGAAATTCCGAACAGTGCAAGAACTTACACGGCAACAGAAAGAAAATAAACTCAAAAGAGCTAGGCCGAAAGTGGTGAACTGCCGAATTTAGTTTTCTCCGATGAGAAAATATTCGTTGTCCAGCAGTTTGTAAACAAACAAAATGCTCGTGTTTACTTGCCAAAAAGGTCAGCTGAAAATGTACGCCTTCGGTTGGCCACCAGAACTCAAGCGCCGGCCATGGTGATGGTGTGGGCCTCCATAACAGCCGATGGTCGCTCACCGCTAGTATTAGTCGATTGTGGCATAAAAAAATAAATAAATAATATTTTTTTCTGGAGTGTGTAACAAACATGTAGCAAACATTTTGGCCGCAAACCGTGGACATTCCATTAGGACTCAGCACGCGCCACCCAAGAATGGTTACAAAATGAGGTTCCTCGCTTCATTTTCAGCGCACAATGGCCACCAAAATCTCCGGATATCAATCCGTTGGACTATTGTGTCTGGAGTATTTTGGAAAGCAAGGTTGACACTAAAAAATACCAAAGTGTCGATGGCCCCTTCGAACAAATCTAAACTTATTTTGATCGTATTTCCGACATTTTTAGCTTTCATCCAATAACATTTAAAAAAAAGTTTAAAAGTTATGGCGTTTGACTTTGTTTGGTTTTTTTTATCTCACCCTGTACAGTGAACTAACATGGTTTGTGGTTGCCTCAAATAATATCATAGATGTAATATTTATACAATAAGGCGTCTCCAACAATTTTATTTTTAATGCAAAATTGAAATTTTAGCGCATTTTTAATGTAACAAGGTAGGGTACAAAACATTACGTACCGCAAACCAACCACTTTCAACACATACAAGTGTGTTTGCACAATACGCATGTATGTATGCATGTTTGTCCTAATGTGTTTACGTGGCCGCATAAAGTACACGCTTCAGTGTGCCAAGCTGGGCAAGCCACAACATTAATTTTTGCACTGCACAATGGTAAGGGTTGAAACAAAAAAAGCAAAAGCTAAATTTGAAATAACATAATTGCATTCGTGTGTGTCCCTTCGTAACACATATTTACCCGTAACACATTTAAAGAAATGTAACAAGCCATTGTGTTCTCACCAAACGAGGGTAGTTGACCCCCATTTACCACCTCACTCAATCATATTTAGTTCAGTATTCTTTTTTTTTTTTTTTTTGGAACAGTAAATTATCCATTTTTTACTGTCCTTTATTCACATAATGAAATTTCGTTCGCTAAAAGAAACCATAAACATAATATACGCAACCTATTCACATATTCTCCGCATTATTTTGTGTGCGTGACACACATTTTTTCGGTGCGATTCTTCTTTACGCATTCGCATCGTTCCTTATGTAGGTGGGCGTACATTAAAGGTTTTCTAATTTAGAGCACTTTTGGGACAACACAAAAAAAAGAAGCACACTCATATATTATGAACTTTTTTAATAAAAACACAACAGCAACAACAAATACATGGAAATAACAATAACGACACTAATGTCATCACAAAGTATTTGGCAAAGTTTGTTGTTTTTTTTTTTTTGTATTCCCTTTTTTATGAGGTGTGAAAAGTGAAACTTGTTTCGTTTGAAGAGGGGGAGGTGTTATTATTTTTTTATGTGAAATGGACTGTAGCAAAACTTTAAGGGACTGTGAAAAAATAGTGTTATAAAGGAATATTTTAATAATATAATGTCCCATTTTTTGGAATTTATGTGTTATTGAAAATATATGGCCGAAAATGCAGATTATGGCAACAACTGACATTACATTTTTATACCCTAAAACACTGTGATTGGACCAAAAATTATGTAACAACACGAAATAATGGTTTCCGACATAGGAAATTATATATGGATCTTCCTATGCTATGTATCTCCGTCCGCCCGTTTGTTCGTCTGTCCATATTAAATTGTAATCACGCTACAGGTCGCAATTGAGGCCCGGTCCTCACAAAATTGAAAATGGAGGTGGGATTAGGGTCTGAATAGAATCCTATTGTTTTTCGAGATGATAGCACAATATTTAAGGGTTTAAATCGACCAGAAAGAAAATTTTCTTGATTTGCAGTTGTTCTATAAACCACAATAATGACTCAATGGACGCGGAAATTTGCACGGAGTTAGAGTTCAGGACTGGGCAAAAGCTAACAAATTTGAATGCTTTTAATCCCAGCCAAATCACAAATATATTTACATTATAGGTCACTTCTGACCATTGCAGTGATGCTGATAGCCGAAAATTTAAATGGGTCAAAAAAATAAAATTTTCCTGATTTTCAGTCGCTCTACAGGCCACAATTAAAAACCAATCGACACGAAATTTTTTATGAGAAGAGATTTAAATACAGGAAAGAATTCTAGCATTATGGTTGACCATTGGATTATATTTAGCTGTAAAATGGGCCACAACTTTCGTGTGAACTTGTTTGGAGTACTCAACAACACGACGGAGTGCGTAAATATTCTGGAAATGCACCCAGTCAAAAAGAAAAGTGTAGTTCTCTATCACATCGTATTAAAAACGAAATCTTCCAAAATGGAAATCCCTTATGTCCAAGGATCTTTCAACATATTGTAGTGTTGTACGGTATCACATGGTCGGCCACGCATGATCAAAGCCTTTGCTTATATGATAGAACTAATCCAGTCTAATCTTTCCAATTTAGTTTCAGATTGTTGTTAACCCTGCTGGGTTAACAGACTTGGTTGCCCCGGCAATGGCGTTAAGCTCATTTTTTAATGTGTTGCTTTCTACTCATGATATCAACTATATTGGCTACATAAGCAACGGAAAAGAGATCCTAGTTAAGCTGAATAATGTTAATGCCCGCGATTTAATCATGAAGGAGTATTTCAGAACCAGGACTCTTAAAGTGTCGGACATAATTAAAGGTGAAGGTGGTGACCTGTCAAATAGAGTTTACCTAAACGACCATTACACTCCTGCTGCGGCATATCTAAATTCGCTCTGTATAAGGCTTCGCCGACAAGCAGTTATAACCAAATTTAAGGTTCTAAATTCAGACATACTGAAAGCCAAACTGATACTCACAGATGGCACCGAAATTTTTGCAGATGCTAAGAAATGTTCTTCTTTGTTAAATAACTCTGAACAAGTTCAAAATTAGTGTAATACAACTTCAGTAATTGACTTTTCTACTTAATCTTTATTAATGAATTGAATTGTGAACTCATATTGAAAGTGAAGAGCTGCATGAATGTTATTACAATATTGTTCTTCTTTATGGAAATATTATTATATTTTAAAACATTTTTATTAAATATCTTTTTTTGGCTCCCCATTTTCAATTGTTGGCTCTGTCGTAATGTCATTTAGTGAAAATCTAGGTCCAGTAATTAACGATAACTTGTACATTAAATCCGTGTTGTGTCCGTATAGTGATAACTTAAAAGTGGCTCATCTAAATTGCAGGAGCATCAAGCCTAAAAACGAACTTGATGAACTGAGACTTACATATTTTTGCTGTGACAGAAACGTGGCTCATGAATGAGATTTGCAATAAAGCCGTTTCTTTACCTGGATATAGACTTTGCCGGAATGATCGCCAGGCTCCAGGTAGAGGAGGTGGTGTAGGTTTATTTATTGTTAATGGTCTTCCCTACAAAATGGTGTTGAAAACCTCTTTTCCTGGATGTGAATCGCTTTTCGTTAAGTTGTGTTTTGATAATATTGAAATCTTGTTTGGCGTGGTTTATTTACCAACTGGTAATTTATATGATTTTGAGTGTCATCATATGGATTTATTTTCGGAGCACCAAAATATAGTTATTTTTGGTGATTTTAATAATAACCTGTTTGATGATACTACGTCTAGTAATTTTCGCTCACTGTGCATAAGATATAATTTGTCAATTGTTCACAATTCTAAGCCCACACATTTTGATTTAAGAACAAGAACAACTTTATTAATAGATTTCATGTTGGTAAGTGATGCTTCATTTGTTAACTTTAGTGATCAAGTTCAGTGTCCGTCTGTCTCTGACCATGCCCTATTTTTCGCGTCTCTTTCCTTAAGTTATTATAAGCCGCTTGAATTCCTTGAGTACCGAGATTACAACAACATGGATTGGGATGGATTTCTGTTGATCTTGCGTGCTTTTGACATGAATTTACTGCTAAGTGAACCTGATGTAAACATTAAATGCTCTCAAATTAGTTCTCTAATTGGTAGCTTATTTACCTGTGTACCTGTTGTTAGGAAAGGCTAGCGATGTCACATTTGCTAGATCCATTAGAGATTTAGCTTTTAATGCATTTCAATTAGACCGTTGTCAGGAGAATTGGGCTGTTTACTGTAAATATAGAGACAGGGCAAGGACCGTTATTAGAAGGGCAAAGAGAAAACATTTTGTAGCAATGTTTGGCAGGTAAGATACATCTGGCGTTTGGAAATTGTTGCGTAATGCAGGTTATGTAAATCAAAATCATTCTGTTTTTGATATTGATGTGGATGACATAAATTGTTCCTGACCATAGACCTGCAGGGCAAGTGGACTTTATGCAGGATGTAGATTCTAACACGTTATTTTCGTTTCGATGCGTTGAGGTGGCTGAAGTTTTTGAAGCATTGCACAAAATTCACTCTAAATCAGTAGGGGTGGATATGATACCCATACGATTTATTAAGTTAATTTTACCCGTACGTCATGGATATATTTTTACACTTCGTGAACTATATATTAGTAAGCTCAACTTTTCCACTTGCATGGAAAAAAGCTCGTGTTGTCCCCATCCCCAAATCGAATAATGTTAGTTGCCCAGATGACCTTCGCCCAATTTCTATACTACCATCTGTATCTAATATAGTAGAGATTATAATGAAGAATCAAATTGTGGAATATACTTCGAGTCTAATATCTGACACTCAATATTCATTTCGAAGAGGGCATAGCACTACACACTTGCTTATAAACGCAACGGATAATATACGCCAGAATATCAACGAGGGCAGAGTAAGTGTACTTGTTTCTCTGGACTTATCAAAAGCTTTTAACTCCGTAGATCACATCATTATGATAAATAAACTTAAGAATATATTTAATTTTTCGTCCACGGCGTGTAGGCTTATGTATTCCTATCTCAGTGGTAGGTCCCAGTTTGTGGCTCTGAACGGTTGTCAGTCGGATACTGTTTTGACCTATAGTGGCATACCGCAGGGGTCGGTATTAGGACCACTTTTATTTATTTTGTATGTGAATGATCTTAAGGATGTCACTGATTCTGAGTCATGCAAAACTTATCAATTCGCGGATGATATTTTCCTCCTTTTTAGTGGTGACCGTGAGTCGCCGTCAGTGTTTGAAAATCGCATTAATACGGGCCTTGTTCAGTTTTCATATTGGTCATCCATGAATTTACTTACAATAAATCCAACCAAAACAAAAGCCATGATGTTTGGAGCATACTATTAACACTATTAATATAAAGTTGCTTAATGATGATGTGGAATTTGTCCCCCATCATAAATGTTTAGGAGTGGTAATTGATAATGAGTTGTCTTTTAAGAATCATATTGACATCATATCTGGGAAGGTGTGGTCTTATTTACGACGGTTTTATGCATGTAACCTATATTTACCTTGCTATATAAAGGAAAAGTTGGCGCATGCTCTGTTAATGTCTACAATATTATATGGCATTGAGGTAGTGTCCGGTGCTACTGGTATTCACCTTCTCCACTTACGAAGAATCGCAAATTCTATAGTTCGGTTTGTATATAAGGTCCGTGGAAGAGAACATATATCTGAATATGTGAAACGGTTTATCGGATGTTTTTCGATTAAAACTGCTTCAACATCTTGCATCCTAATTGCTGTTGTTATATGTAGCCGTTTTATAACTTGATTTTTTTGCTATCTAATCTAAAAGTTATTGTTAACATGGACATTAATTACCTTGTATTCAAATTTTTATGGCTGGGGAGCCAATAATAATAATAACAAGTACTTTATATAGTAGTATAATGTATGTACGTATATCATGAAATTGTGAATTTATTTACTTTTATTATTGAATTGTTTTTTAACTCAGGTTTAAGGTAGGCTATGTAATAATTATGTACGGTCTATTAGGCCTTTTTATTACAAATGGATTAATAAATAAATAAATATATAAAGACTTCGTTTTTTGATCAGGTCATCACTCCCATACAAGAGTATAGCATTTTTTGGTGGAACAAAAGTAATTGGGTGTCGCGAAGTAATGACGTCTGGAATTTTGAGAGCCATAGTGAATTATGCCATCGACAACTTCTTGTGATGATAAGGCTGGGTTTTTAGAAATACGTACTCAATGCGTACGTATAGTACTAAAATTTACATAAAATGTAATACTTTGTATTGAAATGGTTAAGGTTACGAAAAATGGTACCATTTGCTATTATGTGAACGGATATAGGTGAAAACTTGAAGATTGATATGAAAATCACGGTTGGAAAATAAGTTTAATATATGCAAGCGGTTTTGGAAATGTGTACTAAATGTGCGAGCTGTACTAAATGGTAGTAAATTTGAAACAGTTTGCTTTATGGTGGATGAAGCTGGAATTTTTAAAAAATTTTATTGTGATCACTGTTGGTGTTAGGTTTGTGACAAATAAGTTCTTGCAGTTTTAAATTTGATATTAGGGTCGCTGTTCATGAGTAGGCCGGATATATGGTGGTGGTTTCGGAAATGTGTCCTAAAATTATACGAAACATTCTGAATGGTACTATATTTGGTTTTGGGTGAAGGGATAGACATAAAATTCTAAAATTTGATGTTTAGATTATTGATTCTATATCTGAATTGGGATATGGAGGTGGTTTCCGAAATGTGTACTATAATAGCACTAACTTTTACTAAATTTGGTATTGGGTGTGGACATAGGGCTGTTTCTGTCTGTGGTTTAGATATGGAGATTGTTTTGCAAATGTGTACTATAATTGTTCGAAAAGTGCTATACTTGGCATTGGATCAAGGAATTCAGACAAAATTCTCGAATTTTATAATTACACTACCATGGGTATCTGTGTGTGAGATTCGGAAGAGGTTTTGGAAGTGCGTGCTATAATTTTTCGAAAAGTACTAAATTGTATTCAATTTGGTATTAGATGAGGGATAGGCCTGGAATCCTCAAATTAGATGTGGATGTCACAGTTGGTGTCTTTGGTTGAGATATGGAGATTGTTTTGCAAATGTGCACCATATTTGTACGAAGAGTACTAAACGGTACTAAAATTGATATTGAGGTCTTTGTTGGCATTTGGAAACGAGATATGAGCTGGTTTTGGATATGTGTACTATAATTGTACGAAAAATACTTGTTTAATTTAGAATTGCATATGACCAAAGAATCCAGAGAGCCTACGTTCGCTTAGTACGGACCCTAGAGAGATGTTTCTAGGGCTAAAAGATAGCCTACAACTCCCCTTGGATCCTACGTTCGCTTGGCACGTACCATAGGCCTTCCTAGTCTGAAGATTTTCCCTACAACTCTCCTTGGGCCAACGTTCGCACAGCTCGGACCGTAGGCAGCGTTTCCAAATCATTTTTCTACAACTCTCAGTGGGTACTCTCTTAGTCTGAATTGCTGTTAGAGATTTCCTAAAAGCATCGGTGCTCCAGCCACCTCGGTGCATTGTGACTTTATTTTAAATATTTTTGCTCTTTCGCTAGCTACGGATCTAACCGCTTAAAAAGGTAATCTGTCGACTCGGGTTGGCAAATTCTCACAACATCTAAATAAACGATAATTTATTTTATTATTTAAACTAATCCTACTTTAGTTTTATTTATATTTTTATACCCTCCATCTTGGAAAGGAGGGTATATTAACTTTGTCATTCCGTTTGTAACATCCTTAAATATTGGTCGTAGACAACATAAAGTATATATATTCATAATCAGCATAAAATTCTAAGTCGATTTAACGATGTCCGTCTGTCTGCCTGTCCGTCTGTCTGTTGAAATCACGATGCAGCCCACATTATTCGACGTAGAGCGCCAAAATTTAGCAGAGCAATTTGTATTGTGTCTAGGATGGTTGGTATCGGTCCACGCTCTGGTACAGTCCCCATATAACGGTACCTCCCGATATTCGGTATTTTGATGATTAATGCCACATTTTTTCACTGATTTGTTTGAAAATTGGTATTTGTAGGTCATAACGGGTCCCTTTACGTGTGGCAAAACATGGTATGGTATAGCCCCCATATAAAGGTACCTCCCCATATTCGGTATTTTGATTATTTTTGCCACATTTTTCACGGATTTGTCTAAAAATTGGTATTTGTGGGTCATAATGGGTCCTAGTTCGTGTGGCGAAACATTGTATGTATAGGTCCACGTTTTGGTATAGTCCCCATATAACGGTACCTCCCAATATTCGGTATTTTGGTGATTTTTGACACATTTTTTCACGAATTTCTCTAAAAATTGGTAGTTGTAGATCATAATGGGTCCCAGTTCGAGCGGCGAGTCATTGAAATTATAGGTCCACGTTTTGATATAGCCCCCATATAACGGCACCTCCCGATAATCGACATTTTAATGGCTTTTGCCACATTTCTTCTAATGTTTCCTATACCCTAAGGTGGAGGGTATTAAAAGTTTGGCCCGGCCGAACTTTATGTTTTTTTACTTGTTTTTTTTTTTTTTTTTTTTTTTTTTTTGCTATACGGTCACGTTTCGTATGCCTGGGAAAACATTAACGTCTCATACGGAGAGAAAACGTACTAAATAGTACGAAGTTTGGTATTGGGAGAGGGAATAAAGCTAAAATCCTGAAATTTGATATTAAGGTAACAGTTGGTGTCTGTGGTTGAGAGAAAGAGCGTTAACTAAATTTGTTATTCGGTGAAGAGACAGATATTAAACCAAGAATTGTTATATTGCGATAACAGTTAACAGGTGGACTTTTAAGTTGGACTTAGTGGACACTTGCTAGTAGGAGTGAAATGTTCAGTTATTTATCATTCACAGTCCCTTAGCGAACTGGGCTCAAAATACTAGAGCAATAGTCCACAAGACAAGAAAAACTTCAATGAAAGCCGACGGCCGCTGAAAGTCGATTTTTGTTTTAGCTGTGTAAGGGTGGCATTTGATATGGTTTAGATATTTAAATTAAAGATGTATATTATAATGTTCTTTTAAATAAACATTAAACAATAAAACTAGGTGCCATTAAAGGGAACCGGGTCAGCTAGGTTAATATATATCTCAAGACATTACATACGGCATCGTCTTATCAACTCCGGCATTAACTTCTGTACCCATAGCTGTCTCATCTATGATGTCAAACTCTAGCTGACACATGAATAGATAAATGTCGACAATTGTTTTTCAATCAGCCATCCCGCCCAAACACCGCAACGCCACCGATGAAATTCTGAAATGGAGGCTATGTCAAGTTATAGACCTAAACTATTTTTCCTCTGTCCAATTATTTTCTCCTAGAAATAAATCTTAAATCTTCTTCTTGGATATACTAAAAATTCATTTTTTTTTTTTTTCTTAAAATTCAATTTGATCCTTTTCTGGAAATATACGAAACATATATAAAAAGAAATTTCCTTATAATTATCATTCTGAAAAAGCCTACAACTTACCAATTGAATATCAACATCATTACTCAGTAATCCACTCCACACATTTCATCAACATCATCCACCATTGGCCAAATTCTGATAACAAATCGATAATTCATAAGTTTCCCAACTAATCGAATATCCATTCCATTTTTCATTCGAACTCAGACTCGTTCGACATTGTTCATTCTATTATCCTATTAAACAAATACAATAAGACAAATTACTTATCACTATTATTTGTTTTTAGAATTCAGTCAGCAGTACTTGGAGATGTGTCCTAATGCCAGATTGGATATGCTGCTTCTTCTCCTGTTGCTACTCCAACTTCTTCATCGTATGAATAGAATTTTCTTTGCAAATATTTATCCAGAATAAATAAAAATCTCAAATCACATTAAAAATCAGATTTAATTTCAATTGCATTGCCAAGAGTTAGTTGTTGCTGGAGTAATGTTGGCAAATGGCAAGGCATGCCCAACACAACATAACACAAACACGAACATTGGAAGAAGCCTGAGCATATTAAAAATGAATAGAGAATCAAATGAATACACATGCATATCCCTGTGCGTGTCGGAGTGCGAGAGTAAGGATGAAACTAAGTAGCAGTCAGAATTGAATGTTAAAATAAATAAATAATTTTCTTTTCCAAAGAATTTTTGTGCAATGTACAAAGTGTTGCTTGCGTCTGGGACAGTGGTAGAAGATTTAGAAATAATATTTGGGTTCAGAAGTAATTTAGGTTATCTTATTAGAAAGGAAATAAATAACATATATTTATTTCCTTTCTAATAAGATAACAATATTATAAATTACATATATTTTATGTATTCTTGAACCAAAAACTCAAAAACATTCCCTTAGTGGAATGATCCGATTTAATAGAAGCTAACTCTAGAAGGCCAAAGTAAGTAAGTGCATTGCGTGTTTTTTTTTTTTTTTTTAATTTCCCCAGCCAAAACATGTCTCATCCAAGTAACGGCCTCGTTTCAGGATGTTTGGAGTCGATCTAGCCATGTCCGTTTGTCTGTGTGTCTAGGCGGCTGGTGAGGACGATAACTCTTGAAAAGAGTTCCGATATGGTCAAAACTTGGCACATTGTAATATATATACAAGTTTACCTAGAGTTTGAAGATGGGCATTACCGATCTTTTACTTCTAGTACTTAAACGACTAGTTCTAGTTACAAATTTAAAAAAAAAAAAAATAAAATGAATATCTTAATATTTTAATATTTGGATAAAACTAAGTTCAGGAGGACAATGAACCATATTGATCTGCTCCTTGTTGTACTATTTCTACATAAGATCAAAATTGTGAATAACTAAAAAATTACCCTGTCTTATACCCTAAGATATCTCATATCGAATGAAGGAAGTATCCGATGTAGTTGAAACTTGCCAATCTAAATGGCTGAAACTAGATTTGAATGAATAAAATTTTGCACGTGGTTAATGTTAGTTGCGGTAAGAGTGGAATAATGAACTTGATTCAACATTGGCTTGAATCTAGCAATTTCGAATTTTTGTTATACTTGGTGCGAAGCGGTGGGAAATAGCTGGGTTTTAGAAATTCGAACAATAAGTGTACTAAAGTTAACCAAAAACAAGTAAGCAAGGGCTATAGTCGTGCGGGGCCGACCATGTGATACCCCACAACACTGCAACATGTTAGAAGCCCTCTTATGTCCTAATCCATTTTGGAAGATTTCGCGTTTGAAACTATGTCACGCAGATATTACCCTAAGCATTTTGAACAGGGACATTTGCCCAATATTTACGAACTATGTCGTGTTGTTAGTTGTTGTGCAAAAATGCTAGAATTCTTCCCTGTCCTTATCGCTCTTTCTAAGCATGTCGAATGGCTTCAACTGTGTATCAGGATTTTTTTCTGTTTTTGGGTCATTTGAACCATCTCCAAAAGCAAGAGGCCCCTCTGAATCTCCAAATTTAGACTCATCTATATGATTTTCCTGTCTACGATATTTGGCTATCGTCAGATATCGCCTGTAACTAATGCTGGTATTATTTACTCAAAGTAGTGGCCCATTCTACCCAAAGTCCTTAACTCTAACTTCATGCGAGATTTTGTATCGTTTGCTTTCTATTTGTATTATAACGGCTGCAAAATCAGGAACATGTTTTGTTGGTAAATTTCAACCCCTAAATATACTGCGCACATCCCAACAATAGGCCTAGCCATTCTGAGCCTAAACCTATCCTTTTCGTGAGGATCTGACGATAATTGCAATATATATATACAATATCCCCAACCTGTGTTGTAAGGTGAAAAAATATTACAAAATATACACTTTAATATTATAAGTCAAAATCGCATGCGATAAAAAATATGAAAAAATAAAAATATGTCACAAAATACTACAAAATCTATATTAATATCATTTTAGGCGTCTTTTTATGCGTTTTTTTTTTAGATTTTATCCTTTTATGCCATGAGGGCATTCTGGGCTGACAAAATTTGTCAAAATCGGTCCAGCCATTCTTGAGATATAAGCATTTTAGCTAACATCCCCTTCCTTTGTATACATACATTGTATATATTTCTCTATATGTAGCCGAAATATTTACTATCGGCATCTACGTAACCTGACCTGTTCGTCTATTTGTGAAATTTGTGAAAATTTGATTTTATTTAACTCAAATGTCATAGCCTTTTTCAACCACTAAATATTACCCGATGACCATCAAAATTGAAAGGCGTCTGCCCAGCCCTAAGCTCTAGCCCCATGCTAACTTCCGCGTCGATTGGTCTATAATTGCGACATGTAGAGCAACTGCAAAATCAGGAATTTTTCAGTTTTTGGTCCATTTCAACCCCTAAATATTATGCGATCATCTCCAAAATCTGACCCTATCCACACCTTCATTCTGAATTTCGTGAAGATCGGACTATAATTGCGACCTGTAGAGTGATTACAAATTAACATGGACAGACGGACAGACGGACGGACGGACATACATAGGTAGATCGACTCAGCTCGGTGAGATAGGAAGATCCATATATACTTTCCCATGTGGGAAATCAATATTTCGTGGTGTTACATAATTTTTGGCTCAATCAAACTTATAATACCCCAACACAAAGTGTTGTAGGGTATAATTAAATTCAAAGTTGATATAGGAAGGTGGCTGGGGAATATGTAAGAATGTAAGGGTTGGGTGTACGAATAGAGCTGGGCTTTCCAAAATACTTCAGGCCAACGGATTTGTATCCGGAGATTTTGGTGGTCATTGTGCGCTAGAAACGAAGCGAGGAACCTCATTTTTTATCCATTCTTTTCGCGATAATATTCGTCTTTTTTTTGATGCCACGATCGATTAATACGAGCGGAGCGTGACCATCGGCTTTTATGGCGGCCCACACCATCACCATGGCAGGCGCTTGAGTTCTCGTAGCCAACCGAAGGTGCACATTTTCTGCTGACCTCTTTGGCAAGTAAACACGATCATTTTGTTTGCTTACAAACTGCTGGACATCGAATGTTTTCTCATCGGAGACGGAGAAAACCAAATTCGGCAGTTCACCATTTCGACCCAGCGAAGCAACTCTTTAGTTCTTTTGAGTCTATTTTCTTTCTGTTGCGGAGTAAGTTCTTGAACTTTTTGGAATTTCAATGGCTTTACCCCGAGCTAAATTTTCAATATTTACCGAATGAAATATTGGGATATGTTCAACTCCACCCGCCACTGTGACGCGGGTTCCTTCACTTCCTTGACGTCGGGCTACGCTACCAGTATCACAGTAACCAGCGATGGTACGAGGCACAAAAGATTTATTCACACTTAAATACTGGAGAGCTCTAACCATAGCCACTTGTGGTTTTCCAGCCAAATATAAATAAATCACACTATTACGCTTGAATTGGATCATGAATAACTTTTCTCTGGAAAATTCTCACCAAAATGCTTTTGTACGCTTGTAAACAATATAGTGAGCTGTCGCTGGAATAGTTTTAACAGTTATCAGACGAGTGGCTTAAAAATGACAGCTGTCTGAAATTGGTTGCAGTTTTTTCATCTCACCCTGTATATTCTTGATCCGAATAAGACTTTATATAGGTTTAGCCATATCCGTTCCTCTGTTCGTCTGTGGAAATCTCTCTAACTTCCAAAGGAAATGAAGTAGGTTGATAAAATTTTGTTGAGATGAATTTTAGGTCTGTAGAATTTTTGGTTGCCCCCATATAAATGTACCGTATTTGTGGGCTGTTGTGTCATAATTTTGTACCGAATTTACTACAAATTTGTAGGTGGTTTTATCAGTATGTAGGACACAACAGTTTAAAAACTGTCTATATAGGTCTAAGATATCGCGCATTTTCACTATATTTGCCATATTTTTTCCGGGATGGTTTCAAATTTGTCCTGTGATTTCGTGATATGTACTACCTCTTATGAAAAAAAATTTGCCAAAAATAGGTCCAAGGTATTCGGTATTTTCACGAATTTAGGCTTCCTATCACAGAAAATTTTCTTCTGCTTCGTATAGGCCCCATATAATAGCTTCTTCCTATATTCGGTATTTTGATCATTTTTGCAATAACCATCAACGGAATTATTTTAAAGCTGACATTTGGTGTTGACAGTAGATAGTATATTCTCTGATAGAACACTTTCTATATAGCCCCACATTTTTTTAACCGTCATACAACCAAACCGAGCGATATTCGATATTTTGATGATTTGTATTAAATTTTTCGTTTATATTTGACATTTGAAGTTCGTCATTCCGTTTGTAACTTATCGAAATAATAATTTTAGACGCAACAAACTGTACATATTCTTGATAAGCGTAAAATTCTAAGACGTTTTAGCCTTGTCCGTCCGTCTGTTGTAATCACACTACAGTCAAAACAAATTAAGGTAGGAAGCTAAAATTTTGCACTTTATCCCATTGCATAGAATTATCTGTATAAGTAAGATGATTTTAGTCAACTTTTCAACGGAAATGTCTAGAAAATTCGCACAAGGAGTTCCTTGTGAGTACTTTACCCCCAGAAATAGATTTGCCTATATAGGTCCACAATATCGTATATCCACTATATATCGGCACCTTCCGATACTCGGTATTTTTAAGATTTTAACAGAATTGTTAATGGATATTATTTTTTTAAAATTTCCTATTTCGTTCCAAATGATGTAAGGTATTAAAAATTCGACCCGGCCGAACTTACTTTAAATTAAATCTGCTAAATGGCGGAACTGCTCCTTAATGCTTTATTAATTGAACAATAAATCATTTCCCAACTCTCCCATTCTCTATAAAACATACACCAAAAATTAACTCTTCCAGAGAGCAACCCTGTAGATTGTACCTTAATTATAGAGTGACATTCTTCATTTTTGGATGCTACACTTTAAACCACTTTATATTTTTTTATGTGTTCCTTATTTTCCTATATATTAAATGTCTTTTGTGAAACTCCCAATTTTTGACTAATTAACACACTGTGTTGAATTACTTCTGCCTTTCCCACCGGCAAATCCCGCGGAACAATGTAAAGTCAAGTGATGAGGCAAATACACTTTAGAAAAGTGAATGGAGAAAAGTGTTGGCACGAATAAAAATTAAAGTCATACTCGAACGAACAGACAAACAAACAGACGAATGCAACAACAAAACCAAAGCTAGCTAAAGATGAACAAAAAGAAAATAAAAACAATATTAAGTGTTGTTGTTTCTTTACCCACTTGTTGAAAATCAGCAAAGGAACAACAGAAATGAGAAAAACCTGCCCCTCCCAGGATTCTAAGGCTGGTAGTAATGCTAATGCCAACAGTGATCCCAATGATGATGCTGGCGGTTGGCATGAGACAAACAAAAACCGGAGCAAAACAAAACAAAAAAGCAAACTGTTAATGCTAAAACTTCGCTAACATTTTGGGTAAATAAATGTAAACAATGAATTACGGAATCATGAAAGCAAATTGACTTTAATGCAAAAATCAAATATTTACTCAGCAGCCAGGCAAAAATGTTCGCAACTAACACATCCATGAACATATCCTTTTTCACTCACACACATATATATATATATACGTTTATAATATGTAAGCAAATGGGAGGATTTGTCCTTTTGTTATGGCATGGTCCAATATGTAAGCTCATAGATGTCGGAGAATGCTTGTCGTTGCATTTCCATGTTTGGGTTTTGTGGCAAATGCCTGGCAGCGACTGTTCTGTAGAAAAATTACATTCAACATATTGCCGTGGAACAAATATCGGAATGAATCTATATTCAAGATTTCATGTGTTACTTTAACGAGGGCTGTTCGATAATTTAAAATTAGTGCGGAATACTTCAATAGCGGTAAGTGCAAAAAATGAAGTAAGTAAGTAAGTCAAAGCTAGAAAGGAACAAGAAAAAACCAATAAAAAAATTCTTAAAGTCGGGCGGGGCCGACTTTATGAAACCCTACACTACTTTGCTAATTTAGTAGGGCTCCACATAACAATTAAAAGTTTTTATGGGAGAATTCAATCATACCCGCTATGATTATAATTTTAATTTAAAGTTCAAAAGACTAAATATGCCTTAGCATTTGTATCTTTTAAATTCGGACTTGTATTGCATGTTTGATATATATGGGAGCTATATCCAAATCTGAACCGATCTTGATAAAATTTGGCAAAAATATTTCTGAGCTGTATTTCATATATTTCCCTGAATATCGTTGTTAGGGAGTGCGTATTACGGCTGTGGGTAACATATATAACAAATCGGATGAACAATATATATGGGAGCTATATATATATATATATATATATATATATATATATATATATATATATATATATATATATCTTCACCAAATTTGACATACTTGCTTCCAGACTCAATTCGGTCGTAAGTGTCAAATTTCATCCCATTTGGACAAATATTAGACGTTTGGTGAACAATAAAAAGTAAACCGGACGAAGTTATATATGGGAGATATATTCAAATTCGAACCGATCTCGATAAAATTTTGCAAAAGAATTTCTGAATTTCCCCAAATATTGTTGTTACAGAGTGCATATTACGTCTGCGGAGGCCTAAAAATCACGTGTGGTGCACAATAAAATGCAAATTGGACGAAGATATGTGTGGGAGCTAAATCTAAATTTTTACCAATTATCTCCAATTTCAATAGGGTTCGTCCTTGGGCCAAACAAATGATTTGTGCAAAATTTAGTCTGCATCGGGTAATAAATGCGAACTGTACTTTGTTCACAAAAATACATGGACAGACGGACGGACGGACATGCATAAATCGACTCAGAATGTGATTCTATACAGATCATCAAAAGGAACTATGGGTCTATCTCGTTTCCTTTTGCCTGTTACAAACAAATGTACAAAGACATAATACCCTGACCACCTTGTGGTGTATTGACTTCGGGGGGCCGAACTTTCAATACCTTCCTTCTTAGGGTAAAGGAAACATTTGTGTATAAAATTATCTGAATTCAAGCGTGTTTCACTTTAAACTTAATTTACCTGTAAGACCATTTGCATAATGCAGTTAAATTTATCAAAAAACCATAACGTGAGTGAGGCCGTTATATGGGGTCATACCAAAACTTGAAACTCTATAGGCAATTTTTTACTTCAAGGATTGTCATCTATCAAATCTGAAATGTGACTAGGATTTTCAAAATGCCGAATATCGGTGGGTATAGTCATATATGCGCTTTAGGAAAATGTAAAACTAAATATTCAATGTTCTGCCACCGGGCTAGAACCCATTATGAACTGCAAATACCAATTTTTATCAAAATTCCGATTATCGGGAGGTGCTGTTGTATGGGAGCTATACTAAATCTGTGGACCTATACATACGATGTTTCGCCATACGAGCTAGAACCCATTTTGACCTTCAAATACCAATTTTTAGACAAATTCGTGGGAAAATGTGGCAAAAATCATTAAAGTACCGAATATCGGGAGGTAGCGTTATATTGGACTATACAACAACGAGGCAATGTTCATACAATGTTTCGCAACCGGAGCAAGAGCCCATGATGACCAGCAAATTCCAATTTTTAGACATATCCGCGAAAAAATGTGGCAAAAATCATCAAAATTCCGAATATCGGGAGGTACCGTTATATGGGGGCAATAAAAAAACCGTGGACCTATACAAACAATGTTTCGCCATACGAGCTAGAACCCATTTTGACCCACAAATACCAAAATTTTTAGAGAAATTCGTGGGAAAATGTGGATAAAATCATCAAAATACTGAATATCGGGAGGTACCGTTATATGTGGGATATACGAAAACGTGAACATGCAATGTTCCGCCTGTGAAATGAAAACCTTTTATGTCTCATATATACCAATTTTTAGACAAATCCGTGTAGAAATGTGGCAAAAATCTTCAAAATACTGAATATTGTGAGACACCGTTATATGGCGGCTATACTAAAACATGGACCGATATATCTCATTTTAAATTCCCTCCTAGACACAATACAGTTTGTTCTGACAAATTTTGAAGGTCTACGTCAAATAAGGTGGAGGGTATAAAAAAGAAAAAGGCGGGTGCAGTCGTCTATTCCGACCCTATACCACTAATGCCAAATAGGTGATATTTCTATGTCAGATACTTAAAAAAAAAAAACTAAAAATATTGAAAATTATTCATTTAGGCTAAAAAATCATAATTTGAAGACAATTTTGACCTACTCAATATTCTGATATCTTGGATAACATACATTTCGAATTATCACTTAAAATTTTTTCCCTTCATTAACCCTCTACCCACAATGCTGCTTCCTTTGTAACATCTCAATGTCAGAATAATAGTTTTGTTTTCATCGTGGTCTACAATATTTCCGGCGGTTTCTCTTCGCTCCTACTCCAGGCACATGTGTCTATGAGGGTTTCTCCTTTCCTTCTGTTGTTAGTTTCAATTTTTTTTTTAGTTTTCTTCTAATATAGCTGTGTGGAAATTTGTTATTGTTGTATTCTCGAACGTCATGTTTTCGAAAGTTATCTTTAATATTTCCGGCTGTACGTGCTCATGTGGAAATCGTTTGGCATCATCCAAAAGCAACCACAATCGTAAAATTGTGGCACTAAAATTTTCTGCATCCTCTTTTATCTTGCACTGCACACGAACATCTGCGGAATGTACAGAGAGAGAGAGAGAGAGAGAGAGAGAGACATCATACAAATGAAATTTTCAATTTCGGAATAACATTGACCGCCAAGGGTAAATAGAATAAATTGTTGATCGACCAAAAATTGGATTGCAATAATTTTAGAGTTCATGGCTAGATGGGTATATAATTTTCATAATTTTTCCAAAAAATACTATGTAACAAAACATAATTACAGAAAAATTCCATAAGATCATGAAGGTAGAGCTAAAATAGAAGATAGGTGTATTGGCGCTTTGAAAATTAACAACGCAAAGTAATACTACTTGGTGCCGTTGGCAATATAACTGACGCCAATGCGAGAAACGCCCTTCAAACGGGATCACAGTAAGTCCAAACATTTAAGATTCATAAAATTCTACTGTAAGTCCCAGATGCATAAAAACCTTCAAACCAAAAATTCATAAACGATAGGTCCACGTTTTGGTATATCCTCCATTTAAATATACCGCCAGATTTAAGATTTTTTTGCGTTTTATTAACAATTTTAACCCGATTATCGATTTTACTGTAAATTGACCGTACAGGGTGAGATGAAAAAAAATGCAACCAAATTCAGACTGCTGTCATCTCGTCCGACAGCTGTTAAAATTATTCTAGTGACAGCCCATTATATTGTTTACAAGCGTATAAAATCATTTTGGTGGGAATTTTCCAGAAAAAAAAAGTTATCCGTGATGGAATTCAAGCGTGATAGTGTGATTTCTTTATATTTGGCTGGAAAACCGCAAGTGACTATGGTTAGAGCACTCCAGCATTTAAATGTGAAAAAATCTTTTGGGTCTCGTACCATCGCTCGTACGGAAGAAAACAGCAACATCAGCAGAAATGGTTCGAACAGCAAAGAAGCGACTGGATCGAAACCCGCGTCGCAGTGACCGAAAAATGGCTCGTAAGCAGAACATATCGCAATATTCCATTCGGCAAATATTAAAAAATGAGCTCTGGGTAAAGCCATTGAAATTCCAAATAGTGCAAGAAATTACACTGCATCGGAAAGAAAATCGACTCAGAAGAGCTAAAAAGTTGCTTCGCTTGGCCGGTAGTGGTGAACTGCCGAATTTGGTTTTGTCCAGCAATTTGTAAACAAACAAAATGATAGTGTTTACTTGCCAAAGAGGTCAGCTGAAAATGTGCACCTTCAGTTGACCACCAGAACTCAAGCGCCAGCCATGGTGATGGTGTGGGCCGCTATAACAGCCGATGGTCGCTCTTCGCTGGACTTAATCTACCGTGGCATCAGAATAAATTCCCAATATAATCTTCTGTTATTTCCGACATTTTTTGCTTTCATTCAATAAAATTTAAAAAAATGTAAAAATGATGACGTTTGACTTTTTTGCAGTTTTTTTTTTTTCACCCTGTATGCGTAGACAGTAGAATTGTCAATACAGATCTGTGTTTTGTATAGTCTCCAATAAGGAGTTTTTCATGATTTGTGTCAGACTCTCACGGAAAATGTTCCCTATTTGGAATTTGAAGTTCCTGCAACATATAAAAGAAAATTGCACATGGAGGTCCACGTCTCCCTACATTCGGTATTTTTATGATTTTAGCAATATTAATTAACTGTTTTTTTTTTTGAAAATTTACAAATTCTTCCAAATTATGGAGAATATTCAAAGTTCGGCCTTGCTGATTTTTTACTTGTTACCCCTATTTTCGTAATCTACAGGATTCTCCTGTTATAATAAAAAAAAAACATTAAAACAAATTTAATGCATGGAAATACGACGCTTTTATTTACAGTTTTTTTTTAACATAAGCACTTTTTGTTCTTAAAAATAAGACTGCGTGGAAAATGTATCGATCATGCCGATTTCGATTTTTTCCAGTATCGACAAATTTTTGGCAACCTCGCCCTGAAAACTGCAACAAAATTAAAAAAAAAAAAACCTCAGTCAATGTGCTTTCCGAAGGACTGAACCAAAATTGTACCTGAACTAAGTTTGATATAAATATTGCAACGTGTGCGATTCTAACTATATCGACTACTTCCTATAATTTATATGAGTTATGTGATAATTTCAGTGAAATCAAAATTTTAGCCTTTGTGGGGAAGGCACCTGAAGGTGTAAGCCGATAGATATCGGCCACACCACATCACAGATTACACCAGATTTTATGAAATCGAATGCTTATTTCGCATTTTATGATTATTTTTTGTTAAATGTTTAACCCCTTGTGGGTGAGTTACCAGAAGGAGTAAACCGATATATCCAATCTTCACAGAAATCTTGTGTAGGTACAAATATAAGGTTGGTTGAAATTTGAAGAAAATCGGGTGCTTATTTCGTATTTAATTGACATTTTGATTATTTAAAATGTTGATCATTTGTGGGAGAGGTGCAAGAAAAAGTGTGCTAATTTCTATGATCTAGACAACAAATATTATGTTAGCAAAAATATTGAGGTATGTGAAATTTAAAGAGAAACGGGTGCTTATCTCGTGTTTCAAGAGAGATCTAATTTTTCATAATTTTAATTCGTTGTGGGGGAGTCCGAACCACTCCAAATATTCCATCTTCTCACCCGATCTTTTGTTGATATAAATATTGAGATGGGCCGAGTTTAAAAGGAATCAAATGGTCATTTCGTGTTTTATGAGCAAATGGGGTTGGTATCAGACAGCAACAACAGATCATATATTTATAGAAATATTGCAGATTGAAGAAAATGGAACTCTTATTTCATAATAAATTTTAAAAATCTTAGAACTTCATTGGGAATGTATATGATCCCGTGGACTGATATTGTCCATATTTTCACTTCACCTAGCATTGATACAAAAAATAAAATTTGGAAAGGTTGAACAAAATCGGATGATTCTTTCTCTTTATATGAAATAAATTGTTTCTTGTTTGTGAAAAACTTTTCCTTTTTTGAGAGACGTACCATGAGGAGTGGTTCTAGAATACACATATCCGAATTCGATCTTAGTTTGAACCGAATCGGGTACTCTATTCGAGGGTTATCGTGAGCACTAGCCAATCAAACAGACGAACAGACACCCCAAAATGGAGTCCTAAAACCATTATAAACATATTTTTTTTAAAATATGTTTTTAGAACTCCTTGAGCTATCGACTTGGATTTTAATTTTTTCAGGGGCTTCTGGAGCTTTTAACGTTGAATTTTTATTTTTTTCAAAATTTCTTTGAGTTATCAAAGTAGACTTCTAAATTTTGGTTAAATATTGCTGGAGTCATCAACGAGGATAATTTTTTATAGGACTCCTGAAGCTCTCAAAATTTATTGGAAAAAATTTATTTCGTCGGTTCAATGAATGTAAATTTATTTAAAATGAAAAAAAGTTGATAAAGACTCTTAAAAAATATATTTGTAAAGACTCCTAGCGAGGTCTTGAAGATCTTTCAACTGGGATTTTGAAACAAATTTTTGCTATAGTCCCAAAAGCATTTAATGTGGTTTTTAATAATACTACAGTTGTTAACGTACATTTTTTGAAGATCTCTCTTAATGTAGATTTTTAAAAAAACATTTTTTCAAAGGATATTTGAATATTTTTTCAAGCACTATCATATATATCACTTTAAATTATTTAAAACTATATTTAAATATAATTTTAATTTAAAAATATTTTTTCAAGGAATATAAAATGTACACGCCATTTCCCAGTTTGAGTGTAAATTTCTTTGCACAGACATTCAGTTAGAGGGAATCATATTGTTATCAATGCAAACTATGGCCCTTGAATTTATGTTTTGTGAGTTTTTTTCGGAACCATACCAAAATCAATTTTTTTACTTCCCCCAAAAAATTTGTCAGTCTTAAATCATTGAAATCGACAGAACAACAAGTGATATTGACAAAATGCAATGGGAAAACCATAAAATACTTAGCAACGAAAATCTCTGGTGACACTAACAGCGATATCATAGCCGCAATTGACTCGACGATGGCTTTCAGCATAGGGAATGTGTATGGTGATGTCCAGGAAGAAAAACAAAACAAGGAAGCATCCCTAAAAAATGCAACCACACCATAACGGCTTGCCATTATCATTCCCGCTCTGCAAGGAGATGAGACAGAACATGTAAAAAACATAACTTTACACTTTGTCTGGAACTACATGACAGCAAGGCAGGCGAGGCATACATCCAACCAGCCAGCCAGCTAGTCGGTCACTTAGTCATTCAGTCGATGAATGGATGCAATGTCACTCATTCACTCACTCACTCACTCTTTCAGTCAGTCAGTCAGTCATTCACTCGGTTATTCATTCATTGGTATTGTTGATGTCGGTCGACTGACAATGTACTTTTTTATGGCATTGTTTCAATATGATGATGGTGTCAGTTCTTGTCATCGTGTTAGCACCAGTAGCAGTACCAGAGCAGAGCACAGCCAGTCAGCCATCCAGCCAGCACATCCATGTCGTCTCATCAATGAGTGTCAGGCGACAATGAAGTAGCATTGCGGAAAACAACACAACAGCAGCACCAACAACAACGACAACAACGAGAAATTGAATACCGTGATAACTGACAGCAATTGATACATTGAAATGAATATTTAATTTCAAGTGATGTCTCTCTGTGATTTGTGAACTGGTTTTTGTTTTATCCCCAGCGAGAATGCAACCAACACCCAAAAGTTTTTAAATCACCCACCCTCACACACAAAAAAAAAAACGCCATTGGAATCCATCAGTGAAATGGTGGTGGTGGCGTTGTAGTTGTTACAGTTGCCTGATATCTGATGCAGATATGAATATTGTTAAATAAGCAAGTATGTATGTATCGGTATCGGTATCAATGTATGTAACTTTTATACCGATTTTATAACAATCGCTTTTGTTGCAAAAATTCCAAGTCATTGAACCATTCTGTTCCAATTACTATTGAAATATCTGCGATTTTTTTAGAATTTCAAATCGAGAGGATCTTTTTGAATAAATTTTTAGCGGAAAGTAGAACAAACGTAAATTTCACTTTGTATTGACTGAGGGATAAGATGCAACCTGTATATGCATATCAATATTTTGCAATTAAGACAGTGTCGTTTAAGATATAGTATTTTAATTATATCCTACACCATAAGGTGGTCAGGGCATTATGTCTTTGAGTATTTGTTTGTAACAGGCAAAAGGAAACGAGATAGACCCATAGTTCATTTTGATGATCTGCATAGAATCAAATTCTGAGTCGATTTATGCATGTACGTCCGTCCGACCGTCTGTCTGTCCGTCTGTCCATGAATTTTTGTAAACAAAGTACAGTTCCCATTTATTGTCCTATCCAGACGAAATTTTGCACAAAACATTTGTTTGGCACAAGGACGAACCCTATTGAAATTGGAGATAATCGGTCAAAATTTAGATATAGCTCCGGTCCGATTTATCGGTCAAAATTTAGATAAAGCTCCCATATATATCTTCGTCCGATTTGCCTTTTATTGTGCACCAAACGTGTAATATTAGCCCGAATAGTATGGAATTTTGCACTTACAACCAAATTAGGCCTGAAAATAAGTATGCCAAATTTGATCGAAATCGGTTCAGATATAGCTATAGCTCCGATATATATTATACATCCAATTTGTTATTTTTGTCCTCCGCAGCCGTAATATGCACTCTGTAACAACAATATTTGGGGAAATATTGCAAATACAGCTCAGAAATACATATGCTAAATGTTATCGAGTTCGGTTCAGATTTGGATATTGCTCCCATATATAACTTCGTCCGATTTACATTTTATTGTGCACCAAGCGTCTAATATTTGTCCAAATGGGATGGAATTTGGCACTTACGACCGAATTGAGTCTAGAAGCTAGTATGCTAAATTTGGTGAAGATCGGTTCAGATATAGCTATAGCTCCCATATATATTGTTCATCCGATTTGATATATTTGTTACCCACAGCCGTAGTATGCACTCCGTAAAAACGATATTCAGGGAAATATATCAAATCCAGCTCAGAAATATCTTTGCCAAATTTTATCGAGATCGGTGCAGATTATCTGATTTCAAATTAATTGTGCACCAAATGGGTAATACAAGTCCGAATTTAAAAGATACAAATGCTTCGGCATATTTAGTCCTTTGAACTTTAAATTATAATTATAATCATAGCGTGTATGATTGAATTCTCCCATAAAAACTTGTAATTGTTATGTGGAGCTCTACTAAATTAGCAAATAAAGTATCATAAGTCGGCCGACTTTAAGACTTTCTTTCCGGTTTTTTATATTACAGATATCAACGTGCAAAAAAATCGTAATTTTAAATTCGAATAATATCTAGCCATTGTGGTACCACTATCGATATGATCTGTTGCATAAGATTGTTGGACGTTTTTAAAATTTTGGTTTATTCAGAATTTTAAATTCCTTAGAACAACAACTGTGCATAAGAGACTGTTACTTTGTGCATAGTTTGATGTCATATCTGAGTTTCCATATCGACAGAGTGGATATTGCAGCAAATATATAGGTATGTATGCATCCACATGAGATATTTGAACGAGTTTGTTCATTTGTTGCACACAATGAAATTGAGTGGAAACCCGCGTTTATATTTAGGTTGTCAGTGTAAAAACAAAACAGGCAATTAAAAGTAGACCAGCAAACATTTTATACAAAGTTATATTAGATGCCTAAGGAATATGAAGAAAATTAATTTTTACCTTCATCAGGATATGAAGTACATGTTGTTATGTTTATGGGCCCAGATGGAATTTTCAATATATTTTAAATATTTTTTTTTTTTTTTGAGTACTGAATTATCAACCTCGATTTAGATTTTATAAAATAAATTTTTTTTGAGGACACATTACTTTTCTATATATAAAAATTTATTTTTTTAAAAATCTATATTTTTATGATATTTTCAAACTATTTACGTGCTATTTTTTGAGCAGCTCCTTGAGCTATCAGCGCAGTGTATATGAAAAATATATGTTGTAAGGACTCCTTGAGCTATAAACGTTGGATTTCCTTGAGCTATCAGCGCATATTTCCTAAATTTTTGTTAAGGACTTCATCAGCAAGGGTTATCTATTTTTAATGATGATGACTCTAGAGCTTGACAACATGGATTAAAACAAAGTATTTCAAAGAATCCTAGATCTACCAAAGGAAGATAAACATTTTCCTAGGACCCTTAAAGATGCTATCGTGGATTTCTTATTTATTTTTAGAGTTCTGAACATAGATTTTAAAAGTCTCTCAGAACTACTTATGGGGATATTTTAACAAGTAAGAAAAGGCTACAGTCGTGCGGGGCCGACCGTTGAATACCCTACAACACTATAATAAACGATAGAGTTTATATAGGCGAGAAACTCGAAAGAATTCCACAAGATATTGTGACAAATAATAAAAGAGAACCATCAGGTTTCGTTCTCTAATTTTCGAATAATAGCAACTTAAACTAATTTGCTCATTTCCAATTTATTGGTAGATGTTGCACTTAAATGGTCTTCCTAGATCTGGAACCAATATTTCCCAAAGACCTATAATCTCTCTGAAGGGGCAAAAGATTATCATTTATTATTGTTTTTTGACTGAAACGCATCTATATGAGATACAGACATTTGACTATATTCTTCAACGAAAACAGCGTTAACGAAATAGTCAGAAGTGTGCCTTTCCTGCATTTGTGAATTCTCCAAAAAGTCACTGGAATGGACATTTTCGTATTTTGTCTACAAAAGTTGGCAAACTATTTCACACATTAAATAATTTTGACTGCTTGGCTTTTGCAATGTCCGGTAACCCCCATTCAAATGTGCGTAAGGATCGGGCGATAATTACGACCTGCTGACAATTTTGCAGTTTTTTGGTCCATCGAAATATATGGCGATCATCTCCAAAATGAGTAGGCTTCTATTCTGACCCTCATCTTATCTCCATGCAAAAGTTCGTAAGGATCAGGCCATAAATGTTAGTTTTGTTAGCTGTAGAAATAGTACCAAATGTTTAATTCAAAATGAAAATATGCCAAAAATATGACAAAATTGAAAAAATATGAGAAAATTTACAAAATCAATATTTTCGTCTTTAGAAAGATATTTTTATGCGACTTTTTAGGCGTTTTTTCTTTTCTGCCAAGAGGCCATTCAGAATTAATGAGAACTGTCGAAATCAGTTCAGCCGTTCTCGACAATCAATATTTCGTGGTGTTACATAATTTTTGGCCCAATCAAACTTATAATACCCCCAACACATAGTGTTGTAGGGTATAAAAATCTTTTAAGGAGCCTATTTTTCACAGACTCACAGAGCAATCACCGTTTTTTTTTTTTCAATTTTTTGTCGTCAATTTTTCGAAAAGAATTTGCAAGGACTTTCATTGCTAAAAAATGTGAATACTTTTTTTGCGAGGACTCTCTGCGCCATTGACGTGGATTTTTTTTAAAAAAGATTTTTAAGAGGACCTCAAACCCAAAAACGTGGATTATTCAAAAATAAATAAATAAATAAAATAGCAAGGACTCTTAACGCTAGCAACATAAATTCTTATGCCCTACCAATCTATGTTTTGGGGGTATTATAAATTTGAATGGGCCAAAAATTATGAAACACCTCGAAATATTGGTCCCCGACTCAGGGACCAATATATGGATCTTCCTATCTCGTCGAGCTGAGTTGATCTACATATGTATGTCCATGTTAATTTCTAATCACGCTACAGGTCGCAATTATGGCCCGATTCTCACGAAATTGAAAATTGAGGTGGGGTTAGTGTCAGAGAAGAAGCCTATTGTTTTTTGGGGACCATTCCAAAATATTTATTTTTGCTGTTGCTCTACTTGCCGCAATAGACATCAATTTCTTTTTCTAATCTCTTTTTTTATACCCTCCACAATAGTATGGAGGGTGTATTATGAAAAATGGATGATGTAGGTTCACGTTTTGGTATAGCCCGCATATAACGGTACCTCCCGATATTCGGTATTTTGATGATTTCATCGAATATTCTTTCAAATTTGGTATTTGATGTTCGTAATGGATGCTACAGCATAGGACAGAAAATTATCTGTGCAGGTCCACGTCTTCGTAAAGCCCCCATATTACGGGACTTCCCGATATTCGGTATTTAGATGATTTTAGCGACATTATTCACCGGAATTGTTTCAAATTTGGTATTTGAAATTTATAATTGATATTACAGCCTATGACAGAAGATTGTCTGTGCAGGTCCAGACTCTAACATAACGGCTACATTCCGTATATTTAAGATTTCAACAGAATTTTTAACGGATTTTTTTTTTGAAAATTCCAAATTCGTCCCGGCCGAACTTACAGCTTGTTTAACTGTTTTTTTTTTTTTTTTTTTTTTTTTTTTTTTTGAAAATGTCCAAGTGGTGGAGAATATTCAAAGTTCGTCCCGGCTTTTACTGCTTTTTAACTTGTTTCACCTTACAACACTATGTCTTGGATGTATTTTATTCAGGTCGGGATTATTATCCGATCTTCAGGAAATTTTCCATGGGGGAAATTGAAATGTATATTAAGAAGGGAAATGAAGATGTATATTAAGGATTTCAAATGGACCAGAAATAGAATATTTTCCTGATTTTATATAATAATATATATTTTCCCACGGATTCTCAGAGAGATGAAGGAGAAAAAAAGGAGTAAGTCATAAACGTGGGTTGCCATTTTTTTGCCAAAACTCTCTGGGCTCTATACTTGGATTTTAAGGAATATTTGTTTAAGGATTACCAGCCTCAATTTTAAACGTTAAATTTACAAAAATCCTAGAGAAGCCAGCCTGGATTTTAAGGACATTTTCAAAGACTGTCTGAGCTATAGTTGCCAGACAACTTTGTTCTTGAAGAACATAATTGGACTTTAATTAATATTTATGTAAGGACGCCTAGAGTGGTTTAAAGACTATAAATGAATTTATAAGACTCTCAGGATATTTTTGAATATTTTTTTTATCGAAAACGATCTACGATTCTGTAATCAACATTTTTTGAGAACTATCAGACATCAATTTGTTTTTCTAATTTTTTTCTGTTTTTTTTTTTTTTTAGTTAAAATTTTTTAAAACGTGTTTTTTATAGGATATGTGGAATTTCCATTTTTCTAGAGCTAAGAATTTGATTTTTAACAATGCTTTTTTTGGAATTTGAATTGTTCACGCATTTTGCTTCCCGGAATTTTAGGTTTACCAAATTTGATATGGAAAGCCCCCATGTAGCCCCATGATAAATTACGTTTTATAAATATTTTACATTTTTTCAGTATTCTCAGGTTTATGACCATTTATGTCTATTATTTTGTTCCAAATATGTATATGTTGCGTTTTCAAAAGGAAGCGGTACACATTCTTTCGATGTCATGCTGCATAAACGATCAAATTACTGCTAAAATAATAGTTCTCTAAAATCTTCTCATTATCCCTTCTCTGCTCACTGGGTTACTCGATTATTTGCACAGATCCACAGCAAAACTCAATCAAATACATAATAGTTGGTGGAACTTTTTGACAACAACTTAAACACACCTTGAACAACTTAAAAGCCAGCCGTCGTGTCATCGTCTAAGCGCACAACGAAATTCAACTTTAAACCACCCCCACAACTCCCGATGCCTTAAATATTTTATTTGTATTTGTATTCGTAAACGTTACGTTGACGTCTAACGGTAACTTTGCATAGTTTAAAAGTCATTAAAAACTTTCTAAACTAGTTTGAAAGTTGGCAAATTTGATTGAAATTGCAAACGTATACATTTTGTAAATGTTCGTCTTTTTCTAGTTGTCTCGTCTCATTTCGTTTGGGTTTGTTTTTATTTCCTGTTTCTATGTTTTTTTTTATACCGAACAAATAGTGGATTTAAATTGGACATGATTTATGCAACGTGCTGAGGGAATATTGCGTTGCATTGTAACTATTTTGGGCCTTTGCTACAATGAAGGATGTAAATGTCATGTTTTGGCGATTGACGTCAGAAATGTTATTTTTCGACGAATTACAAAAATTAACACAACTGCTACGATTTAAAGATATATGAGACATCATATTAATACAATACGTCACATAGTGGGTAGGGTAATATATCATTGTGCATTTGTTTGTAACATGGAGAAGGAAGGAAGATAGACCCATAGTTACTCTTGAGGATCTTCATAGAATCGCTTTCTCAGTTGATTTATGTATGTTAGAGCGCCTGTCCGTAAGTCCGTCCGCCAGTCCATGTATTTTTGTGAAATTCTCCAAAAAAATATTTGTTTGGCCCATGGACGAAAAATATTGACATTGATGAGAATCGGTTCAAATTTAGATGCAGCTTCCACATATATCATCAACCGATTTGGGGTAATTGTCCACCAAATGGCCGATATTAGTGCAACTGACCTTAATTTTGGCAATCCGACCAAATTTAGTCTAGAAGCAAGTACATTAAATTTGGAGAAAATCGGTTCAGATATAGCTGTAGCCCCCATATATATATATATATATATATATATATATATATATATATATATATATATATATATATATATATATATATATATATATATATATATGTTTCATCCGATTTGGGGTTTTAGGTTTCTCCCATGCGTACCACTCCACAAGAATTTTGTTCGGAACCAGATAAATTATAGACCTCAAAAATACCTCTGTGAAATTTTATTCAAATTGGATCAGATAAGAGTATAGATCCCATATACAGGGAGAGATAAAAAACTGCAACAAAGTCAAACGCAAAATTTTTACATTTTTTCTTAAATTTTATTGAATGAAAGCAAAAAATGTCGGAAATAGCATCAAATTTTAGAATAAGTTAGCTTTCTTCGATTTGGTTACCTTTGGCATGAATCATGGCCTTCAAATGGCCAATAAAACCATCACACACCGCCCGAATGTTTTTCTAGTATTTCTATTACTATTTTGGTCCATTCACGGCGAAGAGCTTGCTTGAGGTGGTATTTTTTAGTGCCAACCTTGCTTTCCAAATTGCTCCATTCACAATAGTCCAACGGATTGATATCCGGAGATTTTGGTGGCAATTGTGTGCTGGAAATGAAGCGAGGAACCTCATTTTTAACCATTCTCGGGTGGCGCGTGCTGAGTACAGTTGGAATGTCCAAGGTCTGCGGCTAAAATGTTTGCGTGCCCAAGGCTTTAATATACCCTGCAGAATATTTTCGCGATAATAATCGGCATTTATTCTGATGCCACGGTCGATTAATACAAGCGGAGAGCGACCATCGGCTGTTATGGCGGTCCACACCATCGTCGTGGCCGGCGCTTGAGTTCCGTTGGCCAACCGAAAGTGCACATTTTCAGTTGACCTCTTTGGCAAGTAATCACGATAATTTTGTTTGCTTATAAACTGCTAGACAACGAATTTTTTCTCATCGGACACGGAGAAAACCAAATTTGGCAGTTCACCACTTTCGGCCAAGCGAAGCAACTCTTTAGCTGTTTTGAGTCTATTTTCTTTCTGTCAAGTTCTTGTACTTTTTGGAATTTCAATAGTTTTACCCCGAGCTTATTTTTCAATATTTGCTGAATCGAATATTTCGATATTTTCAGCTCACGAGCCATTTTGCGGCCACTGCGACGCGCGTTTCGATCAAGTCGCTTCTTTACTTTTCCAACCATTTCTGCTGATGTTGCTGTTCTCTTCCGTCCACTTCCTTGACGTCGTGCTACGCTACCAGTATCACGGCAACGAGCGATGGTACGAGACACAAAAGATTTATTCACATTAAAATGCTGTAGTGCCCTAAAGATAGCCACTTGTGGTTTTCCTGCCAAATCATACATCTGGAAATTCTCACGAAAATGCTTTGGTACGCTTATAAACAATATAATGAGCTGTCAATGGAATAATTTTAACAGCTGTCGGACGAGTGGCTTAGAATGACAGCAATTTGAAATTGGTTGCAGTTTTTTCATGTCACCCTGTAAATGTAGCTCCCTTTCACAACAATGATATTTGATACCGGGCAGCTGCTCAAAAATACCTCTGCCAAATTTTATCGAGATCGATTTAGATTTCTTTATAGCTTCGATATACATCTTCGTCCGGTTTTACGGTTATTGCTCACCACTTATGTAATATCAGCCCAAATTGAATAGATTTTTTCATATTCAACCGAAATTTTCCATTTGGTGAAACTCGGTCCGGTGTATCTATAGCTCCCATAAATATTTTTTCTATCATATCACGTACTTTACATCAATATTGATTGGTATGATCAACTTCACATAAGTCCCCTATAAAAACTTTTTTGTTACAGGAGCTCTACTAAATATGTAGGTTGGGTATCATATAGTCGGCCCGCCCGACTTTTAACCTTTCCTTGTAGGTTTTGTTGTGACAACCTAAATTTTGCTGCAAAGGAATTTAACATTCATCAACTTGTCTGCTTTCTTTAGTATAGAGCCAAAACCAATTGTAACAATATTTCCCTTAGCCACCACAATGTTGAACCTAACACAAACTCAATTTTTAGAGTTTGTCAAAATTAATTGTTCTTCATCATATTATTTTATTTTCCTAATGTCACGCTCATCTTCGTCAAATATGCTGCAGCACAATCAATGCTTTACGCGTCGAACAACAACACTAATGTGATTACACATTGTTGGCTGACAGAAATTTGCACTTATTTCAAGTACGAAGCTAAAATAAAATTTACCACCAATGCATTTTAATCGAATTTTGATTTTTCAAATCCCCGCTGACACTTTATGCCAGCTCCAGCTCTCAATGCCACGCTATCGACATTGCCGTCATCAGCATCATCGACGTCATCACTCGCATTATTATTATTTTGTCTGATAGATTGCGTGACTCTCGATCTTATGTGTGGTTCCAGTGTTGTGTTCGTTCGCATTGTCATTACCACCACAACGTTTGCCATTCCATTCCAGCGTAGATTGACAATATTATACCAATTTTGCATTCCACCAGGCAGGCAGGCAGCAGGCGGCAAGGCTGCCACAAGTGCAAAAATATTCGCGGTATATTGTCGGGAATGCGTATCAACTAATTCGCCAACCAATATGTGGTGCGAATAGAATAATGCCGTCGCTGGTGTTAGTGGGGGTGGTGACGATGGTTCCGAATGGGGTTGTGTGTGTGTGTGTCTAGATTGTGACATATAAAAAATCTAATTTAGTTCGCGTTATGAATACAAAATTATTATCGCTCATTTATCCTGCTGCCAAAGCCCGTGATCATTGCTGACATCCCCATGACCAACTGGCTGTCGTGTCAATGGAGAAAATGTAAGGTTTTTGGTTCGTTGTTGGTATTTGTGTTGTCATTGCTCTTTGATTATGTGGCAGTGTTAATATTGTCACGTTATCCATTGATTTTACAATGAATCTATGAATTATTTATTAATTATAGCAATTGTTAAGATTGACTGTGTATGCTTAAGCAATAAAAATACATACTTATATGAGGAGTAATGCTATGTTTACGTTAGAACTTTTTCCTCCTTCATCCTCCTTCAAGAGGATTTATTTGAAGTATAAGTAATGGAAAAGACAATTTTAATCCAAATCCAGTGGGTTAACCCATTTATATGTAAACGTAATGTAATATTGAAGAATAGCACATTGCCTCCAAAAACGGAATATAAAGAAAAAAAATTTAAAAACATTAAGATCGGTCGGGCTGAGCTTTAAATATCCTTCACGATTTTGTAAACAAAAACTTTTTTAAATAAAAGTACCTGGACACAAACGTTTTTCACTTTAAACTGCAAATACTGTTGACTGATTGGCTGGAAAATAAAGGAAAAGTTTTTCAAATTTCAAGTAGGTGGGTAGAACAGTTATTTGGATATTTTGGATTTTCTGCAAGGAGAGAACAGACATACCGAAATTCCCAAATGTCAAGTTTGTGGACTCTATTATGATTTCAACAGACACACAGACGGATATCGCCAAATCGCCTTATAATTTCATTCTGTTCAGGAATATATATTCGATGTTTGAGAAAAACAAGTAGCCGTATATTAGGGTCTATACGATGGCGAGGACCTGCATAGGCAACTTTTGTCACAAGCTATTACAATATTGAAATGCGAAACCTGTGTTTATAATGTAGCTAAAATCACCAAAATACCAAATATTGGGAGGTACCATGGTGGTTATAAAACGTAGACCTGCACAGACAATTTTCTGTCTGTAGTATCCATTACGAACTTGAAATACAAAATTTGAAATAATTCCCGTAAATCGTCAAAATACCGAATATCGGGGGGGTACCGTTATATGGGGGCTATACGAAGACGTGAACCCACATGGCCCATTTTCTGTTGACTGTGATAATAAATATAATACTTTTTAATATAATAATTATTCGAAATTTCGACTCTTTTTGGTACCAGAAGGAGAAAGCCGATTTCGACAAAGAATGATGAAAAGTTAAAACGAATTCGCCTACCCCTTTATTTTGTATAAGGGAAACTATTTTGGCTGATTTTGTTCACATCCGAACTGGACTTAAGTGCGATAAAAATATTACGATGCACCAAAGTTAGAGATTTCGGATAGTCCCTTCTAGAGTTTTCTTCTAACGAATAGGCAGACAGACGGACGAATATAACTATATAAAGAAATATTGGTTCCAGATCTAGGAAGACCATTTACGTGCAACATCTACCAATAAATTGTAAATGAGCAAATTAGTTTAAGTTGCTATTATTCGAAAATTAAAGAACGAAACCTGATGGTTTTCTTTTATTATTTGTCACAAGATATTGTGGAATTCTTTCGAGTTTCTCGCCTATATAAGCTGTATCGTTTATTATAGTGTTGTAGGGTATTCAACGGTCGGCCCTGTTCGACTGCAGCCTTTGCTTACTTGTTGAAAATGTAGATTCCTCTATGAAATTTCCAATAACTCCGCTGTCCTAAACTCTAATCTCATAAAAAATTCCATGTCTCTTGGTCCTTAATTAAGAACTGTAGGACGACTGCTAACTATAGACAGTTTTTGGTCGGTTTTAAATAATTTATGATATTTTCCAAAACAATAAGTTGCTGTTCTGATCCTAAACTTACCCTATCATATTCTAAAATTTCGTGAAGGTCGGACTATAATTGTGAACTAAATATAATACCCCCAATACATAGTGTTGTAAGATGAAAACAAAAATGTAACTCAAATTAAACCAATCTCCTGCGATATGAAACATGAGAAATAAAACAATAAACAAGTAAAAAAGGTGTAAGTTTGGCCGGGCCGAACTTTGAATACCCTTCACCATTTGGAATGAATTTGGCAATTTTCAAGGAAAAAAAAAAATCTGTTAAAAATTTTGTTAAAAATACAAAATGTAGCCGTTATATTAGGGTCTACCAATACTTGGGTCTGCACAGACAATTCTCTGTCTTAGGCTGTAGCATCCAGTGCGAACTTCAAATACCAAATTTAAAACAATTCCGTTGAATAATGTCGCTTAAATCACCAAAGTACCGAAAATAGGGAGGTACAATATATGGGGGCTATACCAAAACGTGGACCTACATGGTTATTTCCAATACCAAAAGTTCTGCTGACATAATATACATTTGAGTAAAAATATATAAGAATACTTAATTTCGTTGGGAAGCTAGAGCGATTTCCACAAACGGACGGACACACGGACAGTCGGGCGGTTATCGCTAAATCGACATATAATTTTATTCTGATGAAGAATAGGGTAAGTGTACCAGTAGTCGTCATTTTAGGCTTTTCAATGTTTCAATCTTTCGACATTCTGAGTGAAATCTTTCAATTGCAGAAAAATAAAGTCGTTCAGATTCCAAATTTTGTTTAGTTTACGAAATAATAAACAACAATTGAATTAGTTTTTATTAAATTGGCAAAAATTGCAATTTTACTAAAATAGTAGTTTTTAGCCAGTAGTCGGCACCATTTTCTAATGCTCGGCATGTCTATTTGCCAGTAGACGGCATATGCTATTTCAGTAAAAAAAATATTATTTTGTATATTTTTTTATTTCATATAGTATAAAACAATGCTATATTACTAATTCACAGTTTAATTAACAAATTTCATTTTTAAATAGTGTTTTATTTAATTATCATTCTAAACCAAATATAGGTAGAAAATAAAGAATAGTATGGTTACCTTTAGTAACGTATGGATTTTCAATTAAAATAAAAATGAGATTAAACAAAAAAGTATCTTTCTTATATTTGGAATTTGTGAATTGATCTTTTTCTGCTGAAATAATATAACATACATTTTTTTAAATGCCACCGCTATCTATAACGTCAAATAGCTGATTTAAAAAAAACCTACTTCATTTAGACAAGTAAGCAAAGGCTATAGTCGTGCGGGGCCGACCATGCGATACCCTACAACACTACAATATGTTAGAAGCCCCCTTATGTCCAAATCCATTTTGGAAGATTTCGCTTCTGCAATTATGGCACGGAGCACTGCCCAGATATTACCTTTAGCATTTTGACCAGGGATATTTGCCCAATATTTACGCACTTCGTCTGGTCATCCAAAATGCTTCCCTGTCCTTAACTCTCTTCTCAGGCAAAATTCCGTGTTGATTTGTTTCAATTGTGTGATGAGGTAAATTTTTCGGTTTCTGGTTAATTTGAACCCCTAAATATTTTGCTATCATCTCCAAATACAATAGGTTTCACTGTATTGCCAAATTTAGACTAATCTTCTCAACGAAATCGGCATAGACCTAGCCCTTCTGAGCCTAACCCCACCCTAATGGAAATTTTCCTGAGGATCGGACAATAATTGCAATCTGTATATAATAACCCCAACCTGTGTTGTAAGGTGAAAAAAATATTACAAAATATACATTTCAATATTATAAGTCAAATTGAAAAAATCGCATGAGATAAAAAAATTAAAAAATAAAAAAATGTCACAAAATACTACAAAATCTACATTTACACCATTATTGGCATATTTTTATGCGATTTTTTTAGGTTTTTTTTCTTTTATGTCAAGAGGGCATTCTGAATTGACAAAATTTGTCAAAATCTGTCCAGCCACTCTTGAGATATAAGCATTCTAGCTAACATCCCCTTCCTTTGCATATATACATTGCATACATTTCGCTACATATATTCGATATATTTTCTATAGGCATCTACATAACGGTCAGAATTGACCTGTTTGTCTATTTGGGATTTCGCCGGGATTAAAAATATTCGCGGTTTAATGGAAAATTTGACTTTAATTAAACAGAAATGTTAAATTGGAAGGCTTCTGCCCAGCCTGAAGCTCTAGCCCTATGCTTCGATTGCTCCATAATTGCGTCCTGTAAATTTCGTGAAGATCGGGCCATAATTGCGACCTGTAGAGTGATTACAAATTAACATGGACAGACGGACAGACGGACATACATAGCTAGATCGACTCAGCTCGGCGAGATAGGAAGACCCATACATACTTTCCTATGTGGGAAACCAATATTTCGAGGTGTTACATAATTTTTGGCCCAATGAAACCTATAATACCCCCAACACATAGTGTTGTAGGGTATAAAAAGTTGGTCAAAAAGCACAAATACAAGCAACTGCCAACTCAAAACTATTTTTTATTTGAGTAGTTTTTGGATTATTTTCAAATACTTTTCTCAAGTTTTGGTGAAATAGGTCAAAAAAGATATTTTTCTAGTAATCGGCACCCCATCCCGACTACTGGCAAATCCCTTTTTTCTCTTCCTAATGTCGGCATTAGGTAATATAACAGAAAAATGCTTGATTTGTATGTTTTTTAAGTTATAAAATGATCTTTAGACTGTTATTTACTATTATAAAATATTGATGATTCCAAAAGTATTAAATTTAATTTACTTAAATCGATTATTAAGTCGACGCCATCTCTAATTTTTTCTTTACAAACAAGCACTATCGCACGCGTTGTAAGACACTCACTGACGAAAACCGTTATTCTCTCGTAATAAATAATCGGAGCTCATTGTTTTTTTTACAGAAAGAGAGCAAAGAACATTGTTGACGTTTTTTTTTGCAATTATGTAATTATTTGGTCAATTCCATTTTTAGTTATTTAAGTTTAAATTTCAAAACTGCCGACTACTGGGACATGCCGAACTTAGGCGCACTTACCCTATATACACTTTGTGGGGTCTAAAATGTATATTTCGAGGTGTTAGAAATGGAATGACAAATGACAAATGATACTATGGTGGAGGGTATAAAAAATTCGAAAATAATATGATTGGAACACTGACCTTTTCCATTGGCATACAGAATATTTTCTTAAAACTATTAGAATTTAATCTTCAAACGATTATATGTTTTTAGCTATTTATGCTTCCCTCCATTTCCATTCTTCTCTAACGATTTATAAATATTACAGTTTGTATTCTAAGCCATTTATTCATTCACTGCAATGCAATGCAATTGATGTACGAGCGTTTCCTTGTCGTTTGTATATTTGTTTGGCGTTTGTAGACATTCTAAAGTGTTTTGTTTATTGATACTGAAATGCATGCTGAATGAGAATCCTTGAATCCTTTTGTAAAGAATACAAATAAAAATCAGTTTGAGTGGAATAGGAGAAAAAAAAAACAGCAGGAAACCTGAATGCCAATTCGTACAATTTGTTTTTGGTTAGTTGAACACTGAAGAACGATGGACAAATAGAGTTTGTTTTTCATCTTCGTTTTTTATTTTATCTTGTTAAGATGCCAATAATATGTTGTCCGAATGTTAACATGTCCATAACGATGAAGGTTTCGTTGTTGTCGTTGTTTGCTGTTAGAAAATACAACGACTTGGCTGAAATCTATGTTTTTGTACAAAAAAGCTGAAAGAACACAACTAAAAACCTAAATCCATTCAGGCGCAAACAAACATCCATGAAAATATTCATCTCCATACATATTCAAAACGGGAAGATGCAAATTTACGTTTTTAGTTTTTTTTCTTTTTTGTATGGCTTGTGGCCCTTCTTTTGTGCTGCCAACATCCAACAGCAGCAATCTAACCGTTGGCATCTCTGATTGATGTAAACATATTGGCGGAACAAAAACGTGTTATACATTCCAATTTATTTCAATCGAATCGGATGAATCGTAAATGAAATAAACTAAACCAATTAATAAATCTTTTCGTTCGACAAAAAAAGAGTGAAAAAGAAGACCAGAAGGAGAGGAGACAATAACAAAATGGAACACAAGAAATTACACGAAATCAACAGGAAGTAATGGAAAATGCGGGGACGGTGATTGATTGTTGCAATGAATATTTAAGAATTGACTTTGTTGGGGATTTCCGACAAAAATCAATTGCAATGATGACTCATTGAGGAAGGTTATAAACAAAATAAAAAAATTATTTTTATAAAAAAATATTTTTGGAATTCAAACCAAATTGAATTTTGAAGTGAAACCCTGTAATGGCTTATAAAATATTCTATTGCATGAATGATTTTTTGGGGGAGTTTACAAATAAAATGCAAAAAAATAAAAAATATTTACTCATCAAAAAATTTATTTTTGGATATCATCCCCAAATTTAATTTTTCACTGAAATCCCTCAATGGCTTGGAAAACGTTTTCCTGGACAATAATTCAATTAAATACCATTATTTACCCATTTAATAAAAAATATTAAACGCATAATTAACCACAAATTACTGTTATTGCTATTCTCAAAGTCAAATGGAGAAAAATCACATTTGCTTGGCATGAAATGAAATGCAAATACCATCAAAAAACCACAACAATGAAAATAGTTTCCTCTTCCAGAATATCTGCATAAAACATTTTAATATCGCGTGCATCAATGGCAAACATCAGAAGCGAAATAAAAAAACTCGTCGATAATGTTTCGCAGTGTTGCGAAACCTAAGATACCGACTTTAAGAGAACTGAGAAAATCCCAAAAAATAATTGGGGGCAAAACGAGCCGAGTTTACCTTAAAAATTATGTGTAATTTTTTTTTAATTAAAACTTGTAAGAAGATGGCAAAAATCGGGCGGCCCGACAACAGTGTAAGATGAAAAATCTGCAACTAATTTCAGACTGCTGTCATTTCTAAGCCACTCGTCCGACAGCTGTTAAAATTATTGGGATAGTGACAGCTCATTATATTGCTTACAAGCGTACAAAAGCATTTTGGTGAGAATTTTCCAGACAAAAAGTTATCCGTGATGGAATTCAAGGGTGATAGTGTGATTTTATTATATTTGGCTGGAAAACTATAAGTGGCTATCGTTAGAGCACTCCAGCATTTAAATGTGAATAAATCTTTTGTGTCTCGTACCATCGCTCGTTAACGTGATACTGGTGCGTAGCCCCACGTCAAGGAAAGGGACGAAAGAAAACAGCAACATCAGCAGAAATGGTTCGAAAAGTAAAGAAGCGACTTGATCGAAACCCTCGTCGCAGTGGCCGAAAAATGGCTCGTGAGCTGAACATATCGCATATTCCATTCGGCAATAATTGAAAAATGAGCTCGGGGTAAAGCCATTGAAATTCCAAAAAGTGCAAGAACTTACACCGCAACAGAAATGAAAGACTCAAAAGAGCTAAAAAGTTACTGCCGAATTTGGTTTTCTACGATGAGAAAACATTCCTTGTTCAGCAGTTTGTAAATAAACAAAATGATCATGTTTACTGCCAAAGAGGTCAGCGGAAAGGGTGCACCTTCGGTTGGCCACCAGAACTCAAGCACCGGCTATGGTGGTGGTGTGGGCCGCCATAACAGCCGATCGTCGCTCTCCACTCTTATTAATCGACCGTGGCATCAGAATAAATCACGATTATTATCGCGAAAACATTCTGGAGGGTGTATTATAGCCTTGGGCACGTAAACATTTTAGCAGCAGACCTTGGACATTTCAACAGGACCATCGCACTCAGCACGTGCCACCCAAGAATGGTTACAAAATGAGGTCCCTCGCTTCATTTCCAACGCACAATGGCCACCAAAATCTTCGGATACCAATCCGTTGGGTTGTTGTGTCTGGAGTATTTTGGAAAGCAAGGTTGGCACTAAAAAATACCAAAGTGTAGATCACCTCAAGCAAACGTTTCACCGGGAATGGGCCAAAATATCGCAGAACAACATTCGGGCAGCGTGTGACGGTTTCATTGGCCGTTTGAAGGCCATAATTCGTGCCAAAGTTGACCAATTCGAGCAAAACTAAACTTATTCTAAAATTTGATGCTATTTCCGACATTTTATGCTTTCATTCAATAAAATTAAAAAAAAAAAAACAGTAAAGAAAGTCTTAAAGTCGGGCGGGCCGACTTTATGATACCCTACACCACTTTGCTAATTTAGGCGCGCTCCACATAACAATTAAAAGTTTTTATGGGAGAATTCAGTCATACACGCTATGATTATAATTATAACTTAAAGTTCAAAGGACTAAATATGCCGAAGCATTTGTATCTTTTAAATTCGGACTTGTATTGCCCATTTGGTGCACAATAAATTTGAAATCAGATAAAGATATATATGGGAGCTTTATGCAAATCTGAACCGGTCTCGATAAAATTTGGCAAAGATATTTCTGAGCTGTATTTGATATATTTCCCTGAATATCGTTGTTACGGAGTGCATAATACGGTTGTGGGTAACAAATATAACAAATCGGATGAAGTATATATATGGAAGCTATAGCTATATCTGAACCGATCATCACCAAATTTGACATACTATCTTCTGGACTCAATTCGGTCGTAAGCGCCAAATTTCATCCCATTTGGACAAATATCGGACGAAGTTATATATGGGAGCTATATCCAAATCTGAACCGATCTCGATAAAATTTAGCAAATGTATTTCTGAGCTGTATTTGATACATTTCCCCAAATATGGTTGTTGCAGAGTGCATATTACGGCGGCGGTGGACAAAAATAACAAATCGGATGAACAATATATATGGGAGCTATAGCTATATCTGAACCGATTTCGATCAAATTTGTCACACATATTTTCAGGCCTAATATGGGTGTATATGCAAAATTCCATACAATTCGGGCTGATATTACACGTTTGGTGCACAATCAAAGGCAAATGGGACGAAGATATATATGGGAGCTATATCTAAATTTTGACCGATTATCTCCAATTTCAATAGGGTCAGAATGTGATTCTATGCAGGTCATCAAAAGGAACTATGGGTCTATCTCGTTTTCTTCTGCCTGTTACAAGCAAATGCACAAAGACATAATACCCTGACCACCTTGTGGTGTAGGGTATAATTATGGCTTTTGACTTTGTTGCAGTTTCTTATCTCACCATGTATATTTAGGATTAGCGTACAATTCTAAGAAGATTTAGCGATGTCCGACTGTCTGTTGTAATCAGTAGTCATGTTATCTTCCTAAATGGGCCATGTCGGCCCACGTTTTCGTATAGCCCTTATATATCGATACCTCCCGACATTCGGTATTTTGATGATTTTCTAAACGAATTAAGATAGGAAGCTAAAATTTTGCACAGATCTCTCTTTTGTCTGCAGGCAGGTCAAGTTCGAAGATGGGCTATATCGGTCCACGATATCGTATAGCCCACATATAACGGTACCCCCGATATTCGGTATTTTGATGATTTAAGCCACATTTTTAGTGGAATTGTCTGAAATTCCACACAAGGAGTTCTTTGTGAGCACTTTGCCCCCTGACAGAGAATTCTCTTTATAGATTAACGATATCGTATATCCCCCATATGACGGTACCCCCAATATTCGGTATTTTGATGATTTTAACTGAATTTTTAATGGATTTTTTTATTTTTATTTTTTTTTTTTTTTTTGAAAATTTTCTAATTCGTTTCAAATGGTGGAGGGTATTCAAACTGCTTACTGCTTTTTTACTTGTTTTTTTTTTTTTTTTTTTTTTTTGAAAATTGCCAAAATCGTTTCAAATAGAGGGTATTCAAAGGTCGGCCCGGCCGAACGTACTGCTTTTTTACTTGTTTATATTTATGAATTCCTGGCGTATATATAAGATTTAGACGTTTGATGTATTTGGGCCCTAGAGTAAAATTTATTGACAAATAATTTAGAAGAACATTTGAATTTGCTGCTATTCCGTTTAAAGGGAAATGTCGTACCAAATTTAGAAAAAGAACCATAATTAACCCTTTGTTTTTTCGCTTGAGGGTCAAACTTTCCGACTAAAAACAATCCTCATACTGTTTTCAGTAATATTGCCGAAAATACTATATAACTAAATGCGAGGTTTTCAAGGAATCTTTATTTAAAAATTCAAAAAATGTGGGAGAGGGGTCAAATTGCTCCCTTTATTTTGTTAACTTTCAAAAGGCGGATAATCTGATGTGTTTTTTTCAATAAAAATTTTTGTCCATTTTTTGAGAAAAAAAATTGTTAATCCCATAAAACTAATTTAGCCTCAGTTAAATCTATTTTCCGAACACTGTGCAATTACTCGAAAGAATTTAATGGCACAAAAAAATCTCCTCGGCAGCTTAAATTGTAAATAATGCAAATTTGATTAAAATCACAAACGTCAACTGCAAATGACAGAGAGACAACAGCGATTGGCTTATGCTGGCATGAACACACACACCCACACACACAGACTAATATCAATTTTGTTAGAAAATATTACGAAACCGCACCCTCATCTTCCCACAAAAACTTAAGTCATGGCAATTTGATGCAATTCAATGTCTGGAGGGCATGGTTACAGACACTAGCGCTGTTAACTGGTTGAAATGAAATGCACAAAGGCGGCGAGAAGAGAAGGATGCGGTTATTGCCTTGAAATTTTACGGACCATATTTGATGATAGTGATGATGATGATGCTACTGTTTGTTGTTGTAGCCGCAAGGCAAGTACGCATGTAATCCATGCTAATCATTTTAAATTTGACACACAGCTTTTATCATCATCATCGGCAGCCAGAGCTCAGGGGCCAGGGAGAAGACTTATTTTACATTGCGAAGACCCCCATACATATTGTCATCATTTGATAGCTTCTTGCTTCAGCTTATAACGGCCGCTGCTGTGATTTTTGACGATCGAAATCCATCGACCATGATTGCGGAGAATTGCTGGGCGAGGGGACATTTCATGAATTTATTCGTTCTCAGTCATTGAGGGGGATTATTTTTGTGGCGAGCAGCATTGACTGAGGGAAATTGATTTGATATTTGACATCAAAACGCTGGACTTTTCTTTATTCATTGTCGCCATAATGGCGGAATTATGTTAAGTAAGATTACCATTTAAATTTATCTCTTGAAATTTACAATTCGTCTTTATCTGCAATGGTGGCTTTTTGAAAAAAAAAAGAATAATGTGGTTTCTAGTAAAATATTGAAGTAGTTGCTGGGGTGTAGGTGGTGGTTAGCATTAAGCAGATAACTTTGGTGGAATTCTTGTATTTTTTTTTTTGCTCCACACACTTTTATATTCATTTCCATGGGATTTGTGCAGAATTTTTAATCAAACAGATGCCATTAATTACTTGGAAAATTCTTAGCCACATTAGAGGCATTTAGGTTATGTCGTTGACTTAGGTACACTGAGATAAATAATGAAAAGCTTTTTACGACTGGAAAAATAAGATTACATATCATTATCTTGGAAGTGTTATGAAATGTTGTAAAATATTTCAAATCGAGTACTTGCTAGTGCCACCAAAACTAGCCTTAAGGGAACTTCACTTGAAAAAATTGACCTTACCAAATAATGGGTTTATTAGCAAAATGTTGAGGTAGGATCTACTTGCTGTACTTGTACTCCCATTGATTTTTCTTAACTACACAGTGCGATAAAATTCTTTTTTTTTTGTAAATGCGGGGAAAATCTAGTAGTTTGTGGAAGTAGGAACGGAATACATGTGTTCTACACCACTATGCGTATTTAGTACATAGGGCTCCCGTTACAAAGTTTAAATTGGAAATTTATGTGAAGTAGATCGTACCAACTATGAGCCTTATTAGAATGTGTATCATGGTTTTAGATTTGTCACAATTTTGGATCTATATCCACCTCTGAATCGATTTTCAACAAATTTTTTGTACCTATTGTACCAAATAACATTGATCTACAGTGCATGATGATATAATATAATAGTACATAATATATAACGATTTAAAAATACTTATTGGAGCAATAGATGTACCAGACCGAGTTTTACCAAATGGGAAAATTCGGTTGAATAAGAAATGGTGAACAATTACCATAAAATCGGGTGAAGAGACATGTCGAAGGTACATAAAAATCTGAATCAATGTCGATAAAATTTGGCAGAGGAATTTTCGAGATGCATCTGAAGTCTGGTATGAAAAATCTTTGTTGTGGAGTGTATATTACGCATATAAGGAATTGTAACACCAAATCGGATGAAAAGTATTTATGGGATCTATATATATATATATATATATATATATATATATATATATATATATATATACATATATATTTATATATATATAAATATATATATATATATATATATATATATATATATATATATATATATATATATATATATATATATATATATATATATATATATATATATATATATATATATATCTGAACCGATTTTCACCAAAATTTGAAGTATTTTCTTCTAGGCTGAAGCTGAACCGATCTTGACAAAATTTGAAATACTTATTTCAGAGCTGTATTCGAGTTGCCAAAATTCAGTCCATTTGGGTTGATTCTAGTCATTGATATCGTATAAAGATATTTATGGAAGATATATCCAAATCTGATCAGATCCCGACATCGATAAGATTTAACAGAGGTATTCTTGTGGAGTGCATATTATGCATGTGAGGGACTTAAAATCTAAAATCGGGTTGCACATACATGGGGATGATGAAAAAACTGCAACCAATTTCAGACTGCTGTCATTTCAAAGCAACTCGTCCGACAGCTGTTAAAATTATTTCAGTGACAGCTGCTTATATTGTTTACAAGCGGACAAAAGCATTTTGTTGAGAATTTTCCCGAAAAAATTTAGTCGTGATGGAATTCAAGCGTGATAGTGTGATTTCTTTATATTTGGCTGGAAAACAACAAGTGGCTATCGTAAGAGCACTCCAGCATTTAAATGTGAATAAATCTTTTGTGTCTCGTACCATCGCTCATTACCGTGATACTAGTAGCGTAGCTCGACGTCAAGGAAGTGGACGGAAGAAAACAGCAACATCAGCAGAAATGATTCGAAAAGTAAAGAAACGACTTGATCGAAACCCGCGTTGCAGTGACCGAAAAATGGCTCGTGAGCTGAACATATCGCAATATTAAATTCGGCAAATATTGAAAAATAAGCTCGGGGTAAAGCCATTGAAATTCCAAAAAGTGCAAGAACTTACACCGCAACTGAAAGAAAATAGACTCAAAAGAGTTAAAGAGTTGCTTCTCTTGGCCGAAAGTGGTGAAATGCCGAATTTGGTTTTCTCCGTCTCCGATGAGAAAACATTCGTTGTCCTGCAGTTCGTAAACAAACAAAATGATCGTGTTTACTGGGCAAAGAGGTCAGCTAAAAATGTGCACCTTCGTTTGACCACCAGAACTCAAGCACCGGCCATGGTGATTGTGTTGGCCGCCATAAACGCCGATGGTCACTCTCTGCCCGTATTAATCGACCGTGGCATCAGAATTAATGCCGAATATTATCGCGAAAATATTCCGGAGGGTGTATTAAAGCCGTGGGCATGCAAACATTTTGGACGCAGACCTTGGACATTCCAACAGGACTCCGCACCATCGCACTCAGCACGCGGCACCCAAGCATGGTTACAAAATAAGGTTCCTCGCTTCATTTCCAGCGCACAATGGCAACCAAAATCTCCAGATACCCATCCATTGGACTACTGTATCTGGAGTATTTTGGAAGGCAAGGTTGGTACTAAAAAAATTGCAAAGTGTCGATCACCTCAAGCAAGTGCTTCGCCGGGAATGGGCCAAAATACCGCTGAGCAACATTCGGGTAGCTAAAATTTGATGCAAAATTTTTTGATTTCATTCAATAAAATTTAAAAAAAATGTACAAATTATGCCATTTGATTTTGTTGCAGTTTTTTTATTTCACCCTGTGTATTACAATTTTATGGCAAAGAAATAGTTTTTAGAATTAATTGTTTTTTAAGTTTTTAACCTTTGTTCAAAAAAGGGCCAAAATTACCACCTTGTCTACTCGCATTCGTTAACATTTCTGACCTAAGTAATCCTGGTATTGTTATCTGCACTATTGTCGAATACTGCATATAAAAAATTTTCACAGATTCTGAGTAATCTTAATCCGATAATATCCAAAATTGTGGAAGAAGGCGAACTTGTCCTCTATATTTTTGTTTCTTTCCGATGTAAACTTTAAAAATGCCAATACATATGCTTGATTTTGCCTTCAATTATTATTATTTTTTTGTTGCACAGTGTTATTGGTTTAAACTTTTAATCCATATTGGTATTGGTACCCTTGGGGACCTCATGCTTTCATAAAATTTCAAGATATAGTTAGACCAAATCTCTTTAAATTACAATTAAACTTCATCTTTAAAATTAATTTCCCAAATATTCTTTCACTGCACCGCATCACAAAACATAAAAAATACCATCGACCACCATTCACGTTTACGTGTTGTCCTGTTTTTATGTCCCGTCTCTAGTTGAAAAGAAGCGAAGCAAAAACCTTCACGAGAATGGGTTAGGCGAACAAAAAAAAGGGCGAAGTATAAAAACCACAGTGGCTGTGGTATTGTAAACCATCCTTGAGTATAAAATCAGATTAGGTGTAAACGAGTAAAAATCTCCAGGCACTGCCAGTCAAGTAACAACTTTTCTGGTGTCGGTTGGCTTTCACGTGATTTGTATGTGTTGGTGTTTGCCCTGCCCAGGGTAACAGATGAAATTGCGCTTAAAGGGATCTACATACAGATCAGCTGGTTAGCGGGGGAGTAAGATGAAAACAAGATACTACCAATGTTGGTGGAAAGCCCGTAAAGGGAATGAAAAATGAAAAAAAAATGGAGAACTTTTGAGAAAAACAACACCAACAAAAAACCTCCCATAATAATGAATAATTTATAACAGTTGGCAAGCTTTTACGGGAAATTAAAGTTTTGTGGCAAGTCGGCCACAAACCGCTGTTCTGCAGGAATGAAAAAATATTTTCATATTTCAACAAAAACTCAGCACAAACAACACTAGCTTGTTGCATATTTTCCTTCTATTCATGCGATTTTTTTTGTAAAGATAAGGAAGGAAAACTAAATGAGTTCTGAAATTAGCTTTCCACTCCCATATCAATGTGATGTTGTTACGATGAAGTTCTGTATTCATATTTGATTTTTTTATTTCTCGATTTCCTCTTTCACAGTTTATCAATAACATCTGGCAGCAGCAGTACATCATCATCCTCGTCATAGCCATTACACTTCATCAATCTGTTGAGTTGTAGATAAAAAAAACTGAAGAGGGCAACATGAAAAATTCCTAAATTGTCTGTGCGCTATTAAAAACCCATGCAACCGGAAATGTTGAATTCTTTTGTCTATGTCCATGAGACTCCATGGGCAGCTCTCTTCAGCTGATAGTGTTATTGTCTCTATGAGCCATATCGAGAATATGAATCGAGCAAACATACGTCTTACCAACGTTTATTTAATCGATGGCTAACATTGATTTTAGGCGCACAACCAGGCAGCTATTACAAATGAAATGCTTGACATCAAAAATAACGATGGGGGTCTAAAAAGTTCAGTTAACAAATAAATATACCTTAAAAACCAAAATAAAAAAAAATAAAAAAATAATAAACAAATGCTATTTTATATTTTGAGCGCTTTTATCCATCTCCCTGCCCCGACCCTAATACCGAGTAAGTAGTCAGAATCCGTCGTTTATGGGCATATGCGTACTTCGCTCCATCCATTCAGCCTCCACAATAATTGAGTAGCAACAACAGAAAATGTGATAAAGTGAAAGGCATTAAAAAATGTTTTTTGTTGTAAGCGATAAACTTCAAATCAAATTAACAAGCATTGCAAATAAGGCTAATTTTATGGCTCGTGTCGAGATTAGTATCAATTTATTTTAAAGTGACTGAAGTACTTGACATGCAGAAACGTCAGTTCAAAAATTGAAATTCACAGTAATCCAAATTGATAAAAAATAGGTAAACATAACAAGTAAGCAAAGGCTATATTCGTGAGGAGCCGACCACGTGATACCCCACAACAGAGCATTACCCAGATATTATCCTTAGCATTTTGACCAGGGACATTTGCCCAATATTTACGCACTCCGTCGTGCTATTACTTGTTGTGGTCCATTTTACAGGTAAATATAATCCAATGGTCATCCAAAATGCTAGAATTCTTCCTTGTCCTTAACTCTCTTCTCAGGCGTGTCGATTGGCTTCAATTGTGTGATCAAGAAATTTTTTCTGTGTTTGGTTCATTTGAACCCTTAAATATTTTACAATCATCTCCAAAGGCAAGAGGCCACTCTCAATCTCTAAATTTAGACTCATCCATATGATTTGATTTGAAAAGAAATCAGCATAAAAAAAGCCAGAAGTTCGCTTATATTTTTTTCACACAAAAGTAGTGGTCCGCTGTCCTAAACTCTAACTTCATGTGAGATTTCGTGTCCTTTGGTTTGGTGTTGGTCCATTTCAACTCCTAAATATATTGCGGAGATCTTTGAAAACAATAGGCCTAGCCCTTCTGAGCCTAACCCTACCATTGGAACATGTCCGTGAGGATCGAACGATAATTGCAATCTGTATATCACAAAATGCTACAAAATCTCATTATTGGCATTTTTTTATGCATTTTTTTAGATTTATTCTTTTATGCCAAGAGGGCATTCTGAATTGACAAAATTTTTCAGAAACGATTCAAACATTCTTGAGACATAAGCGTTCTGTATAACATCCCCTCCCTTTGAATATACATATTGTATATATTTTGCTATATATGTCCGATATATTTACTATTGGGATCTACATAACGGTCAGAATTGACCTTTTCGTCTATTTGTGATTTCGCCGGGATTATTTAACACAAATGTTATGGTCTATTTTACCCACTAAATATTACCCGATGACCATCCAAATTGGAAGACTTCTGCCGAGCCCTAAGCTCTAGCCACATGCTATTTTTCGCTTCGATTGGTCTATAATTGCGACCTGTAGAGCAACGGAAAAATCCGGAAAATTTTTCGTCTTTGGTCCATTTCAACCCCTAAATATTATGCGATCATCTCCAAAAGCAATAAATAGGCTTCTATTCTGGCTCTAGCCCACCTCCATTTTCAATTTCGTGAGGATCGGGCCATAATTGCGACCTGTAGAGGGATTACAAATTAACATGGACAGACGCACGTACGGACATACATAGCTAGGGGAAACCAATGTGTGGGAAACCAATATTTCGAGGTGTTACATAATTTTTGGCCCAATCAAACTTATAATACCCCCAACACATAGTGTTGTAGGGTATAAAAAGGATATGATTCATATAATAGCAGCAGTCGAAAACAGAGCTATTGCTTTTTGGGTGTGCCGAATTTGTTGCTTACTTGACGGCTAGGCCTAATCAAAAATAGCTAACATGTCAACAACGAGCTAAATAGCTTTTATCAAAGCTAAATAGCTGATCATGTGCAATTTTACCCATGGCTTCAAATATTTAATAGCAGTAGCCCCATAAAGGCTAAGGCTATTTTTCAGGTGCTTTCTTCTAAACCCTAGATATGAAGAGAATTATTTTTGAAATAAGTGAAGTTTTTTAAACTTATAATGGGCCAAGTTTTTCAAGGGTCACTAGAGTTAGTGGATTTCTTAAAAAGTTTTTTTTAAGGATCACAAGAACTGGATTTTAAAGAATAGTTTTTTGGGCATTATTAATTAATATCATTTCCGAGTACGGCTCGTAATCATAAGAATTTGTTAACATTTTAGGTTTATTATAAGGCCACCAGCTCATGGATTTTTATGAAATATTTTTGCAAGGACCACCATAGCTTGTGGCATAGAAAAATTCAATGCTTCTTAGGTCCTGGACCATAAAAAATATTTGTTTCTGGATTTTCAATAATTTTGTTAATGGATTTCCTAAAATAAATATTTTCGGGAGGACTATTTAAAAATTTTCAAAGATTTATAAAAAGAATATTTTTCCGATGGCTTCGTGGAATTTTAATAAAATATTTTTTTAAAATATAGCAGGGGCTCAATTAAAAAAATCATGGCATTTTTGAGATTGGTTATTCTAACCGATATAAGGCCTTTTGTTGTGTTGGCTTCATATTTCAAAGGGATTCACTCCCAAACGGTTGTTAGGGTTCCCAAGGGGCATAAACATTCTTGGTCCAAGTTTTGGTATAACCCCTATATATTCCTTTGTATTGCCCCTATATTTAGTATTCTAATGATTTCAAATATATTTTTCAAGGGAACCGTTTAAAATTTGTTATTCAGAGTTTGACAGAACATAGTCTAAACAGATTCATGTTTATCCATCTACCTACCTACATTTGTCATTTTGGCGATTAGCCATATTTCTTAATTGAATTGTCAAAATTCGTCCACGTTTTAAAAAAAATAATCTTCACAGCAGATACCAACCATTATAGGAAACAATTATTCACATAGCTCTACTTTTTCCAACCAACCCCAATATAACGGTACATTTCACTATTCGTGTTTTTGAGGATTTTAACCAGATTTTTAATGTAATTGTTTCAAATTTGACCTTTGAAACTCGTAATAGATAACAAAATCTATAGCCGAAAATTGTCTTTGTGGGTTCAAGCTTTCGGTACAAGCGCACATATAAGGGTACCCCATTTGAAAACCCTCAACCATATGGCTACAAAGGTTATAAATATCTTTGACACGGCCAACACGTGTCTCATCAAATAACGGTATTAGATAATAGGTTTCTTTGAACCAAATCCGTTTCAGGATATTTGAAGTCGATATAGAGGTGTCCGTCAGTCTGGCTCTCTGACTTGCTGGTGCGCACTATAACTTAGGTCCAAACTTGGTACATCGTAATATTATTGTTAGACTTAAATCGAGTTCTGTGATGGGTATTATATGTCCACTCCTACTGGTACCTCTCCCACAAAAGGTCAAAATTTTCCGTATGCAAGAATAACGGATCATCCAATTTTGTTCACATTTTGCAAATCCCAATATTTAAATCAGTGCTAAATCAGGTAAGAAAATGGAAAGGGTCAACATTTTTAATAATTATAACTTTTATAAAATGCGAAGTAAGGGTTTGATTAATTGGGTTTGATAAAATCTGGTGTAAAGATGGAATATATCGAACCATTCCTTCTGGTACCTCCCACAAAATAGGTCAACATTTTTAATAATTATATCTTTACAAAATGCGAATGGAGCATCCGATTCTCTTTAAATTTTACACATCCCAATATTTTTAACAACCCAAGATCTGGTGTGAAGATGATAGATATCGGTCCAACCATAACTAGCACAACAAATCAGCGATTCTTTTCAACTCGGTATATCTAAATATTTCTTTCAACACGATATGTGATGTGAATATGGAATTTATCGGCTCACTCCTTCTCGTGCCTCCGCCACAAAAGTATTCACCTTTCCCATAAAATGGGTCATAGATGTCTTATTCTCCTAAAATTTTACACATCCAATTATTTTTATCAGTTTTAAATGAAATGGAACACTTCGGTTCGCTATATCTCTCAACTCACGCATATTTTCAACATTTTCGAAAAATTATCACATATCTCATATAAAGTGAAGGAGGTACTATCCTCCATAAGAGGTCAAAATTTGAATAATTTTAATGTAATTCAAAATATAATTTAATAAACCAGCACAGGCTGGCTGTATACATCTGTTGGCAAATAGACGGATACTTTTTAACTTATTGCTCAAAATATTCGCACAAGAAAAAAAAAAACTGTTGGTCCTATCTGGATTTCAATAGATTGGCTTTAAACTTTATGCGGATCAAAAATATATACTTAATAAGGTCTACGATTAAAGTTTTGAGCTATTGAAAACGGATTGACGAAATTGGTGATTCAAACACGAAATGGAAAAGATAACAAAATGTTCGGGCCAGAAATCTTTATTGCCTTTACTTTTTCAAAACATTACAAAATGTTTTGAAACTCTAAACTTTTAGTCTTAATTTATTAATACAAGTGTCCTTCAAAAACAAAAAAGTAATTTTCAATGAATCAACAATGTAACATTTATTTTGCAACAATTATTTTAAATATTAACTCGTTCCAAGTTTTCTAGTATCCCCAATGGGCACCGAAACCATCAAAGTTTACATGGGCTACAGTTTCGGCGGGAGAATAAGTGATGGCGTGCTTAACAACTGGAGCAACAGCTGGAACGGCATGGGAGTAGACAGGAGCGGAGGCAGCATAGGTGTGGACAGCTGGTGCAGCGGCGTATGTATGAACAGCTGGGGCGGCAGCATAAGTATGGACGGCGGGAGCGGCAGCATAGGTGTGGACAGCAGGGGCAGCAGCATAGGACAAGGTCTTGGCAACAGCAGGAGTGTAGACATTATTGTTGATGCGAGTATCTACCTTGTGGACACTGGAGTAGGGAGTATTCACCGATTTGGAGTAATGCGAAACGGTACCAGCAAAAGAACGAACAACGTTCTGTTGAGTAGAGGCAACAGCATCCACTGAAGGATTAACCACTTTGGTTACGACGGGAGCTGCAGCATAAGTGGTAACTGGAGCAACATAACCAGCACTGGCCACAGCCAAGAGGGCAAAGAATGCTACAAATTTGAATGCCATGTTGAATTTGGGATTTCTTCTTTTTGGAGTTGAAGTAATTGAAGTTAGCAGATAACTGATAATGAATTCGGCTGCCGTGGGAGTTTTTATACAATTCTTGTAGCTTGTGATACTGGTGATTTTTTGCGAATATGAAATTGATTTAATTGTGATGGATTATTTACAATTTGCCAAAACTACGGCGAATTCAGGGTCATTGCTAATTTTCTCGAATAATGTCAATATGTTGCGATTTTTATTGTTGTATTTCATGTAGACATAAAGCCCACCAGTTTTTTTTTCAGGCAGACATTGTGTCAACCGGTTTCTTGAGTTGTAACACAAAATAGGCCTTTATTGATTTGAGGGTTTTTTGGCTTTCAGTCAACCACCATCCCCTGTCGTAGTCATTCATCCACATACATATTGTTAGTACACAATGAACTTTATAAATATCTTGTCATCGCCTCTTTTTCTGTACCGGTGGCACAACTCAGCAAAAAAATGAAAACAAAAAAGCGAAAAACAAATCTAAATGACTTTTAATGTAGCTCAAGAGTGAAATTAATATCAATTTGCCAAAATAAAAATATGAGCTCAGTGAAAACAATAACAAGACCACCCCGCCGTACTTGTTTATTATTATCAATGATAGGAAGTCGAAGAGGAAGGAGAACAAAAAAAAAAAACATTTTTTATTAAGTTATTCTATAAGTTTTTGCTCTTCATAAGGAAACCAACAACAACAAAAAATACATTTCAGTTTATACTTTTGGCAGTGGTTTGAAAACTTTTGGAAAAAACTTTTTCTTCACGTTTTTCACTTTTCCTTTCAAATTCTAATAAATATTCATCATCATCATTGTTTTTTCTTCTTTTGTTTTGGGTGAGCAAAACAGAAACTTAAATGAAAATATCCATACCAGACAGACATCTAGTGTTTTGGGGAGGGTAGTGGATGTCAGCTATATTTTGTAATGGAAATGAATAAATGAACGTACATACATATTTCCACCTTAAGAAAGATGTCCAAGTAATCATCGTAAATATTTTCACTCAATCCACTTTTCCTTTGTTTTAAAAGGAAAGCCATTATTCTTTTCCACTGCCACCACTAAATTGATTCTCTATTTTGAATATTTCTTTTTCAATGTCATCTTTCAAGGGCGCAAATTTATTTGTTTGGTTTCTTGTTGGAAAATTCACAAAAAAAATCAAAAACAATAACAATTTTCCGCTTGAATTGTGATAAATTTATTGGAAAATACTTAGCAGAGAATAAAATTTTAATAGAAATGTAGAATAAAACTAACCAATAAACAATCGGTATGAGGAAGTCTCAAATTTTATTCAAATTAGTTACCCAAAATCTATAAAATACCGAAAATTAGGACTTCAAATTTACAAACAAATTAGAATTGTTGTTATACAGATTCTGTTTAGAAACTACATGGGTCCAGGTATTGTCTTACAATTACCAATATTAAGTAAAAACCTGTAAAGTCTGTAAGAATGCTGTATTTCATTGATTTCTAAATGAAACAAATAAAAAAGCTGTAAGTTCGTCCGGGCCAAACTTTGAATACCCTCCACCATTTGGAACGAATTTCGTAATTTAAAAAAAAAAAAAAAATAAATAAAATCCGTTAAAAATTCTGTTAAAATCTTAAATATACCGAATGTAGTCGTTATATTAGGGGCTATACAACGACGTGGACCTTGCATAGGACATTTTTGTCAAAAGCCATTACAATAATCAAATGCGAAGCTTGAAAAAAAAATCTGTATATAATCTCGCTAAAATCATTAAAATACCGAATATCGGAAGGTACCGTTATATGGGGGCTAAACGAAAACGTAGACCTCAATAGATAATTTTCTGTAGTATCCATTGGGAACTTCTAATACCAAAAACAATTCCGAATATCGGGAGGTACCTTTATATATCAGCTATACGAAGACGTGGACCTGCTCAGACAATTTTCTGGCATAGGCTGTAGTTTCCATTACGAACATCAAATATTAAATTTGAAAGAATTTCGGTGAATAATATCGTTAAAATCAACAAAGTATCGAATATCGGAAGGTACCGTTATATGAGGTCTATACGAAGACGTGGACCTGCACAAACAATTTTCTGTCTTAGGCTGTAGTATCCATTGCGAACATCAAATACTAAATTTCAAAAAATTCCGGTGAAAAATATCGTTAAAATCATCAAAATACCGCATATCGGGAGGTACCGTTATATGGGGGCTATACGAAGATGTAGACCTACATAGCGCATTTTCAATACCAAAAGTCCTGCAGACATTATACACATTTGAGTAAATTTTTATCAACTTACATCATTTCGTTCGGAAGCTAGAGTGATTTCCTCAGATGGACAGACGGTCGGACACTGCTAAATCGACGTAGAATTTTATGCTGATCAAGAATATTTACTTTGTGTCGTCTAAAATGTATATTTCGAGGTGTAACAAACGGAATGACAAATTTAATCGACTATAGCCGTGCGAGGCCGACCCTACAACACTATAATATGGTAGAAGTCCCCTTATGTTCAAATTCATTTTGGAAGATTTTGCTTTTGAAAATATGTCATAGAGCACTGCCCAGATATTACCCTCAGCTTTTTGTCCAGGGTCATGCTAGACTTGTTCCCTGTTCCCTAACACCCTTCTCATGCAAAATTCCGTGTCGTTTGGTTTCAATTGTGTGGTCACGACAAGACGCCCCATGTATCTCCAAATTTAGACTCATCTATATGATTTGCTCGTCTACGACTTTTGGTTATATTCGTCAGCTAAACCAACATAAAAAGCCAAAAGTTCGCTATTTGTCTATTTTGGATTTCACCTGTACGTTATTTTCAGCGTTGCGGTAGAATGGAAATGTTGGTATTTTTTTCACACAAAAGTAGTGGTCTATTCTACCCGCTGTCCTAAACTCTAACTGCATGCGAATTTTCATAAGGATCGGACGATAATTGCTATCTATATATAATAAACCCAAATTGTGTTTTAAGGTGAAACAAGTAAAAAAGCTGTAAGTGCGGCCGGGCCGAACTTTGAATACCCTCCACCATTTGGTACAAATTTGGCAATTTTCAAAAAATTAAAATCCATTAAAAATTCTGCTAAAATCTAAAAATGTATGTATGTAGGAATATAGCCGTATATTAAGGTCTATACGACGATGCGGATCTGCATACGCAACTTTTGTCATAAGCCTGCACAGACAACTTTCTGGCATAGGCTGTAGCATACATTACGAACATAAAATATCAAATTTGAAAGAATTCCGGTGAATAATGTTGCTAGAATCAACAAAGTATCAAATATCGGTTATATGTGGGCTATACGAAGACATGGACCTACACAGACAATTTTCTGTCTTAGGTTGTAGTATCTATTTCGAACATTAAATACCAGATTTGAAACATTTTTGATGAATATTGTCGCTAAAATCATCAAAATAATGAATATAGGGAGGTAATGTTATATGGGGGCTATACCAAAACTTGGACCTACATGGTCTACTTTCAATACCAAAAGACATAATGTACATGTGAGTAAAATTTTATCAATCTACTTCAATTCGTTTGGAAGCTAGAGTGATTTCCACAGACCGACTGACGGACGGACATCGCTAAATCGACATAGAGTTTTATGCTGATCAAGAATATATATACTTTGTGGGTTCCAAAATGTGTCACAAACGGAATGATAAACTTAATATATCCTCCATACTATGGCGGAGGATATAAAAGCAACCAACCAAAAGCTATGGCGTAGCTTTCCGGGTCCTCATCTGCAAACCAGATGATATTTTGCAGAAAACATGTCAACATATCCCAATGCATTCCACATTCCCCTCACTCCCACACTTGGAAAAATTTCGAATTAGAATATCTCGAAATCCGCGCATATTAGGTATATAGTGCCTTCGGCAATATTGCATGTAAAATGCAAGGAATATTTGGGTCGAAAATGTTAACGCTTGAGCGAGACAAAAAAGGAGTCTTTTTGATCTTTATTTTAAATATGGTTAAAAACATCCTTTAACCGGAATTTTTAAAAATTCAAAATATTCCACAAAATTAATTATCGTAAATTTTAACAATAGTACCTAACAGACCTTAGAATTGAGTGTGTTGTAAAATTTCCAAGAAAATTATCATTTTAGAAGAACGACGACAAAGACAATAATATCCATCATGAAGTCACCAAAGTTTGCATCCATGTTCCGAAAAAAACGCCGAAAATAGTTTATTTTCTATTTATTTGTTTTGTACTCGTTCATAGATCAAAATCCAAAATGAGTTCTGGGTTCTTTGGCCAAAGACACATATTGTTCAATATAGAGGTTTGAAATTTGATAGAAATCTTTGGATTACATCCAGAAAATATCGGAAAATATCATATCGGTCCACTTTTTGGAACAGTCACCTTGAAAACCTAATTCTGACTTCAAGGATTGTTTGAGTTGTGACAAAAACCTACTACTCTAAACATGATTAGGATACAAGGAGTTGGGCCCGAGCAATATGTATGGATATAAACTATTTGGCAAAACTAGCTACCATCAGTTTATGCATGGAAAAAGGAAAACAAATTATTTTTTTCTTTTATCAAGATTAATAACAAATTGTTTATTTTTCATAAAATATAACAATATAATATAAACAATCAACAACATTTTGTATAGAATTCGAAAATCCTCTTTAGAATCCCCAATGAGTGCCGAAACCATCAAAGCTCATGTGAGAGACAGCTTCAGCTGGAGAATAGTGGACAGTTTGGCTGGTACCATAGCTGCTTACACCGGGAGCATTGTGAGTGTAGGTGGTGGCAGATGGGCCATGATTGTAAGATGTGGTAGAAACAGCGGGAGCAGCATAAGTTACAGTTTTAGCTACAGCAGGAGCGGCATGGGCATAGACGGCAGGAGCTTCATGATGGTAAACGGCTGGGGCAGCATGGGCATATACAGCTGGAGCGGCTTGGGAGTAAACAGTTTTGGTAACAGCGGGAGTGGCATGGGTATAGACAGCTGGAGCGGGCTGAGAGTACACGGTCTTGGCAACTACGGGAGCGCTATGAGCATAGACAGCTGGAGCAGCATGGGCATAGACGGCTGGAGCTTCATGAGAGTAAACCGTTTTGGTAACAGCAGGAGCAGCATATGACACGGTCTTGGCAACAGCAGGTGTGTAGACATTATTATTGATGCGGGAATCCACTTTGTTGACACTGGAGTAGGGGGTATTCACCGACTTGGAATAATGGGAAACGGTACCGGCAAAAGAGCGGACAACATTTTCATTTGTCGAAGCTACAGCATCCACTGAAGGATTAACAACTTTGGTAACCAGGGGAGCATAACCAGCATTGGCCATGGCCAAGAGGGTACAGAAAGCTACGAATTTGAAAGCCATTTTTAATCCACAAAAATTATTCGTCAGATTGTTGTTATTTATTGTTGATTGTTTTGTCGTCGTTGATTGACTGATACATATTCCACCAAATGGTGTGGTATTTATATTGCAAAAATGTGTTATATTTTGGCAAACTTACGCATTAAGGTTTTGTTTGTGTAATTTTGCTAAGGTTGTTAGTGTTGGGAGATTATAATCGAAACAGAAAAAGACAAGTATTTTGGGAATTATTTGAATAATTCTTTGAATAGGCACATAGTGTAATTACCCTTGCGTTGCCTGAATTACGAAACGTCCCTCTGTCGTAAGCTTGAAAAAATTCCAGGACTTCTTTAGAAAAAAAAAAAAAAACAAGTAAAAAAGTTATAAGTTCGACCGGGCCGAACTTTGAATACCCTCCACCACATGGTACAAAATTGGCAATTTAAAAAAAAAATAAAATCCATTAAAAATTCTATTAAAATCTTAAAAATATCGTATGTAGCCGTATATTAGGGTATGTATATACGACGACGTGGACCTGCATAGGCAACTTTTGTCAAAAGCTATTATAATATTCAAATGCTTAACTTGAAAAAAAAAAATCTGTTTATAATGTAGCTAAAATAAATAAAATACCGAATATCGGGGGGTGCCATTATATGGAGGCTATACGAAGACGTGGACTTACATGGCTCATTTTCTGTCTGCGGCTGAAGTATCCATTACGAACTTCAAATACTAAACTTGAAACAATTGCGGTAAATAATGTCGCTAAAATCATCAATATGCTGAATATCGGGGGTGCAGTTATATGGGGGCTATACAAAGACATGGACCTGCATAGCCCATTTTCAATACCAAAAGTCCTACAGACATAATACACATTTGGGAAAATTTTTATCAACTTGCTTCATTTCGTTCGAAAGCTAGAGTGATTTCCACAGACAGACAGACGGACGGACATTGATAAATCAACATAGAATGTTTTGCTGATCAAGAATATATATACTCTGTGGGGTCTACAATGTATATTTTAAGGTGTTACAAACTGAATGACAAACTTAATATAATAAATGGAGGGTATAAAAACATCTTAGTCTTCTGTGCAACAGAAAATATCTTGCTTTTCCAAAGGGTATAAGTACTATAGGTCTTCTAGAAAATTTATTGAATAGAATAGATTGTTGGTTAAAAAGAAAACTCTTGGACTTCTATAGGATAGGAGACCACTTGGACTTTCATAGGATAGGGTAGAAGACTATTGGTCTTCTATAGGATAAGAGACCACTTGATCTTCTATTGGATAGGAGACAAGTTGGTCTTCTTAAGGGTAGGAGACCAGTTGGTCTTCTTAAGGGTAGGAGACCACTTGGTCTTCTTAAGGGTAGGAGACCACTTGGTCTTCTATGGAATAGGAGACCACTTGGTCTTCTATAGAACAGGAGACCACTTGGTCTTCTATAAATAGGAGACCACTTGGTCTTCTATACAATAGGAGACCACTTGGTCTTCTATAGAATAGGAGACCACTTGGTCTTCTATAGAATAGGAGACCACTTGGTCTTCTATAGAATAGGAGACCACTTGGTCTTCTATAGGATAGGAGACCACTTGGTCTTCAATAGGATAGAAGACCACTTGGTCTTCTATAGGATAGAAGACCACTTGGTCTTCTATAGGATAGAAGACCACTTGGTCTTCTATAGGATAGAAGACCACTTGGTCTTCCATAGGATAGAAGACCACTTGGTCTTCTATAGGATAGATGACCACTTGGTCTTCTATAGGATAGATGACCACTTGGTGGTGGTCTTCTATAGAATAGGAGACAACTTGGTCTTCTATAGGATAAGAGAACACTTGATCTTCTATAGGAAATCACTTAGCCTTCTATAGGATAGGATACCTTTTGGTCTTCTATAGGAAAGGAGACCTTTTGGTCTTCTATGGGAAAGGAGACCACTTGGTCTTCAATAGGATAGGAGATCACTTGTTCTTCTATAGTATAGGACACCACTTGTTCTTCTATAGGATAGGAGACCACTTGGTCTTGTATATAAAAGAAGACCACTTGGTCTTCTATAGAATCGGAGACCACTTTCCATAGGATAGGAGACCATTTGGGCTTCTTTAGGTTAGGAGACCACTTGGTCTTATATACGATAGGAGGCCACTTGATCCTCTATAGGATAGGAGACCATTTGGGCTTCTATAGGATAAAAGACCACTTGGTCTTATGTAGAATAGGAGGCCAATTGATCTTTTATAGGATAAAAGACTACTTGGTCTTCTATAGGTTAGGAGATCACTTGGTCTTCTGTAGGATAGGAGACCACATGGCCTTTTTTTGGGTGGGAGACCTTTTCCTCTCCTATCGTAAACCTCTTCGTTTTTTATATAATGGAAGAGACCAAAACGTATTTTATAGAATAGTAGACGATAGAAAACCTCTTGTTCACTTTTAGACTTTGGCCTTGTATAGGTTAGAAGTATGACAGTAGATCCCCTGGTCTTGGTCTATTATTTGAGGACAGATTTTTTTTGTGTTTTTGTATGGAAGAATTCCTCCTATATATGTGAGAAGACTTCTAGGTTTTTTATTCTAATAAATGACATCTTTGTCTTCCTTATGATGGAGAACCTTTTTTGCCTTCTGCATGAGGGATGACCGCCTTTGGTTTTCTCTAAAATGGTAGAATTGCACGGCAACTCTTTGGTGAAGGCCATTCAACACTCACTCAATGCAGTGTTTCTTATATCCATCAAATATTATGTATAGCAAATATATCAAAAAATTATATCTGGATAAAAACGCTTCTCAATCTTTGAATTCAATAAACCGCTTAGTAAATTCACAATGCCGTGCAATTAACGCACAGACCAACATGCAAAACAAATTCCACATATAAATACCACATAGTTGCGAGACATTTGTATCAGTCAATCAACGATTACACAACAAACAACATTACCAACATCCGAACGACTTCGCTTTGTGGATTAAAAAAAAAATGGCTTTCAAATTCGTAGCTTTCTGTACCCTCTTGGCTATGGCCAATGCTGGTTATGCTCCCCTGGTTACCAAAGTTGTTAATCCTTCTGTGGATGCTGTGGCTTCGACAAATGAAAATGTTGTGCGCTCTTTTGCCGGTACCGTTTCTCATTATTCCAAGTCGGTGAATACCCCCTACTCCAGCGTTAACAAAGTGGATACCCGCATCAATAATAATGTCTACACACCTGCTGTTGCTAAGACCGTATCATATGCTGCTCCTGCTGTTACAAAAACTGTTTATTCTCATGAAGCTCCTGCTGTCTATGCTCACGCTGCTCCAGCTGTCTATGCTCATAGCGCTCCCGTTGTTGCCAAGACCGTGTACTCTCAGCCCGCTCCAGCTGTATATACCCATGCCACTCCCGCTGTTACCAAAACTGTTTACTCCCAAGCCGCTCCAGCTGTATATGCCCATGCTGCCCCAGCCGTTTACCATCACGAAGCTCCTGCCGTCTATGCCCATGCCGCTCCTGCTGTAGCTAAAACTGTAACTTATGCTGCTCCCGCTGTTTCTACCACATCCTACAATCATGGCCCATCTGCCACCACCTACACTCACAATGCTCCCGGTGTAAGCAGCTATGGTACCAGCCAAACGGTCCACTATTCTCCAGCTGAAGCTGTCTCTCACATGAGCTTCGATGGTTTCGGTACTCATTGGGGCTTCTAACTTCGGTTACCTATAGTGATGTAATATCTTGTTAATTGTTGAAATTTTGTTTATTTTAAAAAATAATAAATATTTAAAATGAATAATAAGAAAATATTTTATTAATTTTTTATGACATTATAATAATTTATATACGAATTGCAATGATCTTTCTCGGATTTAGGATCATATATCGCAAATATTTGGGTCGATTTTAGCATTTCACAATATCAACCAAGTGTTTTTAGGTACGATAATTTAAAGTGGTGTTAATTTTTGCCTGGCTTTACTTTTAATATCCTGAATTTCTAATGCCCTCTATCAGAAACGTAATAAGATTAATAAAATATAGCTCTAACTGTATCGTTATTTGGTATTCACGATAGATTTTGATTGATGTTAACTAACTATAACAAATCTAGACATTTTGAACCGTATATGAAGAAGGTTCAAGAAGAATATCACCAATCGGACAATATTTAGAATTAAAACAGAACCAATATACGAGTATGTTAACTAAGGTTCGAGTTGGGTACTCCTGTCGAGATCCCGTGTGACCTATATCTATGCGTTGATCTAAACAGAACTTTAAAATTACAGTTAAATCGGCTATGGAAACTCGATCGGTACAGTAATGTGTTTTTTTTACAAAATAAAGACCTGCCTATTAAAAAATCGGGGCGATAGCTTAATTATATATTTTTTGCCACACGTTATTGCACAAGTGGAACTATTTTATTTTATGAATATTTCAAGTAGATTGGGTGCTCCCTTCCCTTGGATTATGTAGGATACGTATCAGTAAGGGTGGAACATTATTGACCCACTTCGAATTCGTTTTACCTTTTATAAAACGTTTACATATGGGACAAATTCCGCCTTTTAGAGTCATAGTTAGTATTTGTCAGACGAAAGGACAAATTTCGTCCTCAAATTTACCGAAATGTTATTACAATGTGATATACAGGGTGAGATGAAAAAACTGCAAATAACTTCAGACTGCCGTAATTTCTAAACCACTTGTCCGACAGCTATTAAAATTATTCCAGTGAAAGCTTATTATATTGCTTACAAGCGTACAAAAGGAGTTTGGTGAGAATTTTCCAGAAAAAGGGTTATTCGTGACGGAATTCAAGCGTGATTGTGTGATTTCTTTATATTTAGCTGGAAAATCACAAGTGGCTATCGTTAGAGTACTCCAGCATTTAAATGTCAATAAATCTTTTTTGTCTCGTACCATCGCTCGTTACCGTGATACTGGTAGCGAGGTGTAGCCCGCCGTCAAGGAAGTGGACGGAAGAAAACAGCAACATCAGCAGAAATGGGTCGAAAAGTTATGAAGCGACTTGATCGAAACCCGCGTCGCAGTGGCCGAAAAATGGCTCGTAAGCTGAACATATTGCAATATTCCATTTGGCAAATATTGAAAAATGAGCTCGGCGTAAAGCCATTGAAATTAAAAAAAAGTGCAAGAACTTACACCGCAATAGAAAGAAAGTAGACTCAAAAGAGCTAAAGAGTTGCTACGCTTGGCCAAAAGTGGCGATGTGCCGAATTTGGTTTTCTCCGACTTGAAAACGTCCAGCAGTTTGTAAACAAACAAAATTATCGTGTTTACTTGCCTAAGAGGTCAGCTGAAAATGTGCACCTTCGGTTGGCCACCAGAACTCAAGCGCCGACCATGGTGATGGTGTGGGTCGCCATAACAGATCCTATAAATCGACCGTTGCATCAGAATAAATTCTTGAGGTTATATTAAAGCCTTGGGTACGCAAACATTTTGGCCGCAGACCTTGGGCATTCCAACAGGACCAAGCACGCGCCATCGCACTCAGCACGCGCCACCCAAGAATGGTTACAAATTAAGTTTCCTCGCTTTATTTCCATCGCACAATGGAAACCAAAATCTCTGGATACCAATCCGCTGGATTGTGGCTGTAGTATTTTGGAAAGAAAGGTTGGCACTAAAAAATAGATTGAGAATTTACAGCAAATTGGGTTTAAAATTGCGACTGCTACGCCCAAAACACCTTAAATGTTCCGGTACAGTTATACGAAAATGTAAACCCATATCATAAATGATCAAAATTTGAATTTATTATAATTCATAAGTAAAGCGAGAAGATTCCGAAAATATCAAAAAGTACCACTTTAGATCTTTCGCAACCTTAAAGTTAGAATTTCCAAAAACCCTTTGATACATAGCCATTTTTTTTTTTTTTTTTTTGATTTTAATTGCTCATCTCATATCCTAACGTGTTTTCGGGACATTTTCTTTGATCCCATTTCAGCACTTTTGTCTGAGCATTGATTCTCACTTAGTTTTTTTTTTTTTTGAAATACCATGTTCATTTACACATAGCCATTTTTTTCTATTTTAATAGCCCATCTCATATCCTAACGTGTTTTCGAGATATTTTCTTTGATCCCATATTTTCGCATCTTATATGTGTGTCTTATACCTGGTTATATTAGTGCACCTGTTGCAAAGCTTACTCGTACTCCAGATTTTAATAATAGGATTTCAAATCATTCCTATCTTGTATGTTCAGCAACATCGCTTTATTTCAATTGTGAGTACTCGAAGAAGTCGAAAATCCCATTCAAGTATTTTTTTCGTTAATTACCAATCAATAAATAATAAAATCAATTTTACACTTTTTTCGGACCATAATGTCATGTCATATAACATAACAATAACAATTGAACTAAAGGCAACAGATAAAAATGAACTGATAATGAGTCGATATTTTTTCTTCTCGCGAAACAGCAACACCTTTTAAATTTGGACACACACAAAACTTTTTTCTGGTGATTTCTTTTAATCGCCTATTTCTTTCATTCTTTTCACGCTGATGGACAGAGACAAAAGCCATGGTATTGATCTTGCTACTATCGCACAGCAACTCCCCCACTCCTTCAAGGTTACAAAGACTTGTTGGTTGGAGGTGTTTTGGACACGCATGATACAGCATTCAAAAAAGAAAAAAAAATAGTCTTTCCGAAAATTGAATTGACAATTATGTTTGCCGTAGTAAATCTGATTTGGGTGTGTACGCACTCATTCCAATACTGGTTGGTAATGGTTCAATTGATCGATAGATAATTGATTTGTTTGACTTAAATACGATTTTTGAATTTGTTTTGATAATACGATTGTGTTTGATTTTAAAAGCACTTGACCCATTGCCAGGTCAGATTTGAAAATAATTTGGAACACACCATGGATTAATAATTTATGTGGGTTAATAGATTAAATATTTCAAGTGCATGTAGTTTTTTTTTTGTGATATGATGAGATTTTAGTTTTGTATAAAAAGTAAATTTTAGTAACGAAAATTTTGGTGAAAAGTTTTAATATAATGAGAAAAAATGAAATTAATTTTCTATTGGAAGAACATGATTGATATATTTTTTGCCAAAATATTTTTCAAAACGTTTTAATGGGTGTTCCGAACCCCTGAATTTGACCACGTATTTATTGCAATATACGAGCATAATTTACAAGAAGCACTGGGCTAATATGGAAAATTTGTTCCTGACCAAAATCAACCACAAACCTAGTTTGAAATATTCGGTTACTCGAATCGTTAAAAAAAGAAGTACTTTTCCCCTTTAGGAAAGAATTCTAGGAAAATGTTAACCTTTAACACCAAAAAATCTTTCATTTTGAAGTTTAACACGGCCATATGCAATGTTTCTATCTAAAACTATTTCAACTTCACCATATATAAACCCTTGGAATCAACCTTAATATTAAATATCAGCTCCGGCTCTCTATACCTTAACTCAATACCAGATTAACTAACATTTAGTACGCATATCCAAAACTATGTACATCTCTATATTCTAGACAACAACAATGACAAAAAATATTACCATTTAGCACTTTTCAAACCATTATAGTACGCATTTGCAAAAGCACTACTAGATCTCAATGCCAGTTACCAATAAAAAACCTCAATATCAAATTTCGGGATACCAGCTCTATTCATTAACTATATACCAAATTTAGTACTTTCGTACAGATACAATCAGTAATCTAAATATCAAATATGGTACAATTCAGTACTTTTCGTACAATTATAGTATACACTCCCAAAACCACCTACATATGTCAAGTTTAAACACGACCAGCACGAACAGACCCTAATAACAAATTTAAGATTTGAAGCATTATCTGTTCAACCAATTTAAAATTGTACCAAGTATAGTACTATTTAGTATTTTTCGTGCACTCGTAATACACATTTCCAAACCTTTTTCACAAACCTACCACTAAAAGGCATCCCAATACAATATTTCAAAATTCCAGTTTCATCCGTCCACCCTAAACCAAAGTGTTTCAATTTTAGTACTATTTAGCACAATTAGTTCACATTTTCAAAATTACTTTCATATATTAAATTTATTTTCTAACCTAGATTCTCATGCTGAATTCATGACATAATACCAACTGGTACCATTTTAGAAGTTTAGTACACTTTTAGAAGTTTTCTTAACCTTTAAGTTCCTATTTCCATAAAACACGTTGGCACATCTATCCTGCCCTCCATCAGTTACCCTAATTCCATTTGTCCAATGCAAAGTATTCAGTATACCCTCAGTCATATGACTAGCTGTACCCTCAGCCATATGACTAAAGAGGATTTAAATCATTTGATACGGTCAAAACTTGCCTAGTTGAAATAACGGTTTTAGACCCTAGGTATCTTTGGATCCGGGACATTTGGAGTCGATCTAGCGATGTCCGTCTGTCTTTCTGTCTGCCTGGAACGCATGATAACTCTCGAATTTGATCCACCCCCACACAAGATCAGACTTGGCACATCTCAATATTTCCATCTACACAAAATCTGCGATGTGCTGTGTAGATGGGATATATCGGTCCACTGCTTCTGGTACTTCCTCCACAAATGGTTGAAATTTTGAGTATCCATGGAGGTCATAAAACGCGAAATTAGCATCCGATGTAATTCAGTACATGGTACTCAATATTTCCATCAGTACAAGATATGTCATAAAGATGATAGAGATCGGACCATTCCTTCTGGTACCTTCAACACAAAGAGTCAAAGTTTTGAATAATCAAAACGATTATAAAATCCTCCTCATATTTCACAAATCCCATTATTTTTACTAACTCAATATCTGTTCTGAATATGGGATACATCGGTCCACTGCTACTGGTACTTCCTCCATAAAGGATTGACATTTTCTGTTATAAAGTTGGTAGAGATCGGACTATTTCTTCTGGTATCTCCCCTACATAAGGTTCAATAAACGCTCAAGCTCAAGCATCCAACTCTCTTCAAATTTCACACATACAAACATTTTGTTAACACAAGATCTATTGTGAAGATGATATACAGGTTGAGATAAAAAACTGCAACAAAATCAAATGCCATGATTTTTACATTATTTTTTAAATTTTATTGAATGAAAGCAAAAATGTCGAAAGTAGCATAAAATTTTAGAATAGGTTTAGATTTGTTCGATTTGATCACCTTTGGGACGAATTATGACCTTCAAACGTCATACGCTGCCCGAATTTATCTCTGTGGTATTTTGGCCCATTCCCGGCGAAGCGGGAGTGCTCTTACGATAGCCACTTGCGGTTTTCCAGCCAAATATAAAGAAATCACATTATTAAGCTTGAATTCCACCACGAATAACCTATTTCCTTGTAAATGCATCTGTACGCTTGTAAACTATCACTGGAATGTTTTTAAAGCTATCACTGGAATGATTTTAACAGCTGTCGGACGGGTGGCTTAGAAATGACAGCAGTCTGAAGTTGGTTGAAGTTTTTTCATCTCACCCTGTATATCTGAGAACCCCTTTTGGTGCCTCACTCACAAAGGGTCAAGATCTTCAATATTTTTATCTGTCATAACTTGCGAAACAGGTCAGCGATTCAGCCAGAAACCTGAGTTGAATGTGGTATTTATGATTCCGCATAAAATTGGATATATAATACCTAATACCTCACGCACATTTTACCAATTTCTAAAAATTATCACATATCTCATATAAAGTGAAGGAAGTTACCAATATAGTCCAAACTTGGCACGTCGCAATATTAATATCATACTTATTCCTGTACGAAATGGACAATATAGGCTCATTCCTATTCCTTAGAGCTTAAAAATTTGAATAATCCTAACAGAAGTCAACATATATTTAAATAATCGAACATTGCCTGAGCGTATACATCTGTCGAGAAAACCGACTGATACTTTTGAACTGGTTTTAGTCAAAAATAGGTAAATATAGGTGTTTCAAAGGGAATAACAAACTACCATACTTTGGAGGGTATACAAATAGATAAAGAGGCAATCTGTGATTTTCCCTCCCATTTTCCAAAATCAAAATTTTTTTGACGGACTGGTCCACACTAAATCAATCTAGGTTCAAGAAAAAACCAGTAAAGAAAGTCCTAAAGTCGGGCGGGGCCGACTTTATGATACCCTACACCGCTTTGCTAATTTAATAGAGCTCCACATAACTATTAAAAGTTTTTATGGGAGAGTTCAATCATACACACTATGATTATAATTATAATTTAAAGTTCAAAGGACTAAATATGCTGAAGCATTTGTATATTTTAAATTCGGACTTGTATTGCCCATTTGGTGCAAAATTAATTTGAAATCAGATAAAGATATATATGGGAGCTATATCCAAATCTGAACCGATCTCGATAAAATTTGGCAAATATATTTCTGAGCTGTATTTCACATATTTCCCTGAATATCGTTGTTACAGAGTGTATATAACGGCTGTGGGTAACAAATACAACAAATCGGATGAACAATGTACATGGGAGCTGTAGCTATATCTGAACCGATCTTCACCAAATTGACATACTACTTTCTAGACTCAATTCAGTCGTGTGTGCCAAATTCCATCCCATTTGGGCAAATATTAGTGCACAATAAAGGGTAAATCGGATGAAGTTATATATGGGAGCTATATCCAAATCTGAACCGATCTGGATAAAATTGAGCAAATGTATTTCTGACCAGCATTTAATATATTTTCCCAAATATTGTTGTTACAGAGTGCATATTACGGCTGCGGAGGACTAAAATAACAAATCGGATGAACAATATATATGGGAGCTATAGCTATATCTGAACCGATTTCGATCAAATTTGGCATACTTATTTTCAGGTCTAATCTGGTTGTATTCCATACTCTTCGGGCTGATATTACACGTTTGGTGCACAATAAAAGGCAAATCGGACGAAGATATATATGGGAGCTATGTCTAAATTTTTACCGATTATCTCCAATTTCAGTAGGGTTCATCTTTGGGCCAAACAAATGTTGTTTGGAAAATTTCATCTCAATCGGATAATAAATGCGACCTGCATTTTGTTCACAAGAATACATGGACGGACGGACGGACGGACATGCATAAATCGATTCAGAATGTGATTCTATGTAGATCATCAAAAGGAACTATGGGTCTATCTCGTTTCCTTTTGCCTGTTACAAACAAATGCACAAAGACATAATACCCTGACCACCTTGTGGTGTAGGGTATAAAAAATAATAAAACGTCGCAAAATTCTCAAGCTTTCTACCTGTGGGCAGCTTAGGATATCATTCGCTATGAACGACGTACAACGATGATATTAATTACCTTATGTTGGCACATTTGCATTTTCTTCAAACTATGGAAATACATCGTTTTTTAAATAATTTTGATTTAACCACATAAATTTGCAAAAAGAAGTGGTGGAAAAAATGAATGACATGAAAATCTTGCAATTATCACAATGAAATTAATTAGCCATTTTCAATACCCCGAATGACCACTGCAATTTACCTATTCCACAAATGCTCTACTTATATTTAAATGACAAAAATTTGCATAAATATGCATGTCACATCGAATCACCAGTGACAAAGTTAAACAAATGACTCGTCTGGCTTGTCTTGTGCGAGTGCAATTCAAAAATTCTGCCTACGTGGTCAAAACTGAATTTGTTTTGTGCAAATTTTTGGAAAGAGTTTTTCACAAAATGAAATTCTAATGAATTATTGACTAATTGTCATATTTGAGTCGAAAGGTGATATGTGTGGAATGGAAATGGGACCTGCTCACAGGCATATGCACATATGTGTTTATTCCTATGCCAGAGAAGTCACAGCAGTCACACTTGTATGCATGTGTATACAGTGACAACGTTTTGCCATGGTTTGTCTGTGACTTCTTGTAAATTTTGCATTCGTTGCACTTTACAATGCATTTCTTGTGCCAACAATTCGACCAATTCGGCCTGTGTGTATTGTTGGTGTCAGCTAATTTGATTTATTGTTTGCTGGCCAAAAGGATGGCTGGTATGAAGGGCTTAAACATGGCTGGCTGGCTGTCTGAATAAATGCATGCCACTTTGAAACATTTGTGATTCTGAACATCTTTTGGCCCCTCCAGGGAAATTATGGAAAATATGTTTTCTTCCCAAAAACGTTGTCAGATGTTTTTCAACTTTATGCATGCATTTAATTACTACAGCACCACATATGTTTTCAATATCTTACTTTTTGTTATTACATCAAAGTGTCAAAAACATTTACATGCGTCAATAAAGAAAATATTTTTGATGTTTGATAGATACGAGTTTTTCTTTTAAAATCTGAATTTCTGCAAAATTTGTTTAAAACTGAACTTAAATTGTTTTGAAACAAACAATTTAAAATTTGTCACTCACATACATCCAAGTGGTTATGACTGTTAATGAATGATGAGACTTGCCCCTGCTCTGAACACATTCGGTTGTGACAATGATACCAGACATAAACAGTGAAAGTGTAAATGAACAGTGACGAACTCAAAAAAAAAGTGTGAGATGAATCAGTTTTTCATGACTTGCAATTACTTTTTGTAACACTTAAAAAAAAAAAAAAAATAATAATAAAGATGGGACAAGACAGAGTTAAAATATGGCAACCCTGTGAAAATACCTCTGTTGTTATGATATCGTAACAACATAATTGGCAATGTTAAGCGATTTAAACCGCTTAGGAAATATGTAATTAATTGGGAAAGTCTATGGAATAGAATTTTGAAATTCTATTTTTGGATTTTTCAAACTTTTGTTTGTCATTTTTTTTTTCTATAAATGTGGTTTTTATACTAACATGGTCCTGTCATTAGCTGTTATTCTAGATAGTATAGACACAAACCACCTACTCAGAATGCATTTTATCTAGTCTTTACAATTTTAGGTCTTTGAGATGTAGTCTTCACACCACATCTAAGAAAACGAGATTTCAATCAGTAAAATACATATTTTGTTACTTTTCTGCAAGAATTTTTCAACTACTTATTTTTAAGAACGTAATCTAAGATGGAAATATTTCGTGAATATCAGACGATGACTGAGTGAGATCAAAGTCAAATTTGAAAAAAAGAATCTCTTGCGACACAAAAAATATGACAAAAACTAAAACAAGTAAGAAAAGGCTATCGTCGTGCGGGACCGACCATGTGATACCCTACAACATGTTTATGTCCAAATCCATTTTGGAAGATTTCGCATTTTAAACCATGTCATGGAGCACTGTCCAGCTATTACCCTTAGCATTTTGACCAGTGACATTTGCCCACTTCGTCTTGCTGTTAGTTGTTGTGGTCCATTTTACAGCTAAATATAATCCAATGGTCATCCAAAATGCTAGAATTCTTCCCTGTCTTTAACTCTCTTCTCCGCCGTGTTGATTGGCTTCAATTGTGTGAACAGAAAATTTTCTCTGTTTTTGGTTCATTTGAACCCCTAAATATTTTGCGATCAAAAGTAATAGGCCCCTCAGTATCTCCAAATTTAGATTCATCTATACGATCAACGAAATCAGCATAAAAAAGCCAGAAGTTCGCCTTTAGTGTATTTCCGATATCATCTGTAGAAAATGTTGGTATTTTTTAATACAAAAGCAGTGGTTCATTCTACCCGCTGTCCTAAACTCTTACTTCATGCGAGATTTCATGTCCTTTGGTTTCTATTTGTGACCTTCATAACGGTTGCAAAATCAGGAACATTTTTAGTTGTTGGTCCATTTCAACCCCTAAATATATTGCGGACATCTTTGATGACAATGGGCCTAGCCCTTCTGAGCCTAAAGCTAACCTTATGAAAATTTTCGTGAGGATCGGACGATAATTGCAATCTGTATATAATATCCCCAACCTGTGTTGTAAGGTGAAAAAATATTACAAAATATACACTTCAATATCATAGGTCATATTGAAACCAGTAAAGAATGTCTTAAAGTCGGGCGGGGCCGACTTTATGATACCCTACACCACTTTACTAGTTTAGTAGAGCTCCGCATAACAATTAAAAGTTTTTATGGGACAAATACACGCTATGATTATAATTATAATTTAAAGTTCAAAGGACTAAATATGCCGAAGCATTTGTATCTTTTAAATTCGGAATTGTATTGCCCATTTGGTGCACAATTAATTTGAAATCGGATAAAGATATATATGGTAGCTATATCCAAATCTGAACCCATCTCGATAAAATTCGGCAAAGATTTTTTTTGAGCTGTATTTGATATATTTCCCTGAATATCGTTGTTACGGAGTGCATATTACGGTTGTGGGTAACAAATATAAAAAATCGGATACATAATATATATGGAAGCTATAGCTATATCTGAACCGATCTTCACCAAATTTGACATACTAGCTTCTAGACTCAATTCGATCGTAAGTGCCAAATTTCATCCCATTTGGGAAAATATTAGACGTTTGGTGCACAATAAAAACTAAATCGGACGAAGATATATATGGGAGCTATATCCAAATCTGAACCGATCTCGATAAAATTTAGCAAATGTATTTCTGAGCTGTATTTGATATATTTCCCCAAATATTGTTGTTGCAGAGTATATATTACGGCGGCGGTTGACAAAAATAACAAATCGGATGAACAATATATATGGGAGCTATAGCTATATCTGAACCGATTTCGATCAAATTTGGCATACTTATTTTCAGGTCCAATTTGGGTGTATATGCAAAATTCCATACAATTCGGGCTGATATTACACGTTTGGTGCACAATAAAATGCAAATCGGACGAAGATATATATGGGAGCTATATCTAAATTTTGACCGATTATCTCCAATTTCAATAGGGTTCGTCCTTGGGCCAAACAAAAGATCTTTGCAAAATTTCATCTGGATCGGGCAATAAATGCGACCTGTACTTTGTTTACAAAAATACATGGACAGACGGACGGACGGACAGACGGACGGACGGACATGCATAAATCTACTCAGAATGTGATTCTATGCAGATCATCAAAAGTAACTATGGGTCTATCTCGTTTCCTTCTGCCTGTTACAAACAAATGCACAAAGACATAATACCCTGACCACCTTGTGGTGTAGGGTATAAAAATCGCATGGGTTAAAAAAAATGTAAATAAAAAATGTCACAAAATACTACAAAATCTATATTAACATCATTATTGGCAGCTTTTAATGCGATTTTAGATTTTATTCTTTTATGCCAACAGGGCATTCTGAATTGACAAATTATGTCAACATTGGCCCAGCCATTCTTAAGATATAAGCATTCTAGCTAACATCCCCTTTCTTTGTATATATACATTGTATATATTTCGCTATATATATATATATCCGATATATTTACTATCGGCATCTACGTAACGGCCAGGATTGATCTGTTTGTCTATTTGTGATTTCGCCGGGGTTAAAAATATTCGAGGTTTAATGTAAAATTCGACTTTTATTTAACAAAAATATTATGGTCTATTTCACCCACTAAATATTACCCGATGACCACCAAAATTGGAAGGCTTCTGCCCAGCCCTAGCCCCATGTTAAATTCGGCGTCGACCTGTAGAGCAACTACAAAATCAGGAAATTTATTTCAGTTTTTGGTTCATTTTAACAACTAAATATTATGCGATCATCTCCAAAAACAATAGGCTTTTATTTTGGGTCTTATCCCACCTCCGATTTAAATTTTGAATATCGGGCCATAATTGTGACCTGTAGAGTGATTACAAATTAACATGGACAGAGGGACGGACGGACATACATAGCTATATCGACTCAGTTCGAGATAGGAAGATCCACATATTCTTTCCTATGTGTAGAAACCAATATTTCGAGGTGTTACATAATTTTTGGCCAATCAAACTTATAATACCCCAAACACATAGTGTCATAAAATTTCACCGAAAAATATTCACATTTTTATTATCATTTTTTTATGAGATTTTTCTTGATTTTATTCTTTTCTGCCAAAAAGGCGTTCTGAATTGGTGAAAATTCGCCCAGCCGTTTTTGAGTTACAAGCTGTCTAACTACATCCCCTTCTTGGATATACTGGGTGCGATGAAAAAATTGCAACCAACTACAGACTGCTGTCATTTCTAAGCTACTCGTCCGAGAGCTGTTAAAATTATTCCAGTGACAGTAGGAATTTTCTAGAAAAAAAGTTATTCGTGATGGAATTCAAGCGTGATAGTGTGATTTCTTTATATTTGGTTGGAAAACCACAAGTGACTATCGTTAGAGAAAACATTAGAGCACACATTAGAGCCATCGATATTCCAAAAAGTACAAGAACTTACACCACAAGAGAATGAAAATAGATTCAAAAGAGCTAAAAAGTTGCTTCGCTTGGCCGAAAATGGTAGACTGCCGAATTTGGTTTTCTCCGATGAGAAAACTTTTTTTGTCCAGCAGTTTGTAAACAAACAAAATGATCGAGTTTACTTGCCAAAGAGATCATGTGCACCTGATGGTGTGGCCGCTCTCTGCCCGTATTAATCGACCGTGGCATCAGAATAAATGCCGAATATTATCGCGAAAATATTCTGGAGGGTGTATTAACGCCTTGGGCACGCAAACATTTTGGCCACAGACCACATTCGGCGGCCACGGTCACATTCCAACGGCACTCAGCACGCGCCACCCAAGAATGGTTGCAAAATGAGGTTCCTCGCTTCATTTCCAGCGCACAATGGCAACCAAAATCTCCGGATACCAATCCGTTGGACCATTGTGTCTGGAGTATTTTGGAAGCAAGGTTGGCATTAAAAATACCAAAGTGTCGATCAAAAATACCGCAGAGCAACATTCGGGCAGTGTGTGATGACTTCATTGGCCATTTGAAGGCCATAATTCGTGCCAAAGATGACCAATTCGAACAAATCAAAACTTATTCTAAAATTTGATGCTATTTCCGACATTTTTTGCTTTCATTCAATAAAATTAAAAAAAAAAAAATAAAAATTATGGCGTTTGACTTTGTTGCAGTTTTTTATTTCACCTTGTATTTTGTGGAAGACATATGTATGGCATTGATGTCTATATCTTTACCGAGTTTCATCAAATTTAATACACTATGTTCCAGGCTGAATTCGTTTGTATATGCCAAAATCCATTCAATTCGGTCTTATATTAACCAGTTGATGCTTAATAAACTTGAAATCGGGTAAATATATGTATGCAGGCTATATCCAAATCTGAACCGATCTCGATAACATTTAACAAAGGTATTTCCAAGCTGTATTTGATATATATCCCCGAATATCATTATCAGGGATTTCATATTACGGATGTGGAGGACAAAAATAACAAATCGGAAGAACTATATATATGGGAGCTATAGCTATATCTGAACCGATATCGATTAATTTTAATATGCTTGTTTTTAGGCTCAACTTGGTCGTATATGCCATTTGGTGCACAATAAAAGGAAAATCGGAAGAAGATATACATGACAGCTCTATCTAAATATTGATCGATTATGTCCAATTTCAATAGGGTTCTTCCTTGGCCCAAATTATATTGATATCGGTTGAGGTATGGGTATAGCTCCAATATACATATTTTCAAGATACTGGAATGCAGAAGGTAGGTTATTCTGTTCATACAGCTCACAAGATTTTGCTGGGATATAAAAAATCACTTCCAATACTTTACAATGGATTGTTGAAGTGAAATCCGTTTTTTCTAAAATTGTGCTCAGACTTTCAGAAATCTTCATATTTGTGTCCCACTGTTACCAATATCAATTTCACATACATACTTACATGTGTGTAGCTTGCATGTGAAGCGAATATTAGTTCTTGACCATAAAACATAAGCATTGCATAAGTATTGTTGAAGTTAGATAACATATTGGCTTTTTCTGTTTAGCTTGTGCTGGCAACTGGTCATTGTTGTTAATGTTGATGCCATGACCAGAGTCAGAGAGAGATTCCTGATGCTTCACTGGTCTGACTCTTCCTATTTCTGCTACTTCTGTAAATGTCAGTGACAAACCGACAAATACTCAAAGTTGAAAATGACTAATTTTCTGATATACGCATTCGTCCTCGACTTTTTTCCGATTCACATTACATTTGATACAGTCAACGTTGTTGTATTTCATGAGCAGAAAAAAGGGTATGAAAAGCAACTTTGTTTTGGAGTGATAGATTTGGTCGATATCATTTTTTTGACAATTTTATTTTCGATTAACAATTTAATAATCTGAGGGCATTCGGAATGCTCCAATTTTTTAACAGCGAAATATTTTACCATTACCTCTTCACTGAATGCAATTTTTCAATATTGGCCACATATTAAGTCTTTCATTGTAATTTCGAATGTCTAAAATTCTTGAATATAATGACAATCCCAGCAAAAATTCCCATTCCACTTAGAATTTTCCATCATGCAACACCATGAAATCTATTTCCAATGCCGAAAAAAAGGAAAATCTAAAATTGCGAGAGTGATTTGTCTTTCTTCGTAACTGCTGCCTGGTTTTGCTGTTATTGCCAGTACTGTATCAAATGCAGTTATTGCAATTACGAAAACAGTTTCAGCACCAACGACGACCATTGCATGTTTTCGTCCCGACAACTGTAAATGTATCCTTGGAGACTGTTGTATTTGATTACTTTATATTTTCAGATTTTATATTGTTTTTTCCTCTTCTTCTTCTTCCTCTTCGTTTATGTTGTTGGTGTCTTTTGGTCAAAATTAGTTAAAGATTGTTTTTGTTGCTTAAGTGTCTTTAACATTTGCACTTGATGGATGATTGCAATTAAAGCCGAGGGAATCATAGTCTTAATTATTATAGTGTTGAGCCGGACTGAGCTCTTCTGTCTGTTGTTAAGTTGTGTATTATTTGTGTGCGGGTTTGGGTATTTGATAGGGATTTGATTTGTGTGTGAGTGTGTGTGTTGAGTAATGAATGACATGCATGCGTGTATGTTGGTGACAATTTTTGGCTTATGGCAATATTCTATTAAAGTGACTTGCTTATGCCGTTCTGACAAGAATAGCTATTTAATTAACTCAGCATGAATAGTTTTGGAGCAGTTATGATAAATAACAATTACAATGCATGTTATATTATATTTGTCCGGAGTTCATATCTAATTTGGATAAAAATCTTATTAAAATTAAATAGGTTTCTTCTTTCTTATATTGATGCTTTTAGCGATATTATTTACCGGAATTGTTTCAAATTTCGTTTCAAATTTAAGTTCGTACTACAGCCTACAACAGAAAATTGTCTGCCCCCATAAAACGGTACCCCGAAATTCGGTATTTTGATGATTTTAGCGACATTATTCACCGGAAACGTTTCAATGTTGGTATTTGAATTTCGTAATAGATACTACAGCCTATGCCAGAAAATTGTCTGACATTGCCAAATTTGTACCAAATGGTGGAGGGTATTCAAAGTTTGGCCCGGCAGAACTTATATTTTCTGTTACAGATGCTACCGATATAGGATTCATCTTTGGTTCGATTGATAGCTGTGATTGGTAAAATGGTAGAAATTTTGAGTTAAATAGTAAAAATATTATAAAAATTCATTTTGAAAGTTTACAACGCAAAGGAAACTGAATATATCCTTCATACTAGGTATGGAAGTCAAAAACAGAAAAAATCCTGATTTTGCAGTTGCTCTATAGGTCACAATTATCAACCAATCGCCGCGAAAATTTACATGGAGTTAGAGTTTAGGAGTGGGCAGAAACCTACCAATTTGGGCGGCCACCGGACAATAATTAGCTGGTAAAATAGACCCTGACTTTTATGTAAGAAAATAGGAAAATTTCCACTAAACAGCAAAAAATTTTCAACCCCAGCCAAATCACTAATACATTAAAAGATCACTTTTGACCATTACAGTGATGCTAATAGCCAAGAAATCGGGTATATAGCAAAATAGGTACAATATATATGTAAAAGAATTGATCTTATTTATTCTGCTTATAAATCAAAAATAGCTGGGCCGATTTTCACAATTCCCATCAATTCGAAATGGTATTTTGCCAGAGAAGCAGAAAATCGCGGAGAAATATACCAATAAATAAAAAGTGAATATTTTTTGTTCCATTTGTTTCAATTCTTGTCATATTTTTTTATCGCATGCGATTTTTTCAATTTGACTTACAATTTTGAATTGTAAATTTTCTAAATGTTTACACTCTTCAACACTACGTTTTGAGGGTATTATATGCATGTCGCAATTATCGTCCGATTTTGAATTTGGCATGGAGGTAGGGTTAGGGTTAGAATTAAAGCATATTGTTCTTAAGATGGACTAAAAAAATTTTTTTTTTCTAATTTTGTAGTCGCTCTATAGGCCACAATTGAAACTAATCGGCACGGAATTTCGCATCGGAAGAGAGTTAAGGGCAGGAAAGAAGTCTAGCTTTTTGGATGACCATTGCATTATATTTAGCTGTGAAATGGACCACAACTTTTGCCAAATTCTCGGGGCCAAAAAACTAAGGGTAACCTCTGGGCGGGGCTCTTTGACATTATTTCAAAAACGAAATCTTCCAAAATGGATTTGGATATAAGGGGACTTCGAACATATTGCAGTTTTGTAGGATATCACATGGTCGACCCCGCACGACTATAGCCTTTGCTTACTTATTTGAGAATTGTATTTTAAATTCGAATCTTTCGAAATTTAACTCGAAAATTCGAATTGTAGTTCGAATTATTTGTAATTCGAATTATTTAAGTTGTATTTTAGAGTTATTGTAGAATTTTTCCAATTGTAATTCAAATAGCTCCATTTGTAATTCAAATTATTAAAAAAATGTAATTCGCATTGTTTTGTTAAAACTCAAAGAGAAAATTGGAATAATTCGAATTAGAAATGGAATAATTCGAAACAAAAATAACAATAGCAATAATCAAATTACAAACGAAATGTTACGAATTACGAATAAAACAAGTAAACAAATATTGAGTTCGGCCGGGCCGAACTTTTAATACCCTCCACCTTAGGGTAAAGGAAACATTTTTATATACAATTTAGACCATTTAAATAATGCAGTTAAATTTATCAAAAAAAAAAAACGTAAAGTGAGTGAGGCCGTTATATAGGGCCACACCAAAACGGGAACATTTATAAGCAATTTTATACTTCAGGGATTGTCATCTATCAAATCTTCTAAAATACCAAATTTGAAACAATTATGTGGGTAAATGTGACTAAGATTTTCAAAATACCGAATATCGGCGGGCATAGTCATATGTGCGCTCTATGAAAACGTGGAACTAAATATTCAATGTTCTATCACCGGGCTAGAACCCACTATGAACTATAAATACCAATTTTTATCAAAATATCGAATATCGGCAGGTACCGTTATATGGGGGCTATACCAAAACGTGGACCTATACATAAAATGTTTCGCCACTGGAGCTAGAAACTATTATGACCTGCAAATACCAACTTTAAGAAAAATCCGCGAGAAAATGTGGCAAAAATCATCAAAATACCGAATATTGGGAGGTACCGTTGTATGGGGTCTATACCAAAACGTTGGCCTATACATACAATATTTCGCCACCGGATTAAGAAACCATTATGACCTACAAATACCATTTTTGAGACTAGTCCGTGAAAAAATTTGTCAAAATTCATCAAAATACCGAATATGGGGAGGTACCGTTATATGGAGACTATACCAAAGCGCCACACGAACTAGGACCCATTATGACCCACAAATACCAATTTTAGACAAATCAGTGAAAACATGTGGCAAAAATCATCAAAATACCGAATATCGGGAGGTACCGTTATTTGGGGTCTACAGCAAAACGTGGACCTATACATATAATGATTCGCCACTGAAGATAGAACCCATCATGACCAACAAATTTTTTTCAGACAAATCCGCGAAAAAATGTGTCAAAAATCATCAAAATAATATTGGGAGGTACCGTTTATGGCGGCAATACCAAAACGTGGACCGATATATGTTATTTTCAATACCAACCATACTAGACACAATACAAATTGTTCTGCCGTTTTTTTTGAAGGCCTACAAAGTTAATATATCCTTCTTTCCAAGGTGGAGGGTATAAAAATGTTCGAAGTAAAAAGATATAGTAAAACACATACCTCACTTTTCCGATTCAGCGTCGCAACATATCCGATGACGAATCTCTACTCAAGTGTTGGAAACTGGCCGATAAAGTTTGACAGAAATTGATTTTTGTGTTTTACTTCAACAGACCAAAACAAAGGGGGTTCTCAGCACCTCGGCTGATTAAAATGTTGTTGTTCAAAATACCCAGTTCCAAAATACGAAATATATAATCGACATGAATGGTTTTCAAAAGGTACTCGGCACGATCACCATAGGATCAAAGCAATGGAATGAAGATAAGTGAGCATGGTCAGAACTTTTGATACCCTTCGTTAAAGAAATAAAAACTGTTGAAAATATATTTAAAAGCATTCAAATATTCTTGTAAAATGTTCCTGAAACCTTAAAACGCTGAATATTGGGTGATACCCTTATTTGAAGGTTATACGAAGTAGTACTCAATACGAACAATTTCATTAAAAATAATAAAAAAAAAAAAAAACATTAAAATGTCGAGTGTTGTAAAGTACCGTTTAATAGAGAGCGCTGACGTAGTTAGAGCGACGCTCTGAATGTTTTAAAAAATAGCACAGAGAAGGAAGCGACATAGACTCATAGTTCATTTTGATGATCTACATAGTATCTGTTCCTATATTTGTGTAAACAAAGTAAAGGTCACAACCTTTGCCCGATCGAGATACAATTATGCAAGAATCAATTGTTTGGCCCAAGGATAAACCCTATATAAATTGGAGCTAATTGGCCAAAATTTAGATATAGCTCCCATATATATATATTACTAGTTGGCCCAGTCCGCGTTGCCGGCCCGTAGTTTAAGTCTTTAATAGCAAAAATATTTTCAGCCAGAGGTTTGAGAGTTTAAAACCTATTAAATCACATGTATTAAAAGGTATACATTAACTGTTTTTAATAGCCCTCTACCCCCAAATTTGACTTAAGACACATTTAAGCGAGATCTATTCGAAAATATGATCAAAAAAAATTCGCGAAGAGGTCTTCTACCCCCTAAGAAGCTAAGATGCCAAAAATCAGTTGAAAAATGGGACCAAGGCGCTGGAAATTACCGAAATCAGCGGAAACTTTCATATAAGGGTTATACCAAAGCATGGTCCTATTCTTATAATTATTGGAAAAAATGTGTTGTTCTTCCTAAAATCTCAAATTACCAACATTTGAGGAATTTGAAAGGGACTACATCATTTGAGGGACTACATCAAATTAGACCGACCTGATATATATTTTGAACAAGTGATTCTTCATGAAACCCCTAGGACAAATTTAAAACTCTATCGTAACTTTTGCGAAGTATAGAGCAAAATATTTGAGGCCCTTTGTGTTTGGTTAAGCTATATAAAATGGACCCTAAAAACGTTTGAGGGATTTTTATGTACCAACCAAACAATTTTCCAAGTATAATTTCCCGCAGTGTAATTACTGATGATAGCGCATAGTCACCGTATAACGTTACATGGGAGTTAAGGTTACTTTTAAGGTTTCGGAAGAATTTTCCAAGGATATGAATCCTTTTCTTTCTAAATTTTCAATTTGCTCCACTATTTTGTATAGTCCGTGCTCTTCAGTGCTCTTCAGTGCTCTTCATATTCGGTATTTCACTGATTGCAGTCCCAATGAATTTTGCATTTTAAGTTCTCATTGAATGGATTATTTCCATATCTAGTCAATTTCCATTGAATTTTTTTTCGATTTTTCCCGATTTGAGAATTTTTGCCATGAGAATTGAAAAAGTAATTATCTTTTATCTTTGGTGTGACCGCGTTAAATTATTTCGATACAATCTGACTGATTTCCATGCAACCCGCCATCAATTTCAGTTCTCAAGAAATCAAGTCAATTAAATAAATTGGTATTAATATTCGAATTCAAAAATAAAATATAATAAAACACTACAAATGTACATTAGAAAAAAAGTAAGTCAAAATGGAAAAAAATCATGCAAAATAAAACATTACTATCGTACATTTGAAAAGTCAAAATGAAAATGTTGATATATTACATTTTTACGCGATTTTTTTTATATATTATCCTTTTCGGAAAAGAGACAATTCCGAATTTGTATGCCTTTTATTGTGCACCAAATGTGTAACATAACCAAATGTGTAATATAAATATGATGGAAATTGGCACTTACGACGAAATTGAGCCTAGATCAGAGAAAGCTATAGCGCCCATATATGTTGTTCATCCGATTTGTTATTTTTGTCCTCCACATCATTAAATTACATCTGCTTCAAATCCTTAATACGCATTCCTAAACAAAATTGTTTGGTATAATTTATTTTTTACAAAGTCTCCATAAAAATGTTTATTTGTTTTGGGAAGTTCTACTAAATGTACATGTAGTTAAGAAAATCAGATGGTATCGATATGAGGGGGCAATAACAAAACCTAAACCGATATATCAATCAATCTAAATCCTAGGTGGATCTCTGCAAGAGCAAGAGTGATTACGAGCGGACAGACAGGCATGGCTAAATTTATATATTTTATAGGATTTTAAATGATTATTTCGATGAATTAAAAGCTGACTTATGTCTGTGAACATATTGAAATTCATAGCTCTTCACCGCCTAATTTAAAATATTTTTAGGGTCAAAGCTATTTGGCAGCCTAAATCCTTATAGCGTTGCATTGATTTTTTTGTTATTATCCAACATTTTAAACTCACTTACCGAGGGCGTGTATTACCATTTAGAAGCTCCTTCATATCCGAGCTATTTGTTGCCATGGTCGTCACAGGAATGTAGAGTGGCTGAATGGATGCATTGTTTGTGGCGCCCTCCGGATAACTGGATGGATGGATGGATGTACCAACAGTACAATCACATGAATAGAGATTAAATTTTAATTTTTAATTTGAAATGTTTTTTTTTTTTTTCGTTTTCTGTTTGCATAGCTTTCCATAGCAGCTCATCGTCGTCGTCGCCGTCGTCTTTTCTATTCACTTCAATGTAAGAAACGAACAGGCAAACAAACAATAAAAAGGCGTTTTGTGTTTAGTCATTTATGTTGGCGTTGTTTATTTTGTGTTCCTTTTTCTAACATTCACATTCAGTGGGTTTTGTTGGTCGGATTTTTTTTTTTTTGCTTTTTTTGTTGGTGGTATTTTTTTTTTAAATGTTATGTGTGTTATCATTAGATTGCGTTCATTGTGCTCGTCCTGCCGCTCACATTGAAGCGATATATGAAGCTTTCTTTTGTATCCACCACAATATATGTATGGGGGGCGCTGGAATGTCTTGCCTAATCTTCAAAGTGTATGTTTACCAAAAGGATGTGCTGCTCTTGGTGACCATGCCATCCTCCATTGTGTGTTCAAGCATTGCCTTTTGGCATTGCATGGCCTGGAATGTGGCTCAGTGTGCAAAGAGTAACTGAACAGAGCTAAACTGAATGAAGTGGGGGAATGAACAAATGAAAGTAATAAAGTAAATTTGTATTTACAAATGGTTTTCATTACTTCATCTCCGATGCTTTTTAGTTGATGTTGTTGTTGGCCTTGTCTGTTATTGTTGGTAAGTCTTAAAACAATTGTTGATTTTCATTTTTATGAAAAAGTATTTTTATAGGGTGTGACGTTTGTAATTTTGTTTTTATTTTTTTGCAGTTCTTTATTATAAATATTTATAATCCAAACTCCAATTTATTAAATTATATTTATTTGTTTATCCACATCAGTGTTATTTTAAAATAATACAAATGGTCCAGTCAATGTATATAAAATAATTGCAATTTTTATCTTTGATTACTGTTAGACACTAACATCTTTACAAGGATGAGTTGTAGAAAGGAAACAATTGAATTTGATGCAGTTTTAAGCTGGAATTGGGATGTGGATAGTTTTAAATAGATGTTAACCGGAAGCATTTGGTTCCAGTATAAACATTTTAAAAACATTTTAAAACAAGTAAGCAAAGGCTACAGTCGAGCGGGGCCGACCGTTGAATACCCTACAACACTATAATAAACGATACAGTTTATATAGGCGAGATACTCGAAAGAATTCCACAAGATATTGTGACAAATAATAAAAGAAAACCATCAGGTTTCGTTCTCTAATTTTCGAATAATAGCAACGTAAACTTATTTCCTCATTTCCAATTTATTGGTAGATGTTGCACATAAATGGTCTTCCTAGATCTGGAACCAATATTTCCAAAGACCTATAATCTCTCAGAAGTGGCAAAAGATTAACATTTATTATTGGTTTTTGACTGAAACGCATCTATATGAGATACAGACATTTGACTATATTCTTCAACGAAATCAGCGTTACGAAATAGTCAGAAGTGCGTCTTTCCTGTATTTGTGAATTCTCCAAAAGGTCACTGGAATGGACATTTTTGTATTTTGTCTACGAAAATTGGCAAACTCCTTCACATTTTGAATATTTTTGGATGGCCATCCAAAACTGCTTGGCTTTTGCATTCAAATGTTCCTGAGGATCGGGCGATAATTACAACCTGCTGACAATTTTACAGTTTTTTGGTCCATTTCAACCTCTAAATATATGGCGATCATCTCCAAAAAGAGCAGGCTTCTATTCTGATGCTCATCTTATCCCCATACAAAATTTCGTAAGGATCGGGCCATAAATGCTATCTGTATATGATATCCTGATATCCTAACTACTTAGTTTTGTTAGCTGTAGAAATATTACCAAATGTTTAATTCAAAATGAAAATATGCCAAAAATATGACAAAATTGAAAAAATATGAGAAAATTTTACAAAATCAATATTTTCATCTTTAGAGAGATATTTTTATGCGATTTTTTTAGACGTTTTTTCTTTCCTGCCAAGAGGCCATTCGGAATTAATGAGAACTGTTGAAATCAGTTCAGCCGTTCTCTACATATAAGAGATCTTTCAAGCATATCTTCTTTGATAGACATATATATCGCACATATTTTGCTATATATCCGATTTGTTGGATGTTAACATCAATGTAAAGATCAGAAGTAGCCTTGTCATGGCTTTGTGATTTCGCCGGGATTTAAAATATTCGCGGTTTAATGAAAAAATTTTAAATTTTTTCAACACAAAAGATATGGTCTATTTTACCCGCTAAATATTATCCGATGATCACCCAAATTGGGAGGCTTCTTCCCTGCCCTAAACTCTAGCTACATGCGAAATTCATCGTCGATTGGTCTATAATTGCAACCTGTATAGCTACTGCAAAATCCGACATTTTTTCAGAATTTGATCCATTTCAACCCCTAAACATTTGGCGATCATCTCCAAAAGAAATAGGGTTCTATTCTGACCCTAGCCCCACCTCCATTCTAAATTTCGTAAAGATCGGGCCATAATTGCGACCTGTAGAGTGATTACAAATTAACATGGACAGACGGACAGACGGACAGACGGACAGACGGACAGACGGACGGACGGACATACATAGCTAGATCGACTCAGCTCGGCGAGATAGAAAGATCCATATATACTTTCCTATGTGGGAAACCAATATTTCGTGGTGTTACATAATTTTTGGCCCAATCAAACTTATAATACCCCCAACACATAGTGTTGTAGGGTATAAAAATAAACAAAAGGCACATTTAAATGTTCTACCCATAACAAATGTATGTTGATATTGAGAATTTGTATGAAGTAAATCATATCCAATCGGTTCATTATTGAATGCTTGTTATGGCTTAAGAATGACGGAACTTTAAAATATTATGGAACTAATATATCGGATATAAATATTAATCTGAAATAACTTCTAACAAATTGGACGGAGATATTGTTTTATATTGTTTGTTGCCTCTTGCATCAAATATCATTTCAATGGAGTGTATATTGTGTCATTAAGAAGGTTTAAATATAAAATTGGATTAAATGTATACATAGGGGAGCTAAAGCTATACCTTAGTCGGTCCACGATATCGGCACCGTTAGCCGACATTCGGTATTTTGATTGATGATTTCCATCACATTCTTTAATGGAATTGTTTGATATCCTACACAAGGCGTTCTCTGTGTGTAGTTTACCCCTGAAAAAGAATTGTCTATATAGGTCTATGACATCGTATATCCTCATATAACTGTGACTTCCGACATTCGGTATTTTGATGATTTTAGTCACATTTTTCAGTGGCATTGTCTGAAACTCTACTCAAGGAGTTCTCTATCAGTACTTTACCACCCGAAAGATAATTTTTTTTTTTATTTAGATCCACAATACAATGGTGCCCCCGATGTTGGGTATTTTGATGATTTTAGCAACATTTTTCAATGGCATAGTCTAAGCAACCAAACAAGGAATTCGCTCTGAGTACTTTACTCCCTGAAAGAGAGTTGTCTATATATCCCCTGATAGAGAATTGTCTATATAGGCCAATGTTTTACTATGGCACCCGTATAACGCTACCCCGAGATATTCACTATTTCTATGATTTTCGCGACATTATTTCGTATTATTTCGAATATGACAAAAAATACTTATCAAGCACCACGTCTTCGTATAGGCCCCATATAAAGGTTCTTTTTTTATTTTTTATTTTTTTTTTTGAAAATTTTCAAGTTTCGTCCTAATGGTGTAGTGTATAAAAAGTTCGACCCGGCCAGACTTAGCTGCTTTCTTACTTGTTATGTTTATATTTTTATACAAAATGCGTGTTTGTGCAGTCCCTTTTTTTATAAAACTAAAGTATAAGATAATGAATTTTTGTAACTAAATAAATTATGTACTCATAGAATAAAATTTTAAATAAAGTCTCCTGAAGAAGTCGAAAGAAAATAGACGAAACTTTGGAAAACAATGAATTAAATTATTTTTTATTCATTTCCAAAATATCAACCGAAAACCCCAATACAACATTGACATAAAGGGAAGAATGTGTACTTCCCAAATAAATTGGAATTCACAAATAAATTGGAATTCTGCAAATGTTCCATAACAATCGGAAAATATATTCGATTACAAAAATACATGGACAGACGGACCATCAGGCACAGAATGTGTCTCCAAATTTGATCATCAAAAGGAACTATATGTTTTACTTTTATCTTTTAAATGTACAGTATGGGAATAAAAATAGATCTTTCACTATTTAAAAATAACAGTCGTATTGGTTGTCTTAAAAATCCGTATATCCTACAAGCTGGTTGATGAGCCTACACCTACTGAATAACATATGTTCGGGGGTATGACATAACATATTTGTCATTCCAAAAACCAGAATCTACATTAGTTAATTTAGACAGGACCTTCAAAAATTGATCGCTATATCTACATAAAGATTTAGCCAAATGTGGAAACACAAATTTCTAAAAAAAAAAATTAATACATCCAATTTTATTAAAAATCGGAATAGCGGGGCAATTGCTCTATGGTGGCCATACCAAATAATAGACTTGCATTTTGTGCAGAAAGTGTATTAAATCCTTAAATTCCATCTGATTTTGACGAAAATCTGCAGAAATTAGCTGAAGGACATTGTACATATTGGAAAATGGAATTTGTGGCTAAAACCCTAAAATTGACATAAATCGGGCCTATACCTGATAAACACTTGAGGAGAACTACTTTTTGGAATTCTCATACAAAAAAGGCCCTAAGGTTTAAAACCTCTAATTTGTATAAAACAAATACATTTCAGCACGTTTTTTGTCTAGCATTTCATAAAGTTCTCTTTGGATGAAACGCTCAGCAGGCCTCGAAGTGGGTTTTCCATTCCGAACAGAAGTTCTACAATAACTTCTCATTATTCTTGGGTCTTGATAAAAAATGGTCAAACAGTCGACCATTTTTTTCAAGGCCCTAGAAAATTTTACTCAACAATGAGGACAATTTTATTAAAGAGGTTTCCAAGAAGTTAAAATATTCAACATCGGGCATTATGTCAAAATTTGGGAGCTATACCAAACTTCCATATTGCTAGATTCTAATTAGGAACTTTAAATATGCAATTTCTAAGTAATTTCAAAAAAAAAAAAAATTAAAAATCATAAAAATGCCGAAAATCGGGAGTGATAAAAGATAAAGCACAAAACCTATTCATATTCATTAATTGTTATTAGATTCTACTATATCTATTTTGGTCATCCCGTTAGATATTTTTGTCCTCGCAGTCGTAATATGCACTCTGTAACAACGATATATGGTGAAATATATCACATACAACACAGAAATATCTTTCCCAAACTTTATCGATATCGGTTCAGATTTAGATATAGCTCCCATACACCTCATCAAACTAACGATTTTAGACTCTAGGTTTGGAATCCGACATATTTGGCACATCGTAGTCAAACTAATATCGTGTTCGTAGATGAGGCAAATTGACCCACTTCTTCTGGTAAAACAAGTAAAAAGCAGTTAACTTTAACCGGGCCGAACTTTTAATACCTTCTTCCATTTGGAGAAATTTAAAAAAACCGTCGAAAAATACCGCTTAAATGAGAACTGTTACATGGTGCCTATATGAAGATGTGGACCTGCATAAGTTTTTTTTGTCATATGCTGTAGTATCATTTCCGAGATTCAAATTCGAAATTTGAAAAATAATTTTGAGAATTATGTCGCCAATATCATTAAAATACGGAATAAAGGAAGGTACCGTTATATGTGGGCTATACGAAGATGTGAACCTGCATAGACAATTTTCTATCATAACTTGTAGTACTCACTACGAACTTAAAATAAGACATTTGAAACAATTCCGGTGAAAATGTCATCAAAATATCGAATATCGGGAGGTATCGTTAGTTATCTATCACAATTCGTTCGGAAAGATATCGTGATTATAACAGACGGACGGACATTGCTAAATCGATTTAGATTTTTATGCAGATCCAGAATATATAACATGAGTATTTCGAGACAAAGTTAATATACCCTACATAAAATGGTGGAGGGTATAAAAAGCAAAGAGAGTATCCCGTTAAACTTTGCTTATCTTATATAACACGCAAAACAAGTCAGCGATTTTCTCCAAATTTTGTTCGCCAATCATAAAAATTGGACATATTGATTCGCTCTTTACGGTACCTCTCCCACAACAGGTCAATAACAATAATACCCCCAAAAAATGAAATATGTGACCTATTTTGATCCCTGTAAGTGAAAGTCTGAAAATGGAACCACTCTTTCTGGTTCCTTTCCCCAAGAAGGTAACATTTTTCACGTCAAAATATGTTGATTCACACCTTCTGGTATCTCTTCCACACAAATTTTAGTAATAATTGCTCTTATAAAATGCGTTATAATTTTCTTCAAAGTGTGGTGCATCATTACCTACTGAAACTTGTAATTCGAGCTTAAGCTTCGAAGTCATAACGGAGATTTTAGACCAGTTTTTCCAAACCAATCGATATGAATCGGTTTTCTCTAACTTCATAACTTTCTTTTGTATGCCATACAAATGCTACTACACTTCACAAATTAAATGAGAAAGACGTTAGTGTAATGTAGTTTTGTGAATTCTTGCAAAAGAAAAAAAAAAATAAAATTGTAAATATGTTTAACTTTGTATTGCAGGTAGAAAACATTTTTGTCTTTCTTAAAGAAATATATCAATAATTCTTGGATTACTTTTTATAAGTTCTTTGTTGGTATATTCAATTGCTAAAGTGTCATATTTGTGAAGTGTTTTTGTGAAATGAAATTTGGGTACATTTGTCCTTGTCGATTAACAAAAAAAATTACCAAGCTATGTGGATGATCGTTATAAAATTATATATTTATAATTCTCTTACAATATACGACCAGAATGGGATTACAACCTTTTGAGGCCTTCATAGCTTTAAACTGACCATCATCTTTCCATTAAAAAATACTAAAGAATTTAAACTATTTTCCTTTAAAAATATTACTTTAAATTCTTCACAGTTTAACAGCTCTTAACCACAAATGACTGAAGTTAAATAAAACAGTAAATGTCGTTGACGCCAACATCTTGGCATTACATTTTAATGCTGTCAGCAGTTAACAATTCTTTAGCATTCAATTAGGACGGCAATTTTATCAATGATTTTATCACTGCAATTATCTCGACAATTTACGTTTTTCTTGAACTCTGCAATGTTCTTATCAATATCAGGACTGAGGTTGGAGTTGGGTGACATAGCTGTCTGTTTCCGTGTCGTCTGTGTCTTTAACCTCACTGAAGTTGCTGTTGTTGTTGTTGGGCCAAAGATGCAAAACATTAAAAGGGGCCTCAATCACCCGTGTAAAACCACATAAAGTAATGGCGACCAAACAAAAATGTTTCATGCATAAATAAAAAAGCATCATCATTACATCTTGTTCGAATGGATCAGTTAATGGCTGTCGTCATTTGTGGCCGGTGACCATGTTATGGGGCAATACCGGTTACCGGTCAGGTTTCTTACCATGCTGGTGGCATGGCATGCTCTTGGCCTAAAATGTCACAAATTGCCATCATCATTATTACCATTATCGACATGGACGCTGTCATCACCATCACACTGGCAGTTGATGCTTTATGTTTACGAGATGTTGAACGTTTAATGGCAAAACATCTTCAGAATATAAAGGTTTCCTTTCATTATATCTCTTTACTGCTCTCCCCCGCCGCAACCATCCTTCGTGTTTTTTTATGACATCAACAGATGTCGTTGACAGATTATTAGAAAATTATTATATTCAGAGATATGTATGTCGATAAGCCGATTCAGGCATTTGTCGACTTATGCCCAATGTCCTTTGTGTTGGAACGTGTGGGCATTTTGACATCTTAAAAGGAAATATGAATGGATGGATAGAATAAGCAGAAGAATCATTTCACTCACACACACACAGACAAATTGGCATTCAATCACAGTTGTATTCATTCATAAATGTATGAAACAAATGTGAGAAACTACCACATAATTGGGGGTGGGTGAAACATAAAAAACCAAATGATGAGATTGGACAATGTCGAAAAAATTGCATGGATTTTCATGATTTTTTTTTATACATAAGACGTACATCAATTAGGTTATTGATTGGTCTACAGAATATTTAACGAATAAGGTTTAGTTGGCTCTTATTACTTGGATTACCGTAGTTTTTTGCCATAATTCTTATTGTTAGGGGAGGTAAATATCATTTGTTAAAGAAAGTTATCGAAATTACAATTTCAGACCCCAGGTTTCTTTGGACTAAATCCGTCCACCGGACAATATTCAGCGGGTAAAATAGATACTAACTTTTATGTAAAAAAACGAAAATGTCAACTGAAGCGCGAATACTTTTAAACCCAGCGAAATCACAAATACATAAAAATGTTACAGTGATACTGATATCCAAAATATCGGATATATTTGCTATATATAGTACAATAATAATAGTTCAATACATAATAATAATAATAGGTACAATATTCAGGGTGGGATAAAAAACTGCAACAAATTCAAACGCCATAATTGTTGTGCCCTCCACAATATGGAGGGTATATTAACTTTGTCATTCCGTTTGTAACTCCTCGAAATACTCATGTCAGACCCAACAAAGTATATATATTATTGATCAGCGTAAAATTCTAAGTCGATTTAGCTATGTCCGTCTGTCTGTCTGTCTGTTGTAATCACGCTATCTTTCGAATGAATTGAGATAGATGGCTAACATTTTGCACACATGTTTATTTTTCCAGTAGGCAGGTTAAGTTCGTAAATGGGCCATGTAGATTCATTTTTTCATATAGCCCCCATATAACGGTACCTCCCGATATTCGGCATTTTGATGATTTTAGCGACATTATTCACCGGAATTGTTTCAAATTTGGTGTTTGAAGTTCGAAATGGATACTACACCCTAAGACAGTAAATTGTATGTGCAGGTCCACGTCTTCGTAAAGGCCCCATATATCAGTACCTCCCTATATTCGGTATTTTGACGATTTTAGGTGGCGGTGTTCTGGGCTCATTCGCAGAGAAGCGCTTGCTTGAGGTGATCGACACTTTGGTATTTTCTAGTGCCAACCTTGCATTTCAAAATACTCCAGATACAAAAGTCCAACGGATTGGTAACCGGAGATTGCCATTTTGAGCTGGAAATGAAATGAGGAACCTAATTTTAAAACCATTCTTGGGTGGCGTGTGCTGAGTGCGAGCGGATAGCGACCATCGGTTGTTATGGCGGCCCACATCATCACCATGGCCGGTGCTTGAGTTCTGGTGGCCAACCGAAGGTGCACATTTTCAGCTGACCTCTTTGACAAGTAAACACGATCATTTTGTTTGTTTACAAACTGCTGGACAACGAATGTTTTCTCATCGGAGAAAACCAAATTCGGCAGTTCACCTCTTTCGGCCAAGCGAAGCAACTCTTTAGCTCTTTTGAGTCTATTTTCTTTATGTTGCGGTTTAAGTTCTTGCACTTTTTGGAATTTAAATGGTTTTACCCAGAGCTCATATTTCAATATACAGTATTTTTTGTGTTTGTTTTCTCTTTTGAGACGAGCTTAATGATCTGAAATTTGCAGTGAAAAGGAAAGCCAGATAGACACTATCACACACTCACCACTATGCGACGCGTTTCGCCGTTGGTTAAGCGGCTCATCAGGCATATTTGATGTGGATGATGGCTTACAAGGGCCGTTCTCTGGAAAGTAGTATATATTTCGAACTTATTGCAAATTAGCATATGCGAATTTTTTGCTTACCTGCACAATCAAAAATTGCACGACATCTTGTGCAGCAATGCCCAAAATGCAGGTAGCTTCATTGCATTTATCTGCACAATGAAGCAGGTATCTTTAATTTTACTTACGTGCACAAAAAGAGCAGTTATCTTTAATTTTCTATTCGTGCACAATAAAGCAGCAGCAGCATAACCATCTTTTAGTGTGGGAGAGGAAGCGAGAATATGTTTTTAATGCATGCTCTTTTCTTGTGTTGTTATTGTTTTTGCGAATACAAAAACGAAGTGGTAGTTTTTAGTGTCTTTTTATACCCTACACCACAAGGTGGTCAGGGTATTATGTCTTTGTGCATTTGTTTGTAACAGGCAGAAGGAAACGAGATAGACCCATAGTTCCTTTTGATGATCTGCATAGAATCACATTCTGAGTCGATTTATGCATGTCCGTCCGTCCGTCTGTCCGTCTGTCCATGTATTTTTGTAAACAAAGTACAGGTCGCATTTATTGCCCGATCCAGATGAAATTTTGCACAGATCATTTGTTTGGCCCAAGGACGAACCCTATTGAACTTGGAAATAATCGGTCAAAATTTAGATATAGCTCCCATATATATCTTCGTCCGATTTGCCTTTTATTGCGCACCAAACGTGTAATATTAGCACGAATTGTATGGAATTTTGCATATACACCCAAATTAGGTCTGAAAATATGTATGCCAAATTTGATGGAAATCGGTTCAGATATAGCTATAGCTCCCATATATATTGTTCATCCGATTAGTTAATCTTGTCCACCGCCGCCGTAATATGCACTCTGCAACAACAATATTTGGGGAAGTATGTCAAATGCAGCTCAGAAATACATTTGCTAAATTTTATCGAGATCGGTTCAGATTTGGATATAGCTCCCATATATAACTTCGTCCGATTTACCTTTTATTGTGCACCAAACGTCTAATATCTGTCCAAATAGTATGGGATTTGGCACTTACGACCGAATTGAGTATAGAAGCTAGTATGTCAAATTTGGTGAAGATCGGTTCAGATATAGCTATAGCTTCGATATATATTATTCACCCGATTTGTTATATTTGTTACCCACAACCGTAATATGCACTCCGTAACAACGATATTCAGGGAAATATATCAAATACAGCTCAGAAATATCTTTGCCAAATTTTATCAAGATCGGTTCAGATTTGGATATAGCTCCCAAATATATCTTTATCCGATTTCAAATTAATTGTGCACCAAAGGGGCAACACAATTCCGAATTTAAAAGATACAAATGCTTCGGCATATTTAGTCCTTTGAACTTTAAGTTATAATTATAATCATAGCGTGTATGATTGAATTCTCCCATAAAAACTTTAAATTGTTATGTGGAGCTGTACTAAATTAGCAAAGTGGTGTAGGGTATCATAAAGTCGGCCCCGCCCGACTTTAAGACTTTCTTTACTGGTTTGTGTTTGCAAAAATTTTTCTTGTGCAGATAAATACAACTTTTGTAACCTAATTAAAAAAAAAATTACCAAATTTTCGAGGCAGGAATGTCCAATGTGCAGCTATCGATTGGGCACTTAAATACAATTCAAATAAAGGTATTCAGAAAAAAATGGCATAAAAAAAGTTTTTTGGTCTGCAAAGGCCAATGCGCAGCTAATGTTGATGCAGGTAAATAGAAACCACTGTATGCCGATCAAGTCGCTTCTTTTCTTTTCGAACCATTTCTGCTGATGTTGCTGTTTTCTTCCGTCCACTTCCTTGATGTCGGGCTACGCTACCAGTATCTTGGTAACGAGTGATGGTACGAGACACAAAATATTTATTCACATTTAAATGCTGGAGTGCTCCAATGATAGCCACTTATGGTTTTGCAGCCAAATGTAAAGAAATAACACAATATCTATTCTGGAAAATTCTTACCAAAATGCATTCTTACCAAAATGCTTTTGTACGCGTAAAACAATATAATGAACTATCACTGGAATAATTTTTACAGCTGTCGGACGAGTGGCTTAGACATGACAGCAGTCTGAAGTTGGTTACAGTTTCTTCATCTCACCCTGTGTATTGCTCCAATAAATACTTATTAATATAATACTTAACGAAGTCATACCAGCTAATATACAGCAATGGCGTGATCTACTTCACATAATTTCGCAACATAAACTTTTTTGTTACGTGAGCTCTACTAAATAAGCATAGTGGTGTTGGGTATCATATAGTCGGCCCCGCCTGCCTTTTGACTGTTACAAATTCAGTGTGTTCGATGTTATCGAATTTTGCTCATCCCAGAATTTTGTCAATGCTGTAAATGAAGATAGTTCATATCGGTTGATTTAAGCCGTCAACATAAAAAAGACTGGCTGACTCATTCTAATACCTCCCTCGGAAATAACAAAAATTATTGAAAAATCTTTAATTGAAGGAAATATTCATATAGATCTAAAATTGGATAATTACTTTTTAATTTAAAAATATACTAATATCGTATTCTATCTCCCCTCAAAATAGCATGCAACAAGTATTTTGCGAAGGAGGCCTCCGATCTAATGTAATTTATTCGCATATTATTATTTTTATCCAATTTCGGCCGATGACATGACATTAAAAAAAATTTCAAGGTCAAAACAATGTAAATTCACAAATACATTAAAAATCGTCTCGGAGACAATAGTCTTTTTCCCAGGCCTTTCGGAAAATTTTTGTATTTTTTAAAAATAATATTTTTAACAAGACGAAATTCCTGGATTTTTAATTCAGTTTAGGTTTTCTAGGCAAAATCTTGATTTTTTTTAATGACTTCTTTCTAAAAACTTATGGATAATTTAAATACTGTGAACAGACTCCAAACTTAAAATACGAAATGCAAAACAATTCCGTTGAATAATGCCGCTAATATAACCGAAATTCCCTAAAAAGATAGATATGGTTTCATGGGGGCTTTACGAAGACATTTACGAACTTAACCTGCCAATTTACAAAATACACATGTGTGCAAAATATTAGACTTCTGTCTCAATTCGTTCGAAAGATAGCATGATTACAACAGACAGACAGACTGACGCGCATACCTAAATCGAATTGGAATTTTACGCTCAGAAAGAATATATGTATATAATATGTTGGGCCTGACATATATATTTCGAGGAGTCCACAGTATGGCGGAGGGTATAAAAATGTAAAACCCTAGGATCTCTACCCTACGCTCAATATTAAACTTTCCATACTTATAAATGTTTACTATTTGTCGTTCCCTTCAAAATATTGTCTTTAATATAATTCTTCTGAAACATGCCTATATTGACTTACATATTATATGTTGGAAAAATATTTAAAAAAAACTGAAAATCCCGTAAACTCATTTTCGTTGAAATTAAAAAAGAACAGTGAAAAAAATTAAATCTCATTTTCGTTTACCTTTCTGCATTCCTTTACCAACAGCGTATTTATCTTTACCAGTTGTTATGCCTTTTTGTCTTGGCACTTTCGTTAAGTCATCACGTAATTTTATTATTTTTCATTTAAACGCTGCAGCAAAATGAGCAAAAATCCGCCTTTCATTCTTTCATTTATTTATGCTCTCATTTAAGTCATTCCTTCTTTCATTCATTTACATCAACATTAATTTCTATTGTTTCATTCATTTTTTCTTGTCATTGTTGTTGTTGTATGTGCATTTATTTATATTGTTGTAATTCACAGCCTTATTATGTCGGGAGAGGGAGAGATTGTTGTTGCGTTTCGTCATATTAGACAGTGGTATAATTTAATAATTGTTATAATATTGAGTATATTAAAATCACTAAAATCTGACAAATGTAAGTTATAATTTTTATTTTATCCTGTATTGGGAGTATTATAAATTTGATTGGGCCAAAGAATTATGTGACGCTTCTAAATATTGGTCCAATATTAAGGAAGCTATATGTGGATTTTCCTATCTTGCCGAGCTGAGTTGATTCGTTGGTCCGTCTGTCCATGTTAAATTGTAATCACACTTAGGTCGCAATTATGCTCCGATCCTCACGAAATTTTGCATGGGTGGGGAGTTATGTTCAGAACAGAAACCCATTGATTTTGGAGAAAATCACAAAGTATTTACGGTTGAAATGGACCAAAAACAGAAAAAATTCCAGATTTTATTGTTGTGCTCTAGAGGTCACAATTACAAACCAATCCACGCGGAATTTAGCATGGGGCTATAATTTTGAGCTGAGCAGAAGCCTTTCCATTAATTAGCGAATATTTCTAATCCCGGCGAAATCACAACTACACGAAAAGGTTACTTCTGAGGCCAAAGAAGAGGATTTTAGTTAGACCGCTTATAACTCAACAATGGTTGGACGGATTTTGACAATTCTCACCAATTTAGAATGGTCTTTTGCCAAAAAAGAATAACATCTATAAATCGCTTTAAAAGATACAAACAAAAATGTGAATATATTTTTGTGATTTTTTTTGAAGGTGTCGCAAAATATTTTTGGATTTAAAATGGACCAAAAACTAAAAAAAAATTCTAGATTTTACCGTCGCTCTAAAGTTCTCAACTAAGGACCATTAGACATGACATTTTTTATAAGGTTAGAGTTAAGGACAGCGCTGAAGCCTAGTATTTTGTAGGGTTATGGAATAATATTTAGCTGGTGAAATGGACCACAATTTTGTGTGAAAAAATATCAAAATTAGCAAAATCACAAATACATGAATGTGTATATTCCGAAAGAGCGAATTAAGGGTGTTGCTATAGTAGGAACATGTTTCGTCAAATACCTATGGTTTTTTTAGATATCTTATGTTTTTATAACTGCCACCATACATTGTATGGAAAGTATACATATTCTTGATCAGCGTAAAACTCGAAGACGATTTAGCCCTGTACGTCGGTCCTTCTGTTGTTCTCAAGTTAGAGCCAAAGCGAATAGAGACAGGAAGCTTAAATTTTGCAACGATCTGTCTTTTGACTGCAGGCAGGTCAAGTTCGAAGATGGGCTATATTGGTCCACGATATCGCAAAGCCCTCGTATAAAAGTATCTCCGATATTCGGTATTTTAATGATTTTAACCACATTTTTCAATGGCATTGTCCGAAATTCTGCACAAGGAGTTCCCTTTGAGTACTTTACCCCCTAGAAGAGAAATGTCTATATATGTCCACGTTGTAGTATAGTACCCCCAAATATTCGGTTCTGTTTCAAATTTCGTATTTGAAGTTCGTAACGAGTACTACAACCTATGACGGAAAATTGTCTATGCAGGTCCACACCGTTGTATAGCGCCTATACAACGGTACCCCATTGTTTCGGTATGTTGATGATATTAGCGACATTATTCACCGGAAATGTGTTTAATTTCGTATTTGAAATTCGGAATCTACAGCCTATGACATTTGAGCGGTATTTTTCAAAGATTTTTTTATGGAAATTTTTCAAGTTCAAAGGGAGGGTTTTTTATTTGTCGAAATATATATTGGTTCAAAATCTATGATGATTATTCGAAAAAGGAGCAATCAAGATCAACATTTTCTCTTATAATGAAGTAGATATGAAGATGTTTCTTAGTTCATTCTATTCAAAAGGGTTTCAGATCGGTAGAAACTTTACCTCAAATTGTGTTGTTGTAGGATATCAAATGGTCGGCACCGCCCGACTCTAGCCTTTGCTTAATTGTTAAATTATTATATAAGAATACAGCATATTTTAAATTACTCAATTATGAAATAATTGAAATTTTGACATTTCACTCGTTTTCCATCGTTTATTTTTTATTTTATTAAATATTTTAGTTTTTCTATTTTCGGGAAGATCCCAAATTTGCTTGAGGTGCGTATACAACATTTTTGTCCTTGCAGTTCAATCACTTCCTATGTTGGTGTATAAGTTCTAATACAGCTTAGAGGAATTCTGCAGATCTTCTCAAAGAATATATATAGATCTTGGGAGAGAATATCAAGAGACTATTTGAAAGAAGTAACACAGATTCTCCAACAGAAATGGATATACAGCATCAATATCACAAAAAGGTAAAATATATTTAACAACCTTTCAATAACAATGTTTACCATTTAAAAATCCATGGACGTTTTTGTGAACATCTAGTACGATATCGAAAAATCTCCAATTACATTTAACAAGTGATTTATATTTGTTAGTAATTAAACTGCAAAGACTTGGTACGAACATTTAACGACCCGAGTCGATTTTGATAGCATAAAATACAAATATCAAAGGATTCTCATTTATATGTTCTTTGGCGTTAAAATAAATTATTTGCATGGCATATATTTTTTTAATGCCGCCGATTAATGCACAAATATGAAAAGTATTAAAAATTATGTCAAAGATTTAAATAATCTCCGACATGGCAAGTGTAATTATCGCACCAATTAAACTGTCGCACATGTACATCCGCTTATTGTGTTCAAATGTGTAATTAAAAACGGATATATGTGTGTATCTATGTACGCATGTGTATGTGCATGTGTTTGGGCAGAGGGATCAACATACTTACGATATCATTTGTAATTCCAATACAAAAAGTAAACAAATTGTCACATTCCCAAACAATGGGTGTTGTGTGTGTGTGTGCATATTGACTTACTAGCCAACGCACACACACACACACACACCCACCAAACTGAGCTCATATGCCTTGTTATTTTTATTTTGTATAAGCCATAAATTGGTGAAATATAATAGTAAATGTTGTATTTGTTCAGATAATAAACAGCGCGGTCGTATCGAACGACTAACAGACAAACACAGTTGTTATTGGAGGACCCCATCACATCGGAAATAGGTGAAACAGGATACGTATGTAAATAATAATAACGGTGCAAACAAACAACAGGAATCGCGGGGACAACATATGACAATGAGACCGTTAGCTGCGAATGTAAGAGAGTACATACCAACCAACTCACATGCTTGTTGCATGAATATTTATCCATGAATAGGAGCGAGTTTTCTACAAGCGCATAACTGATTATCTTTGTTTTAAATATCGACTTCATTGTAGCGTTTTATTGTATATATGCATTTGTAGGAATGCCATTACTCTACGTAGTGTGTATTTGCATTGACTAATACATATGTCTCCATCGCGATGTATTGGGTGTAGTCATGAACAAATATCGTAATCTTAAAAAATGGAAATAAAAAGGATGGCCTATATAGCAAAGATCGACTTGTATCAGGATACTCCTCTCATGACAACTTAAGGCTTAGAAAGTGAATATGGATATGATAATGAGGAGATGAAAACCTTTACAAATATAGTTGAATGCACCCGTTCCACATTTTTAAGATACACTAACAATAAATACCCCATCAACAACCCAGTTATAGATAAGAAGTCTCTGTAATACTTGAAATCAAATTGTAGCCGCTTCTATTGAAAACGGGGTCAAACCCTGAAATAGCTAGGCGCATTTATTTGTGAGTCTGAAGTGATTTACGTTTTTTTGTACAGCATTGATGTTTTTAGGAAGAATGACACATATGGCAATATAAATACATAGCTACGGTGTCGGTGCCGGTTAATTAGGGCTATACCTGAGACGATTTCGACAATTTTTGCTCAATAACACTTTCGGCATAGTGAGCCAAATTTGAGTCATCAAGTGCGATTACCACAGACGGACATTTCAAGGTTCCAAGGAAAGTATCTTTAATATATTTAATTTTTTTTATCGAATATTATCAAAAAAGTATACACCATTTCAAAATCAAATTGCTTCACTTAACGGTTTAAACTTTCCAAATTGCTGTACTAATAACAAGTATTGAGTACTTATTTTAAGGAGAAGCCATCCACATGTGGGAGGTATTTGGAAAATCCAAGGAAATTGTTAAAACGTCACTTATAGGGGGAATATTATGAAAACATTTTTAAAAAATACCTTTTCTACGTACAAAATTGTGTGTATGTGAACAGATAGTGCTCAAAATCTTGAAACCTGGTATTTGGGAAAATATGCTCTATAATTGTTTGAAAAGTACAGAACGGTACTAATAAATCTGAAATTTATTACTTAGATTACTGATGGTATCTGTTCTTTATATTTCCTGGTATTCTGGAAATGCGTCCTATATTTGTACGAAAAGTTACAAATGGTACTATATTTGGTATTGGGTGACGGGACAGGACAGGACTGGAATCCTCAAATTGGATATTGAGATCTCTGTTGATATCTGAAATTGAGATCTGGAGATGGTTTCGGAAATATGCACAATAATTCTACGAAAAGTACTAAATTGAAAGGATAGAGCTGAAATCATGAACTTTGATATATACTGTTGGTGTCTAGAATTGAGATATGGAATTTTACGAAATTATACGAAAAGTACTAAATGAATGTATTGTATTGCTGGAATCCCAAAATACAAATTTTACGATGGACACATTTTTATACCCTTCAACACTATATGTTGGGGGTATTATAAGTTTGATTGGGCCAAAAATTATTTAACATCTCGAAATATTTGTTTTCCACATAGGAAAGTGTATATGGATCTTCCTATCTTGCCGAGCTGAGTCGAGCTATGCATGCCCGTCCGTCCGTCTGTCCATGTTATTTTGTAATCAATCTACAGGTCGCCATTATGGCCCCAAATTCACAAAATTTACAATGGAGGTAGGGCTAGGGCCAGAATAGAAGCCTATTGGTTTTTATAGATGATCGCATAATATTTAGGGGACCAAAACCTGAAAAATTTCCTGCTTTTGCAGTTGCTCTACAGGTCGCAATTATAGACCAATCGAAGTTAGCATGGGGCTAGAGCTTAGGCCTGGGCAGAAGTTTTCCAATTTTGATGGCCATCGGGTAATACTTAGTGGGTGAAATGGACCATAACATTTGTGATAAATAAAAGTCAAATTTTCCATTAAACCGCGAATACTTTTAATCCCGACGAAATCACAATTAGACAAACAGGTCAATTCTGACCGTAACGTAGTAACGATATTAAATATATCGGGCATATATAGAGCGAAATATATACAATGTATATACAATGGAAGGGGATGTTATCTAGAATCTCAAGAATGGCTGGACCGATTTTTGACAAATTTTGTCAATCCACAATGCTCTCTTGGGATAAATAAAAATATGCTTAAAAAGATGCCAATAATGATGTTTGTAGTATTTTGTGATTTTTTTTTTAATTTTTTCATATTTTTTTTCTATTTGACTTATAATACTGAAGTATACATTTTGTAATATTTTTTCACCTTACAACACAGGTTAGGATTATTGTATACAGAATACAATTATCCCCACAAAAATGTTCATAGGGGTTTTCAAAGATGTCCGCAATATATTTAAGTTGAAATGGGTTGAAATGGACCAACAACTAAAAATGTTCCTGATTTTGCAGTCGTTATAAAGGTCACCAATAAAAATCAAAGGACACAAAATTTCGCATGAAGTAAGAGTTTAGGACAGCGAGTAGAATAGACTACTAATTCGGTGTGAAAAATACCAACATTTACATTCTATCGAAATGTTGAAATTAACTCACAGGCGATATCCAAAATACACAAAAGGCAAACTTCTGGCATTTTTATGCTGATTTCGTTGACGTATATAGATGAGTCTAAATTTAAAGATACAGAGGGGCTCTTGCTTTTGCAGATGATCGCAAACTATTTAGGGGTTCAAATGAACTAAAAACAGGAAAAATTTCATGATCACACAATTGAATCGACACGCCTGAGAAGAGAGTTAAGGACAGGAAAGAATTCTATCATTTTGGATGACCATTGGATTATATTTAGCTGCAAAATAGATTACAACAACTAACAGCATGACGGAGTGCGTAAATATTGGGCAAATGTCTCTGGTCAAAATGCTACGGGTAAGATTTGGACATTTGGTTCCGTGACATAATTTCAAAAGCGAAATCTTCCAAAATGGATTTGTACATAAAGGAGCTTCTAACATATTGTTGTGTTGTAGGGTATCACATGGTCGGCCTCGCACGACTATAGACTATGCATACTTGTTTATAAGATAAATTACTGTTATTTATTTATTTATTATATATTTTTATAACCTCCACCATAGTATGGAGGGTATATTAAGTTTGTCATTTCGTTTGTAACACATCGAAATATACTTTTAAGACCCCACAAAGTATACATATTCTTGATCAGCATAAAATTCTATGTCGATTTAACAATGTCCGTCCGTCTGTCCGTCTGTGGAAATCACTCTAGCTTCCGAGAGAAATGAAGTAAGTTGATAAAAATTTACTCAAATGTGTATTATGTCTGCAGAACTTTTGGTATTGAAAATGGGCCATGTAGGTCCACATCTTCGTATAGCCCCCATATAACGGTACCTCCTGATATGCGGTATTTTGATGATTTTAGCGACATTATTTACCGGAATTGTTTCAAAACTGGTATTTGAAGTTTGTAATGGATACTACAGCCTAAAACAGAAAATGGATCATGTAGGTCCACGTTTTCGTATAGCCCATTTTGGTATTTTGTTATTTTGGTATTACGTTATTTACCGAAATTGATTCAAATTGACAGAAAATTGTTCGTGCTGGTCCACGTCTTCGTATAGCCCCCATATAACGGTACTTCCCCATATTCGGTATTTAGGTGATTTTAGCGTCATTATTCACCGGGTTTTTTCAAATTACGCATTTATAGTTCGTAATGGAAACTACAGTCTGTGACAGAAAATTGTCTATGCAGGTCTTCGTATAGGCCCCATATATCAGTACCTCCCTATATTCGGTATTTTGATGAGTTCAGTTACAAAACCAACAGAAATTGTTTGAGATGTCGTATTTGAAGTTCGAAATGAATGCTACAGCCTTTGACAGAGAGTTGTCTATGCTGGTCCAGGTCTTCGACAGCTCCGATATAACGGTACCTCCCTATTATGATGATTTTAGCTACATTATTCGCCGTTTTTTTCATGTTCCGAATTTGAATTTGGTAATGACTTATGACAAACAATGCCTGTGTGGATCCACGTCGAATAGACACCAATATAACGGCTATATTCGGTACTTTTAAAATTATAACATAATTTTTTAAGGATTTTTTTTTTCAAATTCGTTCCAATTTGTTCGACCCGGCCGAACTTATTGCTTTTTAACTTGTTTATATTCATACAGCTCAAAAATATCGCTTGTATTACGGAAATCCCTATTATATTTGCAGCAAACGACATTTACTTACCTCCAACAACAATTGTGCCCCCACTTTGGAATAGTTGTGTCAACAAAGCGGATAAATAAAGGGATAATGGCATTACTTACCGGTGCCAATTAATACACATTCAGTCTTTCATTAATTAAATTATTTACATAAACAATGCCAATAATTAAATACATTCCGGCAAATGTGACGCGAACACAATACGCCTACCAACACATGCTCAATGCTGTGGATGGACACACGTTTATGGTTGGTGGTCATTTGAGTTGGGAAAAATACGAATGAAATAACAAATTATGCAATGTTGGCAAATAAAAAAAGAATGTACCATTTCAAATTTGGAAATTTTCACTAATTGATTTTAGGTATTCTATAGAGTGCATGCAGATTGACAAATATGATCCATATGAACTTCTTATGGAATTGCGAGAAAATATAACGTTTTTTTTTATAGAATTCTCTTAAAATTCTTAAAAGTTTGTCCTACAAATCCAAAACCATTTAATTATATAAGCCTGTTTAATAATAAGGCCACACTAAAACCACAAATAAGCCCCTTCAATTTCCTGCGGAAATATTCCAAATATATTCATCATTACGACTAGATTTTAAAGTCAAATAATAATAATGCATTGTCATTAAAAAAGCAACAACAAACAAATCCCAAAACTAAGCCATAAAATCCAAGTACCACTCTACAAATATAAATATTTTTTAAGGAACGGAACGTGTTAAAGTACTGGAAACCGCAAGTACCATTGTCGCTGGCTGGCTGGCTGACTGACACCTTTCCACCGAAACCAAATGGCTACTAACGAGGCAGCAAAACACAAACACACCCCAGATCAGAGCAGCTCAGCTACCACACATTCGTCTCGTAGAAAAAGTTAAGTTTAAAAAAAATGACTCATTTTCAGTGTAAACGTGTAGAAAGTACCGGCAAAAGTGCTCATTAGTGGTACACCCCGGGAGACAAGTAAATTGTTTGAAAAACGTTGGCAAATTGCAGAGGTCGCTAATAAGCATCAAACGAGCCATGCCACACACCAAAGAGCCAAGGAACCAAACAAAAACAACCAACCACCGGACCACCTACTCACGACAAATACCACATATTAACCACTCAAAGATAAGGACTGCAGTGAGTGAGGGGCGGGGATGGGGGACAAGGAGGTATATGCAAAAAGAAGGCTAGCATAAAAAATCTGTTACCCTTTAGGACATCAAGTTAAAAAATACGCATAAATACCTACATTATTCGACGGGGGAGTTAATGTTACCCGTTTTATTAAAGTTAAATACAAGTGTCCTGAATGTGAAGAAAAAACTATGGAGTATTTAGAAAAGAATAGATCTATGGGATTAAGATATTTTTCGATTTTGATTTTAATATGATTTAAGGGGCTTATCCGGGGCAATAATACGATAAACTAAATAATACTGCGCAACACAAAAAATAATTTCAGGAAATACATAGTCGATTATTAAATAGGGCTTAATAGAGAAGACACGTGTATCGACATGTTGAAGGTTTTCTTTGCAAATCAACCTAAATCTAGGTAGCAAGTTATCCTCTATTCCACATTTATTGAAATTTTCAAATAAAGATTTAATGGTTTTCTCTCATTTTAGATATACAGGGTGAGATGAAAATACTGCAACCAATTTCAGACAGCTGTCATTTCTAAGCCACTCGTCCGACAGCTGCTTAAAATTATTCCAATGACAGCTTATTATATTGTTTACAAGCGAACAAAAGCATTTTGTTGAGAATTTTCCAGAAAAAAAGTTATTCGTGATGGAATTCGAGCGTGATAGTGTGATTTCTTTATATTTGGGTAAAAAACTACAAGTGGCTATCGTTGGAGCACTCCAGCATTTAAATGTGAATTTGGTGTCTCGTACCATCGCTCGTTACAGTGATACTGGTATCATAGCCCGAGCCCAAGGAACTGGACGGAAGAAAACAGCAACATCAGCAGAAATGGTTCGAAAAGTAAAGAAGAGACTTGATCGAAACCCGCATCGCAGTGGCCGAAAAATGGCCCGTGAGCTGAACATATGGCAATATTCCATTCGGCAAATATTGAAAAATGAGGTCGGGGTAAAGGCATTGAAATTCCAAGAACTTACACCTTACAACAAGAAAATAGACTCAAAAGAGCTATAAAGTTGCTTCGCTTGGCCGAAAGTGGTGAACTGCCGAATTTGGTTTTCTCCGATAAGTAAACACTCGTTGTCCAGCAGTTTGTAAACAAACAAAATGATCGTGTTTACTTGCCAAAGAGATCAGCTGAAAATGTGCACCTTTGGTTGACCACCAGCACTCAAGTGGATGTCATGGTGATGTTGCGGGCCGCCATAACAGGCGATGATGGCTCTCCGCTCCTATCAATATAAATGCCGAATATTATCGCGAAAATATTCTGGAGGGTGTATTAAAGCCTTGGGCACGCAAACATTTTGGTCGCAGACCTTGGGCATTCTAACAAGACTCAGTACCATCGCACTCAGCACTCACCACCCAAGAATGGTTACAATATGAGGTTCCTCGCTTCATTTCCAGCGCACAATGACTATCAAAATCTCCGGATACCAACCCGTTATAAAATTGTGTCTGGAGTATTTTGACAATCAAGGTTGGCACTTAAAAATACCAAAGAGTTGATCAACTCAAGCAAGCGCTTCGCCGGGAATGGGCCAAAATACCGCATAGCAACATTGCGGTGTGTGACGGTTTCATTGGCCTTTTGAAGGCCAAAATTCGTGCCAAGGCTAACCAATTCGAACAAATCTATCTATTTCCGACATTTTTTGGTTTCATTCAATAAAATGAAAAAAATGTAAAAATTATGGAGTTTGACTTTGTTACAGCTTTTTATCTCACCCTGTATTATAAGTTGTACAGTCTGAGATGTGGCTTGTGAATTTAATGTCTAGGTAGATTTATGTTGAAAATTGGAAGCATTGGTACACGTTTAGAATGTTTGGTTTGATTGGTCTTCAAACAAAGAACAAAAACATAAACACACAAAAGTCTATGCTATGGTGCCGCACTCAATTATCGCATTCCTATTTTACAAATATCCACTTGGTTTTAATACCCCTTAAAAGTGTAGACAGTAGCTGGACGGTAATTATTAACATAAAATATTGGTCATGGCTTATTTTTTGTCTAAATAATTCCAGTCATAATTATTTTGGTATATTTTAATGCATAATTATTTTTTCCTGTCATAAATATCCTGCGGGGTTTTAAATTTGTTTGAAGTTATTTAAGTACGATTTCGTATAACGGATGACAGTTTAAGGCCGCGGGATATCAATTTGTTCGTGTTTTATTTTTAATTTTTTCTGCAGCTTGTCAGCAATTTGTTAGCTTTCCAAGATGGGAGATTGATGACGCAATCGCTTTAAATGTAATTCCATTTTTCTAAAACTTGGACATAAAATATTTATGATGTTTTCTTATCTAGAAAAAATGTCATTAAAATAAAAAATGTTTGAAAAACTCCTATACGAACAAGACTTCTTGAAGGTCTTTCATATAAGAAAGTCCCTCTAACAAATTTTACAGAATTGACCAAGCCTTAGAATAAATTTTGATAAATTTCATTGCTTAATCTATTTATTAACAATTTGTAATATATTTAGCCAAAATCACATTATTGTCGTTCCAATTCAAAATTTCAACATTCATCACTATTACACGATAAACTTTCTAGTTTTGTTTTATAACTACTATTTTTTCCTAAGACATTGCTCTCCAATTCTTTAGTGTCATTTATATTGTCATTTTGCAAATTGAATGAAAACTTTCGTGCACAGATGTTTTGCGGCATTTTTGACACTTTTTGAACTTCCCGAAAAACGCCAGTATCGTCACAACCAACCGCTGGCTGGTTGTGTATCGTGTTGTGCATTCGACATTTGTATTTAGGCATTATTTAGAAATGTTCTGTGGGAAATGTCAGCTTGTAATTGAATTGTTTCCATCTCATTTTCTTTCATTAGACATTTTAATTCTAAACTAAGTGAAAGAAAATGAAAAAGTAAGAAACAATTTAGAACTTTTGGATACCACTTTGGCAAAAGTTTCGGTAACTGAAATTTGTTAGTGTTGAAAAAATTTCAATTTCGCAGGGCTTACAAAAAATGGGAAGCGGTATGCAAATTTTTGGAGATTATGTTATGAAATTTTTATTTTTGAATTTAGATATGTATGGAGGAACATATTAATATAAGGGAACGCAGTGAAGAAATTCAATTTCTTTTGGCAAAAATATGGTACATTTTTATCCTATTGAAATTGGTTCAAATTTAGATATAGCTCTTTTAATTAACTATAAAAGAATATAAATCAGTGTAGATTTAAATTTAGTTTCCATGTATGATGGTTTCCGATTTTCAGCATAGGCTGGATACATATTGCATAAGTTACCAGGGCGTCGTTGTCAGAATACCAGCCTGGGCTCGCATATTTAACCACTAAACACCCCGCCTCGCAGCAAGGTTTTTAAATTGAAACAGAGGAATCCTTTACCCTGACACCAAGGATATATGTATAAGTTGAGGTGTTCATGCCAACAATATTCTTTCTACGAGGAATGTGAATATATCCACAAAATTTGCATTCCTTGCATTTTTTTAGTATAAGAATACTATAATTAGTTAATCTACATCTCTGGTTCTGAAAGTCCTAAAATATAGCTTTTGGGGAGTTAAAAAATTTGTATTTGTGGACATTCGAACATATTCAGAGCGAGAATTTCTTCGTAACTTAACTTGCCTATACCCTACTTAACTTTGAATATTTAGCAGAGTTAGAATTTTTTTTAAATTGTAAAATAATAACCAGGCTACTATCGTTAGAATCGGTTCAAATTTAGATACATCTTCAACAGATTTCAGGTTTAATGAGAAATGGCCACTATCAGACTAATTTACATGAATTTTGGTACATCCAACCGAATTCGGTCTAGAGGCAAATACAACAAATTTGGTGAAAATCGGTTTAAATATAGATATAGGTCCCATAAAGGGTGAGATAAAGAAAGTGCAACAAAGTCAAACGACATAATTTTTACATTTGTTTTTTTTTAATTTTATTGAAAATATCGGAAATAGCATCAAATTTTAGAATAAGTTTAGATTTGTTCGAATTGGTCACCTTTTGTACGATTTATGGCCTTCAAACGGTCAATGAAACCGTCACACGCTACCCGAATGTTGCTCTGCGGTATTTTGGCCCATTCCCGGCAAAGCGCTTGCATGAGGTGATCGACACTTTGGTATGTTTTAGTGCCAAACTTGCTTTCCAAAATACTCCACACACAATAGTCCAACGGATTGGTATCCGGAGATTTTGGTGGCCATTGTGCGCTGTCACCATTCTTGGCTGGCGCGTGCTGAGTTCTGTTGGAATGTCCAAGGTCTGCGGCCAAAATATTTTCGTGCCCAAGCCTTTAATACAACCTCCAGAATATTTTCGCAATAATATTCGGCATTTATTCTAATGCCACGGTAGATTAATACGAGCGGAGAGCGACCATCGGCTGTTATGGCGGCCGCCAGATCTCACCATCACCATGGCCGGCGCTGGAGTTCTGGTGACCAACCGAAGGTGCACATTTTCAGCTGACCTCTTTGGAAAGTAAACACGATCATTTTATTTGTTTAAAAACTGCTGGACAACGAATGTTTTCTTATCGGAGACGGAGAAAACCAAATTCGGCAGTTCACCACTTTCGGCCAAGCGAAGCAACTCTCTAGCTCTTTTGAGTCCATTTTATTTCTGTTGCGGTGTAAGTTCTTGCACTTTTTGGAATGTCAATGGCTTTACCCCGAGCTCATATGTTCAGTTCACGAGCCATTTTTCGGCCACTGCGACCCGGTCGATTCTTTAATTTTCGAACCATTTCTGCTGATGTTGCTGTTTTCTTCCGTCTACTTCCTTGACGCCGGGCTACGCTACCAGTTTCACGATAACGAGCGATGGTACGGTACATAAAATATTTATTCACATTTAAATGCTGGAGTGCTCTAACGATGGAAAGTTGTTGTTTTCCAGCCAAATATAAAGAAATCACAACATCACGCTTGAATTCCATAACGAATAACTTTGTTTTTGAAAACCAAAATGCAGCACTAAAACAAGTGTATGCATTGGAAGCAATGTAGCTGTTGTGGACAAAAAATCCATCACTACAAAAACAAAAACTTTGCTGTGAAAAAGATCTGCCAATAGAACTTGAGTCGAACTTGGAGAGTTTCTAGTGTATAATTCGCATATGCTAATTTGCAATAAGTTCGAAATATATACTACTTTCCAGAGAACGGCCCTTGTAAGCCATCATCCACACCAAATATGCCTGATGAGCCGCTTAACCAACGGCGAAACGCGTCGCATAGTGGTGAGTGTGTGATAGTGTCTATCAGGCTTTCCTTTTCACAGCAAATTTCAGATCATTAAGCTCGTCTCGAAAGAGAAAACAAACACATAAATCATAAAACATATGATCTTCGCCTTAACAAGGCAAAACTCAAAATGCTTTTGTACGCTTGTGACAGCAGTCTGCAGTTGGCTGCAGTTTTTTCATCTTATATTCCTGATCAACGTAAAATTCTAAGGCGGTTTAGCCCTTTCCATCCGTTTATCTGTCCGTCTTTTGTAATCACGCTAGAGTCAAAACGAAGTAAGATAGGATTGTTTGATTAGTATTTTGTATTGTATTGAATTGTTTAAAATTCTACATAAGGAGTTACTACTGAGTACCTTATTCCACGGAAGAGAATTGTCTACATAGGTCCACGATATGGTATAACCGATATTCGATATTTTGATAATTGTAGCCGAATTTGTCAATGGAATTGTCTGAAAATACACACAAGGGGTTCGCTCTGAGTACTTTACACGCTGCACACGTCTCTTATAAACGGTTTAAAATAATCTTATTTATTTTCAGGGTCTTTGTCCCATTTTTAACGTTCAAAGCCAAACATATCACTGTTAAATTAAATCACCTAGTCACATTTTCCAACTATATGTATTTTAAATTTAAGATAAGTATTTTAAATTTCCTGCTTTAAAACTAATTTATTACGTTTTCAACATTGTACAATTACAGATATGTCGTTGTTTAAGTAATATATTAATAATGTTCTAGTCATATGAATTTTTTGTTCTTCGAATACGTTCATCACCTAAATAATGTTTACACGTATGTCCGTATGTTGACAGCCAAAAATGGGTTGGTGTACGAAAATCTATAAAATTGTCCTGTGCGTATCAACATTACTTTCAAAATACCCTCATAATAGACAACTTCATTGTACATACACAAGACTCTTTATCCGAAAACAATAATTTATATTGAAAATGAAGAGGAAGAAGAAAAAACCAATATTCAAAGTTGAGCATTTCCCTCCACCCCTCTAAATTTACTATTCATGATAGTTTCCTGTGTACGCTCACAAAGGGTACGGGTGGCAATCATTTGATTTTTTGGCTAATTTCTATTCAAAGCACTCAACTTTATTGGGAATCATCTTTAAGTGTTTGTCGCAGACAATACTTTTTCGTCCTTTTTTATGTTGTGGAGGTGTGTGTGTGAGTGTTTGCATGTCAGATATTCATATATTGATGGTTATGTACGTTCTATTGGGCCTAGCTGCCATTTCATGCGGCCGTCCGTCTGTCCCCAGAGTCATATTTTAAATATATCCATATCCATATCTACGTATTGACTGAACACATTTGACGTTCACATGTGTGCAATTTAGTGATAATGGTTTCAATGGCGTTACAAGAAGAGCGTAACGTATGTAAATATGCCAGCGTTTTACATTCTTTCTTTCACGGCGTGGGGAAACCAGTAATTCATTAAATTTTGTAATAATAATGTTTGAGACGCATAGCTTATACTAAAACACACGCACGTACATAGGAAGATATAAAATATGTTATTGAAGTATATGGAATGTTTAAAGGAAATGTGTGAAATAGGTAAAATATTCTTTAGGAACTGGAAGAAAAATATTCTGCTATTAAATTACGATATGTCAGCTGAGGAGAGAGGTATTATAAAGTGTAATTTCTTCCAAGTTTTACATTAGAATCGAATGGAAAGAAATTAAAAATGTAAGAAATGCCTGGGAAGTGTAACACTCTCACGCCCATTGCACCACTGCTAAAGTCTCTAATATTTGGTTTTTCCATAAATACTTGAAATTTTTTCTTTAAACATTCCTATGGTTTTTAAAAAATAAAAAGTAACAAATTAGAGCTTCAAATTACTACCATCTATCCAATAACGTTTTTTTCGCTTAAAAGCATTATGACGAAAACCACACAATGTGTGATGTCGTGATGTGTCACAGTTTTCCTCACAACATTCTTTTATTTTGATAATATTTTGTATAAAAACTAGTGAACACGTCGTTTATTTCGGCCAAGGCGATTTTATAAGGCTTCTACAGGAAAAGTGTTATATTTTATTAAAACCAAATTGATGGAAAACGAGTAAAAGAGCAGCTAACTAAGGCCTGGCTGAATTTTTCATACCCTCCATACCCTTCATAACTCTGGAAGAAACTTGAAAATTTTCAAAAAAAAAAAAAAAATCCCCTCGAAAAATGCCGCTCAAATGAAAACCGTTATATGGGGGCTATACGAAGACGTGGCCCTTCATAAGTACAGGGTTGCCAACATTCGACGGGCCCATGTTTTTTTTTTAAATTTTCCAATCGACGAGGCTTGTCCGCAGTCAACATTCTTTGCGTCAATTGAATTTTGTACAGGAACAAATGCAAATCAATGCGAATAATCCTTTGTAAAGTGGACCGAGCCATGCCCAACTGCTGAGAACGGCGTTTTTGGGATGTTCTTGGGCACCTCTCAACACTGGCTCGTACGGCAGCGATATTCTCGGCCGATCGCCTTGGTCGACTTTTATATGGCCTCTTCGGATTAGAAAGAGTCTTACCAGTCGAAAATTTTTCGAATAAACGGTTAATGGTGTTCTTAGAAGGCGCACTTCTCACATTTTTTTTAAGGTTTTAAAAGCACGTTGAATTTTCACAATTTGTCTTCTTCTGTTGAATGTAAATTTCAACTGTTTCAGAGGGCTCGCGTGGCGTGTATTGCTTCATGGTAAAAATCTGCTTGGAATGACGCTTCAAACGCGGTATGTCATTAAGCGATGTGACATCCCGGTCAAAAGTTATGGCGTTGCCAGATGGGTCCGTCGAATATGGGCAACCCTGTAATTTGTGTCATAGGCTGTAGTAACTGTGTGAATCTTGAGACAATTATTTTGAAAAATTTGGACGAAATCATAACAATACCGAATACCGAATATCTTCAGGGGGTAAATTACTCAGAAGGAACCCCTGTGTGGATCTTTAGACAATTCATTTGAAAAATTTGAAGCTGAAATCATAACAACACTGAATATCGGGGGGTACCGTTATATGGGTGGTATACAATGTCGTGGGCCAATATAGACAATTCTCTTCTAGGGAATAAAGTACTCACAAGAGCTCCTTTTAAGAATTTTCAGACAATTCCGTTGAAAAATGTTACTAAAATCATCAAAATATACGATATCTGGAGGAACCGTTATATAGGGGATATATGACATCGTGGACCTACATAGACAACTCTTTTCCAGGGGGTAATATACTCACAAAGAACACCTTGTGTAGAATTTCAGATAATTCCTCTGAAAATTGTGGCTAAAATCATCAAAATACCGAACCCTTATATGGGGGCTATACGATATCGCAAACCTATGTAGATAATTCTCTTCCAGGGGATAAAATACTCACAAAGAACTTTTTGTGTGGATTTTTAGACAATTCCAATTTTTAAATAATACGACATTGTGAACCTATATGGCCCATTTTCGAACTTGACTTGCCTGCAGACAAAAGACAGATCTGTGGAAAATTTTAGCTTCCTATCTTAATTCGCTTTGACTGTAGCGGAATTGCAACATATGGCCAGACGGACTGGGCTAAATCGCCTTAGAATTATACTCTGATCAAGAATATATATATTTTGTTGGGTCTAAAATAAGTATATCGATGAGTTACAAACGGAATGACGAACTTAATATACCCTCCATACTATGTATGGTGGAGGGTATAAAAAAATCTTAAATCTGTTAGTACAGATATAGGGGGCCTATGTAGCCCATTTTCAATACCAACATCTGAGTAAAATTTTTACAACCTAATTAATTTCTTTCGCATTCATTCACAGATGGAGCCACATATAAAGGGTCTACCCTACTTGGAGAATGTTACCCTTTAAATTTAAAATTTGGAAATTCAAAAGCTTTCCATACCAAAACGAACAGTAAAAAATTTGCAGTCTGTAAACAAACAAAATGATCGTGTTTACGTCCCAAAGAGGTCAGCTGAAAATGTCCACCGGCCATGGTGATGGTGTGGACCCGCCATAACAGCCGATGGTCGCTATCCGCTCGAATTAATCGACCGTGGCATCAGAATAAATGCCGAATATTATCGCGAAAATATTCTGGAGGGTGTATTAAAGCCTTGGGCACGCAAACATTTAGGCCGCAGACCTTGGACATTCCAACAGGACTCAGCACGCGCCACCCAAGAATGGTTACAAAATGAGATTGTTCGTTTTTCAGCGCTCAATGACGACAAAAATCTCCGGATACCAATCCGTTGGACTATTGTGTCCGAAGTATTTTGGAAAGCAAGGTTGGCACTAAAAAATATCAAAGTGTTGTTCATCTCAAGTAAGCGGTTCTCCGGGAATGGGCAAAAACACCGCAGGGCAACATTCAGGCAGCGTGTGACGGTTTTTTGGCCGTTTGAAGGCTATAATCTGTAATTCTTATTTTAAAATTTGATGCTATTTCCGACATTTTTGCTTTCATTCAAAAAAATTAAAAAAAAAAAACGGTACACAAGTTAAAAAGAAGTAAGTTCGGCCGGGCCGGACTTTGAATACCCCCCACCGGAACGAATTTTGAAATAAAATCCTTAAAAAATTCTATTAAAATTTTAGAAATACCGAATATAGCCGTTATATTGGTGTCTATACGACGTGGCCCTACGTGTTTGTCATAAGTCAATACCATATTTAAATTCGAAACTTGAAATAAACGGTGGATAATGTAGCTAATATCATCAACATATCGTATATAAGGAGGTACCGTTATATCGGAGCCGTGAGAAGACCTAGACCAGCATAGACAATTTTCTGTCATAGGCTGTAGCATCCATTACAAACTTCGAATACGACATCTCAAACAATTTCGGTGGGTATTGTACCTAAACTCGTCAAAGTACCGAATAGAGGGAGGTACTGGTATATGGGGCCTATACGAAGACTGGACCTGCATAGATAATTTTCTGTCATAGGCTGTAGTATTCATTACGAACTTTAACTTCCAAATTTGAAACAATATCGGTGAATAATGACGCTAAAATCAACAAAGTACCAAATATAGGGAGATACCATTATATGGGGGCTATACGAAGACGTGAACCTGCACAGACAATTTTCTGTCTTAGGATGTAGAATCCATCACGAACTTTAAATACCAAATTTTAAACAATTTCGGTGAATAATGACGCTAAAATCAACAAAGTACCAAATATAGGGAGATACAATTATATGGGGGCTATACGAAGACGTGAACCTGCACATACAATTTTCTGTCTTAGGCTGTAGTATCCACCACGAACTTCAAATACCAAATTTTAAACAATTCCGGTTAAATATGTCGCTAAAATCATAAAAATACCGAATATAGGGAGTTACCGTTATATGGGGGCTATACGAAGAATTAGACATGCATATATCAATTTTTGTCATAAGCTGCCCATTACGAACTTCAAATACGAAATTTGAAATAATTCCGGTAAGTAATGTCGCTAAAATCATGAAAATACCAAATATAGGGAGGTACCATTATATGGGGGCTATACGAAGACTTGGACCTGCATACAACAATTTTTGTCATAGGCTGTAGTAACCTTTACGAATATTGGGAGGTACCGTTATATGGGGGCTATATAAAAACGTAGACTGACATGACCCATTTAACCTGCATACTGGTAAACTTTGCATATATGCACAGGTTTGCAAATTCTGATAAACCTGTCTCTTCGACTTCATTTTCCGTACATACTTTTACCAGCTCTTAAAAATATAACAAATCAATAAAACTATACTAAGAATTAGGTCACGTTTGAAAATACTCGACTTATTTAATTGATCTACTAGCCTAAGTTCTCTCTTAAATTCTGTCTTTTTTACAACAAACATTTGACTTCGTCTCATGCCAATTAATTTGCCCCGCTACCAACGTCAGCATAAACCTATAATACGTTCACTTATCCGTTTAACCTTTGCCAGTTTGATTGTCGGTTTTCGCTTTTCGTTTCATCACGGCACGGAGACAATGAAATAAAATGCCAAAAAAAAAAAAACTAACCCGTAGTTGTGGTTAAAATTGAAAGTGCTGCAGGTCCATAGTCACGATTGTGGCTGAAAGCATATAACATATGATGTTCCACTTCTATTACATGTGTTTTCAGGCACTCACACATATTCATTCACCTGGATGCCAACAACCCCACAACCACCATCATGACTGCTGAATAATGTTTGATACACTAAAGGTTAAGCCACGCCAGTTCACCGAATGTCATCCTGTTGGAAGGTGTCACGTTGAGTGTTTTATGCTTGAACTTTTATCCCAATGTAACACGCACCAATAAATTACCGTCAAAAAGTAAAGAAACACTCACGCTCATACACCTTGGTGATAAGGACATGTAGGACCACATTCAAGCTCATAGCAAGTGACATTGCTTATAAGTATGAGTAATAAGAAGTCTTGGACATTTGCAACATGAAGGGAGGAAATTGAAAATGAAATTAGTATTGAATCAAATGTTACAGATTGAATGTGGTGGACAGTTGGGCGGGGTGGGTTTGTTGGAAATATGTTTTCTATTTAAAGGTGGTGGTTGCCAAGAAATTTAATAAAAATATTGATTTTTGAAAATTTAAATTGTATTTCCATGCCGCGTTTTGAAATCTGCTATTGGCTTTTGGCCAAGGCCAAAAATTATTATCAAATGTCCTTTGGAAAAATGAAACGTGTCTGACTATCTGCCTTTGAAAATCCTTGCAAATGGACATTGAACATTTTTCTTTTTAAGCTTTATTTACAAATCATGTAACGACCAAAAGTCACGTGGCATTCATAATTCTTAAAGTATCGGAAATGGGATATTTTTCCAGCTTCACTTGGGTCCCCCTTTTGGAAATGTTAAAACATTTCAGCTCCCCATAGTCGTATTAACGCCTTTTTCCATTCAAGAGAAAAAAAAACACCAACGAAAAAATTCAATATATATTGATGCAAAAAAATTATATAAATTTGTGAGAAAAAAAGTAAGAGCAACAAAAAAAGGAGGCGACAACTTGTAAACGTGACTAGCGTATTTATGACGTGTCAAGTGCTTGACAAAGAATTATGAATAAACAGTCGATGTACAGAGAGGCGCACACAAAATGTTGCAATGATTTCTTCTTTCTTTATTCGTGTTCGACATTGTTCGAAGAATGATGCCTTAATTCGTTGCCGTTTCACAGCGACATGAAATCCGTGGAGTTCAAATTCATTAGCTGTATCGTTAAGCGGATATAGGAAAATTCTGTTAGAAATGATACTTCCTTTGGAGAATGGCAAGGGTATATTTTATGCTATAAGCAGTGACTCAAATGAATGAATGAATAATATTGGAAAAAATTTTAAATATTTAATTTTCGTGAAAATATTTTGAATATTGGGGCGAAACCAAATAATAACCATAAGTATTAACCATGAAAAAATTAGTATTCCAATAATTGTTCTCGATTGTTTTTATACCCTCCACCTTGGAAAGGAGGGTATATTAACTTTGTCATTCCGTTTGTAACATCCTTAAATATTCGTCTTAGACCCCATAAAGTATAAGAATACTATAATTAGTTAATCTACATCTCTGGTTCTGAAAGTCCTAAAATATAGCTTTTGGGGAGTTAAAAAATTTGTATTTGTGGACATTCGAACATATTCAGAGCGAGAATTTCTTCGTAACTTAACTTGCCTATACCCTACTTAACTTTGAATATTTAGCAGAGTTAGAATTTTTTTTAAATTGTAAAATAATAACCAGGCTACTATCGTTAGAATCGGTTCAAATTTAGATACATCTTCAACAGATTTCAGGTTTAATGAGAAATGGCCACTATCAGACTAATTTACATGAATTTTGGTACATCCAACCGAATTCGGTCTAGAGGCAAATACAACAAATTTGGTGAAAATCGGTTTAAATATAGATATAGGTCCCATAAAGGGTGAGATAAAGAAAGTGCAACAAAGTCAAACGACATAATTTTTACATTTGTTTTTTTTTAATTTTATTGAAAATATCGGAAATAGCATCAAATTTTAGAATAAGTTTAGATTTGTTCGAATTGGTCACCTTTTGTACGATTTATGGCCTTCAAACGGTCAATGAAACCGTCACACGCTACCCGAATGTTGCTCTGCGGTATTTTGGCCCATTCCCGGCAAAGCGCTTGCATGAGGTGATCGACACTTTGGTATGTTTTAGTGCCAAACTTGCTTTCCAAAATACTCCACACACAATAGTCCAACGGATTGGTATCCGGAGATTTTGGTGGCCATTGTGCGCTGTCACCATTCTTGGCTGGCGCGTGCTGAGTTCTGTTGGAATGTCCAAGGTCTGCGGCCAAAATATTTTCGTGCCCAAGCCTTTAATACAACCTCCAGAATATTTTCGCAATAATATTCGGCATTTATTCTAATGCCACGGTAGATTAATACGAGCGGAGAGCGACCATCGGCTGTTATGGCGGCCGCCAGATCTCACCATCACCATGGCCGGCGCTGGAGTTCTGGTGACCAACCGAAGGTGCACATTTTCAGCTGACCTCTTTGGAAAGTAAACACGATCATTTTATTTGTTTAAAAACTGCTGGACAACGAATGTTTTCTTATCGGAGACGGAGAAAACCAAATTCGGCAGTTCACCACTTTCGGCCAAGCGAAGCAACTCTCTAGCTCTTTTGAGTCCATTTTATTTCTGTTGCGGTGTAAGTTCTTGCACTTTTTGGAATGTCAATGGCTTTACCCCGAGCTCATATGTTCAGTTCACGAGCCATTTTTCGGCCACTGCGACCCGGTCGATTCTTTAATTTTCGAACCATTTCTGCTGATGTTGCTGTTTTCTTCCGTCTACTTCCTTGACGCCGGGCTACGCTACCAGTTTCACGATAACGAGCGATGGTACGGTACATAAAATATTTATTCACATTTAAATGCTGGAGTGCTCTAACGATGGAAAGTTGTTGTTTTCCAGCCAAATATAAAGAAATCACAACATCACGCTTGAATTCCATAACGAATAACTTTGTTTTTGAAAACCAAAATGCAGCACTAAAACAAGTGTATGCATTGGAAGCAATGTAGCTGTTGTGGACAAAAAATCCATCACTACAAAAACAAAAACTTTGCTGTGAAAAAGATCTGCCAATAGAACTTGAGTCGAACCTGGAGAGTTTCTAGTGTATAATTCGCATATGCTAATTTGCAATAAGTTCGAAATATATACTACTTTCCAGAGAACGGCCCTTGTAAGCCATCATCCACACCAAATATGCCTGATGAGCCGCTTAACCAACGGCGAAACGCGTCGCATAGTGGTGAGTGTGTGATAGTGTCTATCAGGCTTTCCTTTTCACAGCAAATTTCAGATCATTAAGCTCGTCTCGAAAGAGAAAACAAACACATAAATCATAAAACATATGATCTTCGCCTTAACAAGGCAAAACTCAAAATGCTTTTGTACGCTTGTGACAGCAGTCTGCAGTTGGCTGCAGTTTTTTCATCTTATATTCCTGATCAACGTAAAATTCTAAGGCGGTTTAGCCCTTTCCATCCGTTTATCTGTCCGTCTTTTGTAATCACGCTAGAGTCAAAACGAAGTAAGATAGGATTGTTTGATTAGTATTTTGTATTGTATTGAATTGTTTAAAATTCTACATAAGGAGTTACTACTGAGTACCTTATTCCACGGAAGAGAATTGTCTACATAGGTCCACGATATGGTATAACCGATATTCGATATTTTGATAATTGTAGCCGAATTTGTCAATGGAATTGTCTGAAAATACACACAAGGGGTTCGCTCTGAGTACTTTACACGCTGCACACGTCTCTTATAAACGGTTTAAAATAATCTTATTTATTTTCAGGGTCTTTGTCCCATTTTTAACGTTCAAAGCCAAACATATCACTGTTAAATTAAATCACCTAGTCACATTTTCCAACTATATGTATTTTAAATTTAAGATAAGTATTTTAAATTTCCTGCTTTAAAACTAATTTATTACGTTTTCAACATTGTACAATTACAGATATGTCGTTGTTTAAGTAATATATTAATAATGTTCTAGTCATATGAATTTTTTGTTCTTCGAATACGTTCATCACCTAAATAATGTTTACACGTATGTCCGTATGTTGACAGCCAAAAATGGGTTGGTGTACGAAAATCTATAAAATTGTCCTGTGCGTATCAACATTACTTTCAAAATACCCTCATAATAGACAACTTCATTGTACATACACAAGACTCTTTATCCGAAAACAATAATTTATATTGAAAATGAAGAGGAAGAAGAAAAAACCAATATTCAAAGTTGAGCATTTCCCTCCACCCCTCTAAATTTACTATTCATGATAGTTTCCTGTGTACGCTCACAAAGGGTACGGGTGGCAATCATTTGATTTTTTGGCTAATTTCTATTCAAAGCACTCAACTTTATTGGGAATCATCTTTAAGTGTTTGTCGCAGACAATACTTTTTCGTCCTTTTTTATGTTGTGGAGGTGTGTGTGTGAGTGTTTGCATGTCAGATATTCATATATTGATGGTTATGTACGTTCTATTGGGCCTAGCTGCCATTTCATGCGGCCGTCCGTCTGTCCCCAGAGTCATATTTTAAATATATCCATATCCATATCTACGTATTGACTGAACACATTTGACGTTCACATGTGTGCAATTTAGTGATAATGGTTTCAATGGCGTTACAAGAAGAGCGTAACGTATGTAAATATGCCAGCGTTTTACATTCTTTCTTTCACGGCGTGGGGAAACCAGTAATTCATTAAATTTTGTAATAATAATGTTTGAGACGCATAGCTTATACTAAAACACACGCACGTACATAGGAAGATATAAAATATGTTATTGAAGTATATGGAATGTTTAAAGGAAATGTGTGAAATAGGTAAAATATTCTTTAGGAACTGGAAGAAAAATATTCTGCTATTAAATTACGATATGTCAGCTGAGGAGAGAGGTATTATAAAGTGTAATTTCTTCCAAGTTTTACATTAGAATCGAATGGAAAGAAATTAAAAATGTAAGAAATGCCTGGGAAGTGTAACACTCTCACGCCCATTGCACCACTGCTAAAGTCTCTAATATTTGGTTTTTCCATAAATACTTGAAATTTTTTCTTTAAACATTCCTATGGTTTTTAAAAAATAAAAAGTAACAAATTAGAGCTTCAAATTACTACCATCTATCCAATAACGTTTTTTCGCTTAAAAGCATTATGACGAAAACCACACAATGTGTGATGTCGTGATGTGTCACAGTTTTCCTCACAACATTCTTTTATTTTGATAATATTTTGTATAAAAACTAGTGAACACGTCGTTTATTTCGGCCAAGGCGATTTTATAAGGCTTCTACAGGAAAAGTGTTATATTTTATTAAAACCAAATTGATGGAAAACGAGTAAAAGAGCAGCTAACTAAGGCCTGGCTGAATTTTTCATACCCTCCATACCCTTCATAACTCTGGAAGAAACTTGAAAATTTTCAAAAAAAAAAAAAAATCCCCTCGAAAAATGCCGCTCAAATGAAAACCGTTATATGGGGGCTATACGAAGACGTGGCCCTTCATAAGTACAGGGTTGCCAACATTCGACGGGCCCATGTTTTTTTTTTAAATTTTCCAATCGACGAGGCTTGTCCGCAGTCAACATTCTTTGCGTCAATTGAATTTTGTACAGGAACAAATGCAAATCAATGCGAATAATCCTTTGTAAAGTGGACCGAGCCATGCCCAACTGCTGAGAACGGCGTTTTTGGGATGTTCTTGGGCACCTCTCAACACTGGCTCGTACGGCAGCGATATTCTCGGCCGATCGCCTTGGTCGACTTTTATATGGCCTCTTCGGATTAGAAAGAGTCTTACCAGTCGAAAATTTTTCGAATAAACGGTTAATGGTGTTCTTAGAAGGCGCACTTCTCACATTTTTTTTAAGGTTTTAAAAGCACGTTGAATTTTCACAATTTGTCTTCTTCTGTTGAATGTAAATTTCAACTGTTTCAGAGGGCTCGCGTGGCGTGTATTGCTTCATGGTAAAAATCTGCTTGGAATGACGCTTCAAACGCGGTATGTCATTAAGCGATGTGACATCCCGGTCAAAAGTTATGGCGTTGCCAGATGGGTCCGTCGAATATGGGCAACCCTGTAATTTGTGTCATAGGCTGTAGTAACTGTGTGAATCTTGAGACAATTATTTTGAAAAATTTGGACGAAATCATAACAATACCGAATACCGAATATCTTCAGGGGGTAAATTACTCAGAAGGAACCCCTGTGTGGATCTTTAGACAATTCATTTGAAAAATTTGAAGCTGAAATCATAACAACACTGAATATCGGGGGGTACCGTTATATGGGTGGTATACAATGTCGTGGGCCAATATAGACAATTCTCTTCTAGGGAATAAAGTACTCACAAGAGCTCCTTTTAAGAATTTTCAGACAATTCCGTTGAAAAATGTTACTAAAATCATCAAAATATACGATATCTGGAGGAACCGTTATATAGGGGATATATGACATCGTGGACCTACATAGACAACTCTTTTCCAGGGGGTAATATACTCACAAAGAACACCTTGTGTAGAATTTCAGATAATTCCTCTGAAAATTGTGGCTAAAATCATCAAAATACCGAACCCTTATATGGGGGCTATACGATATCGCAAACCTATGTAGATAATTCTCTTCCAGGGGATAAAATACTCACAAAGAACTTTTTGTGTGGATTTTTAGACAATTCCAATTTTTAAATAATACGACATTGTGAACCTATATGGCCCATTTTCGAACTTGACTTGCCTGCAGACAAAAGACAGATCTGTGGAAAATTTTAGCTTCCTATCTTAATTCGCTTTGACTGTAGCGGAATTGCAACATATGGCCAGACGGACTGGGCTAAATCGCCTTAGAATTATACTCTGATCAAGAATATATATATTTTGTTGGGTCTAAAATAAGTATATCGATGAGTTACAAACGGAATGACGAACTTAATATACCCTCCATACTATGTATGGTGGAGGGTATAAAAAAATCTTAAATCTGTTAGTACAGATATAGGGGGCCTATGTAGCCCATTTTCAATACCAACATCTGAGTAAAATTTTTACAACCTAATTAATTTCTTTCGCATTCATTCACAGATGGAGCCACATATAAAGGGTCTACCCTACTTGGAGAATGTTACCCTTTAAATTTAAAATTTGGAAATTCAAAAGCTTTCCATACCAAAACGAACAGTAAACAATTTGCAGTCTGTAAACAAACAAAATGATCGTGTTTACGTCCCAAAGAGGTCAGCTGAAAATGTCCACCGGCCATGGTGATGGTGTGGACCCGCCATAACAGCCGATGGTCGCTATCCGCTCGAATTAATCGACCGTGGCATCAGAATAAATGCCGAATATTATCGCGAAAATATTCTGGAGGGTGTATTAAAGCCTTGGGCACGCAAACATTTAGGCCGCAGACCTTGGACATTCCAACAGGACTCAGCACGCGCCACCCAAGAATGGTTACAAAATGAGATTGTTCGTTTTTCAGCGCTCAATGACGACAAAAATCTCCGGATACCAATCCGTTGGACTATTGTGTCCGAAGTATTTTGGAAAGCAAGGTTGGCACTAAAAAATATCAAAGTGTTGTTCATCTCAAGTAAGCGGTTCTCCGGGAATGGGCAAAAACACCGCAGGGCAACATTCAGGCAGCGTGTGACGGTTTTTTGGCCGTTTGAAGGCTATAATCTGTAATTCTTATTTTAAAATTTGATGCTATTTCCGACATTTTTGCTTTCATTCAAAAAAATTAAAAAAAAAAAACGGTACACAAGTTAAAAAGAAGTAAGTTCGGCCGGGCCGGACTTTGAATACCCCCCACCGGAACGAATTTTGAAATAAAATCCTTAAAAAATTCTATTAAAATTTTAGAAATACCGAATATAGCCGTTATATTGGTGTCTATACGACGTGGCCCTACGTGTTTGTCATAAGTCAATACCATATTTAAATTCGAAACTTGAAATAAACGGTGGATAATGTAGCTAATATCATCAACATATCGTATATAAGGAGGTACCGTTATATCGGAGCCGTGAGAAGACCTAGACCAGCATAGACAATTTTCTGTCATAGGCTGTAGCATCCATTACAAACTTCGAATACGACATCTCAAACAATTTCGGTGGGTATTGTACCTAAACTCGTCAAAGTACCGAATAGAGGGAGGTACTGGTATATGGGGCCTATACGAAGACTGGACCTGCATAGATAATTTTCTGTCATAGGCTGTAGTATTCATTACGAACTTTAACTTCCAAATTTGAAACAATATCGGTGAATAATGACGCTAAAATCAACAAAGTACCAAATATAGGGAGATACCATTATATGGGGGCTATACGAAGACGTGAACCTGCACAGACAATTTTCTGTCTTAGGATGTAGAATCCATCACGAACTTTAAATACCAAATTTTAAACAATTTCGGTGAATAATGACGCTAAAATCAACAAAGTACCAAATATAGGGAGATACAATTATATGGGGGCTATACGAAGACGTGAACCTGCACATACAATTTTCTGTCTTAGGCTGTAGTATCCACCACGAACTTCAAATACCAAATTTTAAACAATTCCGGTTAAATATGTCGCTAAAATCATAAAAATACCGAATATAGGGAGTTACCGTTATATGGGGGCTATACGAAGAATTAGACATGCATATATCAATTTTTGTCATAAGCTGCCCATTACGAACTTCAAATACGAAATTTGAAATAATTCCGGTAAGTAATGTCGCTAAAATCATGAAAATACCAAATATAGGGAGGTACCATTATATGGGGGCTATACGAAGACTTGGACCTGCATACAACAATTTTTGTCATAGGCTGTAGTAACCTTTACGAATATTGGGAGGTACCGTTATATGGGGGCTATATAAAAACGTAGACTGACATGACCCATTTAACCTGCATACTGGTAAACTTTGCATATATGCACAGGTTTGCAAATTCTGATAAACCTGTCTCTTCGACTTCATTTTCCGTACATACTTTTACCAGCTCTTAAAAATATAACAAATCAATAAAACTATACTTAGAATTAGGTCACGTTTGAAAATACTCGACTTATTTAATTGATCTACTAGCCTAAGTTCTCTCTTAAATTCTGTCTTTTTTACAACAAACATTTGACTTCGTCTCATGCCAATTAATTTGCCCCGCTACCAACGTCAGCATAAACCTATAATACGTTCACTTATCCGTTTAACCTTTGCCAGTTTGATTGTCGGTTTTCGCTTTTCGTTTCATCACGGCACGGAGACAATGAAATAAAATGCCAAAAAAAAAAAACTAACCCGTAGTTGTGGTTAAAATTGAAAGTGCTGCAGGTCCATAGTCACGATTGTGGCTGAAAGCATATAACATATGATGTTCCACTTCTATTACATGTGTTTTCAGGCACTCACACATATTCATTCACCTGGATGCCAACAACCCCACAACCACCATCATGACTGCTGAATAATGTTTGATACACTAAAGGTTAAGCCACGCCAGTTCACCGAATGTCATCCTGTTGGAAGGTGTCACGTTGAGTGTTTTATGCTTGAACTTTTATCCCAATGTAACACGCACCAATAAATTACCGTCAAAAAGTAAAGAAACACTCACGCTCATACACCTTGGTGATAAGGACATGTAGGACCACATTCAAGCTCATAGCAAGTGACATTGCTTATAAGTATGAGTAATAAGAAGTCTTGGACATTTGCAACATGAAGGGAGGAAATTGAAAATGAAATTAGTATTGAATCAAATGTTACAGATTGAATGTGGTGGACAGTTGGGCGGGGTGGGTTTGTTGGAAATATGTTTTCTATTTAAAGGTGGTGGTTGCCAAGAAATTTAATAAAAATATTGATTTTTGAAAATTTAAATTGTATTTCCATGCCGCGTTTTGAAATCTGCTATTGGCTTTTGGCCAAGGCCAAAAATTATTATCAAATGTCCTTTGGAAAAATGAAACGTGTCTGACTATCTGCCTTTGAAAATCCTTGCAAATGGACATTGAACATTTTTCTTTTTAAGCTTTATTTACAAATCATGTAACGACCAAAAGTCACGTGGCATTCATAATTCTTAAAGTATCGGAAATGGGATATTTTTCCAGCTTCACTTGGGTCCCCCTTTTGGAAATGTTAAAACATTTCAGCTCCCCATAGTCGTATTAACGCCTTTTTCCATTCAAGAGAAAAAAAAACACCAACGAAAAAATTCAATATATATTGATGCAAAAAAATTATATAAATTTGTGAGAAAAAAAGTAAGAGCAACAAAAAAAGGAGGCGACAACTTGTAAACGTGACTAGCGTATTTATGACGTGTCAAGTGCTTGACAAAGAATTATGAATAAACAGTCGATGTACAGAGAGGCGCACACAAAATGTTGCAATGATTTCTTCTTTCTTTATTCGTGTTCGACATTGTTCGAAGAATGATGCCTTAATTCGTTGCCGTTTCACAGCGACATGAAATCCGTGGAGTTCAAATTCATTAGCTGTATCGTTAAGCGGATATAGGAAAATTCTGTTAGAAATGATACTTCCTTTGGAGAATGGCAAGGGTATATTTTATGCTATAAGCAGTGACTCAAATGAATGAATGAATAATATTGGAAAAAATTTTAAATATTTAATTTTCGTGAAAATATTTTGAATATTGGGGCGAAACCAAATAATAACCATAAGTATTAACCATGAAAAAATTAGTATTCCAATAATTGTTCTCGATTGTTTTTATACCCTCCACCTTGGAAAGGAGGGTATATTAACTTTGTCATTCCGTTTGTAACATCCTTAAATATTCGTCTTAGACCCCATAAAGTATATATATTCATAATCAGCATAAAATTCTAAGTCGATTTAACAGTGTCCGTCTGTCTGTCTGTTTGTCCGTCTGTCTGTTGAAATCACGATACAGCCCACATTATTTGACGTAGAGCGCCAAAATTTAGCAGAGCTATTTGCATTGGTTGGTATTGAAAAAAGAAAATCGGTCCACGTTCTGGTATAGTTCCCATATAACGGTACCTCCCAATATTCGGTATTTTGATGATTTTTTCACGGATTTGTCTGGAAATTGGTATTTGTAGGTCATAACGGGTCTCTGAGCGTGTTGCAAAACATTGCATGTATAGGTTCACGTTGTGGTATAGCCCCCATATAAATGTACCTCCCGATATTCGGTATTTTAGTTTTTTTTTGCCACATTTTTTCATAATGGTTTCCAGCTCCGGTGGCGAAACATTGCATGCCTGGGTCCATGATTTGATATAGCCCCCATATAACGGTACCTCCCGATATTCGGTATTTTGATGGTTTTTGCCACATTTTTTCACTGAGTTGTCTAAAAATTGGTATTTGTGGGTCATAATGGGTCCTAGTTCGTGTGTCGAAACATTGTAATTATAGGTCCATGTTTTGGTGTAGCCCCCATATAACGGTATCTACTGATATTCGGCATTTTAATGGTTTTTGGCACATTTTTTTTACCCTAAGGGGGAGGGTATTAAAAGTTTGGCCCGGCCGAACTTAATGTTATTTTACTTGTTTTACCCTCCGTCATGGTATAAAGGGTATATTAAGTTTATCATTCCGTTTGTAACACCTTCAAATATACATTTTAGACCCCACAAAGTATATATATGATACTTTAATATAAAGATAAGCATGTCGATTTAGCGACGTCAGTCCGTCTATCCGACTATCCCCCGGTGGGAATCACTCTAGCTTCCGAACGAAATGAAGTAGATTGATTAACTCAAATATATATTATGTCTGCAGGACTTTTGGTATAGAAAATGGGTCATGTAGGTCCACGTTTTGGTATAGCCCCGATATAACTGTACTTCTCGATATTCGGTATTTTGATAATTTTAGCGACATTTTTTACCGGAATTATTTCAAATTTGGTAGTTGAAGTTCGTAATGGATACTACAGCATAAGACAGAAAATTGTCTGTGCAGGTCCATGTCTTCATATAGCCCCCATATAATGGTAACTCTCTATATTAGGTACTTTGTTGATTAAAGCGTCATTATTCACCGGAATTGTTTCAAATTTGGTATTTGAAGTTCGTAGTGGATACTACAGCCTATACCAGGAAATTGTCTATGCAAGTACACGTCTTCTTATAGCCCCCATATTACGGTACCTCCCGATATTTGGTACTTTGTTGGTTTTAGAGACATTATTCATCGGAATTGTTTTAAATTTGGTATTTGAAGTTCATAATGAATACTACAGCTAACAACAGGAAATAGTTTGTGCAGGTCCACGTCTTCGTATAGCCCACATATAACGGTACCTCCCGATATTCGGTATTTTGATGATTTTGGAGACATTATTCATCGGAATTATTTCAAATTCGGTATTTGAAGTTCGTAATGGATACTTAAGCCTAAGGCAGAAAATTGTCTGCGCAGGTCCACATTTTGGTATAGCTCCCATGTAATAGTACATCCCTATATTGATTAATTTAGCTACAATATTCATCGATTTTTTTTTTTCAAGTTTCGCATTTGAATATTGTAATGGCTTATGACAAAAATTGCCCATGCAGGTCCATGTCATCGGTTAGACCCTAATATAACGGTTACATTTGGTATTTTTAAGATTTTATCAAAATTTTTTAACGGATTTTATTTTTTTGAAAATTGCCAAATTCGTTGCAAATGGTGTAGGGTATTCAAAGTGCGGCCCGACCGATCTTACAGCTTTTTTACTTGTTTTGTATTGGTTCCTGTAAGGTTAGTACAAGGTAAAGTCAAATGTTGTCCAAATAATGTTGTCCAATAATATCTCCATTTTAACCAGGAGAATTCCAGTGCTTATTATATTTTTTCTTTTTGCGTTAAAAATTGGACCAATCAATCAACAATTATTTAATATCAAATAAATTGTCCATTGGAACATTGCCATTGAAACTTTTCAACTTTTCCATCTGACAGATAATAAACCCATTTTAAATTCAATAACAATCTAACAGACTTTAGAATGTTGTTCGGAACGATAATTGCACATTTGTATTACTTTAGTATTTATAGAGTTCTAACGAATTGAGCCAGACAACAATGACACTCGGCGTCAGGTTGCTTAAATATTCCGCAAATGAATCCAATTCTAGTGGAGCTAACGGGAAAGTGATTATGGTGCTGATGCACGGAGAGGAAAAATTGAAAATTGAAAAAAGTTGGTTTGGAATACAATTTAAAATAATTTTGCAGTGGTTTAAAGCAATTTTTTAGAACCTGCAAAACAGCATTTTGTAATCACATATGTCATTTTTAAGCATTACTAGTAATGACAACTGCATTAGGTGTGCACGGCTGTACCACCCAAGTGACTAAGTAAAGAGTAACGTCAGCATAGAGCGACAACATCCGTCTACCGCTTTGAAATTTTGCTCATATATTCAAATTACCCCTAGTATGTTTGGTATTTGGTCCACGTGTCGATATGGCCCTCATATAGCGCTAATTTCTCATTTTCGGTATTATGAATGTTTTGGCACAATTTTAAACCAAATCAGGAGTTCTGAGTAGATATAATCTCTTCATGTGGATAAAAACTACAAAAAATCGGTGGGTATCGTCATATGTGCGCTATAGGAAAACCAGGACCTAAATATTCAATGTTCTAGCACCGGAGCTAGAACCCACTACGTACTACAAATACCAATTTTAGGAAAAATCCGCCAATTTTAGGAAAAATTGCCAAAATGATCAAAATACCGAATATCGGGAGGTACCATGCTATACGAAAATGTGGACCTATATATACTATATTCTGCCACCTGAGCTATACCCCAATTTTTAGACAAATTCGTGGAAAATGTGACAAAAATCATCAAAATACCAAATATCGGGAGGTACCGTTATATGGGGGCTATACAAAAACTTATCAACCACCCTATACACATTACGAATTGTTCTACCAAATTTTGAAGCTCTACGACAAATAATGTGGGATGTTTCGTCATTTCAACAGACCGACAGACAGACGGACATCGTTAAATCGACTTAAAATTATAAGCTGGTTATGAATATATATATATACCTAATGGGTGTACGAAACTTTTCAAAGTGGAGGACATAAAAATACATCATTATAGCATTCCTTCTTAAATCTCTCTCATTGTCTCAATTTGAAAAAAACGGCACTAGTCTTTTGTTGATTATGAAAGATGAGATTTTATACTAAAAAATAAAATTATAAGTTTAGGACCTTCTCCATATTATATTTTAAACTCTAAATATTTTTCGGATATGGTGAAAATATGGATATACAGGGTGAGATGAGAAAATTGCAACAAAATTCAGACTGCTGTCATGTCTAAGCCATTCGTCTGACAGATGGTAAATTTATTTTAGTGACAGCTCAATATATTGTTTATAAGCGTATTCAAGCGTGATATTGTGATTTCATTATATTTGCCCGGAAAACCACAAGTGGCTATCTTTACAGCACTCCAGCATTTAAATGTGAATAAATCTCCTTTGTCTCGTACCATCGCTCGTTACCGTGATACTGGTGGCATAGCCCGACGGCGGAAGAAAACAGCAACATCAGCAGAAATGGTTCGAAAAGTAAAGAAGGGACTTGATATAGAAGTGACCCCCATAGCAGTGGTCGAAAAATGGCTCGTGAGCTGAACATATCGCAATATTCCATTCGGCAAATATTGAAAAATGAGCTTGCAGTAAAAACTGCAAGAACTTACACCGCAAAAAAAGAGCTAAAGAGTTGCTTCGCTTGGCCGAAAGTGTTGAACTGCCGAATTTGGTTTTTTCCCATGAAAAAACATTCGTTGTCCAGCAGTTTGTAAACAAACAAAATCATCGTGTTTACTTGCCAAAGAGGTCAGCTGAAAATGTGCACCATCGGTTGGCCATAAGAACTCAAGCGCCGGTCATGGTGATGGTGTGGGCCGTCATAACAGCCGATGATCTCTCTTCGCTCGTATTAATCGACCGTGGCATCAGAATAAATGCCGAATATTATCGCGAAAATATTCTGGAGGGTGTATTAAAGCCTTGGGCTCGCAAATATTTTGGCCGGAGAATTTGGACATTCCAACAGGACTCAGCATCATCGCACTCAGTAAGCGCTACCCAAGAATGGTTCCTTGCTTTATTTCCAGCACGCAATGGCTGCTAATATCTCCGGTTACCAATCCGATGGACTATTGTGTCTGGAGTATTTTGGAAAGCAAGGTTGACACTAAAAAATACCAAAGTGTCGATCACCTCAAGCAAGCGCTTCGCGGAATGGGCGATAATACCGCAGAGCAACATTCGGCAGCGTGTGATGGTTTTATTGGCCGTTAAAAGGCCATAATTCGTGCCAAAGGTGACCAATTCGAACAAATCTGAACTTATTCTAAATTTTGATGCTATTTCCCAATTTTTTTTATTTCTTTCAATAAAATTAAAAAAAAAATGTAAAAATTATGGCATTTGACTTTGTTGCATTTTTGTATCTCACCCTGTATTTTGAATTAATTTTTTAACTTATTTACTAAATGTCCATAAATTTTAGTATTTCGATCCCTATGGCTATGTTCCTGAATTGAAAAATAATCATCTTTTATTTACCTTTTTATAACAGTACACATACCTAAAAAGTATAGTTTTTGCAGTGTAACAATAGCTGGCAGACAATGACATTCATAAATAAAGCAATTATTTTTTCTGTAGTTGTTTTTTTTCGAATTGCTTCATTGACAACTTCAATGCAATAATAAAGCTTAAATTTGTATTAAAACTATTACTAAATTCGTTAACAAAATTCAATTTTACTGGAATTACAAGAAAACAATTCACATCCAAATCCAGAAACTAATCCCGAATAACCGAAACCACATAGCCATCAGGAATAGAATTAAATTTAAATATTTACATTGGAGGTTGTTCATTTTTTTGAACATTTTCATTTAACCACTGAACCCGGATTACCATATAATTTGCTCCATCAGGGACATTCAACAAAACCCACAATAAACACTCAAAACTCAACAAGGATAATGACGATGTATCCAACAGGCAAGAACCTTTGCTGCAGCAGCGTCCATGAAAAAAAAAAGAACAGAAGAAGAACTTTACTGATTACTTTTGCTTTGTACAATCACTTGAGAGAATGTTAACAACCGATGGACGGACGGACAAATGAAACAACCACACAAAATGAGTAGTGCGGAGCAAAAAAACGGAAATGCAAAATAACAACTACCCGACAAAATAACAACTACCAGAAAATCATCTGCAACAAAGGTCTATTACAAATGTATTTAAGTGAACATTAGCCGACATCCAAGGACGGGAATACCACCCCGCTCAACAAAAGTCCTCAACTCGAAAACTAACTCTGACAATCCCAGAGGGTAAAATTTGTAGCACGTTTGTCTTTTAATTTTCACAGTTGCAACATGCTGCAAAACTCCAGTGACGTTTGGCAATGAATACACTAGACTGCAATGATCATAGTGGTCGTCCCAGGAGAGAAGATATTCTATATGAAGATATGGAGAACAGAACACCCATTTAAGAGTTCTGTCGAAAAAGTAGGAACATTTCTTGAGAGAACACTCTTTATGGGAAGACGATGAAAAAGGACAATTCAAAGGATGTCTGCGGAAAGAAGATTATCCAAAGGCATATATAGAGTAAAGGCCTTCCAAATGTCTTCCATGAGGAGAATTCATCTTAAAAGTTTTATATAGATACACCTTCCAAAATGTTCTTTGGGAAAAAACAAATATGAGAAGTCTCTAATAGGGCCTGATCTTCAAACAACTTTCACCAAAAAAAACTTTGAAGGCCTCTAAAACGTTTACTTTCCGAAGAGATTTCCATCGCTCTTTTGTAAAGAGATGTCCATCCAATTTCTTTTGTGGATTACTTTCACTCTTGACTTTTAAAGGACTTCTTTGAAAGAAACTCTTATAAGCTCTTGAATAGGTCCGATATTAAGAAAAAACTTCTTACAGTTCCATAGAAGATTTTCAAGACGTTTTTCCCCATAGATGTCGTATTTCAGGTCTTCATAAGGACATCGTAAGGTATATAATATAGCAACGACCTGTGAGTGGTCTTCCAAAGCACTACTATTGCCATACAACTTTTAAATGTATTCTACAAGAAGAGCTTTCGACAGGTCTTCTAAGAAGAAAATACCTTTCGACAGGTCTTTTATGAAGACAAGACCTTTGGGAGTCCTTATATATAGAGAAAACCCAATACAGGTCATCTGCGGGGAGAAGACCCTTTGTATGACTTCTACGGAGAGAAGATCGTTGACGAGCAGTTAACAAGTATTCTAGGAAAAGAAGATATTTGATTTGCCTTTTTTAGAGAGAAAATCTTTCGCAGGACAGAAGATAAGAACCTGACAGGTCTTCTATATAGAGAGGATCTTTGAACGGACGCCTATAGAGGAAACCCCTTAACAGGTCTTCTATGAAAAGAAAAACCTTGATAGATCTTCTATGGAGAGAAGACCTTCACAGTACTTCTATAGAGAGAAAGTCTTTGACAGGTCGTCTATGAAAACACGACCTCCGACGGGTCTTATATGGATAGAAGACACTTTATAGGTATTCTATGGAGAGAATACCTTTGACAGATCTCCTATGGAGGGAAGAAGGTCTTCTATGAGGAGAAGGCCTTTGACGGGTCTTCTAGGAGGATAAAACGCTTTATAATCATTCTATGGAGAAAAGACCTTCCACCTTCTAGACTTCTATGGAGAGAATTCCTCCTATATGACTTTTATGTAGAGAAGACCTTCAACAGGTCTTCTATGGAGAGAAGACCTTCAATAGGTCTCCTATACAGAGAAGACCTTTTACAGGTTTTCTGTACAAAGAATACCTTTTACAGTCCTTCTATGCAGAGAATACCTTTTACAGGCCTTCTATGCAGAGAGAACCCTTTACATGTCTTCTATGCAGAGAAGACCTTTTACAGGTCTCCTATACAGAAAAGACCTTTTACAGATCTTCTACACCGAGAGGACATATGAAAGTCCTTTTACGGAGGGAAGAATTATGACAGGCCTTCCATTAAGAGAAAACCAAGTCAAGTCCTCTGCGAAGAGAAAACTCTTTTAAAGGACAGCTTCCTTCTTCTATGGATAGGTTTTTATTTACAGACCTTGAATGGAGAGCTTACCTTTTACATGCAGTTGTTGGACCTTCACAGTTTCTTTAATGAGGATAAGACATTTTACATGTATCGTCTGTAGATGAAACTTTTAGAAAGGCTTCTGTGAAAAGACAACATTTTGCAAGCTTTCTGCACCTATAGAGGGATTAACTTTTAAAATACTCCTTTAGAGAGAAGATCTTCCAAACGACTTACATGAAGCGAATTCCCTCCAATAGTTTTCTGTGAAAAAATACCTTCTACTCGCTTCTTACGAAAAGAAGCATTCCCGTTTTAGTTCTTCCATCGAGGGACCATCTACTTTAGGACTTTCCAGGCAAAGAAGTCCTGATAAATGTCCTTCATAAAAAAAAAACATAAATTTCGATTCACTTTTCCTACAGACTTTTATTCGGCTGTCCAGTGTTGTTAGACCTTCGGCAATAAGACCAACAACATCATCCCAGCGTTACATTAATGTGAAAATGAACAGAACACAACCGTACAACAAAAAAAAAATGAAACATTGTAAAAAAATACCACCATACCCGTCTACCCATCCCCGCTTATGTTCCCGGCGAAGAAAACTATACAACAAATTTTTATAGAGGAAAAAAATGAAAAGGCAGGAAATTACGTTATCATCATCAAAGAAATATAAACTGTTAACCATAACGCGAATTGCAGGGGTGTAGGGGCGTGAAAAGCAATAAAATGCCATCAAGTTGGTGGATGGTGGCACAATCAACAACACAGCCCAAGACGGACAGCCGACAAGCGAGGCAACTCCAACACACAGTTGAGACAACATGAAATGTTGCATATCCTGTAAGCGAGACAACACAAAAGTTGATAGTGAACTTTAGAAAGCGTCAAACATGGCTCATATAATTACACTTAGTCGGTTGGAGGAACAAGAACAAGAAGAAGCCCTAAGGCACACTGTGAATTGTGTGGGATGATGATGAAGTTATAATAGATGGAAGTAGTAATGGGGATGGTATCAGGGGTGGTGGTGGTGCAACTTGGAACTTGTCAAACAGCCAAGGCAATTTTCACTGTCACTCTGTCTAAAGGCAAGTCTGTCCATGCGTTCTGCTTTATATCCGTCTGCCACTTTCCAACGTCCATTGCCTCTTCCATCGTCTGTCTGTCTGTCGATCATTCGCTTTACATTACTTTAATGCTACAGACATCTGCAGGGATAACAAATGAACAATGAACGCACCATAATGCACAAGACAGATGAACAGTTTATGACTCGACGTTTTCAAACTTCTGCCCACCCTCTAGCCCATCTCTCCGAGAGTTAATACATTTGTTATTTTCTCTTGTTTACCCGCAAATGTTGAAAATGTTTTTATTCCTTCTCAGCCACCCACCATTGTCCACCTCGCTTGCAATTGCGAAATTGTTTTATACAATTATTCTGATGTATGAACATTATAATGTTTTTTTTTTTTGTTTTCTCTCCTTTCTCTCTACTTTATTTAATAATAATTATTTATATTGTTTTTGTTTTCTTCTTGCTTGACAGTTTAACTTACTAGTAACGATAAATAATTGTTAATAGCATGTGATGAATGTTGTGCCAAATGAAAGTGGACATTGTACGCAGAAAGGAAAATTAACTCGGGAGATTGGTCTACTTTTATCAGCAATATACAATATTTGAAGGCAAAGTGAATATTAGGGAACTAAAGACGTCCCAAATTATAATATTATCAAAACTTGGTCTTATTGAGGAGACTTTTTCGTCTTCTCTGAGAAGACCTAGTCACAGGCCCTCCATGAGAAGACCCGCAGGTCTTCTATGATAAGACCCATAGGTCTTCTGTGAGAAGCCACACAGGTCTTCTTATATGAAAATACCCACAGATTTTCCATGACAAGACTAACAGGGTTCTTTGAGATGACCAAGAGATCTTCTATGAGAAGACCAAGAGGTCTTCTATCAGGAGACCAACAGGTCTTCTATGAGAAGACCAAGAGGTCTTCTATCAGGAGACCAACAGGTCTTCTATGAGAAGACCAACAGGTCTTCTATGAGGAGACCAACAGGTCTTCTATGAGAAAACCAACAGGTCTCTTCTATGAGAAGACCAACAGGTCTCTTCTATGAGAAGGCCAACAGGTCTCTTCTATGAGAAGACCAACAGGTCTCTTCTATGAGAAGACCAACAGCTCTTCTATGAGAAGACCTTCAGCTCTTCTATTAGAAGAGAAGACCTTCAGCTCTTCTATGAGAAGAGAAGACCTTCAGCTTTTCAGTGAGAAAATCAGGAGCTCTTCTATGAGAAGACGACTGGCTGTTTTGTGTGACTACTACTTCTTCTGCTTTGATGAGTCCTTTCTTCTTCCAAGGAAATAGTTTTTGTTCTTTACTATATCTCTTTTGGCCCATTTCTCTCTCTCTCTCTCTCTCTCTCTCTCTCTCTCTCTCTCTCTCTGTTTCCTTATATTTTATTATTTTCCGAAAAAGGAATGCACTACACACACAAAACTTGAATATATCTTAAAAAGCTATTCGAATACATTCAATAAGATTTAGTGTAAGACAGAAAAGAGATTTTTCTTGTTCCGCACTTAATGCGGATTTTAAACACTCATTCATATTCGTCTTCCCCAGGGACGTGTTACGAATCCCCACCATCACCCACAGCGTTCTCATGTTCTTAAAGTAAATTTGATTTAAATTTGTAATTTGATACACTCACCTCGTCTCGGGTGTAAATAAACATTTAAATTATTTACAAAAGAAAAATGAAAACATTTTTAAATTCACGTAAATCATATATCATGTTTTGTACGTAAGTATGTGCGTTTGTTTGGCTGTAGACGGCAATGCTAATATTTGTAGTAAGTGCCTTGACATGTCCGCCTTTTCTTGGTGTGCGTTTTCGCGTTTCGCTTCTCTTTTTGCTTTTTTGAAAAACTTCAGATTTGTTTACCTTTGCTAACAACTACACTCACCTTTAAATCAATGTTGACAAAAGTTTTATTGGATAAGTTTGTTTGCAGTTGGCAAAAAGGTGGAGAAGCCAAGAATGAGAATAGGAAGTGCGTTCTCTGTGATGGGTCGTGTTGAAGATTAAGAAAACGAAGAACAAGAAATGCCAAGAATATCCTGTACGCAAAAAGGTAAGAAAACTTGGAAATTTGTTAATAGCTCAATGGACGAGTAGAAAAGAGGAAGAAAAAAGGCGATAACTTTTGCCTTTTATTCCGTCCGGTGTTTCATATTCGTCCTCATTCAGCTGATTTATCTCTGTTTGTATTCTGATACTTTCTCAAGTAACTTTCGATATGGCTAATTTGATTTGTGATAAATGTGTTTTTATTGAAGAAACTTGCCATTGCAAACAGGAAAAAAACATCTCTCAGTCAAAGAATTGATGTGATTAAACGATTGAAATGAAAATGATTTTAAAGGGACAGTTAAGACATTTTCAAAGGAAATTTGAATGGAAATGATTAAGGAAATTGTATTTACAGGAATTTAAAAATTAATGGGAATGAAATTTAAAATAAATTACCTTTTACATTATATATATCCGAAATAGGAGGAACTTTTGTGTTACTGATATTCAATATAAAAATCAACCTCATTTATGTATCTTTTGAGCTGGCGCATATGATAGTATGCACAAGATTGAAGTTTATGACCCACACACACAGCTATAGATCCATGATGCATTGTTGTCTATTCCATGTGTGAATAGTTAGTTAGGTTAAGAAAAGATTAGTTCGTTCGTTAGAAGTAGTTCCAATGAAAATATTTATTTATAAATCAGATTTAATACAACAAACTAACCCTGCGATTGAGTTCTAGTTTTCACAGTAGATGAAGAATTACACCCGAATGAAGTGATGTTTCTCCTCTCATTTTTACAGCCCGCCCTTGTGTTCTTATGGCAGGTTAGCACAATAAATCCCGAGGAGAACATCCGTTGTGGTCCTTCCGATATTTTGTATACTCTACACCACATAGTAGTAAGGGTATTATGTCTCTGTATAAGATGGAGAAGAAAGCGAGTTACTTTTGAAGTTCTTCATAGAATCACTTTCTGAGTCGATTTATCCATGTCAGTCCATCTGTAAGTATTCTTGTGAACAAAATGCAGGTCGCATTTATTATCCTATTGAGATGAAAATTTCCAAACAATATTTGTTTGGCCCAAGGACGAACCCTATTGAAATGGCTGATAATCGGATTTAGACACAGCTCCCTTATATACCGATTTCGAGTTAATTGTGCACGAAATGGCCAATATCAGTCTAAATAACCTGAATTTTGGTACATTCCAACTGAATTCAATCTAGAAGCAAGTTCATTTAAATTTGAGAAAATTGGTTCAGATAGCTCCCATATATATGTTTCATCCGATTTGGTGTTTATGTACCTCACATTCGTAATATGCATTCGACAACAATATTATTGGTACCAATGGTACCGTTATATCGGAGCTACGCGACCTGCATAGACAATATTCTGTCACAGGCTGTAGCTTCCATTACTAACTTCAAATACGACATCTCAAACAATTTCGGTGAGTATTGCACTTAAAATCGTCAAAATACCGAATATAGGGAGTTACTGATATATGGGGCCTATACGAAGACCTGGACCTGTCACCGACTGTAGTTCCCATCACGAACTCTAAATACGTAATTTGAAACTACTACGGTGAATAATGACGCTAAAATTAGCAAAATACTGAATATTGGGAGGTATGTTATATGAGGGATATACGAAGATGTGGATCTGCATAGACAATTTGCTGCCGTAGGCTGTAGCGTCCATTACAAACTTCAAACATCAAATCTGAAACAATTCCGGTGAATAATGTCGCTAAAAGTACCGTTATATGGGGGCTATACGAAGACGTGGACCTGCACAGACAACTTTTTGTCTTAGACTGTAGTATTTATTTCGAACTTCAAATGCCAATTTGAAACAATTCCGGTGAATAATGTCGCTAAAATCGTCAAAATACCGAATATCGGGAGATACCGTTATATGGGGGCTATATGAAAACGTGGACCTACATGACACATGTACGAACATAACCTGAAAGACAAAATTAATATACCCTCCATAGTATGGTGGAGGGTATAAACCAGCAACAAAGTCAAATGCCATATTTTTTACATTTTTATACCCTAAACCACAAGGTGGTCAGGGTATTATGTTTTTGTCCATATGTTTGTAACAGGCAAAAAGAAACGAGATAGACCCATAGTTCCTTTTGATGATCTGGATAGAATCACATTCTGAGTCGATTATACATGTCCGTCCGACCGTCTGGCCATGTATTTTTGTGAACAAAGTACAGTTCGCATTTATTACCCGATCCTGATGAAATTTTGCACAAATAATTTGTTTGGCCCAAGGACGAACCCTATTGAAATTGGAGATAATCGGTAAAAATTTATCTTCGTCCGATTTGCCTTATATTGTGCAACAAACGTGTAATATCGGCCCAAATAGTATGGAATTTAGGACATACAACCAAATTAAGCTTGAAAATAAGTATGCCTGATTTGATCGAAATCGATTGATATATGGATATAGCTCCCATATATATTGTTCATCCGATTTGTTATTTTTGTCCTCCGCAGCCGTAACAGTAATACTTGGGGAAATATACCAAACACAACTTAGAAATACCCTTGCTAAATTTTATCGAGATCTGTTAATATTTGGAAATAGCTCCGATATATATCTTCGTCCGATTTGCCTTTTATTGTGCACCAAACGTGTAATATTAGCCCAAATGGAATGAAATGTGGTACTTTCGACAAAATTGAGTCTAGAAACCAGTATGTTAAATAAAGTGGAAATCGGTTCAGATATAGCTATAGCTCCCATACATATTGTTCATCCGATTTGTTGAATTTGCCCTGCAAAGCCGTAATGTGGACTCCGTTGTAATAATTTTGCCGAGATCGGTTCAGAGGATATATGATTTAATTCTCACAAGTTCCCAATTAAAACTTGTTATGTGAAGCTCTACTTAATATGCAAAGTAGTGTAGGGTATCATAAAGTCGGCCTCGACCGACTGTAAGACTTTCTTTACTGGTTTTATATTAAATTGTACATAATATTGAAATTTTGAATTATGTCTAAGAAAGAGCTAGATTTCCGAAGTAAGATACGTAATTTGTTTGAATAGATTTAGTTCATATTTCTTTCTTTTCCTATTGGTTTCCGCTATAAATCTTCAATTATTCTGAATGAGTAGAACTAAAATGCCGAAGGCAGAATCTAAACAAGTTCCGGTTCGTCTAGTATTTGGATCATTTTCAATCACTTTAGCCAAAACAAATCTTCAAACAGCTGGTGGTTATAAAAATACCTAGAGCGGTAAATAAATAAGAACCGTCACCACCTGTTGTCATAATCGAATATTCAAATTGTTATAGATTTCCCCACACGCTCTAACCTTACTCCAAAGGGATTTATCATATCTACCTTTTTAAATTGTTTTGTTTTACAAGAAAAAAATTTAATGTTTCTCCACCCTTCAAACTGTCACATCTGTCAGAAGCAAGAAGATTTCCAAAAGATACGAAAAAGAAACCATTTTACAAATGATTGATATATTTTCGTGTTCAGCTTTGTTCATCAATTAATCATGAAATATTTTCAGCATGTTTCCTTTTGGAGGAAAACAATGCATATCATTAGATGTAAGATTTATTTCCACTCAAAAAAGCCCAACATTTGATGGATGGCAAATCAAGAAACTGCATCTCAAGGAAATTAGGATTTGAACAACACATATTGGGGTTTAAAAATAACATAATACAGGGTGAGATCGAAAAAAACTGCAACAAAGTCAAACGCCATATTTTTAACATTTTTTTAATATTTATTGAATGAAAGCAAAAAATGTCGACAATGGCATCAAATTTTAGAATAAGTTTAGATTTCTTCGTATTGGTCACCTTTGGCACGAATTATGGCCTTCAAACGGCCAATGAAACCGTGGCCATTTTGCGCTGGAAATGAAGAGAGGAATCTCATTTTGTAACCATTCTTGGGTGGCGTGTGTTGAGTCCTTTTGGAACGTCCAAGGTCTGCGACCAAAAAGTTTGCGTGCCCAAGGCTTTAACACACCCTCCAGAATATTTCCGAGATAATATTTGGCATTAATTCTGATGCCACGGTCGATTAATACGAGCTGAGAGCAACCATCGACTGTTATGGCGGCCCACACCATCACCATGGCCGGCGCTTGAGTTCTGGTGGCCAACCGAAGGTGCACATTCTCAGCTGACCTCTTTGGCAAGTAAACACAATCATTTTGTTTGTTTACAAACTGCTGGACGATGAATGTTTTCTCATCGGCCAAGCGAAGCAACGCTCTTTTGAAACTATATTCTCTCTGTTGCGGTGTAAGTTCGTGCACTTTTTGGAATTTCGCCGGCTTTCACCCGAGCTCATGTTTAAATATTTGCCGAATGGAATATTGCAATATGTTCAGCTCACAAGCTATTTTTCGGCCACTGCGACGAGGGTTTCGATCAAGACGCTTCTTCACTTTTTGAACCATTTCTGTTGATGTTGCTGTTTTCCGTACACTCCCTTGACGTCGGGTAAAGAGCTGTGGTACGAGACACAAAAGACTTATTCAACTTTTTTTCTAGAAAATTCTCACCAAAATGCTTTTGTACGCTTGCAAAGAATATAATGAGCTGTCACTGAAATAATTTCAACAGCAGTCGGACGAGTGGCAGCAGTCTGAAGTTGGGTGTAGTTTTTTCATCTCACTCTGTAAGTGGAAACAAAAGGCTCCCTATTTGGATTTAAGCCAGATTACATTTCTTGACATGGTATTCGAAAATTGAAATATACAGTATTACATTGCGGATAGGCGGGTGTCTCATACACGTGAGACCATAATAAGCAATTATAAAAAATGTATAAAAATCAATTTTTTAGCTGTATATGTTACAATAATTTCCCTCATATATAAATGTATCCATTTTTCCAGAGAAAAAACATACAATAAGTTAATTACCATTTCATTACCGCAAATAATCGTTTAATAAATATAACATATATAATTCACTATCTTCAACTTCTTCATAAACATCTAGCCATATAAGCTGTTTAAAAAAACTTTATCCAGTTCTACAGAAAAATAATGCTAAATATATATCTCTTTTTATTGCTGGCTATTTTCGTGTTGTCTTAACAACAACTGGAGAACACTGGCTTTACAACTTCATTTTATCCGTGCGGTAAATGCAGTAACTGCAACTTAATACTTTAATAGTTGCAAGGAATCCTGGAAACTGCAAAGAATAACGAAGGAGAAGTTTTCACAACTTCAGCCGTTGTATCCTTAAGTAGCCTCATCATCAGCAGTAGCAGCAGCAAAACATTGCTTTTGATGGCGGACAAAAGTTGGCCGATTATTTAAGTATCATTTCAGTCGTTGTGGTGTTTTGAAACATAAGTAGCTGAAAGAAAAGAAACAGAATAATATTTGTTATTTTTTTTTTAGTTTTGCTATTTCTTGGAGATTTCTTGAATGTTTCTTTGTCAGCATATTTAACTTTATTTATGCTTCAAGAGTCATAATGGCTACTTAAATGTTTGTTTGACTGAGAATTGAAAGCTGGAAAAGGTTGTATACATATTTGAGGTTTTACGCAAAGGTGGCTAAGAAAATAAACATCTTCAACAGCAAAAAAAACCGAAAAAAATAAAAACTAAATAAAATATGGTATATTATAAAAAATATTAACAAAACTTAAAAAAAAATAAATTGCAAAATTAGAATTATGGATTACCTTTTCTACACCCTTTGCCTGAATATATCGAGATCGGTTCAGATTTGAACATAACTTTCATATATATTTTTTTCCGGATATTGTGCACAAAAAATGTAATATAAGCTTAAATAGGATGATATTGCATATGCAACCAAATTTTTTCATTTGGTGAAACTCGTTTCTCATATGTCTATTGCTCCGATATATACTTCTTAATATAATTCTAAGACTTGGACATACTTTATTCTATATTGTAACTGCTCTAAAGCCATAACACGCATTCATAGTTGGTATGATCTACTAATTATGCATAGTGATGTATAGTATAAAATAGTCGACCCGCCAGGCTTTAAAACATTTCAATACTGGTTTGGTATTGAAAAGGTACAAATAGTACTAAATGTACGAAAAGTAGTACAAAAAGTTAAGATGGAATTTTTACCAAATTGGAATAAGGACCACTGAAGGTGTAAGGGCGGAGTTTATGGAAAACAAGTAAAAATGCAGCTAAGTAAGGCCGGCCCGAGCTTTTAATACCCTCCACCATTTTGAAGGAACTTGAAGAATTTCAAAAAATTCCGTCGAAAAGTATCGCTAAAAACCCGTTATATGGGGCTACATGAAGTCGTGGTTCTGCAAAAGTTATTTTGTTGTCATCGGCTGTAGTACTCATTACGAACTTTAAATAAGAAATTTGAAACAATTCTGATGAATAATGTAGCTAATATCATAAAAATATCGATTAAAAGCCGGTACCGTTATATGTGGGCTATGGCTATATAAAGACGTGGACCTACAACGAATATTTTCTGTCATAGGTTCAGGTCATCAAAATACCTAATATCGGTTGAAAATTTGAGCGACACTATTTAAAATTTTGTACTTTGAGATCGTGGTGAGTTTTACAGCCTATAATAAAAAATTTCGTATGCAGTTCCACGTCTTCGTATAGCCCCCATATAACGAATATCGGGGGCACCGGTATCGCTATAAGGGCTATACGAAGACGTGGGCCTGCATACGAAATTTTTTATTGTAGGCTGTAAAACTCACCACGATCTCAAAGTACAAAATTTGAAACAGTGTCGCTCAAATCTTCAAAATAAATAAATAAAGGGGTAATCATCCTCCAAAAGAACAGGGCTAAACCGACTTAAGATTTTACGCTGATCAAGAATATAAATTCTTTGTTGGGAGTTAAAATAAGGAGAAATTTTTAGGTATTCGTACTTTGAGGGTAAGAAAAGTACGAAAACTTACATCAGCTTTAGATGAGAAGCTAATAGTGAGAAGGTGTGAAATAGTACCAGTATTTTTAAAAATCGTTCTCTAAAGAAACAAAATGTGCCATCGGTAATATATAGACGTTTAAGTTTTACACGAGGATAACTCTTGTCCAAAAAAGTTAAATAAGTCTTTATTTTTAGAAATACATTCTCCAAGGTTGCGAAAATAAATAGTTTTAAATTATCAATAGCGGCTAGGACTTCAAAAATTTCTTTTATAAGACAAGATGTTTATACCCTACACCACAAGTCAGGGTATTGTCTTTGTGCATTTGTTTGTAACAGCAAAAGGAAACGAGATAGACCCATAGTTCCTTTTGATGATCTGCATAGAATCACATTCTGAGTCGATTTATGCATGTCAGTCCGTCCGTCTGTTCATGTATTTTTTTTAAACAAAGTACAGTTCGCATTTATTGTCCCATCCAGACAAAATGTTGCACAAGTAATTTGTTTGGCCCAAGGACGAACTCTATTGATATTGGAGATAATCGGCAAAACTGTAGATATATCTCCCATATATATCTTCGTCCGATTTGCCTTTTATTGTGCACCAAACGTGTAATATCAGCACGAATATTATGGAATTTTGCACATACAACCAAATTAGGCCTGCAAATAAGTATGCCAAATTTGATCGAAATCGGTTCAGATATAGCTATAGCTTCCATATATATTGTTCATCCGATATGTTCAGCCGTAATATGCACTCTGTAACAACAATATTTGGGGAAATCTATCAAATACAGCTCAAACAAGTAAAAAAACATTAAGTTCGGCCGGGCCAAACTTTTAATACCCTCCACCTTAGGGTAAAAAAAACATTAGAAGAAATGTGGCAAAAACCATTAAAATGCCGATTATGGGGAGGTACCGTTATATGGGGGCTATACCAAAACGTGGACCTATAATTACAATGTTTCGCCACCGGAGCTGGAACCCATTATGACCCACAAATACCAATTTTTAGACAAATCAGTGAAAAAATGTGGCAAAAACCATCAAAATACCGAATATCGGGAGGTACCGTTATATGGGGGCTATATCAAATCATGGACCCATGCATGCAATGTTTCGCCACCGAAGCTGGAACCAATTATGACCAACAAATACCAATTTTCGAACAAATCCCTGAAAAAATGTGGCAACAATCATCAAATTACCGAATATCGGGAGGTACCGTTATATGGGGGCTATACCAAAACGTGGACCTATAATTACAATGTTTCGCCACCGGAGCTGGAACCAATTATGACCAACAAATACCGATTTTCAGACAAATCCGTGAAAAAATGTGGTAAAAAAACTAAAATACTAAATATCGGGAGGTACCTTTATATGGGGGCTATACCACAACGTGGACCTATACATGCAATGTTTTGCCACACGCTCAGGGACCCGCTATGACCTACAAATACCAATTTTAAGACAAATCCGTGAAAAAATGTGGCATAAATCATCAAAATACCGAATATCGGGAGGTACCGTTATATGGGGACTATACCAGAACGTGGACCGATATATCTCATTTTCAATACCAACCATCCTAGACACAATGCAAATAGCTCTGCTAAATTTTGGAGCTCTACGTCAAATAATGTGGGCTGTATCGTGATTTCAACAGACAGACAGACAGGCAGACGGACAGACAGACAGACGGACATCGTTAAATCGACTTAGAATTTTATGCTGATTATGAATATATATACTTTATGGGGTCTAAAACGAATATTTAGGGATGTTACAAACGGAATGACAAAGTTAATATACCCTCCTTTCCAAGGTGGAGGGTATAAAAATACCTCTGCTAAATTTTATCGATATCGGTTCAGATTTAGATATAGCTCCCATATATAACTTCGTCCGATTTAATTTTTATTGTGCACCAAACCTCTAATATTTGTCCACATGGGATGGAATTTGGCACTTATGACCAAATTGTGTCTAGAAGGTAGTATGCCAAATTTGGTGAAGATCGGTTCAGATATAGCTATAGCTCCCATGTATATAGTTCATAGCTCCCATATATATCTTTATCCGATTTCAAATTAATTGTGCACCAAATGGGCAATACAAGTCCGAATTTAAAAGATACAAATGCTTCGGCATATTTAGTCCTTTGAACTTTAAATTATAATTATAATCATAGTGTCTATGATTGAATTCTATCATAAAAACTTTTAATTGTTATGTGGAGCTCTACTAAATTAGCAAATTGGTGTAGGGTATCATAAAGTCGGCCCGCCTGACTTTAAGACTTTCTTTACTGATTTTATTGTACAAAATTGCTAATAGGTACAATATTTTTATTGAGCATAAGGGACCCTCTGGAAGTCAAAGAGGAGTGATTTTAGTTATATTGTTGTTTAAGAGTACCACAAGTGAAGGTAAGGGTAAAAAATGTTACAAATCGGTAAAATTCTTCCCCCTGCCACTTTCGGTTTTTGGAAATTTATTTTGCAAAGGAGCTAAAATTACCTTAATGTACGAAATGGTAAGATGTTGTCATTAAGCGATCGATAAGAAATATAAATTTTACATGAAAGTCATAAAAGACTAAAAAAGTTAATATAAGTCAAGACTTTTGTAAATTCGACTTCAAATATGTGAATTATAACTCTAACAAAGGGTCACAACACAATATTGTAGCTTTACAATCTCATATCTTAAACTTGTTGTTACATTTTTTTTTTTCTAAAATCATTAACTCAAATTCCACAAAAAATCCACCTTAAATTATTCACACCTCACTTCATTTATTTATATATCCGTAAATTTTCACTTGTTACTTATTCACTTTGGTAATTACTTTTTAATTATTTACATTAGTTGGTAAATTGAAAATTAACTCATTTTACATGGGGCGGCTTAAGGGCTCACTAGTCCACATAAAAACAGGAAAAACGTGGCAATGTTTGTGCGTGTTTTTTTTTTCGTCATGTACCTTTTAAACAAATTTGCATAATCATCCAATGTTGCGTGCAAAAACCACGAAAACAACGACAACAAAATTTTCCAACCGATATATTTTCAACAAAACGGTAACCAAATATAAATATTCTGACATTAACGCCTTTAGCCAGCAGCTATATTTTGATGGGAAGGATAATAATACGAAGCGGCATTATCATCAGCATCATTATTAGCATTATCCCTATCATGGCCATAACGTCACTGTCATGAGTCACTACTGTTGGTTGGCGGTTGTTGTTGCTACTGCTGCTGTAGCTATTGTATTATTCACATTGCTTTACTCATTAACACGTCATAACTTATCATGGCAATATTCATGATGACAGTCAACCAACCAACCAACCAGCCATCCAGGCAGGCAATGAAACAACCATTTCCAGTCCGACAGCTCTTACTCTGCACATCCTTAAATTATGTATCTATCCTCTATGAAAATCATATATCCTTTATGCCATTGTATACTTCTCCGTATCCATAAAATACGGAAGCGTTAAACACCGTCAAGCGACAGCCGCCACATTCCGAGGAGAGCGCCGCAACAAAAAATAAATGCAAAACGAATTTTATAAAATGACATTCATTGTGGCTTTTAGATGCTGTTGCTGCTGCTCTTACCGTTTAGCGCCGTTCATTGCCTAGAAAACTATTGTGGTTTATTACGGAATTTTCTGGTTGCTGGGAAGGGAAGCAGATAGCTCTTAGCTTATATGTATATTTAGCCTTATGGCAGGACAACAATTTAATTACGTCTAAGAAAATGGTATTTTATTTTCCATGGCATGCTTTATTACTTGGATGAGGAAGTTGACAAGGTAGGGAAGAAAGAACAACAGAAGATGTTAAAAACAAAGTGACAACGTAACTTTGTTAACAAAAACTAGATTTTTGAAATCATAATCAAATATGCACACCAGATCAAAGTTTCATATCGTTTTCAGAAATCCTAGAAACCTCAATTATATCATATCTACCTTAGGGTTTCCAAAAACTGAAATAGTTAGCATCCAGTCCAATTTTCCAATATCTATTAAAATGATCTGAATTTTGGAGTATCCAATCGAATTCAGTCTAGAAGAAAGTTCTTCGAATTTGGTGAAAATCGTTTCGAATATAGCTATAGCTCCCATATATAACTTTCATCCGATTTGGGGGTTTAAGCCCCTCACATGCGTAATATTCACTCCACAACAATAATCTACCAGATATAAGATACAACTCAGAAATAAGTGTCTAAAATGTTGTCAAGATCGGTTCAGATTCGGATATAGCTTCCATATATATCTTTTCCCGATTTCAGATTTATTGTGCACCAAATGGCTAATATCAGCCCAAATGGACAGAATTTTTTCACTTTCGACGGAATTCAGCCCAAAAGCAAGCAATTCAAAGTACATACCATCAAATGCGTAATATACACTTTACAACAATGAAATTTAAACTGGGCATCAGTACAGCTCGAAAATTGCTATGCCAAATTTTATCGAGATCCGTTCAGATTTATATATACCTTCGCTAAACATATCCATCCGATTTTATGGTTATTGTCCACCATATATGTAATATCTGTCCGTCTGCCCATGTATTTGGCACCTACAGCCAGATCAAGATGAACTTTTGCACAAATTATTTGTCTGGCCCAAGGACGAACCCTATTGAAATTGGACGCAATCGGTCAAAATTTAGATATAGCTCTCACATATATCTTCGTTTGATTTACCTTTTATTATGCACAAAATGTGTAATATTAGTCCGATTGGGATGGAATTTGGCATATACAACCAAATTGATCCTAGAAATAAGTCTGTCAACTTTGGGGGAAATCTGTTCAGATATAACTATAGCTCTCATTAATATTTTTAATCCGATTTCTTATTTTTGTCCTAAAACTACTAAATGTAGTATTTACTCGATTCCAAGTTTATTGACCAGCAAATGGAATATAAGGCCGAATACGAAGGAATCAATCCTGGAAGAAAATGTTGGTAAAAATATGGTCCGTTTTTCACGAAAATTTTCAGATGGGCTAGGCCTATCGTTTTTTAGGGGTTTAAATGGACCAACAACTAAAACTGTTCCTGATTTTGCAGCCGTTATAAACGTCACAAATAGAAACCAAAGTACACGAAACCTCGGATGAAATTAGAGTTTACGACAGAGGGTAGAATGGACCACTACTTTTGTACCAATATTTCCATTCTATCGAAACGCTGAAAATAGCTTACAGGCGAAATCCAAAATATAACGAGTAAAGAAAGTCTTAAAGTCGGGCGGGGCCGACTTTATGATACCCTACACCAGTTTGCTAATTTAGAGCTCCACATCGATCTCGATAAAATTTAGCAAAGGTATTTCTGAGCTGTATTTGATATATTTCCCTGAACATCGTTGTTGCGGAGTGCATATTACGGCTGTGGGTAACAAATATGACAAATCGGATGAACAGTATATATGGGAGCTATAGCTATATCTGAACCGATCTTCACCAAATTTGACATACTAACTTCTAGACTCAATCATAAGTGCCAAATTTCATGTAATTTGGGCAAATATTAGACGTTTGGTGCACAATCAAAAGTAAATCGGACGAAGTTATATATGGGAGCTATATCCAAATCTGAATCGATCTCGATAAAACTTAGTAAAGGTATTTCTGAGCTGTATTTGATATATATACCCAAATATTGTTGTTACAGAGTGCATATTACGTCTGCGGAGGACTAAAATAACAAATCGGATGAACAATATATACGGGAGCTATGGCTATATCTGAACCGATTTCGATAAAATTTGGCATAGTTATTTTCCGGCCTAATCTGGTTGTATGTGTAAAATTCCATACCATTCGGCCTGATATTACACGTTTGGTGCACAATAAAAGGCAAATCGGAAGAAGATATATATGGGAGCTATATCTAAATTTTGACCGATTATCTCCAATTTCAACAGGGTTCGTCCGTGGGCCAACCAAATGGTTTGTGCAAAATTTCATCTGTATAGGACAATAAATGCGAACTGTACTTTGTTTACAAAAATATATGGACAGACGGACGGACAGACGGACGGACATGCATAAATCGACTCAGAATGTGACTCTATGTAGATCATCAAAAGGAACTATGGGTCTATCTCGTTTCCTTTTGCCTGTTACAAACAAATGCGCAAAGACATAATACCCTGACCGCCTTGTGGTGTAGGGTATAAAAATGGCAAACTTCTGACTTTTTATGCTGATTTCGTTGCCGAATATAGCCCAATATCGTAGCCAAGCAGATCATATATATGAGTCTAAATTTGGAGATACAAAAGCAAAATCTTCCACAATGGATTTGGATCTAAAAGGGCTTTTACCATATTGTAGTGTTTTAGGGTATCACATGGTCGGTGCCGCACGACAATAGCCATTCTTACTTGTTTTTTTACTTGTTCCTTTGGGGGGAGGTGGGAGGAATTCGGAGAAGTTGGTATTGGCAAAATATAGAGATCAGACACTAATTTAAAGGGTAATTCGTCTTCAAATTCAAGTTTTTTTTTTTTGCAGGAAAGAGTAAATTTTTGCATCTGACCCAAACCAGTTATAAAATTACGATAAAAGCAAACAATTTTTGATAAAAATATTTAGACACAAGTCGGGTATTTAATTGTGCATAGGCAGGGAGGGGAAACTCTCACCTATAGTTCATTCATGTCCAGCGTTAAATTCTATGTGGTCTTAGCTATGTTAAAGTCACGATGGATATAAGTATTTAGAATGTGATAAACCAGAACTATGTCCAAGTCCTGTTGAATTTGATGAACATCTAAGGTTGTTTCAAATCTATATAAATAACCTTTTGTGTACCGACGCTCAGTCTGTAATTCACAACCTTAGGTAATGTGGTAGAACACTCTTTGCGCCCTTTGTTTATATTGCCGTACAAGGGGTAATTCTAAAGACTCATATCGGTATTTTTTAAGAATTGTTGCAATCAATCGGCAATCTATACGGTCAGTTGTTATATTCTTATTTGGAAATTGCTATTGGGCAGCAAGTTTGATAATTATGATAATAACGTTTAAATTTTTGAATATGAAAGCCTATTTTCAGGCGAGATGAATTTGTCCAAAAGTGCCCGAAATTGTAAAGGGGAGAACTAAATATGCCCCAGATTTGGAGAGTTCTAAATAAATAGCAGATTAAGTATTCAATTTGATCTAGTAGTTAAAAACGCATCCAATGGGTATTGAAAAATCAACTATCATACAACTTTTTTTTCAAATTTCGATCGAATTAAAAAAAAGACAAATATATTTGCATTTCAATAGAGTAACACAGTTATGCCATTGTTCTTAAATTTATTCCACATAATCCATGAAATTAAAACCATTCTCCTGTTTCCCCACCATTCAGCCTACATAGAAAATATCCCATATGAATTGTTGTGTGAGAATGAATGGAAAGTATGTAAATGGTGTCTAGTTACAGCAGCAGAAGCAAAATAACACGTTATGAATTCAAGGATATTCTGTGTGGTCGATGCTCCGGTGATATGTGTGAAAAAAAAGCAGGGTGGTTTTTTCTTTTTGTTGTTGTTTTGTCTCTTTTTCAATAAACTGACAATAGACATGGAATCACTTCAGCATACCACAAATAACAGTCGGAAAAAGTTGTCAAATTGCAAAAAAAAAGAAAGAAACTCGGTGTATTTTTTGTTGGGAATAGAAAAAAATGGAAGAGAGCGTTGCAGTTTTGGTGACAGCAACACAAACTCTGACCAAACCAACATGGAACTAGAACATAGCCTGTGATAGAAATAGAAACAAGTGGAGAATAATGGGCATTATGTACCCTATATCTGCCTGGATATATGAGATCTTAAAGATCCTCCAGTATACTCTTTCTGAATTATTGTTTTCCCACAACTGTAACATGTTTTTCTCATTGGCTAAGGTAGGCTTTGCTGTATCTAGAGTCTCAATAATAACTTACTATACTTTATAAAATAAGAATAGTAAATTTCTCATTTTTTCTGCGGGGTGTAAATCGGATGTTTTATTGATCTAAACACTAAATTACAATTTACTAGTTTTTAAATGCTCTTCTTATATTTACTATGTACATAATGCTCCGGAACTCAAAGTAGAGTTGTTCATTTGATGATGGAGAATTCGATATTTACTATATTTCATATGCAATGGGGGATTCTAGGGTTACTATTGAAAGGATAAACGATATGTAGGCAGTTGGAGACTTTCGATGTCGGGTAGTTTAAAGGTGGTCGGGAACTCGTGGATAATCATCGGATGTTGATAAGTGAGGCATTCTGAAGATAATCGAAAACTTTGATTATTGCCGTCGGTTTTCGACGGGTTGAATGTAATCAGGAACTAGAATGTTGGTGTTCGGATTGTTCGGCGCTCGGCATGTTGACAATTTGATGAATAAACGTCGTAGATAATCAGGGTTTACGATGTAGGTCGTTGGGATGTTGATATCAAGGTCTTCCGAGACGGTTTGGGGACTCGTGGTATAATCTGTGCGGCGGTTCCCTGTAGAGATACTCGGGAGAAGATATGCAGGTTGTCTTAGGTTGAGTGAGTGAGAGTTTGAGTGAGTTTCACTTTTGGTGTGAAATTGTCAGATAAGACTGCGTTTTTTTTTTTTGCAAATTTCCACCATAAATGTACTACTTTTCTACTAAAATGTACTAAATTTAGTATAATTTGAAATAAGTTGAGAAGAGTACTCATACGAAAAGTACTAAACGGTACTAAATTTGGTACAAATTGAATTTGGAGGAAAAATTAGAGCTGGAAAATATAAGTGAGCATTACCGGCGAAGTGTAAGATGGGAATATGGAGGGAGTTTTCGAAATGTGTTCTTATGTGCATGAAAAGTACTAAATGGTAACAAATTTGGTATAATTTCAATTTGGGTGATCCGATAAAACTGGAATGGTAAAATTTGGAATTTCTTTGGAATTACTGTCACAATTTAGAGTTATGATACGGATGTGGTTTTGGAAGTTTGTACTTACGGTACTGTACTTATTATGGGTGATTTCTATTGCTTTGAAGGAAATGTGTACGATATGGTACTAAATTTGGATTTTGGTGAACCAATTGATCTGGTATTCTGAAGTTTGGAAATAAGATCTATGTAAAAGTGTTGGATTGGGATATGGTAGTTTTGGAAGTTTGTTCTAATGTGTACTGCATTGTACTCTATTTGGTTCAATTTGTATTTAAGCGACCCGATAGGGGCGGAATCCTGAAATTTTGAAAGGGAATTGCTGTAAAAGTATAGGATTGCGGTATTGTGGAAGCTTTGGATTTTTGTACTTATGTGTACTAAAGGGTACCAAATTTAATACAATTTGAATTAGAGTGAACCGATAAGGCTGGTATTCTAAAATTGGGAAATAAAACTTTTATTGGATTGTCTAATGCAGGTTGTTATAGAAATTTGTACTTATTTGAACTAAATGGTCCTTAATTTGGTTCAAAATGGATTTTTTGGTACAAATTAAAATTTTGGGGAATCGATAAGGTCGGATTTCTGAAATTTGGAAATGGGATTGTATGACATATGGTGGTAGGATTGGTAGTAGTAGTGTTGCCTAATGCAGGTTGTTACGGAAATTTGTACTTATTTGTAGTAAATGGTTCTAAATTTAGTTCAAAATTAATTTTTGGTATAAATTGAAATTTTGGGGAATCGATAAGGCTGGATTTCTGAAATTTGGAAATGAGATTGCTATAGGATTATATGACATATGGAGGTAGTATTGGAAATGTAGGAAGTTTTACTAAATTTAGTACAATTTGGATTTGTGTGAACTGATAGGGCTGGATTCCTGAAATGTGGAACTAGGATTACTCTTGAAGTGTAGGATTGGGGTATGTACTAAATTGTATAATTTGGTATAATTTGGATTATTGTGAACCGATTTGGATTATTGTGAACAGGATTAAAGCCCTAATCCTGAAATTTGTAATTGAGTTTACTATTGATGCCTATACACCATGTAGGAACTCTATTTGTACTTATGTGTACTTAATGATACTAAACTTGGTACAAATTGGATTTGGGTGAACCTATAGAGCTGGAGTCCTGAAATTTGGAATAATTTTTTGAAATAAGTACTACAAGAACACACACTATTATAAATGGTACAAAGTTTGGTATTGATTGTGCGGATAGAGTTAGATTCCTGAATTTTTGTGTTGGGGTCAGACTTTGTGTGTAGTACTGAGATATGGAGGTGGTTTTGGAGATACATACCGTAGATGTACTAAAGGTACTAAATTTGGTATTGTGTGAACGAATACTGCTTAAAATCTGAAATTTGGCGTGGTTTTTGTACGTAGGTGGTTTTGGGAATACGTACAAAAAGGACTGAATTTAATATTTAGGCAATGGTTGAGTAGGAAGCCTAAGGACATAATCAACAATACAATTATGGTGATTATGACAAATTTTTTTGGAAATTAAGTCCAAGAAAAAATTGGACATAACCCCAGACTGTAGCGGACATAATCCCAATCATAATGGGAATGTTCAAAACGAGTACGGACATAAACGGTTTGCGAAAACATTGTGATTTTCTCCTCTGGGTATGTCCCGCACCGGCTAACGCGAACTTAAGTTTACTACATTTAATAATTTTTTTAAGTAGTCCCTACAGCAAAAGGTCATATCCCCCGTTATCGAAGCGGACATAATCCCCACTTTATTATGGAAGTTATGACCGAAAAAAGGTAATAACCCCCATAATTGCAATCGGGTATATGTCGGGGCGCCACTGATAAGTACTAAAAAGTATTGACTTTGGTATTTGGGGAATGAGTAGATACAAATTTGAAGACATCCATTCGCCTTTAGTTTTTTTTTTTTGCGAACTCATTGCGGACCAAATAGAAAACTCAAAGAGTTTAAATTTCGCTTAGCTAGCAATACCTGGAGCGGCCGTTCATAGATGCAATGAATATTGTGTAGGATATTATGTTGTCGACCGACCTATTAAAAAAATAAATTTTTACAACTTTTTTGTGGTCTATGTTAGGATAGGCTCAATACTTCATACACAGGCATAATTTTTTTTTGTTTTTGGAAGGCAAAAAAAGTGCACAGACACAATACCATAAAACAAACAATGCAACAACAATAGAGACGGAATAAAAAGCCGAGAATGGAAAAACACAACAAATCCCTTTAATCCTGTGTAAATATTTGCTGTGTGAATTTAATTGATAAACGGCAACGAAACAGCAACACCGCCAGCCAGCCATCCAGCCACTGGGAATCCAGGCCGTTATGGTCAAATGAAATGGCCAGTTTGTAATCGATAAGTTAAATTAAAATACAAATTGATAATATAAATTGAATAACGATTGTTATGAATATTAGTAAAAAGTGTGAGAAAGGAAGCGAAGGGGGGGAATGTGAAAATTAAAAAATAATTCGAATTAAAAAAAAAATGATGGAATATAATATGTGCTACTTACTTATAACTGATTTTATTGGGGTCTAATTAAAAAATTATTTTCAATTTTATTTAACAACGGTTCAAAAGCTTGTTTCCCTGGATTGTATTTTCAAGTTCGAATAGGTGCAATTAGGTTGGATTTTTAGACATTCGTATTAAAGGGGTATGAAAAGTACTAATATGTGCTAAAAATTTATTAATTCCGGTTGGACAAACGGCACGAGCTACAATTCTGATGGAGTGCAAAAAAAGCGTTTATGGAAATGCGAAGTTTTAGATAACGATAAACTCTACAATGGTACTAAACTTCTTAGATGGTACCATTTGGTGTTGTGTGAAGGGGTGGAGCAAAAATTTTGTATGAGAATCATGGTTGGAAAGTAAGTTTGATGAATAAAGGTGTTTTTTTGGAAAAGTGTACAAAGTGTGCGAAGTGGTTTAGAGTGATCCATGTTGGTAGTAGGTCTGTGATATGTATATTACAAATGCATGAAAAAAAACTAAGTAGTACTATATTTGGTACAATTTGGTATTGGGTTCTTAAAATCTGAAATTTGGTATTAGGACCGCTGTTGATTGGTGACGCGATCATATGGAAGTGGTTTCGGATGTGTATTTTTAATGTACTAAAAGTACTGAATGGTACAATATATGGTATTAGGTGAAGGGATAGAGATACAATTTTGAAATTGAATATTTAAAGTGCAGATGTGTAAGATTTAGCGGTGGTTTGGAAATGGATCTTATTTTGTGGGAAAAGTACTAAATTTTACTTAATTTGGTGTTGAGTGAAGGGATAGGGCTAGAATCATCAAATTTGATATTGATGTCACTGCTAATGTTCTTGATTGAGAAAAGGAACTGGTTTTGGATATGCGTACAATAATTGTACTAAATGGTACTAAATTGGTTAACATGGGAAACAATAGGACAACAACTGGATATTAAGGTCACTTTTGGTATCTTTGGTTGATATATAGATATTATTTTGAAAATGCATACTATAATTGTTCTATAAGTATTATATATACAGGGTGAACTGCAAAAAAAATTCAGACTGCTGTCATTTCTAAGCCACTCGTCCGACAGCTGTTAAAATTATTCTATTGACAGCTCATTATATTGTTTACAAGCGTACTAAAGCATTTTGGTGAGAATTTTCAATAAAAGGAGTTATTCGTGAAAAGGAGATATCGTTAGAGCACTCCAGCATTTGAATGTGAATAAATCTTTTTTTGTTTCGTACCATCGCTCGTTACTGTCATGGAAGAAAACACCAACATCAGCAGAAATAGTTCGAAAAGTAAAGAAGCGACTTGATCGAAACCCGCGTCGTAGTGGCCGAAAAATGGCTCGTGAGCTGAACATATCGCAATATTCCATTGGGCAAATATTCTAAAAAGTGAAAGAACTTACACCGCAACAAAAATAAAATAGTCTCAAAAGAGCTAAAGAGTAGCTTCGCTTGGCCGAAAGTGGTGAACTGACGAATTTGTTTTTTTTTTTCCGATGAGAAAACATTCGTTGTCCAGCAGTTTGTAAACAAACAAAATGAGCGTGTTTACTTGCCAAAGTGGTCAACTGAAAATGTGCACCTTGAGTTGGCCACTAGAATTCAAGCGCCGGCCATGGTGATGGTCAGAATAAATGCTGAATATTATCGCGAAAATATTTTTGAGGGTGTATTAAAGTCTTGGATACGCAAACATTTTGGCCGCAGACCTTGGACATTCCAACAGGACTCAGCACCATCACACTCAGCACGCGCCACCCAATAATGTTTACAAAATAAGGTTCCTCGCTTCATTTCCAGTGCACGATGGCCACGAAAATCTCCGGATACCAATCCATTGGACTATTGTGTCTGAAGTATTTTGAAAAGCAAGGTTGGCACAAAAAAATAACAAAGTGTTGACTAAATAAAATACCCCAAAGCAACATTCGGGCAGCGTGTGACGGTTTCATTGGCCGTCTGAAGGGCATAATTCGCGCCAAAGGTGACCAGTTCGAAGAAATCTTAACTTATTCCAAAACTTTGATGCTATTTCCGACATTCAAAAAAATTAAAAAAAAACATGTAAAAATTATGGCGTTTGACTTTGTTGCAGTTTTTTATCTAACCCTGTACTAGAGCATCGCCATCGAACAAAGGCTATATAAATTGTTAAAATTCCTCTGGGAACTGGAGATATAGCACCAGAATCAGAGGTGCCTCCACAAAATTTTGTTTTTAAATGTGCATATATTTTGATCGGTTATCGATACAGTCCCCATATTTAAATTTGCCAAATTATATTGAAATCGTTTCAGATTTGGATATAGCTCCCATGTATATTTTTGGCCGATTTGATGTAACTGATACGCCAAACTCACTATGTATCTCCAATTGCAATAAATTTTGAAATAAGTAGCGGATTTTGGTACAAAAATAAATTTGCCCAATTATATAGAAATCAGATATGAATATGACTACCATATATATTTTTTCGGCCAATTTCGTATATTTGATGGACCAAATACGATATGCATCTCCAATTTCAATAAAATGTGGAATGTGTAACGGAATCCGTTAAAAAAAAACAATAAAGGGTAGCGAAACGCAGCCTGCATTCGCAACTTTGTGTTAAAAATACTTCATTATAATAAAGGCTAACAGCTTATAACTAACTGAATTTTAATAGAGGCCGATTAAAAATATTTTTTCTAAATTATTTTTCTTTTATTCCCTTTTACAATTAAATAAAAAATTGTATTTTACTAGACTCCTAAAACAATCACCTAATTTTGTATTTTTTATCCCCAAATAGAGCAGATTATTGTACATTTTAAATGCTATTGAATTATCCTTTGCAAATTATATTTACAATTTCTCGTTGTGTGTCTGTGTTTTTTATTCAATTCTTTTGGGGGCAAAAGGTAATCATGAAAATAAATTAAAACAAAACATCAACATTCACTATGACAACAGTGTAATCCAATCCATTTCAAATCAACCCGCCATTACCACCAACACCACCTCTCCCACAACCACCCCATCAAGTCATCCTGCCTCATTTTCAACGCTTCCTTTGCATTAACATCCCTTTCTAATATGCTTTTGAATGAAATTCAATGGTGCCAATTGAATTTCATAGTCGGATGAACGAACGAACGAACGAAACATAATGGGACGACATAAAAGAGGAAAACAAAAACACAAAAAAAAAACAACACGACGTTTCCGTCACTTTGACAAAACCTCAAGAAAAACACAAATTTACATCTTTATTTCATCAGGTTTCAGCTAAAAACTATGGTAGTAGCGCAACAAAGCAAGGGAGGGAAAGGAACCAAATATAGCAAAAATAAAGGAAGCTTGAAATATGGGGTAGAAGAAGAATGAGTGGGTGGCACTCACCCCCCACACTCTCCAATTCAAAGTTAAATTGTTTAGAAAAAGATTCGCTTTGAAGCATTCGTTGCGTGTCATTAAAGTTTCATCAACGCCACAAATGAAAACAAAATAGAATGCCAAAGGGACAGAGCTCAACAACCAAAGGCAGACTGACAGGCAGGCAGGCAGGAGTCATCACCACGTAACCAAAAAAATACCCACAATCATGAGAAGATTTTAGCAAATGTTTGGGGAGTGGGTAATAAGACGTGCATTGCTCTGCTGGTGGGCGGGTCAACACAGTGGAGGATTTGTTCATATACAGGATATTTAAAGTTAAAATAAAATTTTGCAAGGAATTGAAGGGACATTGTAATGATACAAGATCTCAGTCTGCTATGGATATAAACTATATAGAAAATAGCAGAATGCCGCTTGACCACCCACCTTATTCTCCTGATTTAGCTCCCAGTGACTTTTACTTGTTCCAAAATCAAAAAAAAAAATCCTTGCTGGGAAGCGTTTTGTCTCAAATGAAGATGCAATTACAGTTGTAAACCACTATTTTGAAGACTAAGTCTATTGAAGTTTCAGGAGATTATATTGAAAAATAAAAATATTTTTTTAAAAACTAACTATTAGCTTTCATTGATAGGCTAAGAAGTTTCCGAACCGCCCTCGTACATAGATAATATTGCTTCTATTTTCATAGCTTCTATATAGGAGAATTTCTTCTATAAATATAATCTTCAATAGATACAATACACCCAGTGGATCTTCTAAGGACTGAAGACCTCCACCCAGTCTTCTACAGACAAAGGACCTCCTTCTATTGATAAAATATCTTCTTCAACAGAAAACCTCCTTCTGTAAATAGAATTCCTTCATTAGTATTTTTTAGGACCCCCTACCGAAAGCAGACTTTCCATTTTTCCTCTACAAAAAGTCATATTTAAATGGAAGACCTGTTATAGAAAGGGTTTTTTTTTCTAAAACCATTTCAGCGTTTTTCATAACACAAATTGGCCGTCACCATATCTAAATCCTCGAAACCAACAACCAAGCTCTATCCATTAACTCAACTGCAAATTTAGAATCATTTAGTACTTTTCGAATAATCATAGCATGCATTCCCAAATTCACCTCAATATCAAATTTCAGATTCGCTGCTCTATTCAAGACCCAATCCTAAATTTAGTACCATACTTTTCGTACAGTTATCTACGCATGTCCAAAACCATCTCCTTCTCTCCACTCTAGTGACCAACAGTGACCAAAATTTAGAATACCATCTTTATCCCAACACCCAATGGTACATTTTATGGCATTTTGCACTTTTCCTACGTTTATAGTAAGCATTTCTAAAACCACCTCTTTTTCCCAACTACAGACAACAACGGAGACATCTACATCCAAATTTTAGGACTTCGGCTCTATCCCTTTACCTAATACCAAATTTAGCATTTAATACTTTTCGAACAATAAGAGCAGACATTTTCAAAACCATCTCCATATTTCAAACTCAAGTGACCTTAACATAAAATTTCAGGATTTCAGCTCGATATATTCCACTATTAACAAATTTAGTATAGTTATATCACACGTATCCAAAACTTACTACTTCTCTCAAAACACAGACACTAAAAGAAACATCCATATCAAATTTCAGGATTTCAGCTCTATTCCTCACTTACACTTTTCGTACAAATATAGGACGCTTGTTCAAAAACACCTCCATACCTTAACCACAAATAACAACAGAGACCTTAATTTCAAATTTTGGGATTCCAGCTCTATAGGTTCACATAAATCCCATTTGTACCAAAACTAGTACACATTAGTACGAATTTCCAAAACTTCCTACGTACCCCAATCCTACACTCCAAATTTCCAAAACGGCCTCCATATCGTACTCATGCAATCCAATAGAAAGTTTAGTTCCAAATTTCATAACAAGTAAGCAAAGGCTATAGTCGTGCGGGGCCGACCATGTGATACCCTACAACACTAGAATATGTTAGAAGCCTCCCTATGTCCGAATCCATTTTGGAAGATTTCGCTTTTAAAATTATGTGATGGAGCACTGCCCAGATATTACCCTTAGCATTTAGACCAGGGACATTTGCCCAATATTTACGCACTCCGTCGTATTTTGCGATCATCTCCGAAGCAAGAGGCTCCTCTGTATCTCCAAATTTAGACTCTTCTATACGATCTCCTTGTCTACGATATTTGGCTATATTCGTCAAAGAAATCAGCAAAGAAAGGCAGAAGTTCGCATTTTGTGTATTTCGGCTATCGCCTGTAAGTAATGTTGGTATTTTTCAGACAAAAGTAGTGGTCCATTCTACCCGCTGTCGAAAACTAACTTCATGCGAGATTTCGTGTCCTTTGGTTTCTATTTGACCTTTATAACGACTGCAAAATCAGGAACATTTTTAGTTGTTGGTCCATTTCAACCCCTAAATATATTGCGGACATCTTTGAAAACAATAGGCCTAGCCCTTCTGAGCCTAACCCTACCCTTTTCGTGAGGATCGGACGATAATTGCAATCTGTATATAATATCCCAAACCTGTGTTGTAAGTTGGAAAAATATTACAAAATGTACACCTTAATATTATAAATCAAATTGAAAAAATCGAATGCGATAAAAAATATGAAAAAATAAAAAAATGTCACAAAATACTACAAAATCTATATTAATATCATTTTTGACTTATTTTTACGCGATTTTTTTTAGATTTTATACTTTTATGCCAAGAGGGCATTCTGAATTGACAAATGTTGTCAAAATCGGTCCAGCCATTCTTGACATATAAGCATTCTAGCTAACATCCCCTTCCTTTGTATATACACATTGTATTTATTTCGCTATATATATCCGATGTATTTACTATCGGCATCGACGTAACGGTCAGAATTGACCAGTTCGTCTATTTATGATTTCGCCGGGACTAAAAATATTCGCGGTATAATGGAAATTTGATTTTTATTTATCACAAATATTATAGTCTTTTTCACCCACTAAATATTACCCGATGACCATCAAAATCGGAATGCTTCTGCCCAGCCCGATGCTTTAGCCCCATGCTAATTGCTGCGTCGATTGGTCCATTATTGCGACCTGTAGAGCAACTGCAAAATCAGGATTTTTTTCAGTTTTTGGTCCATTTCGACCCCTAAATATTATGCGATCATCTCCATCATTATCATTATCCCCACCTCCATTCTAAATTTCGTTAAGATCGGGCCATAATTGCGACCTGTAGAATGATTCAAATTAACATGGACAGACGGACAGACGGACGGACGGACAGACGGACATACATAGCTAGATCGACTCAGCTCAGCGAGATAGGAAGATCCATATATATGATCTTCCATATATGGATCTTCCTATCTCGCTGAGCTGAGTCGATCTAGCTATGGATAGAAGAGCTTCCATTGTTCCCTTATGAATAAAATACCTTCAACCAGGCTTATATAAAGGTACATTTGCCATGACCATAACCATTAATAGTTGACCAGCAACCACAATTTTTATGTGCTAATACCTGATCTCCTAAATACCTGATCTATTCGTGTAAAGAGTTAAATTCGCTCGATTAAAATAAAACAAGAAAAATTGGCTTGGCTCGGAAAAGTGGGCCCTTATTGGGAAACCCAGTTGTTTTAGGATAAGGGACCTTTTGTTTATCTGTAAATGACAAACCTCCAGACGTTCTTGGACCTTCTACATATAGAAGAACTCTAGTTAGAAATCTATATACAGAAAATCTCCAATCCGTCTTCTCTATACAGAAGACATTTTATCTAGAGATATATAACTTTCTAGTACTCTCCTGTATGAAGAATACTTTGTTTTACATAAATTCATTTTCCCATTAAATTTCAATATCGTTTTGTGAAAGTTCCCCCCACTGTGAATTATATGACCTTTTGTCCACGCAAAATTCCTAATAACAAGTCAGGATAAACATCTACCGTTGAAATTCTCTGGTCTTGTGCTTCAATCTTGTGACTGACAATACCTTCTTTTCTGAAGAATGTGTGTGTGTGTATGTGTGCGAGTTGTCAACAAGTTTAGCTACTGTTCTTGTCATTAAATGGCGTACAAAACCCAATGACGGCCAACAATATCATGCCACAGATACAAACGTGACGAAAGATTTCCAAGACCTTCGAGTTGAGGGTTTCAAGAAAATGTTCTCTTGACAGATGAAAATAAAACAAAACCCCTTTCGGCAACCTTTGTTTAGCTACCCACAATTACACAAGGGGAAAATCCAATCCCACACACACATCCTTGTACACAAAACATTTAGCACTTTAGAGATGTAACCATAAAAAATCTGTTATTGCTTATACGCCTCATAAAAAAGGGTTAAGAACCATATCATGGGTAGGGGATGGACATGTTTTCTGTGACCATCATCCATGGAGTATCTCCATATGGTTATTTGTTTGTCTACACCGCAAAAGTTACGTGAGTCCAGTACCACTCGCCAAGGAAAAGGTCACTCGATAATAAATACATTTGCAAGTTGCCAAGGATGAAGACGAAGGACGATAAGCATCATTTCGGCTATCATTTAAGATGACAGTACAGAGTAAATTCAACAGATGTTAAGCTTCCTTAGGACATCCCTTTTACAACTTTTGTTGTTGATGGTTGGCTGACTAGTTTTAGCCATAAGTTAACCACATTAAATGTGTACGTGTGTGTGGGAGAGGGGGGTATGTAGGATAAAAGGACATCATGTTGTGTCATAAACAAAGTTTTTATAGTTTTAAAATGTCCTTTAATGTTACCAAAGAATTTATAGAAAAATTATATATTAATGTGTGGTTTTTACAAGTTAATGATTACCCTTGCAAGACATGAGTTTCTAGGAAATAATAGGATAAACATTACAGAATTAAATTGTTCTCATATATAACATTGTAGATTGTAACCTTAAAACAGTTATAAAAAAAGTTTTGCCAAAATACTTTGAGTCGAAAGAAAGCCTTAAGGTGAGAGAACATAAGCAGGACAGCATCATGGCTAGGCATATTAGTGCCAAATTATAAGGGGAAACTACGGCATGATTCGAGTGCGACTCTGATATCCCTTTATGATTTGTCACAAAATATGCCATGCGAAGACTTCAAGCTGCTTATGTATTCTGACCTTTGTATCCTCTATATTAAAAAAGTTCATGCCTGCAATTACGCGTAGGATGACTCAAAGAGAGTCATATAAAAACGTTCAGTTTCGAGAAAAAAAAACTTTCGATCTCCGAGCTGAGTCGATCTCCGTCCGTCTGTTAATTTGTAATCACGCTACAGGTCGCAATTGTGGCTCCATCCTCACGATATTGAATATGGAAGTGGGGTTATGGGCAGAATAAACCCTTATTGTTTTTGGAGATGATGGCACAATATTTAGGTTGGAATGGACCAAGAAGAGAACATTTTCCTGATTTTGCTGTTGCTTATAGGCCACAATTATGAACCATTCGACAAGGAAGTTTTCGTGGTGTTAGAGTTCAGGACTGTCCAAAAGCTAACCAATTTTTATGGTAATCGGACAATATTTAGGGAAAAACAAACCATATATTTTATGTAAAATAACGAAAATTTCCGCTAAACCGCGAGTATTTTTAGTCCCGGCGAAATCACAAATATATTTAAAGGCTACTTTTGACAATTATAGTGATGCTAATAGCCAAGATATCGGATATGTAGCAAAATAGATACAATATATATGTAAAAGAAATATATCTTAGTTATTTCGCTTATAAATCAGGAACCGCTGGACAAATTTTCACGATTCTCATCAATTCGGAATGGTCTCTTGCCAAAATATTATAATATGTAAGAAAATCGCGTCAAAAGATGACATTAAAAAAGTGAATATTTTTTGTTAAATTTTTTCAATTTTTGTCATATTCTTCCCAAATGGATTTGGGCAAAAGGGGCCCTTCAGCATATTGTAATGTTGTGGAGTATCACATGGTCGGCCCGCGCGTCCATAGGCTTTGCTTAGTGGTTTTTAATACACGACTGTAGAAATATTTGGATAGAAATATTATTAATATTTTTTTATTACAATAAAACGAAAATAGTTTGGTGTGTACTTTGTATATACAATGCCTTAAACAGAAAATATACCTTCGTTTTCCGTCTTTATTTAATCTATTGATAATCAGTTCTTGATAATCAAATGTACTCTAAATTATGACTTCCATTTTTTACCTATTTATGCGTAAGTTTAATCTTCTTTGCTGGTGGTATTTAAAATATTTACCAAGCTATTTATGTTGCTAAACTATATTTAAAATAGACGTATCGAACTTCAATATTCATACGAGTTTCATTTAACACTACACCACAATGTGGTGAAGGGATTTTATATGTTTGTTATACCCTACAACACTATGTGTTGGGGGTATTGTAAGTTTGATTGGGCCAAAAATTATGTAACACCACGAAATATTGGTTTCCCACATAGGAAAGTATATATGGATCTTCCTAGCTCGCCGAGCTGAGTCGATCAAGCTATGTATGTCCGTCCGTCCGTCTGTCCATGTTAATTTGTAATCACTCTACAGGTCGCAATTATGGCCCGATCTTCACGAAATTTAGAATGGAGGTGGGGCTAGGGTCAGAATAGAAGCCTATTTCTTTTGGAGATGATCGCATAATATTTAAGGGTCGAAATGGACCAAAAACTGAAAAAATGTCGGATTTTGCAGTAGCTATACAGGTCGCAATTATAGACCAATCGACGCGGAACTTCGCATGTAGCTGGAGTTTAGGGCGGGGAGGAACCCAACCAATTTTGGTGGTCATCGGATAACATTTAGCGGGTAAAATAGACCATATCTTTTGTGTTGAAAAAATGCAAAAATTTTCATTAAACCGCAAATATTTTAAATCCCGGCGAACTCACAAAGCCATGACAAGGTTACTTCTGACCTTTACATTGATGTTAACATTCAAGAAAACGGATATATAGCAAAATATGTGCGATATATATGTCTATCAAAGAAGATATGCTTGAAAGATCTCTTATATGTCGAGAACGGCTGAACTGATTTCGACAGTTCTCATTAATTCAGAATGGCCTCTAGGCAGGAAAGAAACAACGTCCAAAAAATCGCATAAAAATATCTCTCTAAAGATGAAAATATTGATTTTGTAAAATTTTCTCATATTTTTTCAATTTTGTCATATTTTTGGCATATTTTCATTATGAATTAAACATTTGGTAATATTTCTACAGCTAACAAAACTAAGTAGTTAGGATATCAGGATATCATATACAGATCGCATTTATGGCCCGATCCTTATGAAATTTTGCATGGGGATAAGATGAAGGTCAGAATAGAAGCATACTCTTTTTGGAGATAATCGCCATATATTTAGGGGTTGAAATGGACCAAAAAACTGCAAAATTGTCAGCAGGTCGTAATTATTGCCCGATCCTCACGCACATTTGAATGGGGTTACCGGGCATTGCAAAAGCCAAGCAGTTTTGGATGGCCATCCAAAAATATTTAATGTGTGAAATAGTTTGCCAACTTTTGTAGACAAAATACGAAAATGACCATTCCAGTGACTTTTTGGAGAATTCACAAATGTAGGAAAGACGCACTTCTGACTATTTCGTTGAAGAATATTGTCAAATGTCTGTATCTCATATAGATGCGTTTCAGTCAAAAACCAATAATAAATGTTAATTAATCTTTTGCCACTTCTGCGAGATTATAGGTCTTTGGGAAATATTGGTTTCAGATCTAGAAAGACCATTTACGTGCAACATCTACCAATAAATTGGAAATGAGCAAATTATTTTAAGTTGCTATTATTTGAAACCTGATGGTTTTCTTTTATTATTTGTCACAATATCTTGTGGAATTCCTTCGAGTTTCTCGCCTATATAAACTGTATCGTTTATTATAGTGTTGTAGGGTATTCAACGGTCGGCCCCGCTCGACTGTAGCCTTTGCTTACTTGTTTTACTGTAAATTTGTTTAGTAGTCATCCTAGACCAACTTTTGGTCTGGCAATCTTCGTAACACAAGTAGATAGGATGAAAAAGCAGTTTGAGTCTGTCCGTCCGTCTATATAATATTGTATTTTTTACATTTTGCTACTTCTGACAAAATTGTGAAGTCCAATGATATAAGACCGTTTAGCGGCACACAAGGAAATTTATGAATTGAAAGTCACTGTTGGAAAAATGTTTTTAACTCTTGTCCCAAAATTTATCCCAAAATTTAAAATCTTTAATTGTTCTAATCAAATATATAAAGTATTTTTTTCCAATTTGTAACTAATTTTGCACCTATACAGGGTAAGATGAAAAAATTTCAATCAACATCAGACTGCTGTCATTTCCAAGCCACTCGTCCAACAGCTGTTAAAGTAATTACAGTTACAGCTCATTGTATTGTTTACAAGCGTACAAAAGCATTTTGGTGAGAATTTAAAAAAAAGAATTATTCGTGATGGTATTTAAGCGTGATATGATGTGATTTTTTTTATATTTGGCTGGAAAACCACAAGTGGCTATCATTAGAGCACTCCAGCATTTAAATGTGAATAAATATTTTGTGTCCCGTACCATCGCTCGTTACCTTGACACTAGTAGCGTAGCCCGACGTCAAGGAAGTAGACGAAAGGAAATAGCAACATCAGCAGAAATGAATCGTAAAGTGAAGAAGCGACTTGATCGAAACCCGTATCGCAGTTGCCAAAAAATGGCTCGTGAGCTGAACATAACGCAATATTCCATTCGGCAAATATTAAAAAAATAGCTCGGGGTATAGCAATTGAAATTCCAAAAAGTGTAAGAAATTACACCACAACAGAAAGAAAATATACTCAAAAGAGCTAAAGCCGCTCGTATTAATCGACCGTGGCATCAGAATAAATGCCGAATATTATCGCGAAAATATTCTGGAGGGCGTATTAAAGCCTTGTGCACGCAAATATTTTGGCCGCAGACCTTGGACAATCCAACAAGACTCAGCACCATCACACTGAGCACGCGCCACCCAAGAATGGTTACAAAATGAGGTTCCTCGTTTCATTTCCAGCGTATAATGGCCACCAAAATCTCCGGATACCAATCCGTTGATCTATTGTGTCTGGAGTATTTTGGAAAGCAAGATTAACACTAAAAAAGTCATAATTCGTGTCAAAGGTGACCATTCGAACAAATCTAAACTTATTCTAAAAATTGATGCTATTTCTGACATTTTTTGCTTTCATACAATAAAATTTAAAAAAAATGTAAAAATTATGGCGTTTGACTTTGTTGCAGTTTTTTTATCTCACCCTGCAGATCATACCAACTAAAAACTTTATTTGAATGCGTATCATGCCTATAGGGCAGTTATAATTTCGTTTCAGAGGGAACTAATATATGGAAGGCGTATTCAATTCTGAATCGATTTTCACCAAATATGACGGAGGCATTTTTTACTTCTCATGCTAAATAGTATTGCTATGATATCACTTCAGGAAGGATTATAGTAAAAAATATGTATCGATGTATCGAATTTTCACCAAATCGTACGTACGTAGCGCACATTAAAATTTAAATAGGTTGAAAGAGAAATCGTCTGGGAGTTTTAATCTCTATAGGAATATTAATGCGACCTGGATCAACATTTCTTATAATAAAGTGCCAAATTGTTCTCCGATTTTCCTCAAAAAAGTTCACATTATCATATTTGTAGCCATGGTAGATTAGTAGTGGAGTTAGGATATATTGCTCCACTTTTCCTGGTACTTTCCCAAAGAGAAGTTCAAAGATTTAAAAAAAAAATAAACTTTGTGAAATCCATGATTTGGTGCAAACTTTACACACGCTAATTGTAAATACCTTTTGAAGCAATTCATGCATTCTAATCTGTTAAATTTTCTTCCCAAAATATAGGAATATTAATGAAATATTCTAGTGTACTTTGTAATTTTTAAGTCTAAAACAGAAAATATGTGTTGGCTTCTTCGTCATAAGACAGTCTGCTGATAAATAATTTTTGTTGACACAATTTCTAAACCATAATGTAGTGATTAAGCTATTTATCACTTTATTTTGTAGTTGATTAACTATTGAACGTATGTCCGTCTTATCTGCTTCGCTGGTGGTAGCTAAATACATGTATAAATGTTGTTTGCATTATTAATAGCTATTTGTAAGTTTATCGAAATTTTAAGACTTATGGCTATGAAGAGGATGTATATTGAATATGTCTCGCGAAACAACAATTTTAGAACAAACAGTAAAGAAAGGCCAAAGTCGGACGGGACCAACTTTTTGATATCCTACATATTTAGTAGCGCTAGCCGCAATAAAAAAATGTTTTTATGGGGAAAAGGAACTATGGGTCTATCTATCTTCCTTCTTCATTGTTACTCTAAAATGTACAATGCACCAGGGTAATACCCTGACCACAGTATAAATCCCTGTATGTAAATCTGTTTCAGGACAATTGGAAGTGCTCGGGGCCTAACTTTCGAATAAAGGTCATGTTTGTTCAAAATTTCGCATATCGTATTATAGCAACATTAATTTGAGTTCTAAGCTCTACTATTCTTTATCAATGGCCAAAAATTTAAACCAGAAATGTTTAAAGTCATACGTCGGGCGGGGCTGACTAAATGATACCATCCACCATTGTGCATATTTAATAAAGCTCCTGTAACAATAGAATTAATTTGAAGTTGATCATACCACCTATCAACAGTTGGTTTTATAGCAGTTATAGTTTGGTTTCGGGTGGAACTAATATATGTCAAAAATATCCAATTCTAAATCGAATTTTCTCTTAATTTGACGAACATTTTTATCCTTTATACCAAATAAAATTGCTATAGAGAGCATGATATCACTTCGAAAAGGATTATATTAAGAAAATGATCGGAGCCGAACCACCAAATGGAAACGTACGTGCCGAAATTCACTTCATTAGGATGAAACATCTATTTATATATATAGCTATATCTGAACCGATTTTTGTCAAATTTGATGTACTTGCTTCTAGATTGAATTGGGTCGGATGTGCCAAAACTTAGGCCATATAGACTGATTTTGGTCATTTGGTGCACAAATAACCCGAAATCGGTTGAAGATATATATGGAAGCTATATCAACATTTGAACCGATCTTGATACAAAGTAGCAGAGGTATGTCTGGACTGTATCTGATATCTGATAACAAACATCATTCTTGTGGGGCGTGTATTACGAATGTTGGGCACTTAAACACCAAATCGGATGAAATCTATATATTGGAGCTATTGTTATATCTGAAGCGATTTTCTTCGAATTTGATGTACTTGCTTCTAGACTAAATTCGGTCGTAGGTACCAAAATTCAGGACATTTGGACAGATATTGGCTATTTGGTGCACAATTAACCTGAAATCGGTTGAACATATCTATATCTGAATCGATTATCACCAATTTCAATAGGGTTCGTCCGTCGGCCAAACAAATATTATTTGGAAAATTTCATCTCAATCGGATAATAAATGCGACCTGCATTTTGTTTCCAAGAATACATGGACAGAAGATAATATAATTCATACCCTTCAATACGAATGGTCCAATCAAGTCATATTGTGGGTCGAGACCCAATATTCCGAGGAGTTATAAAATATTTCATCAGCACAAAGGTAAGGGTATTACTATATAGTTTTGGCTATAAAAGTAGTATATTTTACGTTTTAGCTGATCACTTTTTGGATTACTTTGAACATAAACAATTCCCTAAAAATAGTATTAAATTATCATGTATTTAAATTTAGAAGACCTGATTAGATTAATATGCAAACCCCTTGAGGGTGCTCCTATTGAGTTGTAGCATTTCTTTAAAATTAGTTGACATTTGACTTCCGTTAGAAATGTATATCTTTGCTTTCGTAGTACTTTTTTTAATTTTTTGGACCTATCAACTGCATAAGTGTACAAAAGCCAAACGTGATGCTGTGAGCAATATACCAGGACCACCAGCCATACCCATAATTGGATGTTTGGATTTTATATTGAAAATTAATCCCAGAAGTGAGATACCTCATAGCTCTATATCCTTAAAAAAAACTAAAAATTTTCACGAAAATTTTAGATGTCTCCCAGATTGCAATAGAAAATGCTCGGAAATATGGTCCAATAATCCGTATATGGGCTTTTAATCGCCTTTTGATTGGCTCATCGGATACTGAGCTGAATGAACAAATTCTAAGCAGTAGTACTCACATATCAAAACAGCGTCTGTATGGATTACTTAAAGATTGGCTTGGTGTTGGTTTACTCCTGAGTGATGGCAAAAAATGGCATACGCGTCGTAAGATTATTACACCCACCTTTCATTTCAAAATATTGGAAGATTTTCTTCAGATATTTAATTGTCAATCGATGGTGTTGTTGGATAATTTAGCCGAAAAGGCTGATGGAAAGACTCCGTTCGATGTGTATCCATTGATGTCGTTGTATACTCTGGACATAATTGCCGAATCAGCAATGGGCACCCAGGTCAATGCCCAAACTAAGGGAAATGTGGAATATGCCAAAGCTGTTAGTGAGTGAGTATAATTATAAAATTATTTATACCCTCCACCCTCCATAGAAAGGAGGGTATATTACGTTGTTAACTTCGTTTGTAACATATTTAACAAGTAACCAAAGGCTATAATCGAGCGGGGCCGATCATGTGATACCCTACAACACTACAATTTATTCGAAGTCCTTTTATGTCCAAATCGATTTTAGAAGATTTCGTTTTGAAAAAATGTCAAAAATAATGCCCCTGTCCCAAACTCTCTTCTGATGATAATGTATCAATTAGTTTCCAATTGTTGTCTATAGAGGGACTACAAAATAAGAAAAATTTAAATTTTGTAGTCCATCTGAACCCCTAAATGTAAATCTTAAGACAAAAGGCTTTAATTCTGACCCTAACCCTACCCTCATGCAGAATATCGTTAGGATCGGACGATAATTGCGACATGCATATTATATAAAACGTAGTGTTGCAGGGTGTAAAAATTTAAAAAATTTACAATTCAAAATTGTAAGTCAAATTAAAAAAATAGCATGCGATAAAAAATATGACAAAAATTGAAAAAAAAGAACAAAAGATATTCACTTTTTTATTGCTATATTTTTCCGCGATTTTCTTAGATTTTATCCTAGTCTGGCAAAAGACCTTTACGAAGTGATGGGAATTGTGAAAATCGGCCCAGCGGTTCTTGTCTTATAAGCAGAATAAATAAGATCTATTTCTTTTACATATATATTGTTCCTATTTTGTTATATATCCAATATCTTGGTTAAATGGTCAGAAGTGACCTTTTAAGGCATTTTTGATTTGGCTGGGATTGAAAATATTCGTGGTTTATTGCAAAATTTCTCATTTCCTTACAATAAATAAATATTGTCCGATGGCCGCCTAAATTGGCAGGCTTCTGCCCAGTCCTAAACTCTAAATCCATGTAAATTGGTTCATAATTGTGGCTTATAGAGCAACTGAAATATAAAGAAATTTTTCAGTTTTTGGTCCATTTCAACCCCTATATATTGTGCAATAATCTCCAAAAACAATAGGGTTCTGTTCTGCCCCTAACACCACCTCCATTTTCAATTTCGTGAGGATCGGGCCATAATTGCGACCTGTAGCTTGATTACAAATTAACATGGACAGAAGGACAGACGGACAGACGGACGGACGGACATACATAGCTAGATCGACTCAGCTCGGCGAGATAGGAAGATCAATATACACTTTCTTTTGTGGGAAACCAATATTTCGAGGTGTTACATAATTTTTGGCCCAATCAAACTTATAATACCCCCAACACAAGTGTTGTAGGGTATAAATATTCGTCGTAGACCTTATTTTTTATGTCGATTTAACGATGTCCGTCTGTCTGTCCGTTTGTCTGTTGAAATAACGATACAGTCCATGTTATTTGACATAGAGCTTTGAACTTTGACACAATTGTTTGTATTGTATCCAGAATGGTTGGTATTGAAAATGAGATATATCGGACTACGTTTTCTTATAGGCTCCATACAACGGTATCTCCCAATATTCGATATTTTTATGATTTTAATAATAATTAGTATTTAGAGTTTATTATGGGTTCTAGCTGCGGTGGCGGAACAGTGTATTTATAGGTCCACGTTTCAGTATAGTCCCCATATAATGGTACTTCCTGATATTCTGTATTTTGATTATTTTGACCACATTTTTTACGGAATTCATTCAAATTTGTTATGCTCATATGACGGTACCACCTGATACTCGGTATTTTGATAGTATTTTGTATAAGGTATCAATACCGGGTTTAAACTCTGGTGGCAGAAGGTATATGGTAGGTATATGTTTTTCTATAGCAACCATTTAACAGTCCCTACAAATCTTCGGTATTTACGCTACATTTTTCCGATTTCTTTGAAATTCAGTATGGTTTTACGACCTTGTCAAAGCATTGCCCATAATTGTCCTCGGTTTCCAAATATAGGTACCATCCGATATTCGATATTTTGATGATCCTAGCAACATTTTCGGATTTTTTTTTTCAAATTCGGTAATTGAGACTTTGAGACTATTTTTTACCAAAGGGTCGAACTTAATGTTTTTTTTTACTTGTTATAACCTCAGACATAGGGCTAGAGATGGTATACATCATTTGATATGGCCCAAGGTCTCTTTGGACCAAATCCGTTTCAGGACATTTGGAGTCGATATAGCGATTTACGTCTGTCAATCTGTGGGTGCGCACGATAACTCTGGAAGGGAGTATCCGATTTGGTCGGAACGGATGGGCAATATCGATCAACTCCTTCTGGCACCTCCACCACAAAAGATCGAAATTTTCAAAAAAAAAAAAAAAATAAATAAATATTTTGATAAATATTTTGACTAATAATAAATCTTATAAAATATAATGTAAAGATGGAATATATAGGTTCACTCCTTCTGGTACCTCCTCCATAATGGGTCAACATTTTGAATATCCATGAAGATCATCAAATGCATAAAAACATCCGATTCCATTCAGACTTTGCAGATCTCAATACCAACACAAGATCTGTTGTAAAGTTGGTAGATATCGGACTAATCCTTTTGGTACTTCTTTCTCAAAAGGTTCAGAATTTTGAATAACTATAACGATCATAAAATACTAATTGAGCATCATATTCTCTTCAAATTTTATAAATCCCAAAATTTTTACTAACGAAAGACCTGGTGGTAAGATAGTATATTCGGTCCGCTTCTTTGGCTACCTCCCCCACAATGGGTCAACATTTTCAGTAGCCATTAAACTCGTAAAACGCAAAATGAGCATCCGATTTTTTTTTTTTTTTTGAACTCGCTACATCATAAAATAAAAAAAATCGAAATAAGTATCCGACTTTCTTCAAATTTTACATGTCCCAATATGGTACATATAGCCCCTCTCCTTCTTGCACATCCCCCCCAACAACAGGTCAAAATTTTGAATAACTAAAATGATCATAAAATACGAATTGAGCATCCAACTATAGGCCAAATATGGCACCTTGTAATATTTATATCAAATTTAAGTCAAATACGAAATGGACAATATTGGCCCACTTCTTCTGAACCGATCCAATAAAATGTCAAAAGTTTGAAAAATCATTACGCAAGTCCAAATTTATATTATTACAAACGAATATTGGCAGCTGAAAAACAGACTGATACGTTTAAACTTTAGATTCGAAGACAATTTTAAATGAAAGAAAGTGGGTATATATGCAGGGGTTTCCGTTTTCTGAAATTTGGGGCCTCTTTCTGTATGACGAAGATGAATAAAGGTCAATGCGAAAGAATACCATTCCAAAAATTAGTTTTAGAATTTTGATTTAATTACAAATATCCTTTTACCTTTCGCGTTGACATTCGTTCCGCCATAATGGTGCTATTCTATTTGTTTATTCTCCCAACACTCTACATTTGCAATAAAGAGAAAAGCTGTTTAAAAATATTTATATCTCTTTTTCAGAATGACTGAATTATCTGCCTGGAAATTCGTACGAATACACTTGAACAATAGTCTGGTCTACACAATATTACATCCACGAAAGAAACTTCGCGAGATACAACTTATACGGATAATGCGTGATTTTACCAAAAAGGTGATAGAAGAAAGACGTGAATATTTACTGAAAAACAGTCGCCATCAATCCGAAAATGGTGAAAATGAAAACGATATTGGTTTTAAGAAACGTTCCGCCCTCTTGGATGTTCTACTGCAGTCCACTGTCGACGGTAAACCACTGACAAATGAAGATATACGCGAAGAAGTTGATACATTTATGTTTGAGGGTCACGATACAACGGCCACGGCTCTCAGTTTTACACTCTATTTACTGGCAAGAAATCCTCGGGTGCAAAATAAAGTCCTGGCGGAAATTCATCAAGTCTATGGTGACGATTTGTCTGTGCCATTTACATTGATGAATTTGAATGATTTGAAATATATGGAATGGGTGATACGGGAATCGATGCGTATATATCCCGCAGTACCGATCATTGGCAGAGAAATAAAGACTGATTTTCATTACAGTAAGTAGAGGTCTTTATCAAGATAACAATTATTTTAAAATATTTTATTTTCTATTTTTGAACAGCCCACTCCCGTATTGGCAATGGTGTCATACCCGCAGGCACAGAATTCATTTTAAATATTTTCCTCGCATTAAATGATCCAAGATTTATCAAAGACCCCGAAGTCTTTCGGCCGGAACGTTTTGCCGACATCAGCCCCGAATATAATTTCAATTCAATACCATTTAGTGCTGGTCCCCGCAATTGTATTGGGCAAAAGTTTGCAATGTATGAAATGAAATTGTCATTGGCTAAAATTATCCACAACTTCGAACTCTTGCCATTGGGTGAACCTGTACAACCGTCGGTGAATATTGTCTTGCGTTCCGTCAACGGCATGCAGTTGACAATGAAGAAGAGATCCTAGATTTTAATGTCAATAAAATGTGATACCTTTATACAAAAAACGATATTAGATTTAATTAATTATAAGTAGGGTAAACCACGTATATAAGCACATTCTGTATAAGAAAAAAAACGGATACAAAAACTTGCATGGTCAAAATAGAAGCCAATTATTTTTTAAGCTGTATGCACCAAGCTTTTAAAATTTTTCTGATTTTGCAATCGTTCTACAGAAACTAGTTTTTATATAAAATTCATTCATATAAGAAAAACACACAAATAATCAAAAATAATGTCCATTTTTGTAGCACAAATATAAGGTGAAAAAGTTTGAGGATTATTTTGACTTGGCCCTCAGGGACAGATTAGAAATTATACAACGACTTTCAAAACATTACATTCTTAGAGTTCCTGATCAGATGAAATTGAAAAATATATCTGAGACACATAGACGAAAACTGAAAAAGCAGCTAAGTTCGGCCTGGCCAAATTTTTAATACTTTCTACTATTTAGAAGGAACTTCAATAACTAAAAAAAATTCCCGAAAAATACGAAATTTGAAACAATTCCGGTTAGTAGTGTCGCTAATATCATCAAAATACCAAATAAAGGGAGATGCCGTAATATATGGGCCATATGAAGAGGTGGACCTGCATACGCAATTTTCCGTCTTTGATTGTGGACGAGCTCAAATACAAATTTAAAAGCCATAATTTTTAAATTTTTGTCAATGTTATTGAATGAGAGCAAAGAATGTCGGAACTAGCATCAAATTCTAGAATAAGTTTACATTTGTTCTAATTGGTCATCTTTGGCACGAATTATGGCCTTCAAACGGCCAATGAAACCGTCACAAGCTGCCCGATTGTTGCTCTGCTGTATTTTGGTCCATTCCCAGCGAAGCGCTTGCTGGAGGTGATAGACACTTTGGTATTTTATAGTGCCAACCTTGCTTTCCAAAATACTCCAGACACTATAGTCCAACGAATTGGTATCCGTAGATTTTGGTGGCCATTGCGCGCTGGAAATGAAGCGACATTTTGTAACCATTCTTGGGTGGTGTGTGCTGATTGCGATGGTGCTGAGTCCTGTTGGAATGTCCAAGGTCTGCGGACAAAATGCCAAGGTCGATTAATACAAGCGGAGAACGACCATCGGCTGTTATAGCGGACCACCATTTACAAGGAACTTGAAAGATTTCAAAAAAATCGAAAACTATCACATATATGAAAACCTGTTTTTTCCATAGACTGTTGTACCTTTTACGAACTTAAAATACGATATTTGTTACAATTCCGGTGAATAATGTCACAAAAATCGTGAAAATATCGAGTAACGGGAGGTACGAAGACGTGAACCTGCACAGACAATTTTTTTTGCCATAGGTTGTAGTACCCATTACTACTTCCAATATGAAATTTGAAACGATACCGGTGAATAGAGTTGCTGAAATCATAAAAATATCGACTACCGGGAGGTACCGTTCTATGGGGGTTGTACGAAGACGTGGACCTGCATACAAACATTTTTGTCATAGACTGTAGTACCCATTACGATCTTCTTAAATCATGAAAATACCGAAAATCGAGAGATACCGTTACATGGGTGCTATACGAAGACGTGGACCTGCATACGAAATTTTTGGCCATATATTGTAGCACCCATTCCATCTTCCAATAGAAATTTATTGAAATTTAATGCTGCTGAAATCATCAAAATACCGAATATCGGGAGGTTCCGTTATATGGGGGCTATACGAAAAAGTGGACCGACATGGTCCATTTACGAACTTAACCGGCCTACTGGTAAACTATGCATGCTTGCAAAATTGTAGCCTTCATCTCAATTCGTTCGTAAGATTGCGCGATTACAACAGACATAAAGGCGGACGGACATCGCTAGATCGTCTTAGAATTTTACTCTGATCCATAATATATATACTTAGTAGGGTATATTATGAATATTTCGAGGAGTTACAAACGAAATGATAAAGCTAATATACCCTCCATAGAATGGTGGAGGGTATTACACATGTTCTATAGTAAATAATACCGCACTTCCCATCAATAATTCGGCGATAAGAAGAAGAAAGCTTAAACAAGCCTGCTTACGGTAAAGAGTCAGTAACTTTACTAAGAAAGTTTTTAATTAAAAACAAGTAAGCAAAAGCTACAGTCGAGCGGGGCCGACCGTTGAATACCCTACAACACTATAATAAACGATACAGTTTATATAGGCGAGATTCTCGAAAGAATTCCACAAGATATTGTGACAAATAATAAAAAAAAAAAAAAAACCATCAGGTTTCGTTCTCTAATTTTCAAATAATTTATTGGTAGATGTTGCACGTAAATGGTCTTCCTAGATCTGGAACCAATATTTCCCAAAGACCTATAATCTCTCAGAAGTGGCAAAAGATTAACATTTATTATTGGTTTCTGACTGAAACGCATCTATATGAGATACAGACATTTGACTATATTCTTCAACGAAATCAGCGTTAACGAAATAGTCAGAAGTGCGTCTTTCCTGTATTTGTGAATTCTCCAAAAAGTCACTGGAATGGACATTTTCGTATTTTGTCTACAAAAGTTGGCAAACTCGTTCACACATTGAATATTTTTGGATGGCCATCCAAAACTGCTTGGCTTTTGCAATGTCCGGTATTCCCCATTCAAATGTGCGTGAGGACCGGGCTAATTACGACCTGCTGACAATTTTGCAGTTTTTGGTCCATTTCAACCCCTAAATATATGGCGATCATCTTCAAAAAGAGTAGGCTTCTATTCTGACCCTCATCTTATCCCCATGCAAAATTTCGTAAGGATCGGGCCATAAATGCGATCTGTGTATGATATCCTGATATCCTAACTACTTAGTTTTGTTAGCTGTAGAAATATTACCAAATGTTTAATTTAAAATGAAAATATGCCAAAAATATGACAAAATTGAAAAAAATATGAGAAAATCTTACAAATCCAATATTTTCATCTTTAGAGAGATATTTTTATGCGATTTTTTAGACGTTTTTTCTTTCCTGCCAAGAGGCCATTCTGAATTAATGAGAACTGTCGAAATCAGTTCAGCCGTTCTCGACATATAAGAGATCTTTCAAGTATATCTTCTTTGATAAACATATATATCGCACATATTTTGCTATATATCCGTTTTGTTGGGTGTTAACATCAATGTAAAGATCAGAAGTAACCTTGTCATGGCGTTGTGATTTCGCCGGGATTTAAAATATTCGCGGTTTAATGAAAAATTTTGAATTTTTTCAACACAAAAAATATGGTCTATTTTACCCGCTAAATATTCTCCGATGACCACCCAAATTGGTAGGTTTCTTCCCCGCCCTAAACTCGGCTACATGCGAAGTTCCGCGTCGATTGGTCTATAATTGCGACCTGCATAGCTACTGCAACACTGCGACATTTTTTCAGTATTTGATCCATTTCAACCCCTAAACATTTGGCGATCATCTCCAAAAGAAATAGGGTTCTATTCTGACCCCAGTCCCACCTCCATTCTAAATTTCGTGAAGATCGGGCCATAATTGCGACCTGTAGAGTGATTACAAATTAACATGGACAGACGGACGGACGGACATACATAGCTAGATCGACTCAGCTCGGCGAGCTAGGAAGATCCATATATACTTTCCTATGTGGGAAACCAATATTTCGTGGTGTTACATAATTTTTGGGCCAATCAAACTTATAATACCCCCAACACATAGTGTTGTAGGGTATAAAAATTGCAAAAAAAATATAAATGTTATATTAATATATATTTTAACTAAAACTAAATTTAATAATAAATGTAATAACTAAATATAATATTCCTAAGGCAATTATTTCATTGCATACTGCCTTTAATATCACAAATATTACTACATTCTTTCCTTCAGTCCCAACTGCATGCCAGTCTCTGAACGCATAACAATATTCAAAATCGGAGCCACTTTATCACCCAGCGGTAAGAGTTCGAAACGTTTTAAAATGTTCACCAAAATCACTTTCATTTCGTACATGGCAAATTTCTGGCCAACACAATTACGAGGGCCGGCACTAAAGGGAACAAATGCGAAATTAGTACCAGCATCATGTTGTTCATGACGCTCCGGACGAAATTCCAAGGGATCTTCGAAACGTGTACCATCGCGCATCATGCCATACAGGGATAACATAAATTCGGTACCAGCTGGTATGACACCGCTGCCCAATTTGGAATGTTCTGAAATGGAAGTTAATTAAATTTATTTTTGTTTTTAATTTTGCTTAAAATTTCCTTACCATATTTAAAATCCTCTACAATTTCTCTTGCTATTATCGGCACGGAGGGATATAACCTTAACACCTCCTTGATGACACATTCCATACATTTCAGTTCATTCAAATTCATGAGAGTAAATTTATTCTCCTCTTCATCCGGATATACTCGCCGAATTTCAGCTAGTAATTTATTTTGAATCTGCGGATGACGTGCCAGCAAATGTAGTGTAAAACTCAGAGCCGATGTTGTGGTATCATGACCCTCAAACATAAATGTATCGACTTCTTCACGTATATCTTCATCACTCAACGGCTTACCATTGATTGTTGCTTGCAGCAGCAGATCCAATAGGGCCATTCGTTTCTTACTACCAATATCAGATTCTTCATTTGTCTCCTCCTTGCTTTCCAGCTCTTGACGTCGTTTCTCAATGACATTGCGTGTAAATTTGTGCATAATACTTATCAGTTTCATTTGTCTTAGCTTTTTCAAAGGGCAAAATAGACTGAACGTTATTTCGTTTTGAATGTGTACGCGAAGAAAACGCCAGGCCATCATTGCTGTCATTCTGAAAATAGAAATAAGAAAATCGGTATTGCTAATAACTCAGCTCTTTTACTATATCATTCAATTTAACAAAACTTCTTTAATCTTACAAATTGAGAGATTAATTAAATTGTATTCTATTCTAGGCACTTAAGCCAAACGTTCGCTGGCTTTTCTGATACCTTAATCATAGACATAGGAACACCAATCTTTGAAGATATAATTCTCCACATTTTATAGAGGGCTTTGTGGAGAGCTTTCGACTATTTCAAGAATTATTGGTTAAAAAAAAATGGGTCATGTTGGTCCACTTTTGGGTTTACAGTAAACCCCGATTTTCAGTATTTTTTATGTTTTATTTATAATTTTTCATTCAATCCGCCGCTTTTTGGTATTTTGAGTTCCTATTATGTAGAATCATTACTAGAATCATGTACCACGTCTTGGTGCAACCCTTATACGAATATATCCCTTTTTATACCCTCCACCATACATGGTACGGAGGGTATATTAAGTTCGTCGTTCCGTTTGTAACTCATCGAAAGAATGATTTTAGACCTAACAAAGCATATATATTCTTGATCAGCGTAAAATTATAAAACGATTTAGAAGATGGGCTATATCGGTCCAGTATATCGTATAGCCTCCATGTAACGGTACCGCCCAATAATCGGTGTTTCAAAAATTGTAGCCAGATTATTCAACGGAATTGTCTAAAATCCACACAAGAAGTAACTTCTGAGTAATTTGTCACCCGGAAGAGAATTGTCTATATAGGTTCACGACAGCCCCCACCCAACGACACTTCCTCATATTCGGTATTTTAGGGACATTATTCACCGGAATCGTTTCGAATTTCGTATTTAAAGTTCGTAATGTGTACTACAGCCTATGACAAAAAATTAACTATACAGAGCCATGTCTTCGTATAGTCCCCATATAACACCATTCCATTGAGCGGTATTTTTCGACTGAATATTTTGCAATTTTTTCAAGATCCTACAAAATGGTGGAAGGTATTAAAAGTTCGGCCAGCCAGTATTTTCTCATTTGTATTTTGGTTTCTTGGGGATTTAAAGAATCCGAAGGGAAGTTTTTCATATAAGTGAGGGAGAACTCTGGCGAACAAAAGAAAAATGGTTCCTCTCAAATGAGAGAGAGTTTGCTGTGCTCGGTACCCGGACATATCGCTACGGGCATAATCCCCATTGTAATTATGGTGGATATGTAGTATGGAGGGTATATTAAGTTTATCATTCCGTTTGTAACACCTCGAAATACACATTTAGACCCCACGAAGTATTTATATATTCTTGATCAGCATAAAATTCTATGTCGATTTGGGGATATCCGTCCGTCTGTGGAAATCACTCTAGCTTCCGAACGAAATGAAGTAGGTTGATAAAATTTTACTCAAATGTGTTGTATGTCTGCAGGACTTGGTATTGAAAATGAGCTATGTAGGTCCACGTTATGGTATAGCCCCCATGTAACGGTACCTCCCGATATTCGGTATTTTGATGATTTTAGTGACATTACTATCCGATTTTTTCTCAAAAGTTGCCAATGCAGGTCCATGTCGCCGTATAGACTCTAATATAACGGCTGCATTCGGTATTTTCAAGATTTTAACAGCATTTTTAACGGATTTTATATTTTTATTTTATTTATTTTTTTTTTGTTTTGATTATTGCCGAATTCATTCCAAATGGTGGAGAGTATTCAAAGATCGGCCCGGCCGAACTTAAAGCTTTTTTACTCCTTTTTTTTTTTTTTTGTTTTCTGCTCATAACTCTCATAATAAAGTAGGGATTATGTCCGCTTCCCAAAACAGACATACTTCGTTTGACCGTTTGCTGTGGGGATTACGTTAGACATATTTCCCAGAAAGAAACCAAGGCTTAAATTGAGTTTACAAAAGTTATAAAAACTAGGGATCGCGTGGTCAGTATTGGACATACGGCTACTTACAAAATTTATAATTTTTAGAAAAACTAAGCATCGCCTAGGCCGTCTTTGGGAGAAAATTGCAAGCCCCGGCCCAAGTCAGGCTACCTACAGAAATTATAGAATTGGGAAATCTATCTCAAGCCCCTGTCGAATGACGTCTACTTAAAAAAGCTATAAAGGTATATTTTTGGAGAAAATAAAGATTTCCTGATTTTTTTATCACTGATATCTTCTACAAGAGTACATTTCGCACCATTTTAGAAAGGCAATTTCAACTTTTAGGGTTTTTTTCTATTTTAGGTGTTTTTCAACATTTTACAAAAATGCCGAAACCCGTTCAAACATCCTACTTGTTGGATAGGTATTTCCATATGCATTCAAATGATACCCATACTGTACATCAGTTTTTTAGAACCGGATAATATCCGAATTTTGTATCCGAACTCTCGGGTAAACAGGTTTTTCCCCCAATTTTTTCCTTTACCGTATTTAGGTTAAAAATGTCTACCACATAATGGGGTTTATGTCCGCCATCGTTGTGGACATCATCCCTATTATTTGGAGGTAATAATCCGGGGATTATGAGACGGCACTGATTTGCTCATTGTCAAGTGATTTCGTTTTATTTTTATTACTATAGTACTCACTCTTTAACCGCCTGGGTGTAGGGTATACTCTTGTCCGTTTGTGCATTAACTTTTGTACCCATTGCCGATTCGGCAATAATATCCAATGTCAACATAGAAACATATGGATATGCATCAAATGCCGTTCGTCCATCTGCCCTCTTCGCCAAGAAATGCAATGCAACAGATGCCTGACGATCAAAAATTTCTAAGAATTCTTCCAATATTTTAAAATGAAATGTTGGCGTTATAATTTTACGACGTGAATGCCATTTTTTGCCCGTACTCATGAGCAGGCCTACGCCCAACCATTGGTGGAGTATATCATAAGTTTTATGTTTCGTTATGTGTACACTGCTGGCCAATAGTTGTTCATTCAATTCGGTATCCATGCTAATTACCGCATAACGATGAAGGGCCACCATGCGAAGTACCGGACCATATGTGGTGAAAAATTCAGTCATTTTTTCAAAGACATCTAAAAATATTTGGTTTCCATAAAGTTATTTTTTTAATTTTTGTTGCAACTTTCTTACTTGTCAGGTTAACTTGGTGTATTATATGTATCGAACCGATGATGGGATATGCATTAGGACCTGGTAATTTAACTAATGCGGCACGTTTTCTTCTATGAGATTTATTATTTGTGAGTATTAAAAGCAGCAGGATTAGAGTGACTACGAAGGCTAGTAACAGGTACAACATCCTATTTCTTTGATTGGTTCTTTGCGACTGCTAAATTTTTGGAACACCATATTATTTTTCAAAATATATAAAAGCTTTTTTCTGCTATTAAATAGGCTTTGGTAGAAAAAATCTTATTTGCAGTGGATTTCTTATTCTTATTTACTGATATCAGCTATCTGTATACTTATATGCAGCTATGCGGCCAATGCATTGGAAGATTGGGGAGGTTCATTCACATATTCAAATCGACACTGGATTACAGTAATGTCGGCTGATGTGTATAAAAAACCCCTATAATAACTATGTGAAAGTGGTACCCAACAAGGGCATAGAAAGATAGCTAAAGTTTGCCCATTTTATCTACAAGGGGATTTTTATTGTATTTTGGAAATATCAAAATTAATAACATTGTAAAGAAATGCGATTTTAAATTAAATTTTGTAATAATTTCTTATACCCTCAGTCATACGGCTACAGAGGGTATATATCAATTGATAAGCCTGTCTGGCTGGCTGGTGTCCACTGTAACTCTCGAAGGGAGTATCTGATTTGGTTCAAACTTGGTACATCGTAATATTATTATCAAACTTTTTTCGAGTTCGGAAATGAGCAATATCATTCCCAATATCGGCCCAACCTCTGGTATTTATATATCCCATAACTTGGGGAACAAGTCAGCGATTCGTTTGAAACATGGTATATCTCAACAACATGGTATTTTTCGCAACCAGGGATCTGATGTGAATAAAGAATCTATCGACCCAAATCTTTGTGGTACTTTCCCCAAATAAGTTGCGCCTATTTTGATAATAATTTATTCGCATAAAACAGAAAAAAATGGTAGCTTGCTTGGTCAGAAAACAGTACACAATTTGAGCAAATTTTCCAAAAGAAAACATCCTCTATCATATCTTGAACAAATAGTGAACTAAATCCGAAATTTCAAAGGTTATAAAGGTGTAACATTTTGTACAAAAAAAAAAATAATAATAATAATAATAATAATAATAATCTCAATACTTTTTAGTGCCATTCAAGTAGGAATATCCAGAAATAGGACCTCAGTCAATAACTCGATCCAAACTAGAAAGTCGAAAATTCTATCGATCAAAATATAGGATTTTAATTCAATAAAACTCAGCTTTTAGTACCATTTTTAGTACACCAACTTATTTATTTATTCTCATAAGGTCAAGGTCTTCTCATAGATGACCAGAAGGTATTCTAATAGATGACCAGGAGGTTTTCAAATAGATGACCAGAAGGTCTTCTAATACATGACCAGAAGGGTTTCTCATAGAAGGTCTTGTTTATTCTGGTCAAATATAGTATCATTCAATATTTTCGTACAAATTTATTTCACACAAAGGTACACATTTCCAAAATCATCTTCATATCTTAATTGATATCAGAGACCTCAATATCAAATTTGAGGAATCCAGTTCAATGCCGTCACCAAATACCAAATTTAGTAAACTTTCAGTACTTTTCGTGCTATTATACACATTTCCGAACCCACCTCCATATGTCTAGTATACTACAAAAGCAAACCTAACACTAAATTCCACATTTGAAGCACTATCTGTTCTCCCAATACCAAACTGTACCAAACATAGTACTATTTAGTACTTCCCCTTATTATCACAAACCTGCTACCAACAGGGATTCCAATACAAAATTTCAAAATTCCAGCTTCATCAATTCACCCTAAACAAAAATATTCCTAATTTAGTTTGCACACCGGTATCAAATCACTTTCATGTATCAAACTTACTTTCCAACCTTGATTCGCATACTAAATTTAAAGTTTTTAGCTTTACACGTTTATATAATAAAATATTGTACCAGTTTCAAATGTTAGTGCTATTTAAAAAATCCAAATTTAAAATTCGAATTTCCAAAAAAATCGTTGGTGCATCTATCCTGCACTCCATTAATGACTCTCATACCAAATTCCAGAATTTTAGCTCCATCGGTTCACAAAATTCCAATTTGTACCAAATTTAGTACCACTTAGTACGCATAAGTACAGATTTCCAAAGCTTTTTTCGTTACTCACACAGTAATCCCAATTCCAAATTTCAGGATTCCATCCCTGTTGTCCGCCAAAAAAAAAAAATGTTACTTTATTTATTACATATTAATACATATAAGTACAATTTTCCAATACTACCTACATATTCCAATCCTACACCCCGACAGTAATCTATTTTCCAATTTTAAGTACAAAAAAAAAATATATAATTAAAACATTAAGTCCAATAGAAATTTTATTTTCCAAATTTCTGGAATCCAAAAAATAAATTGTATCAAATTTGGTACCATTTAGTACACATAAGTACAAAAATACAAAACTGCCTACATTCCCAGTCCTAGAATGCAATAGTAATCTTATTTCCCATTTTCAGAATTTCCACATTCTACACATTTCCAAAACTACCACCTTATATCGACTCTATTCCTCAACCTTGATTCCAATACCAAATTTAAAAGTTTTTAGCTCATGATACGAAATTGTATAAAATGTAGTACATATTAATACTTAATATACGTGTAGTAAGAATTTCCAAAAACTCTTTGGTACATCCATCACACACTACATCAGTGACCCTCATTCCGATTTTAATAGCTCTCGCTCTACAAGGTCGTCAAATACAAAGTGTACCATATTTAGTACCATTCAGAACTTTTCGTACCGTTCTTGTACGAATTATAAAAAAAACCCAGCCTTGTCTGATCCCTTCGGACCAAGAGTGACCCTCACACTAAATTGCAAGATTCTAGCATAAGCCATTTCGTCTGGGCGTTGATGAATCGGTAAGTCACTCAGTCAGTTGATGACTTTATTCTTTTATTATTACGGAGAGATAGATAGATACCCCAAAAAAATTTTTGGCCTGGGAACCCAAAATCACCTTCACTATAAATGCCCCATCCCCTAACCATGACATGCAAAATTGTCGCACAGTGTTATATGTCCACCATTTGGTGTAATGTTTGCACTGAGCTGTTGCCAAAGTGAATAATATTTTCTGAATTGATTTTAATCTAGTTCACATAATGTTTTAACCCACGTTGCTTCAAAATATTCTAGTTCTGACGAATACTATTGTCTGTAGCCAAGTGTAAATTAGCTACTTTTGAATTGATAATAATTAAAAAATTAGGTTGAAAAAAGTCGCGTGCCGATGTTTGTCATACTTTTGACTCATTGTTCATTTTCGAACATAGCTATCAAAAAATAACAAAGATAATTCGTTTCAAAAAATCTTATCAACATAGGTATGTTCGATCGCACTTATTTAGTAGAAAAGCGTTCTAAAAACATAAAAAATAAACTTGATAATTATTTTGATTATTCAAATCGAAAGTTGACGTAGAGCAGTTTAGGAAAAAAATTGCAAAAGTGATTTACAGCAGTTGTGTTCCAAAACCTGCATATAATACTAATATTATTAGCTTTATCAAATGAGAAAAAATTTATTTCGAAGTAAAATCTTTGGATCATTGAATTTAGATACAACAACTATTAATAAATCACTGTATTTTTATATTTTTGTTCGATATTATTACTGTTAAGATGTGCAACAATAAAGACCCGTTTAATTAATTTATAAAATGATTAAAATATATTTAACTTTAAAATTTTATTAATTAACAAATTGCCCTCGGAGGCCCCACTGTTTTCTTAATTTGTTTTGATAACAGCCAAGTGTTTGTTTAGCCTATTGATTATTTCGGAAAGTCTCGTGCCTTTGTTCTCCATCTGTTAGCCATGAACCCAATGTTATCGGTCGAAACAAATATAACAACTTAAAGCTTGAGATAATCTACTTATGAAATATCTTATCAATATTTAAATGGGTATATTTATTAAATATGTTAAATAATATCTTAACATCCATGAGTTCTAGGGACCACTAAAACAGAAAATGTAAATAAATAATAAGTAAAAAAGCAGTTAAGTTCGACCGGGCCGAACTTTATATACCTTCCACCATTTGGAAGAAACTTGAAAATTTTCAAAAAAAAATCCGTCGAAAAATACCGCTCAAATGAAAACCGTTATACAGGGTTAGGATGAAAAAACTGCAACCAAATTCGGACTGCTGTCATAACTAAGCCACTCGTCCGACAGCTGTTAAAATTATCCCAGTGACAGCCCATTATATTCTTTACAAGCGTACAAAAGCATTTTGGTGAGAATTTTAAAGAAAAAAGTTATTCGTGATGGAATTCAAACGTGATGGTGTGATTTCTTTATATTTGGCTGGAAAACCACATGTGGCTATCGTTAGAGCACTCCGCCATTTAAATGTGAATAAATCTTTTGTGTCTCGTACCATCGCCCGTTACCGTGATACACGACATCAAGGAAGTGGACGGAAGGAAACAGCAACGTCAGCAGAAATGGTTTAAAATGAAAGAAGCGACTTGATCGAAACCCGCGTCGCAGTAGCCGAACAATGGCTCGTAAGCTGAACATATCGCAATATTTCATTCGGCAATTATTGAAAAATGAGCTCGGGGTAAAGCCATTGAAATTCCGAAAAGTGCAAGAACTTACACCGCAACGGAAAGAAAATAGACTCAAAAGAGCTAAAGAGTTGCTTCGCTTGGCCGAAAGTGGTGAACTGCCGAATTTGGTTTGAAAACAAACAAAATGATCGTGTTTACTTGCCAAAGACGTCATCTGAAAATGTTTGTTGGCCGTTTGAAGGCCATAATTTGTGCCATAGGTAACCAATTCGAACAAAAAATTTGAACTTATTATCAAATTTTGTTGTTGCAAAATGGTCAGGCTTTATCCCTTTATTGTTGTTTTTATAAAAACAACGTTTGTTTATTAGTGGTAATGTTTACCAGGGGGTAAGGCAGGAAATACCTAGGTTTCGGAAATTGCCACCAATCCTCATCTGTTCCCTTGTTTTTTGTCTCGGATATTCTCCCCAGAAGTTATTTTAAAAATAACTTCTATGACAAAAAACATTTATTACCCAAGTGAGTATTGAGCTTACGATCTCGTCACTTGGGTAAAAAATGTTTTTTGTCATAGAAGTTATTTTTAAAATAACTTCTGGGGAGAATATCCCAGACAAAAACAAGGGAACAGATGAGGATTGGTGGCTCTTTCCAAAACCATAGTCCTGTAAAAGTTTTTTCTTTGTTTTTTTTTCCGCGAGTTCCAAAACAGCGAGACACACGTAGCTATCTTGTGAATATATTTGTAATTCAATGTTTATCTCAATACTAGAAATGGCATTACTCACTCTTGAACGGCTGATGTATACGGCATTGTCTTATCAACTTGGGCATTCACCTTTGTACCCATCGCTGTCTCAGCAATTATGTCCAATGCCAGCCGACACATGAATGGATAAATGTCAACAGTTGTTTTCCCATCCTCGGCCACCTCGGCTAAACACTGCAACGCCACCGATGACTGCTGATCAAATACAGGCAAAAAATCTTCTAATATTTTAAAATGAAATGTCGGTGTAATAATTTTGCGACGTTGATGCCATTTGCGGCCATTGCTTAGCAATAGACCTGTGCCCAGCCATAGTTTTAGGCTATCATAATTACGATGTTTTGTAATGTGAACCGGGCTTAACATAAGAAGTTCATTCAACTCGACGTCCATAGAAAATATGACAAAACGTCGAAGTCCCCAGAGGCCAACAATGCGACCATATTTACGAAATAATTTCTCATATTCTTCGAAGAAATCTGTGAATTAAAATGTATTTAAGAGGCCCTATTGTAAATATATTGGACATACATACTTTGGTGATTGACTCTATATACGAATGCAATGGCTGACGGCAGAGGCAAAGCATTCAAGCCTGCAATTCTTTTATGAACTTCCTCATGCTTAGCGTTAATCAATATATGACAAATTCGCAGTAGTAAGGCAATGAAAATGAGAACAGCGATCACGATAAGTCCTGAAGCCATGTTCGCCAGCTGACTTGTGTACGTTTACTGAAACAAGTTTCCGAAGTCATTCTAAATTTAGCAAGTAATAGTTTTTACAGTCATAGTTACAATTGAATTGAGGCACGTAACATCGACGTTTGTTTCGATCGAATAAAAATTTGAATGCACCCCATCACGAGAGAACGTAAAATAATTAGATAATGCAATGCAAATGAAAATTATAGGAAAACTTAAACCAGCCGGTCAAGTCAAAGCTTTGGCAGAAATGTATATACAGGGTTGTCCATATTCGACGGACCCATCCGTCAACGCCATAACTTTTGACAGAGATGTCACATCGCTTAATGACATACCACGTTTGAAGCGTCAGTCCAAGCAGATTTTTACCATAAACCAATACACGCCACGCGAGCGCTCTGAAATTTACATTCAACAGAAGAAATCAATTGTGAAAACTCAACGTGCTTTTAAAACATTAAAAAATGTGAGAAGTGCGCCTTCTAAGAACACCATTAAGCGTTTACACAAAAAGTTTCGACTGGTAAGGCTCTTTCTAATCCGAAGAGGCCATATAAAAGTCGACCAAGGCGATCGGCAGAGAATATCGCTGCCGTATGAGCCAGTGTTGAGAGGTCCCCAAGAACATCCCAAAAACGCCGTTCTCAGCAGTTGGGCATTGCTCGGTCCACTTGACAAAGGATTATTCGCATTGATTTGCATTTGTTCCCGTACAAAATTCAATTGACGCAAAAAATGTTGCCTGCGGACAAGCCTCGTCGATTGGAATGGGCCCAAATAGTCATGGGTCCGTCGAATATGGGCAACCCTGTATATTAACAGGTAAAAAAGCAGGTAAGACCGGCCGGACCGAACTTTTATTACGATCCACCAATTGGAAAGAACTTATAAAATTAAAACAAGTAAAAAAACATTAAGTTCGGCCGGGCCAAATTTTTAATACCCTCCACCTTAGGGTAAAAGAAACATTAGAAGAAATGTGGCAAAAACCATTAAAATGCCGATTATGGGGAGGTACCGTTATATGGGGGGTATACCAAAACGTGGACCTATAATTACAATGTTTCGCCACCGGAGCTGGAACCCATTATGACCCACAAATACCAATTTTTAGACAATTCAGTGAAAAAATGTAGCAAAAACCATCAAAATACCGAATATCGGGAGGTACCGTTATATGGGGGCTATATCAAATCATGGACCATGCATGCAATGTTTCGCCACCGAAGCTGGAACCAATTATGACCAACAAATACCAGTTTTCGAACAAATCCCTGAAAAAATGTGGCAAAAATCATCAAATTACCGAATATCGGGAGGTACCGTTATATGGGGGCTATACCAAAACGTGGACCTATAATTACAATGTTCGCCACCGGAGCTGGAACCCATTATGACCAACAAATACCGATTTTCAGACAAATCCGTGAAAAAATGTGGTAAAAAAAACTGAAATACTAAATATCGGGAGGTACCTTTATATGGGGGCTATACCACAACGTGGACCTATACATGCAATGTTTTGCCACACGCTCAGGGACCCGCTATGACCTACAAATACCAATTTAAGACAAATCCGTAAAAAAATGTGGCATAAATCATCAAAATACCGAATATCGGGAGGTACCGTTATATGGGGACTATACCAAATTATGGACCCATACATGCAATGTTCCGCCACCGTAGCTGGAAACCATTATGACCCACAAATACCAATTTTTAGACAAATCGGTGAAAAAATGTGGTAAAAAAAAACTAAAATACTAAATATCGGGAGGTACCTTTATATGGGGGCTATACCACAACGTGGACCTATACATGCAATGTTTTGCCACACGCTCAGGGACCCGCTATGACCTACAAATACCAATTTTAAGACAAATCCGTGAAAAAATGTGGCATAAATCATCAAAATACCGAATATCGGGAGGTATCGTTATATGGGGACTATACCAGAACGTGGACCGATATATCTCATTTTCAATACCAACCATCCTAGACACAATGCAAATAGCTCTGCTAAATTTTGGAGCTCTACGTCAAATAATGTGGGCTGTATCGTGATTTCAACAGACAGACAGACAGACGGACATCGTTAAATCGACTTAGAATTTTATGCTGATTATGAATATATATACTTTATGGGGTCTAAAACGAATATTTAGGGATATTACAAACGGAATGAGAAAGTTAATATACCCTCCTTTCCAAGGTGGAGGGTATAAAAAATAAATAAAATCCGTTGAAAAATGCCACAATCATTATACCCTACAACCCTATGCATTGGGGGTATGATAAGTTTGAGGGCAAAAAGTACCTCGAAACATTGGCTCTTCATATAGGATTTTATATATGAATCTTCCTATTTTAGTTATTCCGCTTATAAGTCAAGAACCGCTGGACTGGTTTTGACAATTCTCCCCAATTTGGAATGGTCTCTTGGCGTAAAAGGATAAAATCTAATAAATAAATAAATTAGTTTGAGTACTATTCCAGTCATCTGTGATTCCTAGCACCCAAGCATCCTTCACTTGACGAAAATTAAATGTAGAAAAATGTCGAAAAAAATATTTGTAAGTATTACTCCTAAGATGCAATGTAAAACTTAAAACAAGTAAAAAAGGCTACAATAGTTCGGGGCCGACCATGTGATACCCTACAACATGGTAGAAGCCTCCTTATGTCCAAATCCATTTTGGAAGACTTTGCTTTTGAAATTATCTCATAGAGCACTGCCCTGATATTACCCTTAGATTTTTGACCACGGATATTTTCCCAATATTTACGCACTCCTTCGTGCTATTAGTGGTTATGGTCCATTTTGAAACTAAATATAATCCAATGGTCATCCAAAATTCTAGACTTCTTCCCTGTCCTTAACTCTCTTCTCAGGCAAAATTCCGTGTAGATTAGTTTCAATTGTGTGATCTGGAAATTTTTTCTGCTTTTGGTTCATTTGAACCTCTAAATATTTTGTGATCATCTCCAAATGCAAGAGGCCCCTCTGTATCTCCAAATTTAGACTCATCTATATGATTTGCTTGTCTACTGTATTTGGCTATATTCGTCAACGAAATCAGCATTAAATAGCCAGAAGTTCGCCTTTTGTGTATTTCGGATATCGCCTCTAGTTAATGCTGGCATTTTTTCACACAAAAGTAGTGGTCCATTCTACTCGCTGTCTTAAACTCTAACTTAGTGCAAGATTTCGTGTCCTTTGTTTTCTATTTGTGACCTTTATAACGGCTGCAAAATCAGGAAAATTTTTAGTTGTTGGTCCATTTCAACCCCTAAATATGTTGTGGACATCTTTGAAAACAATAGACTTACCTATTCTGAGCCTGAACCTACCCTTGTAAACATTTTCGTGAGGATCGGACGATAATTGCAATCTGTATATAAGCGCGACCTGTGTTGTAAGGTGAAAAAATATTAAAAAAAATTATAAGTCAAATTAAAAAAATCGCATGCGATAAAAATATGAAAAATTAAAAAAATGTCACAAAATACTACAAAATCTATATTAACATCATTATTGATACCTTTTATGCGATTTTTTTAGATTTTATTCTTTTATATCAGGAGGGCATTCTGAAAGGACAAAAATTGTCAAATCGGTCAGCCATTCTTGAGATATAAGCATTTTAGCTTACATCCCTCTCCTTTGTATATTCACATTATAAATATTTCGATATATACATCCAATATATTTACTATCGGCATCTACATAACGGTCGGAAATTACCTTCTCGCCTATTTGTGATTTCGCTGGGATTAAAAATATTCGCGGTTTAATGGAAAATTTGACTTTTATTTAACACAAATGTTATGGTCTATTTCACCCACTACATATTACCCGATGACCATCCAAATTGGAAGCCTTCTGCCCAGCTCTAACCCCATGCTATTTTCCGCGTTTTTCAGTTTTTGGTCCATTTCAACCCCTACATATTATGCGATCATCTCAAAAAGCAAATCGGTCCATAATTGCGACCTGTAGCGTGATTACAAATTAACATGGACAGTCGGACAGACAGACAGACAGACAGACAGACAGACAGACGGACGGACGGACGGACATACATAGCTAGATCGGTTCAGCTCAGCGAGATAGGAAGATCCATATATACTTTCCAATGTGAGAAACCAATATTTCGAGGTGTTACATAATTTTTTGCCCAATAAAACTTATAATACCCCCAACACATGGTGTTTTAGGGTATAAGTATCAGTCGGTTTTTTCCACAGATGTATGCCCCCTGCCCATGTCATGAACTTTTGTGGGTGACGAATCAGAAGACTGTGGACCGATATATTCCATATTGAGATAACCGCAATCAGGCAATCAGACTCTTTTTTCATATTTTATAAACGTTGCAATTATTCAAAATTTTGACCCGTTGTGGGCTAGGTACTAGAAAGAGTGGTCCGATCTATCCCAACTTCATATTACCTAAATCAGAGTTAATAGAGAGATTTTCTTCCACAGTATTATCTAAAATGTTGATCCTTTGTGGAGGAAATACTAGAAGGAGTGAACCGATATTGTCTATTTTAGCACCTTAGCTAGCTAGCACTGATACAAGTATTAGGACTTGCAAAGATTAAACGAAATCGAAGGATCCTTTCTCCTCCTATGAGTTAAATTGTTTTCTATATGAATTTGAAATATTGTGGAGCAGGTACTGAAAGGAATAATCAGACATTGCTCATATCTGAACTTGATCTAAGTTTGATAATAACGTTACGATATACAAAGTTTCGACTGAATCGAATACTCTTTTCGGGAGTTGTCGTGCACACCAGTCAGCCAGATAGACGAATATTTCTATATCGACTACAAATGTCCATAAAAGTACTGGGTTCAAAGAGAACGTTATTTCGATCAGGCAAATGTTGGCTCTATGAAATGATTTATACCCTCTGTAGCCATATGGCTGAGGATATAAAAAGGTCGAAAAAACGTTATTCATAAATGTGAATATTTATACCCTACACCACACAGTGTCTTTGTGCATTTGTTTGTTACATGGAGAAGGAAGCGATATAGTTACTTTTGAAGATCTTCATAGAATTACTTTCTAAGTCGATTTATGTATGTCAGTCCGTCCGTCCGTCTGTCCATTATCCAATTTCCAAATTTTCCAAACTATATTTGTTTGGGCAAGGATGTGCCCAATTGAAATTGGCAAGAATCGGTTGATTTTAGATATAGCTCCCATATACATCTCCAACCGATTTCGGGTTAAATGTGCACCACACGGCCAATATCAGTCCAAATGATCTGAATGTTAGCCCATCCGACCAAATTCAGTCTAGAAGCAAGTACATCATATTTGGATACAATTGGTTCAGGTATAGCTATAGCTCCGATAGATATGTTTTATCTGATTTGTTTTAAGTCCCTCACATAAGTTAAATTATTTTCCCTCACATACGTAGTTGCAATCCACAAGAATAATATTTAATACCGTGCATCAGATACTGCTCGAAAATACCTCAACCAAATTTTACCGATTTCACGATTATCCCTCAACATATATATATTGTCAGACAAAATTGAATAGAATTTTTCATTTTCAATAGAATTTTACAATTTGGTGAAACTCAGTCCGGTATATCAATTGCTACAATAAATATTTGTTGTTGCAAAATGGTCCGGCTTAACCCCTTTATTGTTGTTTTTATAAAAACAACGTTTGTTTATTAGTGGAGAACGATGGTAATGTTTACTAGGGGGGGTAAGGTAGGGAATACCTAGGTTTCGGAAAGAGCCACCAATCCTCATCAGTTTTCTTGTTTTTTGTATGGGATATTCTCCCCAGGAGTTATTTTAAAAATAACTCCTATGACAATCTTTATCGAAGTCATATCATGAACTGTACATCAATATTATTGGGTACATAGTTGATGTGATCTACTTCACATAAATTCCCAATATAAACTTTTTTTTACGGAAGGTCTTCTAAATACGCGTAGAAGAGCTCCCGCCCGATTTTTGATCTTTCCTTACTGGTTTGTAATCATTTCTTGACCTTCAATCTTGTTAATTTAACGTTCTAATTTGAGTAACACGCTACACAACCATAAATTAAAAGCCAGTCGCCCAATCTTTATGAATTTAATTAAAAAATATGAAGCTAAGAATTTTAGTTACATTTTCTAACCAAAATATACTTCCTATTTAAGATTACACCCTCTTATTAAAGCAGTTACAATAAAATAAAAACCAAAAAAATCGACATTTGCAATTAAATATTAACGAAATAACGTTTCATTTTTCACACCACTAAAAGCCAGTAATGGTTGCTTCAACCCAAGGAATTGTGTAAATAATGGCCTCACATTTGTGCGGGGAGAGCGAAAAAGAGAATCCCCTCCCCCCGTGCAATATTTGCAACTTGAGTACACATGTAATGCCAATGGCTGGCTATTCATTAACGCCACAACTGTTGAACTGTGGCCGGATTGTATCAAAAGTTCACTTGGTGTTATTTGGCCCGACCGACGCTGGGGTTGTATGCCACGTTACGTTACGTACAATACTCTTTCATTTCAATTAACTATTATTATTTATGTTATTTTTCATATTGTCCGTTTGTATTACAATAAGCGTTATGAATTAAGGAGAGTACGGTTTATTCTTAATGTGTATTTGGGTGGAGAAATTTTAAATTTTTTTTTCGGTTTTTATACCCTCCACCATACTATGGAGGGTATATTAATTTTGTCATTCCGTTTGTAACTCCTCGAAATATTCATGTCAGACCCAACAAAGTATATATATTCTTGATCAGCGTAAAATTCTAAGACGAATTCATGTCCGTCTGTCTGTCTGTGTGTCTGTCTGTCTGTCTGTCCGTCTGTCTGTCTGTCTGTCTGTTGTAATCACGCTATCTTTCAAACAAGTTGAGATAGAAGGCTAAAATTTTGCACACATGTATTTTTTCCCAGTAGGCAGGTTAAGTTCGTAAATGGGCCATGTAGGTCCAAGTTATCATATAGCCCCCATATAACGGTACCTCCCGATATTCGGTATTTTGATGATTTTAGCGACATTATTCACCGGAATTATTTCAAATTTGGCATTTGAAGTTTGCAATGGATGCTACAGCCTAAGACAGAAAATTATCTTTGCAGGTCCACGTCTTCCTGTAGCCCCCATATAACGGTACCCCCCGATATTCGGTATTTTGATGATTTTAGCGACATTGTTTACCGGAATTGTTTCAAATTTGGTATTTGAAGTTCGTAATGGATACTTCATCCAAAGTCAAAGAATGCGCCATGTAGGTCCACGTCTTCATATAGCCCCCATATAACGGTACCCCCCCAATATTCAGTATTTTAATGATTTTAGCGACGTTATTTACAGGGATTGTTTCAAATTTCGTATGTGAAGTTCGTAATGGATACTTCAGCCCATGCCAGAAAATTGTCTGTGCAGGTCCACGTCTTCGTATAGCCCCCATATAACGGTACCACCCATATTCGGTATTTTGACGATTTTAGCTACATTATAAACAGATTTTTCTTCAAGTTTCGCATTTAAATATTGTAATAATTTATGACAAAAGTTGCCTATGCAGGCCCACGTCGTCGTATAAGCATTCGGTATTTTTAAGATTTTAACAGAATTTTTGTACCAAATGGTGGAGGGTATTAAAAGTTCGGCCCGGCCGAACTTACAGCTTTTTTACTTGTTTTTTATAAATTATTGAAAATTATAAAAAAATTTTGTTTCCAGAAAACTTACAGAAATACTTAGATTTTTAATTTAACTAATGAAAATTGTATTAGGTTTTTATTTCAATTCTTATTAAATTAATTTGCCATCCACCCTAATATACACTTGTGCAATATCGTATTACACATTGTATAATATTATGCGTATTTATATATTTTTTTCCATATCTCAGTGGATTGAAAGGGCTTAACACCAGCTCATGTTTCATTCATGCTACAGATTTCATATTCTCTTTCACGTGAAGTGTAAAAAAAATCATTTCGTTAACAGTGAGTCCGATGAGTGTGATTCAGCTGTGAATTCAAAACTGATAAGAAAAGAAGCGAGAATTGATGATAACCTACTGACCACTCTGTGTATTTACCAGATGTGCTTCGAATGCGATAAGAGTTTAATTTTTTTTGGAGGTATTCCTGGGCTATACAATGTCTAATATCGAATACCTCATTATCGAATGTAATTGTGGTTTTGACTGTGGACAGACAGACGTAAAGGAATAAATTGACTTAAAAAATAATTCCGTGGAGATCAATATGAGAAATTCAAGACACTTTTGATCTGCACCACAACGAGGGCGTAATTGTATGCAACCTAAAACTTGGAGAAATTTTTCACCGCCAATAAAAATATTGGGATGCACAAAATTTAAGGAAAATATTTTTTTTTTTTAATAATTGTTAATCGTAGTTTTAACCTTTTCTAGCGAAGGTACAAGAAGCAAGAACGATAAATTCCATATTCACACCAGATGTCTGGCTGACAAAAATATTTAAAAATGACAAGTTTAAATGAAAATGTTGACTTGTTTTGCAAGTTAAGAAAGATATCAGTAGTCGGATTATGACGCTTTTGGGGGAGGTACCAGAGGCGGTAGTACCAAGTTTGGATCAAATAGGATATTCCCTTCGAGTGTTATCGTGCGCAGCAGCCATCCAGACAGGCAGAAAAAAACCAATAACTCACTGACTAACTGACCTAGATTCAATTTTGCTCGACGGTCGGTCTTTGATGTAGTCGTGTAATAAGGCATGCCTTTTGAAAATTTCTACTAAAAAGATACGGAAAATATTAAAATGTACTTAAAATTGAATAATTTGTATTGGACAAAAGAAAATAGCTAGAATTGTGAAATTTGGAATGAGGGTCACTGATGGAGTGCAGGATAGATATATTAAAGAGATTTTTAAAATTCGAACTTTAAGGTTACGAAAAGTTCAAAAATGGTACTAAACGTCTAACGTATTATGTGAATGGATAGAGCTAAAAACTTGAAATTTGGTACAAAAATCAGGGTGGTGCAACCTGTACTAAAAGGATTACATTTTCTGGAAACCTCAAAGTTGATACTGGTATCTGGAAATGAGATTTGGGAGGTGGGTTTGAAAATGTGCGCAATAAATACACGAAAAGTACTAACTTTTACTACATTTAGTCCAATTTGGTATTAGATGAACAGAACAGGGTCCCTGTTCATGTATAGCCTGGTCATATGGAGGTGGTTTCGAAAATGTTTGCTATAAGTTTGAAAAATACTAAATAGTACCACTCGTATATTTGCTATTGGGTAAAGAGATAGATATACAATTCTGAAATTTAATAATAATAAAATATTGATTACCTCTGGTATTCGTGTTTGAGATTTGGTAGTGGTTTGGAAGTGTGTCCTATACAGAGAGAGATTAAAAAACTGCAACCAATTTCAGACTGATATTATTTCTAAACCACTTGTCCGAAAGCTGTTAAAATTATTATTTTATTGGCCGTTTGAAGGCCATAATTCGTGCCAAAGGTGACCAATACGAAGAAATCTAAACTTATTATAAAATTTTCATGCTATTTCCGACATAATTTGCTTTCATTCAATGAAATTTAAACAAAAATGTAAAAGTTATGACGTTTCAGTTTATTGCAGTTTTTTTCTCTCACCCTGTATTTTTACGAAATGTACTAAATAGTACTAGATTTAAGATTTTGTGGCGGGAAAGGGCTGGAATCCTGAAATCGGATATGGATGTCACTGTTTGTGTCTGTGGTTGTAGGAGCTGGTTTGGGATATACGTACTATAATTGTACTAAATGGTACAAAATGTGATAAAATGGGAACTTAAAGAGCTGAAATTCTCAAATTGGGTTCTGTGTTCTCTCTTGGTATCTGGAATTGAGAGGCGGTTTTGTACATGAGTTTTATAATTATTCGAAAGAAAAAAAAACAAAATGGTTCTAATTTAGGATCACTGTTGAGGTCTAGGATGGAGGGATGTAGATTCTTTTGGATATGATTACTAAATGTTACTAAATTTATTATTGGGTGAGAGGATAGCATTACATAATGCCTACTTGCAGGACTCTCCAAAGGACACAACACATATCTGTCTCATCTCGGCCACTGTATAAAAACATTGTTGAATTTCAATATAGCAAATAGAATGCCGTTATCATTTTGACGTTATGCGAATACCTTGTTGTTAAACATTATCATCTGAAAACAATTAAAAAGTAAAGGATTAAGCAAACTAATTAGTGCAGCAAATTGTATAATCTATTAAAAAACAAAAAAAAAAATAATAAAAATATTAATTTCACAAAGAATGAATTCGGTAATCTTAGCCTTCAATAAATTAAGGATTACAGAATTGTGAAATAATATGAAATGTGGATTGGAGATTGCAAAAATAAGTAAAAATTAAAATATGAATATATTCAGTTTTTGTAAATAAATTAATAATAATTGGTTGTATGATTTTTGGATTAGTTTGAAATTCATTTAAAAAATAGAGAACAAAAATTTTTATTGAATAGAAAATAAAATAAAAATTATTACAATTTTATTCAGCGGTTGCTATAGATAGAAAGAAAGATAGATAGATAGACAGATAGATAGATAGATAGATAGATAGATAGATAGATAGATAGATAGATAGATAGATAGATAGATAGATAGATAGATAGATAGATAGATAGATAGATAGATAGATTATACGATGCTCTCAAGAAATTTTTGGCAATTTTGATAGTTCTGATTTACATTAGGCAATAATAATGACCCAAGTATAATTTTATGGGTAAGAAACGTGAATAAAATGGAGACCTCTCACATCTCACAATCCTATCGAACCTATAATTGCCAAATGTGATTTTAGAACATATTTCAATATTTTTAGAATTTTTTGTTCAATTTTAATTTGATATGAAATAAAATTAAGTAGTTTGTATCCTCCAATCATTTCTACTTAAAATTAAACAATACTTTATGAAAATGTAATTTTTTAATACATATAACTTATCCTTTCAAAATTATCCTGCGAAACGAATAAAAGAGAACATCAAAAAATATCCCTACTGACTTAAAATATGGCAAGAATTGCTACGTGATTTAAGTCGATAAAAAATCTTATTTAAAAAAATCGGACACGAACAAATGACGTGATTCGAATGTTTTAATGGTTTCCGTTGCATTAGCAATGGCGCCAATTGGTTGCGCCGACTTCACCGTTAGCTAATGGTGGCAATGATCAAAGATTGCAAGGCCAATAAGTACTTGTTCAATAACACAGACAGATTCCTCATTTATTTTCTTTGGACATTTCTGTGATTTTAGCACTTACTTTCAAGTTATTACATTTCTGGTTAATGAAGTGCAACGAGGTATTTTTTTCTAAATTATGAGTTATTAGAAAATTATGTATTGTTAGGACAACAAAAAGTTTTCATGAACTGTGGAAAATTATCTCACATAATCCCCCATCAAAAATTAAAATATAATATAGATCAACTATCTCCAGTCTTGGTGCGAAGACGTGTGATAGGCTGAGCTTTTCGAAATTCGTACTAAAAGGGCACGAAAAGTACTAAAATGTACCAAAAATTGATTAATTTTTATTGGGCAAACGGAATGAGCTAGAATTTTGAATGATAGTCACCAATGAAATGCACGATAGATGTACCAAAGGGGTTTTGGAAAATCAAACTTTAAGGTTACGAAAATTTCTAAAATGATATTAAGCTTCTAAAATGGTGCCATTTGGTATTATGCGAACGGATAGAAATATAACCCTAAAATTTGGTGTGGGAATCAAGGTTGGAAAATATATTTTATATATGAAGGTGGTTAGTGTGCGAACTGTAAATGAATCTGGAATTTTGGATTGGAGTCCCTGTAGGTAGTAGGTTTTTTATAAAAAGGTGGTTTTGGAAATGAGTACTACAGAGTACTACACGAAAAGTACTAAATAATGCTTTATTTGGTACAATTTGGTATTGGGTGAAGAGATACAGCTTGAAATCTGAAATTTGATGTTAGAGTCACTGTTTATGTATTGCCTGGACATATAGAGCTGGTTTGAAAAATGTGTACTATAATTGTACGATAAGTATTAAATAGTACTAAATTTGGTATTGTGTGAAGGGATAGAGCTGAAATTCTGATATTTGAAATTCAGGTTACTGATGGTACCAGTTTTTAACACTTTTGGTTTCTAGGATTAGGTATATTAGAGGTGGTCAATTTTTAGTGAAACCAGTAAGGAAAGGTCAAAAGTCGGGCGGAATATGAAAAAATCTATTCAATTTGAACTGATATTACATATATATATATAGTGAGCAGTAACCATAAAATGGGATGAAGATGTACATCGAAGCTACATAAAAATCTGAACCGATCTCGATAAAATTTGATACAAAAATTTTCGAGGAGTATCTGATGCCCGGTATAAAATATCACTGTTGTGGAGTGTATACAACGCATGTGAAGGACTTTTAAACCAAATCGTATTGAACATATAAACAGGATGAGCTAAAAAAACTGCAACAAAGTTAAACACCATAATTTTTATTCGTTTTTTAATTTTATTGAATGATAGCAAAAAATTACGGAAATAGCATCAAATATTAGAATAAGTTTAGATTTGTTCGAACTGGTCACCTTCGGCATTAATTATGGCCTCGAACGGCCAATGAAACCGTCACACGCTGCCCGAATGTTGTTCTGCGGTATTTTGGTCCGTTCCCGACGGAACGCTTGCTTGAGGTGATGGACACTTTCTTATTTTTTAGTGCCAAACTTGCATTCCAAAATACTCCACACACAATAGTTCAACCAATTGGTATCCGGAGATTTTGGTGGCCATTATGCGCTGAAAATGAAGAGCCATTCTGTAACTATTCTTTGGTGGTGCGTGCTGAGTGCGATGTAGTTGAGTCCTGTTGGAATGTCTAAGTTCTGCGGCCAAAATCTTTGCGTGCCCAAAGCTTTAATACACCCTCCAGAATATTTTCGCGATAATAGTCTCCATTTATTCTGATGCCACGGTCGAAGGAGACTTTCGGCTGTTATGGCGGCCCACTCCATCACCATGGCCGGCGTTTGAGTTCTGGTGCCCAACCGAAGGTGTACATTTTCAGCTGACCTCTTTGGTAAGTAAATACGGCCAAACGAAGCAACTCTTTAGCTCTTTTGAGTCTATTTTCTTTTTGTTGGGGTGTACGTTCTTGCACTTTTTGGAATTTCAATGGCTTTAACCCAAGCTCAGTTTTCATTTTTTGGCCACTGCAACGCGGGTTTCGATCAAGTCGCTTGTTTACTTTTCGAACCCTTTCTGCTGATGTTGCTGTTTTCTTCCGTCCACTTCTTTGACGTCGGGCTACGCTGCCAGTATCACGGTAACGAGCGATGGTACGAGACACAAAAGATTTATTCACATTTAAATGCTGGAGTGCTCTGACGATAGCCATTTATGGTTTTGAAGCCAGATATAAAGAAATCACACTATCACGCTTGAATTCCATCACGAATAACTTTTTTCCTGGAAAATTCTCACCAAAATGCTTTTGTACGCTTGTAAACAATATAATGAGCTGTCACTGGAATAATTTTAAGTGCTGTGGGACTAGTGGCTTAAAAATGACAGTTGTCTGAAGTTTGTTGCTGTTTTTTCATCTCACCCTGTATGGTGAGCAATAACCACAAAATCGGATGGAGATGTATATCGAAGATACATAAAATTCTGAACCGATCTCGATAACATTTGATTGAACTATTTTCGAGCAGTATCTGATGCCCGGTATAAAATATCATTGTTGTGGAGTGCATATTACGTATGTGAGGGACTTTAAAACCAAATCGGATGGAAATATATATGGGAGCTATAGCTATATCTGAACCGATTTTTGATAATAAATCGGATAATAGATGCGACTTGCACTAGCAAATATATATCCTAGAATAGACCCCATATAAATTCACGTTCTGAACCAATTCGGTGTGGAGGGATAAATTCTAAGTGGAGTTGTTGCTATTAGGTCAGCAAGAGGAAACTTACATTTGCAGACCAATTTTAATGTTTCAATGGTCTTTATAAATATGGGTTTATATTAGAACCATTGATTCTCGGGATCTCTTTGTGTATGGTAAAAGTTGTTTATATGCATTAAAAAGGTTTGCTTTGAGAACCCTTTTTTTATTCAAAGACTAAAAATGAAATATTATGTAGAACATATCTTTCGTTGACACTTTTCTCAAATAATCCTCGTACCTAAATGCATATGAATTTCAAGAAATCTTAATCCGAAAACTATTTTTCTGCCTTAGTTTTGATGCTGTATTTATTTCGAAAACTACGAAATGACTGTTTCAATAGGATTTCTACCATTTGATAATGCTGAAAAATTACCAAAGTTATATCTATGAGTTCCTTAATAAAGAGTTTCTTTAACATGTATCTTAATATTTTCACACTCGCATACCATGCATTTAATAAAAAATATATATTTTATGAGGAAATTTATTATTTCGTTTTTTTTTTTCAATTTGGGGTTTTGTCGATTGCTCACTTTCATAAGAACCCTTAAGTGTTCGGCAAATTTTTTTACGATAGCAATTTGTGGCTTTTCAGCATTGTTTTATGTGTTCCCTGTATTGTTGAAGAAAAAAAAGCTGGCCATCTATCTAAGAAAAACCAAAAAAGTAACAAACCGAAATAAAGCCCTCAACCAAGTAAAATGAGTCTGGGCACCCTCTCGCATAGGAAATGGAACATTTTCCGCCTTTTCGGGGGCTTTTCTAGTAATACATTACAATTGCCATGGATTTGGCTAAGATATTCTACAATAGTCTGCCATTGAGTATTAGCGTTTGGCTTTCAAATGTTTCCGTAGCCTTTAGCATGGTTTGTCTCGGTGTTCTTTGTCTGAACAAAGGTGTGTAATACAAATTTGTGGGGGATTTCCTTTTTGTGTGGGGCTTCTTCTGGTATTGCGTAGTAAACGTATAAAGCCATTGTCTGACAAAAAGTGAAACTCCAAAAAATAACAATTGCCACTAGTGGAATAATAAAAATTGCAATAAAATGTAATTTTAAATAAATTTTATAAATGACGTTGAGGTAAGGTGTGGTTTACCGTTTATTTTTGTGTAGAAATTTATGGTTAAAGAATACATTTAGCGTGAAGACAAGTGAAAGTGAATTTTTCAAAGAACTTTAGTCGAAAAATATGTATATTTTCTTATGAATAGAAAACTTTATATTCACAAGACACTATAACGAAATTATTTTCAATGGTTCATCTGTAGAAATGAGTTTTTCTATAGGCCTTTAAAACCAATAATTTAAATAATCCAACGGCTCTGGGTATATAGAAAACGTATGGATGAATGCCAAACACAACACCGTTTTATTTACCCTACAACACTATTTAGATCGACTCAGCTCGGGAGATATTAAGATTCCTATGTCTTGGACCAATATTTAAAGGTCTTACATAATTTTTAGCCCGATCCTCACAAAATTTTATATGGAGCTGGGGTTAAGGTAAGAACACAGGGTGAGATAAAAAAAGCTGCAACAAAGTCGAACGCCATAATTTTTACATTTTTTGGAACAGTCTTGGCTGATTTGTTCGGGATACCATTGTATTTTTTTGTTGCAAAATGGTCAGGCTTAATTCCTTTATTGTTGTTTTTATAAAAACAAAGTTTGTTTATGAGGTTTGGAAATGAAGCGAGGAACCTCAATTTGTAACCATTCTTGGTTGGCGCGTGCTGAGTGTGATGGCGCTGAGTCCTTTTGGAATGTCCAAGGTCTGCGGCCAAATGTTAGCGTCCCCAGGTTTTAATACACCCTCCAGAATATTTTCGCGATAATATTCGGAATTCATTCTGATGCCAATCAGGAGAAAACCAAATTCGACAATTCACCACTTTCTCTAGAGATCACATTTATAAACCAATCAACACAGAATTTCTAATTGGACTAGAGTTTAGGACTGGGCAGAAGCCTTCCTATTTGGATAGATATCGAATAATATTAAGCGGGAGAAATAGACCATAACTTATATGCAAACAAAATACCGACATCCTGTTAATCCGCGAATAATTTTAATTCCAGATATCCAAAATATCGCATATATAGCAAAATATATACAGTCTCATATATCACAGTTAGACCATCTATAATTCAAGAACAGGTGGCTAACCAATTCAGAATGGTTTTAAGGTTTCCGAGCCAGCGCTTATATGCTCTTCTAACCAGGTCCATGAAACTTGCCCGATATGTGCCCTAAAACCTCCCAACCAAACACAATATACTCGAATACATACAATCAGGCATCAGTCGGATCACTCCGAGCCGACGGCGCGAATACTTTCAAGTGTGTAACGTGGTTTGCTCATAGGCCGAGGTAGGATCAGCTGTAACCAGGATCTCCATAAGGACCCAATAAATAAGAAGAGTAGATTTCTCCCTTTCCGGGGGTTAGGAATCGGGTGATTATAAATTTTGAATACTAAACTATTCGTGTTGAAATACAATAAGATAGATATAGATGGCGAATGGACTTCGGAAATGTTCGGGAATTCGAAGTAGTATTGTTTAATTGATCATCGGGAATTCGACTTTTACAATGTCTCGTAGGCAAGAAGACGAACGACTCGTGGAAAATCGGGAACTATGATGTCGGGCTGTTCACGATTGGCACTCGGTAGTGTAAGTAGCCGACGATTCGAAGGTAAACGTGTCTGACCTTCGGATGTTGAGAAGTGAGGAAGATCAGGAATTATATGTTTGTGTTCGGGTGACACTAGCGTTTGGGAACTTGTGGTTGTCGTTTTTCGACGGTTTGAATGTTATCAAGAATTACAATTATTGTGTCCGGGTCACACTGTCGTTCGGAAATGTTGACGATTTGAAGGTAATCGAGAACTTTTTGTCGTCGGTTGTCGACGAGTTTAATGTTATCAAGAACTACTAGGTTGGTGCTCTTTGTGAAGTCGGCGTCCGGGATGTTGACGATTTGCAGGTAACCTGGGATGTTGATGTGCAAGTCTTCGGAGGCGGATTGGTATAATCGATACTCGAGGATACTCGGGAGCAGCTGCATAGGTCTTCGTAGGCGGATTGAGATTCGTTCTGCTTTGGCAGCTCACTTTAGACGAGCCCGTTGCCCGACGTATAGGCCTTCGCAGATGGATAGGGAGTCGATCGGGTTCGGCCGCTCGCTGAAGGTAAGTTCGACAACTGATGTCTAGGCCTATGTAGTGGATCGACCATTTCACTGTGTTCGGGTTTAGTTATTCGGTTCGGGTTTAGTTATTCGGGTCGTCTACAATAGCTAATCCACCAATGTTGCACTATGATATGATGAACAGCGAGCCAAAACTCTTACGGAACAGTGAGCCGAAGCTTCTGTGGAACACCGAACCGAAACCGAAGCCCCTGTGTAAATGAATTACCGGCCACTCAACTTAATGAAAGCCAGTATTTGAAAAGGTATTCCCACCTAACGTTTTTGTTAGTCGGAAGACGGCCAATGATTCTGAAATCACTAGCTACCCTTTTGCAAACCCCCTGCAGTAGCAAGCCTGTTTCATCGTATTCCAACCCGACCCTACCAAGTCAATGAGAATTATTCGGCTTATCCGGTAACCGGCATACAACCGAAAATTGATACGTGACCATCGAATGCTGGGATGGTGGGTTCATGCTGCTATCGTCGCATGTTCTTGTAGTCCTGCTATGGCTGTTGTTGTTACAATTAATGCATTGGGTGTGGTTGTATGTGGTGACCAAAGTTTGTGATGAAATCATCATATTAGAGGTGGAGGTCAATTTATTCATTTACCGGCGAACCAACGACAAACCTAATTATTCCGAGCTAAGAGCTCTTAACCGACATATTTTCATGCCAACTACAGCCCAATGTAATTCAAATCCGACTTCAGCTTGAATACTTTCTAGTCAAGAGTAAACCATGCGGGTGTCTCCGAGCCGACGTTATTCTGAATACATTAAAACCTGAGGTGTTTGCAATTTGAACACGTTTCAGCCGATAACTGTGAATTCCAAAAAAGCCAAATGCCAATAAAATTGACTTTTTTCCTACAATCATCAAAAATATGAAACATTTTTAAAATTACTAAAACTCGAAAATTGAATATCGATTCCAACCACTTGGGGATGTTTTATATTTAATGTCCAATTGTCCAAAAGGTCTTCTTCTATTGCGTTAATAATGTTGCAATTTTCAACTTTCCAAGTGATTTGTTCAATTCATTGTCGATGTTGTTGTTTGTACTATTGTCCACACATAATAAATTTTATGTCCATCACATACAAATCGAATAAAAATGTTTCTTTTTATTAATACACCCAGAAGAAAATTTTATTTTTTTAAACGTAATGGGTTCGAAATACATCAGAAGACAATATCATTTCAACACATAAGATATATGAAACCTAGAAAGTTATATATGTTCGTTTCTATTTCAAGACAATCTTTATTGTCGGAATTTTATAGTGAAAAAGAAAAATTATTCCTATCGATCTTTTGAACTTCGACTACAAACTGAGTTCGAATCAAGTTCTACTAGCAATTTTTTTACAGCAAAGGTTGATGTGTTTTTTCTCTTTGTGTAGTTGAGAAAAAAACAAAAAAAGGCATCATAAACCAACCATATCTTCCACCTCTGTATCAAGCCATATATTCCTTTTCTCTTTCTCTCTCTCCTGAATCAAATGGATATTGTAGTCGGTCGTATCAATAAGGTTATTATTGCCTTTGTTGGCTGAAGTGGACACAAAAGTTGTTCAGCTTGAAGTTTTTCCTCTTGCCATTACATTGAAACGAAATTATGTTTGTTTCTTTTTCCATTATTTTGTCGTTTTCTACAAAAGTTGAAGAAAATATTTTCAGTTGAAGGTTTATTTATTACATTCAATTCGTTGTAGTTTGTAAACTCAATATTGCCAAACATACAATTCAAAGTGAGTCGATCGGGTTCGGCCGCTCGCTGAAGGTAAGTTCGACAACTGATGTCTAGGCCTATGTAGTGGATCGACCATTTCACTGTGTTCGGGTTTAGTTATTCGGTTCGGGTTTAGTTATTCGGGTCGTCTACAATAGCTAATCCACCAATGTTGCACTATGATATGATGAACAGCGAGCCAAAACTCTTACGGAACAGTGAGCCGAAGCTTCTGTGGAACACCGAACCGAAACCGAAGCCCCTGTGTAAATGAATTACCGGCCACTCAACTTAATGAAAGCCAGTATTTGAAAAGGTATTCCCACCTAACGTTTTTGTTAGTCGGAAGACGGCCAATGATTCTGAAATCACTAGCTACCCTTTTGCAAACCCCCTGCAGTAGCAAGCCTGTTTCATCGTATTCCAACCCGACCCTACCAAGTCAATGAGAATTATTCGGCTTATCCGGTAACCGGCATACAACCGAAAATTGATACGTGACCATCGAATGCTGGGATGGTGGGTTCATGCTGCTATCGTCGCATGTTCTTGTAGTCCTGCTATGGCTGTTGTTGTTACAATTAATGCATTGGGTGTGGTTGTATGTGGTGACCAAAGTTTGTGATGAAATCATCATATTAGAGGTGGAGGTCAATTTATTCATTTACCGGCGAACCAACGACAAACCTAATTATTCCGAGCTAAGAGCTCTTAACCGACATATTTTCATGCCAACTACAGCCCAATGTAATTCAAATCCGACTTCAGCTTGAATACTTTCTAGTCAAGAGTAAACCATGCGGGTGTCTCCGAGCCGACGTTATTCTGAATACATTAAAACCTGAGGTGTTTGCAATTTGAACACGTTTCAGCCGATAACTGTGAATTCCAAAAAAGCCAAATGCCAATAAAATTGACTTTTTTCCTACAATCATCAAAAATATGAAACATTTTTAAAATTACTAAAACTCGAAAATTGAATATCGATTCCAACCACTTGGGGATGTTTTATATTTAATGTCCAATTGTCCAAAAGGTCTTCTTCTATTGCGTTAATAATGTTGCAATTTTCAACTTTCCAAGTGATTTGTTCAATTCATTGTCGATGTTGTTGTTTGTACTATTGTCCACACATAATAAATTTTATGTCCATCACATACAAATCGAATAAAAATGTTTCTTTTTATTAATACACCCAGAAGAAAATTTTATTTTTTTAAACGTAATGGGTTCGAAATACATCAGAAGACAATATCATTTCAACACATAAGATATATGAAACCTAGAAAGTTATATATGTTCGTTTCTATTTCAAGACAATCTTTATTGTCGGAATTTTATAGTGAAAAAGAAAAATTATTCCTATCGATCTTTTGAACTTCGACTACAAACTGAGTTCGAATCAAGTTCTACTAGCAATTTTTTTACAGCAAAGGTTGATGTGTTTTTTCTCTTTGTGTAGTTGAGAAAAAAACAAAAAAAGGCATCATAAACCAACCATATCTTCCACCTCTGTATCAAGCCATATATTCCTTTTCTCTTTCTCTCTCTCCTGAATCAAATGGATATTGTAGTCGGTCGTATCAATAAGGTTATTATTGCCTTTGTTGGCTGAAGTGGACACAAAAGTTGTTCAGCTTGAAGTTTTTCCTCTTGCCATTACATTGAAACGAAATTATGTTTGTTTCTTTTTCCATTATTTTGTCGTTTTCTACAAAAGTTGAAGAAAATATTTTCAGTTGAAGGTTTATTTATTACATTCAATTCGTTGTAGTTTGTAAACTCAATATTGCCAAACATACAATTCAATTGAGCGAAAGTATGTAGTTGGATTTACAATAGCAACAGCAAAGGTAATATTTGGGAATCAATGTGCGTGATTGGGAGTCATTAGATGTGATTCATATATTTAAGTACGAACAATGTGTGATTAGGTGATAAGAAATTTTCAAAAGTTGTTAGAGAATTTTTCAAAGTTGAGAGAACTCTCAAGGTATTATAAAGTTAGAAGATCTATTACCGGTTTTCTATAGATGGGAGACCACATATAGCTCCGCTATGTATATAAAATATCATATTGATCTCCTAAAGCTTGAAAACATCTAATCGGCCTTATATGAACAGAACACCTCCTTTTTGTTTTGATGGAATCCTGCGGACATTGTATATACAAAAGACCTACTTACAAAGAGCCTTATATTGGTCTTCTGAAGACAGAAGACATCTTAAAGAAAGCCTCCACGGCCTTCAATAGAAGGAAAACCTCCTGTTTGTCTTTTATATAAACAGACGTCCTATAAGTCTTGTATACCTTTAGTTGGTATTGTATACAAAGAATACCCTCAATCTGTCTCTCATTGACAGAGGATCTCATATTGAATTTCTATTGGTCTTTTATTGACTGAAAACCTACAATGGGTCTTCTGCAAACAGACCTTCTATCGGTCTTCCATACATGGAATACCTCCTATCGACCTTCCATACATGGAAGACCTTCCACCGGTCTTATGTACATGGAAGACCTCCCACAGGTCTTCTACACATATAAGGCTTCCCACCGGTCTTCTATACATAGAAAACCTCCCACCAGTCTTCAATATATAGAAGACATCCCACCCGTCTTCTAGAGAGCGAGAGAGAAGAGGACCTCCTATCTGTATTCTATAGGCAGAAGACCTCCTATCGGTATTCTACAGACAGAAGACCTAACGGTCTTCTATAGATAGAAGACCTCTTGCCGGTCTTCTATAGACAAAAACCTCCTATTGGTCTTCAATGGACAGAAGATATCCAATCGGACTTCTATAGACAGAATACCTCCTATCGATCTTCTATAGATAGAAGACCTTCAATCGGTCTTTCTTAGACAGAAGACCTCTTATCAGTCTTCTATAGACAGAAACCTTCTAACGGTCTTCTATAGACAGAAACCTCCTTACGGTCTTCTATAGACAGAAGTCCTTCTTTCGGTCTTCTATAGACAGAAGACTTTCTATCGGTCTTCTATAGACAGAAGACCTCCTATAGGTCCTCTATAGACAGAAGACCTCCTATCGGCCTTCTATAAACAGAAGACCTCCAATCGGTCTTTATACACAGAAGACCTTCTATCGGTCCTCTATAGACAGAAGACCTCCTATCGGCCTTCTATAAACAGAAGACCTCCAATCGGTCTTCTATAGACAGAACACTTCCTAACGGTCTTCTATAGACAGAAGACCTCCTATCGGCCTTCTATAGACAAAAGACCTCATATCGGTCTTTTATATACAGAAAACCTCCTAACGGTCTTCTATAGACCGAAGACATCTTAACGGTGTTCTATAGACAGAAGACATTCTAACGGTTTTCTATAGACACAAGACCTCCTATCGGTCTTCTATAGACAGCAGACCTCCTATCGGTCTTCTATAGACAAAAACCTCCTATCGGCCTTCTATGGACATAAGACCCCCAATGCAATGGATAGAACACCTTTAAATTATTATTAAAAAATTCGGTCCTCTTTATATAGAAGACCTTATGTCCGTCTTTTATAGATAGAAAACGTCATATCGGTCTTCTATTGATGGAGGACTTTATATCAGTCCTCATATCGGTCTTCTATACACAAATAGCTCCTACCGGTCTTTTATCTATAGAATACCTCCTATCGGGCTTCTATTCATAGAAGATATCCTATAGGACTTCTGTACATATATAGAAAACTTTCTACTGCTCTGCTCTATAAACAGAAGACTTTTTGACTGTCGAAATTACATGGGTCTCTTGGATTTTCTCTCCAAGGAGAGGATCTACTGGCTGCGACCATGCCTTGCAACTTCTCATAAAATATTCTTCAAACGTCATAACATACACGGCGAAATTTTGTTATTCCAAAAAACTTTTCGGTAATTGTTCTCCTCATATCTCCATCCTTTCTCTTAAAGCATGTGTGTTCGATCATCACAATCAACTCCACAGCTCGGTTCAATTAAATCCCATCAATGGTTAAAATAAAGAAAGCCATGAATCATGGCAGAACACAATAAACTATTTATAGCCTTCACAATAGAGCGTGTATTGGACGTTCGACTTCATTCCATAGTTTCACATTCGTTGAAATACCACCAAAAAAGAAAAATTATGGCTTGCATTTAATCTTCGAATAACCTCGTTGTTACTCCTTGGGCACATTTGGGAATTTCGATAGTATTTTATGTTGCTGCTTTTATGCGTTTACATAAGAAGTTGGTTAATTGTAGTACAGCCATTGCCAATCGATGGCAATTAGTTTTTGGGTTGTGCGATGGTGTGATTTCGATACTTTGTTGCAAATCCATTTTTTGTATTAGTTTAAAAAGGAGTGGTGTGGGAGAGTATACCAAATTATCAAGGTCAATAATAAGTTATTGTGAATACGGACCCATGTTCTGAAATTAATTCCATGTTATTCCATAGATTAAGGCTTGATATATGAAGGTGGTTCTGAAAATGTGTACTAAGTATGGGAACTGAAATTATGCGAAATTAATACTAAATTTAGAGCAGTTTGGTTTAGAGTGAACGAATGAAGCTGGAATTTTGAAATTTTGTATTGGAGTCCCTGTTGGAGATAGGTTTGTGGTAAAGAAGTGGTTAGGGAAATGTGTACTACAAGTGCATGAAAAGTACAAAATAGTGCTATGATTGGTACAATTTGGTATTCGTTGAACAAATAGTGCTTGAATCTGAAATTTGGTATTAAAGTCACTATTCAAGTGTATTCTGGACATATGGAGGTGATTTCAGAAATTTGTACCATAATTGTACGAAAAATACTGCATGAAACTATATTTGGTGTTGGGTGAAAGGATAGAGGCAAAATTCTGAAGTTTGGCATCTTTGGATTATTGATTGCATCTGTGTTTGACATTTGGCGGTTGTTTGGAAATGCATAATTCGCATTTGTACGAAAATGGTACTAAGTTTGGTATTATGTAAAGGGATAGGTATAAAATCATCAAATTGGATAATCAGGTCTTTGTTGGAATCTGGAATTGAGATAAAGAGGTGGTTTTGGACAAATGTACGGAAGGACTAAATTTCATATTGGGTGTAGGAATAGTGCTGGAATCCCGAAATTTGATACTGAGGTTTCTGCAGGTATCTCGTATTAAAAGAGGTTTTGGAAATGTGAACTATAATTGTACGAAAAGTACTAAATGGTACCAAATTTGGTATTGGGTGAAGGAATGGAACTGATATCCTGAAATTTGATATAGATGTCACTATTGGTGTCTATGGTTAGATTAAGGAGTTAGTTTTGGAAATCTGTATTATACTTATTCGAAAAGTACTAAGAGGTACCAAATTAGGTATTGGGTTAAGGGATAAAGTTGGAATCCAGAAATGTAATATTAGGTTTCTTTTGGTATCTGGAATTCAGATGTGGAGGTAGCTTTGGATATGTGTACTGTAATTGTACGAAAAGTACTAAGTAGTACTAAATTTGGTACTTGGTAAAGGAATATAGCTAAAATCCTAATATTTAATATTGAGATCTGTCTTGGTATCTGGAAATGAGATATGGAGGTGGTTTTGGATATGGGTACTAAATTGTACGAAAAATACAAAATGGTACTAAATTTGGTATTGGCTGAAGGGATAGAGATAAATTCTGAAATTGATGTTTGATTATTGATGGTGTCAATGTTTGAGATTTGACAGTAGACTGGAAATGCGTCCTATGTTTGTACGAAAAATACTAAATGGTACTAAATTTGGTATTGGGTGAAGGGATAGGACTGGAATACTAAAATTGAAATATGAAAAGTACTAAATTTGGTATTGGATAAAGGAAATTTGATATAAATGTTACAATGCTTTTACACGGTGGCATTTTTTTAACCATGCCATTATTTTTTTTTTTTTTTTTGTTGGTAAAAGGTGTAGAGAAACAAGGACAGAAGAAAAAATGGCACGATAAGCCACCGCACAGGGTTACATGCCATTTTCTTTGCATTTCTCTTTTTGTTTCTTCCGAATTTTTTATGATTTTGACATTTCATATCGTTTCTTTATTGTAATTTTTGATGTGTTTCTTTTATTGTGATGTGTTTAGTGATTGAATTGTATAGTGAATTATATGAAAATTAAGTTTTAAAAAGTGAAAAAAGAAAGTTATAATAAAAATTAATAATTTTAATAAATATGTGGACCAGATCGACAATAACTTTTTCCATCATTTCTTCTTTAGATTCACACATTTAATTTTAAATCACTTCTTTATAAATATCTTTACAAACAATTAGCACAACAATACAGATCTATACGAAATGCAGAATAAAATAAAATGTCAGAAAAAATGCCAAGCACAAATATCATAAAATGCCACCGTGTAAAGGCGTGAAGATTTACGCAGAAATTTTAAAAGAGAATTGATAAAAATGCCACCGTGTAAATGCAGTGTTACTGTTGGTATCTGTGGTTGAAAGTAGGAACTGGTTTTGGATATACGTACTATAACTGTACTAAATTTGGTAATTGCTGATGTTAATGAGCTGAAATCCTGAAATTTGATAGTAAAATCACTAAAATTTGATAACAAAGTGACAGATTGAAATAAGGAGTTTTTTTTTTTCGAAAATACGTACTATAGTTGTACGAAAAGTACAAAATTGTACTGAATTTGGTTTTGGGTGAAGGGGTAGAGCATAAGTCCTGCAATTTTATGTATATGTCACTGCCGGTGTCGCTTGAGTTGAGAGTGTTTTGGAAATGCGAACTATTAACGTACGAAAAGTGCAAAGTGACACAAGATGGACCGTTCGGTGTTGGGATATAGATTGAGTTCTAAAATTTGGTATCCAGGGTGGAGAGAAGCGGGTGAATTTGGGAATGAGTATTATGATTGCTCGAAAAGTACTAAATGGTACTAATGTATGAAGTTTTGTTTGGAAATTATGTCTAAGTAATAATGAACAAATTGTGCATTTTGAGTACTAGTACAAGTACAAAAGCAGCTAAGTTCGGCCGTGCCGAATTTTTTATACCCTCCACCATATGGAAGGAACTTGAAAATTTTCAAAAAAAAACCTTCCGGAAACTACCAATTAAATTAAAACTGTTATAGGGAGACAATACGAAGACGTGGACCTGCTTACGAATTTTTTTCCTAGGCTGATGTACCCATTACGAACATCAAATACCAAATTTGAAATAATTTCGGTGAATAATGTCGCACAAATCATAAAAATACGGAATGTAGGGAGGTACCGTCATATGGGCGCTATACGAGAACGTGGACCTGAATAGAAAAATTTTTATCATAGGCTGTAGCACCCATTACGAACTTCAAATGGGAAATTTGAAATAATTCTGGTAAATAATGTCGCTGAAATCATGAAAATACCGAATATCGGGAGATACCGTTATATGGGGGCTATACGAAGTCGTGGACCTGCATACACAATTGTTTATCATAGGCTGTAATACCCTTTACGAACTTATAATACCAAATTTGAAATAATTCCGGTAAATAATGTCGCTGAAATCATGAAAATACCGAATATCGGGAGGTACCGTTATATGAAGGCTATACGAAGTCGTGGACCTGCATACAAAATTGTTTATCATAGGCTGTAGTACCCATTACGAACTTTAAATATGAAATTTGAAATAATTCCGGTAAATACTGTCGCTAAAATCATGAAAATACAGAATATCGGGAGGTACCGTTATATGGGGGTTATACAAAAACGTGGATCGACATAGCCCATTTACGAACTTAACCTGCTTAGTGGTAAATTATTCATGTATGCATTTTTTTTATCTCAATCCGTTCAAAAGATAGCGTGATTACATCAGAAAGACGGAGTGGTAAATAGACAGACAGACAGACGGACATTACTAGATCGTCTAAGAATATTACGCTGATCCAGATATACATATACTTTGTAGGGTCTATTATGAATATTTCGAGGAGTTACAAAACGGAATGACAAAGTTGCTCCATAGAATGGTCACGGGTATAAAAGGCCTAACACAAAATGTTGAAAAGAATCAAGAATTTTTGGGTGGACTTCTCGATGATAAAGTAGCGGGCACTTGCCAAATATATGTAACCAATTTAATTCTGATTGACACCATAATTGCTAAATAATACAGGAAAATGTATTTTAGTTATTTTTTAAAAAACAAATTATGTCTTTCAATTTCCGAAATAAAATACATCTCCTATCGGCTAATATTTGTCTGTGACAGCAGCATTGATGTAAGTTTACCTTTGATTTCTCTGAAAATGTAATAAAATGATTCGAAATTATTTTCAAATCGAATTGGTATTATTTGATTATGAGAAACAAGAGACCAACGTAGAAATTTATGTTATTACCAGATATGAATTATTGCCAGAGGCAATAAAAACAAGGCAAAGAGGAAATATTACCGAACTCCATTTGGATTTGTAAAAATTTAATAAACTCATAGAAATCGAAGATAGAGACTCACAATTGACCACCATACAATCAGTAATCTCAGGTTTTATCTTTTCATTGCTTTGTGCTTTGTGATTGTTTGTGTGTGTAGTTTTGCTATGATGATGATGTTGTTGTTGTGGTTCAAATCTGATTGCAGTGGTAAGGGCACGTTATCAATTTGGTCATTGTTTTATCACCATTGCCACCCTGATAGCACACAAACTCCCCAACATATAAGTGCGCTTTGGTCAAATCTAATTCATTGTGTGTATGTATGCATGTGTGTGTGAGAGAGTGTTTGCCACCTACCCACATAAGTAAATGTGTGAGCCATATATGCCGGTACATCAATGTATTTTGTATAAATCTTTTATTGGACCAAAGGGAGCTCGTCAGGAGAAACTAACCGGCCAACACACACACACACCCGCACACTCAATATAAACCAAACCCAATTTCATTGCATTAGTCTACTTGATTTAATTTGATGGGAGAATTGAGTCTGAATCTCAGCATTATATTCGTACCAGCCACACGAATGGCAGCTCTAAAAATAAATTGGATTTGTAACAATGCTCCGTCGCTTTACGCTGCTTCCTGTTCGATGTCTTGCGATGTCTTGCGACGTCTTAACACCCAGTGACTGAAGTGAAAATACTAAAAGTTTATAGAAAGTAAAACCAAGTCGATGCTCATAAAGTTTAGTTAAAAATTTCATTTCATTGGTCAAATTACAACACCAAGTCATTTGGTTAACAAGTTTTAAGATTAACTAACACTTGGCCAAGTGGCAAGTGAAATTAATTAATTTATTTTTATTGTTGAAAGTTTTTTACAATATTCTGTGCAGAGAATGACTGGCTGTAGAGTTGAGATTAGAATTAACGTGTAATTGGGATTGTAATTGGGTGTTGTACTTATTTACTGGGTAAATTATATTAAGTGTGAATGGCGTTCTCACTAGGAAATAAACGTTGCAATACAGGGTGAGAAAAAAACACTGCAACAAAGTCAAACCCCATAATTTTTACATTTTTTTCTTAATTATATTATTTGAAAGCAAAAAATGTCGGAAACAGCATCAAATTTAAGAATAAGTTTAGATTTGTTCGAATTGGTCACCTTTGGCACGAATGATGGCCTTCAAATGGCCGTCACACGCTGCCCGAAGGCTGCTCTGTGTTATTTTGGCCCATTCCCAGCGAACCGCTTGCTTAAGGTGATCGAGACTTTGGTATTTTTAGTGCCAACCTTGCTTTCCGAAATACTCCAGACACAATAGTCCATCGGATTGGTATCCAGAGATTTTGGTGACCATTGTGCGCAGGAAATGAAGCGAGGAATCTCATTTTGTAACCATTCTTGGGTGGCGCGCTGAGTGTGATGGTGCTGAGTCCTGTTGAAATGTCCAAGGTGTGCGGCCAAAATATTTGCGTGGCCAAGGCTTTAATACACCCTGCAGAATATTTTCGCAATAATATTCCGCATTTATTCCGACGAGCGGAGAACGACCATAGGCTGTTATGACAGCCCACACCATCACCAAGGCCTGCTCTTGAGTTCTGGTGGCCCACCAAGGGTGCACATTTTCAGCTGACCTCTTTGGCAAGTAAAAACGATCATTCTCTTTGTTTACAAACTTACAAATTCGGCAGTTCACCACTTTCGGCCAAGCGAAGCAACTCTTAAGCTGTTTTGAGTCTATTTTCTTTCAGTTGCGGTGTAAGTTCCTGCACATCATGGAATTTCAATGGCTTTACCCCGAGCTCATTTTTCAATTTTTGCCGAATGGAATATTGCGATGTGTTCAGCTCACGAACCATTTTTTGGCCACTGCGATGCGAGTTTCCATCAAGTCGCTTCTTTACGGACCATTTCTGCTAATGTTGCTGGTTTTTTCCGTCCACTTCCTTGACGTCGGGCTACGCTACCAGTATCACGGTTACGAGCGATGGAACGAGACTCAAAAGATTTATTCACATTTAAATTTTATGTGCTCTAACCACATAGCCACGGTAGCCACATGTGGTTTTCCAGCGAAATATATCAAAGCTATAGCTATATCTGAACCGTTTTTCATTTGAAAAGATTTCTTCTGGGCTAAATTTGGTTGCACATGTCAAATTCCGTCTTATTTGGACATATATAAAAAATGTTTTTCACCAAAAAATTGAAATGTGAGGAAGATATCTACTTAGGAAAAACAAATGAATTGCGCAACATTTAATCACAATCAAACCATAAATGCCACCTATATTTTGTTTACAGAAATACTTGGAATATTAAAAAGTTCCACAAGTGTTGGTATGTAAGAGTCATTCGATTATTCCTTGAAAAATCCACGTTTATTGACTTTTATAATCCTTGGAATATTCCTTAAAATATTAACTTTTATTAGCCTATCAAAGTGCTTGGGATATAGCTTTAAAAATTTACGTTTATTGACCTCTTATGATCCTTGGAATATTCCTTAAAAAGTAACTTTTATTGGAGTATTCCTTAACAAATCCACGTTTATTGGCCTCTTAGAGTCTTTGGAATACTTCTCAAAAAATATTTCCTTGTTTTGGCCCCTCAGAGTCCTTGGAATATACCTTAAAATATATACACTTACTGATCTTTAGAGTCCTTGGAATATTCCTTAAAAATCTACGTTTATTGATGATACTTAAATATTCCTTGACACTTTATTGGGCTATCCCTGGAATATTCTTTTAAAATTACACGTTAATTGTTCTTTCAGTGTCCTTGCGATATTCCTTAAAAATTTCAACCCTATTGGGCTCTCAGAATAGATGAAATTTTACTTTAAATCCACATTTATTGGTCCCTCATAGTCCTTGGAATACATGTTTATTGACCTCTCAGGGTCTCTGAAATATTCCTTGAAAATCCACGTTTATTGATCTCTCAGAGTCACTGGAATATCCTTCAAAATATCCACTTTTATTGACCTCTAACTGTCCCTTGGGGATTCCATAAAAAATTCTTTTTTATTGGCTTATCAGAGTCCTCAATATATTCCTTGAAAAACTCGCCTCTATTGACTCCACAGAGTCCCAGAAATATTTTTTGGAAAACCAATGTCTATTGATCTTACATAGCTCTTGGAATACTTTTTAAAAAGTTTACGTTTTTTAGGCTCTCAGAGTTCCTTGAGATATCCAGCTTTAGTGAATACTCATATCCATTGAAATATTTCTTGAAAAATTTACCTATATTGGCCTATCAAAGTCCTCGGATTATAACTTGAAAAATCCGCGTTTGTCGGCCAATATTTCTTGAAAAATCCAACTTTATTGGCCTCTCATATCTCTTGGTTTACTTCTCAAACAATATAAGTTTATTGGTCTCCCAGAGATCTTAAATAAAAAATCACCATCAATTGGCCAAATGGAGTCCCTAGAAAATTCTTTAAAATGAACTATTGTTCGGTTGTTTTCCTTTTGTATGTTGAAAACAAATGCACAATGACATACTGCACATATTCAAAACAACACACCTTCATTGTTCCCATTTCAAATATCATGGCTCTAATTGTCAGATTTACTTAAAGCAAAATGTCTAATTTATTTACAAGTTCAGAGAGGAGAACAAACAAGACCCTGTCGTCTCTTTTCTATCGGAGACCCCAAAGTCAAATTTTAAGGTTTTAGCTTAAACTGTTTTGTATGATAATTGATATGTCTCTAATTCCTACTCCGCTCTCCATAAGAAGTGGTATTCTGTCATTCCAAATGCAACACTTCAAAAAGTTGTCATTTTTTTCAGCTGCAGTAGCTGTTATTTTGAAGTCTAAATGAAAACAAAACCTCGCAAAATAGAATTTAATATCTGTTCAGATTTCGAACTAGCCATGATACCACTGTGGCGTCCAACTACGGATATATAAAAGTCTCCATCCGGAATACAATTTGTGTATCACCGATGTCATGCTTAAGTTTTCCATACACGACTTTTTACTTTTTGAGATGTTGGTAATTTTTAAGGGATTTCTATGTGCTTTTTCTGAATTTGGTTTAGTTTTCCAATATGGGCTCCAATCTTCGAGATATCTACACAAAGATATCGAAGTCGCTGGATTCTCCATTTAGTGTATGAATAGATTTTTAACATAAAATATAAAATTTCATTTCGAAATCTGGATTTCAGTTTCTGACTTATAAAGGAGGAATTCAAAGTAGAAATAAATTATACATTTGTTCAGAATTTTACAATTGTGTCAAATGTATGTTTATGGACCAAATTGAAAGATATCGTATTGAAAAATCTATATTTTTATTTCTTTAAACATATTTTCAAATTTTTAAAGGATTATTAATGTACTACCCGTGATAATTTCAATCAAACAAATTATCACAATTTTATTTCAACACCAAGTAATTCGAGATATAAAATTTGATATACGCTTAAGTGAAGATATGTCAAGTTTCGAAATACTACAGCATATATAAAATTTGACCTGGGGCTTGATATTTGTTCTATGAAAATTTGAAATGAAAAATAATTCCGTTATAATTTTTTTCACTTGACTTTTTTCTCCTTTATAACAGTTTTCATTTAATATTTTCATAGACGCCGACTTTACTTGTAGCTTTTAAGAATTACAAGAGGCAATGTATATAAAATAATACATACATAATAGTAGGACAGAAATATAATTGATAACTTTTAAATCATTGTTTTTAAAAAAATAATTTTACTTTCCATCTGTTCCAAAAATACATGCAAATGTTTTTAATTTCTTAATTAGTTTCAAGAATTGCTTGTTGTGAGTGATGACTTTATCGAATAGTATAAAGAATCTTATTATCATAGAAATAATAATCAAAATAATAAATAAACGTACCAACAACAATTATCCACCCAAACATTTTTTCATTATTTCCTACAGATGTAATAACAACGACATCGTCCACCCAACTGGACTTGACATCTGTTTTATTTTACAACAACTTTAGCAAAAACATTTGCGCATTAATTGAAGTTCATAATTGTAGAACATAATGTAACAGTTTCCAATTGACTTCAAATAATTTCATTAAGTCGTTTTCTTTTTTTCGTATAGAAAAAAAAAAGTTGCAGGAAATGAAAGTGAGAAATGTTATTTTTTTATTTTTCATCTTTTTTCTTGTCCGTTAACATTTGTAATTCATATTTTCATTAAAAATTTTAATAATTTTTTTGGGGGAGGAATGGTGGAGAATATATTTCAATTTAATCGTTTTTTTTTGTTTTCATTCCTCCCTCCAGCGATAATTTGATAAATGCAAATGTCCTGTTGCTTGCAAGCAATGGATGAATATATGGTTGGTCACACCCCCTCTCGCCATTAACGGCCTGTAAATATAACCTTGATGGCCATTTAAAATATTCAACTCTCGCTTCTCATTTCCGGTAGTTGAGAGCTATTTTTTTTATTTTATGTTAACGGACGCCAATGGAGGAAGAAAATAGGAAAAACATAAATGAATTAATGTTGTTCAGAGTTTTTTATGAGGATAACACAGTATGTTGGATATATCAGTATCGATAAAAAATATTGAAGATAGCTTTCCTAACAGAAGTTAAATAATTAATTAAGCTGATTTATGGACGAATACGGACTATATTTTGAAGAAATTATGAAAATCGTGGTCTTTATAAAAACAGTACGTAGCTTGCTTCTAATAGTGCTAATTTTGAGAAATAGCTGAAGGTCTATTCCCTGGGTCTGAAAAAACGAGTGAAAAAACCATAAATGCTACCTGGCCTTCCGCTTTGGAAAATATTGCGTAGCTAACCGGGTAAGCGTCGCTCACAATTTAGGTAGCCGCTAAATGAAGGATATCCAGAAAACTTTGAAATTTGGAAATATATATCTACGGTCTAGCGTTATATGGGGCACATGTACACCAAAGTCGATTTACCATAAAAAGAAGTGTTTTATTTATTAAAATTTTTATTCCCATACAAAATAAAGTAAGGATATTCAAAATATGCAAGAAGTCTTTCATAAAGCTTATTTTTTCCAAGAGAGCCAAAAATGTCTTATCGTTTGAAGTTTTTTTTTTTTTTTTGTTTTCCGAGAAACTGGAATGTTAAATTGTAGAAAATTTGTTTGAAACATGCATCCGAAATACTTTATACATTGCTGACCTACATTGAGTTTTTTTGCGACAATAAATGTTATACTTTAAAACACAAACCTTAACTACCATAAATCGGATGGTGCCGCTATATGGAAGCTAAACCTAATTCTTTAAATGATTAGTTTTACTCTCTGAAAGTAAAAAAAAAATGGGTTTTGGGGATATATACAGGGTGAGATAAGAAAAAACTGCAACAAAGTCAAACGCCGTAATTTTTACTTTTTTTAATTTTAATGAATGAAAGCAAAAAATGTCGGAAATAGAATTAAATTTTAGATAAAGTTAAGATTTGTTTAAATTGGTCACCATTGCCACGAATTATGGCCTTCAAGCGGTAAATGAAGCCGTCACACGCCCGAATGCTGCTCCGCGGTATTTTGGCCCATTCCCGGCGAAGCGCTTGCTTGAGGTGAGCGACACTTTGGTATTTTTTAGTGCCAACGTTGCTTTCCAAAATACTCCAGACACAGATTTTGGTGACCATTGTGCTCTGGAAATGAAGCCAGGAACCTCATTTTGTATCACCCATTCCTGGTTGGCGCGTGCTGAGTACAATGGTGCTGTTGGATTGTCCAAGGTCTGCGGCCAAAATATTTGCGTGCCCAAGGCTTTAATACACCCTCCAGAATATTTTCGCGATAATATTCGGCATTTATTCTGATGCCACGGTCGATTAATACGAGCGGAGAGTGACCATCGGCTGTTATGGCGGCCCCACCATCGCTTGAGTTCTGGTGGGCAACCGAAGGTGCACATTTTCAGCTCACCTCTGGAAATGAAGCGAAGAACCTCATTTTGGTGCGTGCTGAGTACGATGGTGTTGAGTCCTGTTGGAATGTCCAAGGTCTGCGACCAAAATGTTTGAGTGTCCCAGGGCTTTAATCACCCTCCAGATTATTTTCGCGATATTATTCGGCATTTATTCTGATGCCACGGTCGATTAATACGAGCGGAGAGAGACCATCGGCTATTATAGCGGCCACATCATCACTATGGCCGGCGCTTGAGTTCTGGTGGCCTACCGAAGGTGTACATTTTCAGATAACTTCTTTGGCAAGTAAACACGACTATTGTGTTTGTTTACAAACTGCTTGACAACGAATGTTTTCTGATCGGAGAAAACCAAATTCGGCAGTTCAAAACTTTCGGCCAAGCGAAGCAACTCGTTAGCTTTTTGAATCTATTTCTTTTGAGTCTATTTTCTTTCTGTTGCGGTATAAGTTCTTGCACTTTTTGGAATTTCAATGGCTTTACTTTGAACTCATTTTTCAATATTTGCCGAATGGCATATTGCGATATGTTCAGCTCTCGAGCCATTTTCTAGTTTCGATCAAGCAGTTTCTTTATTTTTCGAACCATTTCTGCTGATGTTTCTGTTTTCTTCCGTCCATTTCCTTGACGTCGGACTACGCTACCAGTGTCATGGTGACGAGCGATGGTACGAAACACGAATGATTTATTCACATTTAAATGCTGGAGTGTTCGAACGATAGCCACTTGTGGGTTTTCAGCCAAATATAAAGATATCACACTATTACGCTTAAATTCCATCATGAATAATTTTTTTTTCTGGAAATTTCTCACCGAAAAACTTTTGTACGCTTGTAGACAATATAATGAGCTGATATTAGAATAATTTTAACAACTATCAGACGAGTGGCTTAGAAATGACAGCAGTCTGAAGTTGATTGCAGTTTTTTCATCTCACCTTTTATTTAGGTTCAATAAGGAATGGACAATTTTGGTCCATTCCTTCTGAACCTATATTGAAATAATGGTAGGGCATACATCTGTCGGCAAAACCGACTGATACTTTTAAATTATTTTACTGGTAATTGTGAAGGGTAGATATATGGATGCTACTTAATATAACCCAACTCTTACCAGGAGGTTTCCTCAATCGTTTGGTGCATGTTGTAATAAACACGCACCTCATCTTAAAACCAAATAGAATTGAGCAAATATAGTTTCTAATTCAGTTCAATTCTCAGAATTCTTCTTATTGAAATATTTATTACACCCTCCTCCTTACGTATATATCAATGGCGAACAATGCTAATTACGTTATCACATGCATGCTGTAAAAAGTATTTGTCAAAACTTTCCCCAACTATCTGCATCATTTGCCCGAACAATTCAATTGTAACCCAATTAATTTTCTACGCCTCCAAAACACAACATCGTTTCATGCCATGCTATGCATAATTTGGAATTTATTATGCAAAACTTTTTCCGAGCAAACGGCCCATGAGAACGCCTTGTCCTTGCCAATAAGGGGTGGTGGTTGTTGTGGCGGCATGGAAATCCCAATACTCAGGTGAATCTATATGTCTGTCTGGCGAAAAGCAAAAAAACAACCTTCCACCACACAACCTTGCATATCAACAAATATTACCTAAATCAAATTTCTGCATATCCCAATTGGGGTTAGAGTGCGGTGTTATGGAAAAATCAAAGGAAATGAAAAGAAGAACTGTGCATAATATTCCCACAAAAAGCGTCTTAAACAAAAATTCCACACTCACACACAACCGACTCACAAAGGTGAGCCAATGGTTTTGACTTGATTTCATTGTGGTTTGGTGTTTTCTTCCTCTTCATGGCATCACTCAATACTCTGGAGGATGCAACAGCCTCCCAGGAATTGCTAAACGAGGCAGAGGTAAGGAAATCTGCTTCTAACAACAACTTCTTTGCAATGGAATGAAAACGCCTGACAAATATTCTTATTTAACTTGTATGCAGTTCCTTTTTCCTGGGGTTACAGGTTTTCAAAAAAACTTCACTGGCATTCTGAGATATCCCACATCCAAGCTGGAGAAACGAAAACACTAAAGTATTCAAAAGTATTCCACTGAATAAAAGAACGATAAACCATGAGCTCCGGTAACTGCCTGCATTCGCTACTCGTGGGAAATTCTCAATCATATTAGATTCAAGTACACACATACAAACACACAAACGTACTTACATCGTTATGGCGTTGTAGTTTCACCTTCAGGCCCAGGAAGAATGCTAGCATTATGCTTTGTGCTGATTTCGGCGGCAGAACAAAGAAATAAACTTGAGTCGTATTTGGTGAAGTAAAGTGTCGTGTCGTGCCACTTCAATCCATGTGTGTGTGAGTTCATAATACCTGAAAGGAGGGAAAACTTTTGAAATATTATTCTTTAAAAAAGTTTATCCGAAATTATATCTGATCTGAAGGATTACAAGATTTGTATAATGATATGTGTGTATGTTTGCGAAGGTTGTTTATGTTTTAAAGAGGAATTTAATAAGAATTATTGTTGAAGGGGCATAAGGATATGTTATAGGATCGATTCAGAGCTTTCAAATGCACACAGAAATGACACATTATTTAATTGAAAATGCATTTAAATTGTTATACCCTACACCATACATTGGTAAGGCTATTATGTCTTTGTGCATTTGTTTGTGACATGGAGATGGAAGCGAGATAGAAACATATTAGCTTCTGAGGATCTTTATAGAATCACTTTGTGAGTTGATTTATGTATGTCAGTCCGTCTGTCTGTCCGTCCGTCCGTTCGTCTGCCTATGTATTTTTGTGAACAAAATGCAGGTCGCATTTTTCATCCGATTGTGATGAAATTTGTTAGGCCCAAGGACGAACACTATTGAAATTGACGAGAATCGGTTCAAATTTAGATGTACCTCCCATGTACAGGGTGAGATGAAAAAACTGCCACCAATTTCACACTGCTGCCATTTCTAAGCCACTAGTCCGACAGCTATTAAAATTATTCCAGTGACATTATATTCTTTACAAGCGTACAAAAGCATTTTGTTGAGAATTTTCCAGAAAAAAAGTTATTCGTGGTGGAATTCAAGCGTGATAGTGTGATTTCTTTATATTTGGCTGGAAAATCACATGTGGCTATGGTTAGAGCACTCCAGCATTTAAATGTGAATAAATATATTGTGTCTCGTACCATCGCTCATTACCGTGATACTGGTTGCGTAGCAACATCAGCAGAAATGGTCCTCGGGATAAAGCCATTGAAAGAAAATAGGCTCAAAAGAGCTAAAGAGTGGCTTCGCTTGGCCGAAAGTTGTGAACTGCCGAATTTGGTTTTCTCCGTCTACGATGAGAAAACATTCGTTGTCCAGCAGTTTTTAAACAAACAAAATGATCGTGTTTACTTGCCTAAGAGGTCAGCTGAAAATGTGCACCTTCGGTTAGCCTCCAGAACTCAAGCGCCGGCCATGGTGATGGTGTGGGCCGCCATAACAGCCGATGGTCGCTCTCCGCTCGTATTAATCGACCGTGGCATCAGAATAAATGCCGAATATTATCGTGAACATTTTCTGGAGGGTATATGAAAGCTTTGGGCACGCAAACATTTTGGTCGCAGACCTTGGAAATTCCAACAGGACTTAGCAGCATCGCACTCAGCAGGCGCCACCCAAGAATGGTTACAAAATGAGTTTCCTCGCATAATTTACAACGCACAATTGCTACCAAAGGCTCCAAATACCAATCCTTTGGACTGTTGTGTCTGAGGTATTTTGGAAATCAAGCTTGGCACTAAAAAATACAAACGTGTCGTTCACCTCAAGCAAACGCTTCGCCGGGAATGTGCCAAAATACTGCAAAGCAACATTCGGAGAGCGAGTGACGGTTTCATTGGCCTTTTGCAAGCCATAATTTGTGCCAAAGATGACCAATTCGAACAAATCTAAACATTTTTTGCTATCATTCAATAAAATTTTAAAATATAATGTAAAAAATATGGTGTTTGGCTTTGTTGCAGCTCTTTCTTTCTTGTATATTCTGCTATATATGCGATATCTTGGATGTAACGATCAGAAATGTCCTTTTCACGTATTTGTGATTTCGCCGGGATTTAAAATTTTCGCTTTTTAGTGGATTTTTTTACATTAAAGTTGTGGTTTAATTCAACAGCTAATTATTTTTCGATATCCATCAAATTTCGTATGCTTCTGCCCAGCCCTAAATTTAGCCCCGTGCAAAATTCCGAGTCGATAGGTCTATAATTGTAACAAATGTAAATTCAGGAAATTTAAGACCTTTTAAGAAATAAGAAATAATCGCAGACTTGTTTCGCAATTTATGAAATATATAAATATTGGCCATTTGTGGCGGAGCATCTGTGGGACATCTCATTTTCACAGTTCTTCATACCAGACTTTGTGTTGGTAGAAATATTAAAATTTGTAAAATTTTAATAAAATAAAATTATAAGTTATAATTTTCCAAAATCTTGATCCTTTGTGGGGGAGGCACTAGATGGTGTGAGCCTAAATCCTCCACCTGACCGAACACTGATAAAAATATTTGCAGAGTTTGCACAAAATTGGATGATCTTTTATTTTTTCACGAGGTGAAAATTGTGACCCTTTGTGGAGGAGTTCCAGAAGGAGTGGATCGAACTCGATTAAAGTTTCATAAAAATATTACTATGTATCAAGTCTAGATCAAATCGGGTAGTCGCTTCCCAATATTTGCAGATCTCTGCAATGATGGGAACACTGGGAGTATGAGTTGCCAGTATGTAGGAAACATGTTTGTCTTTATGGGTCCAAGTTTCGGTTTAGTCCCCATATAAATATATCTCCTTATTATTCGTTTTTTAAAAGTCTTTTTATACCCTACACCACATAGTGGTAAGGGTATTATGTCTTTGTGCATTTGTTTGTAACAATGAGAAGGAAGCGAGATAGACCCATAGTTACTTTTGAGGATCTCCATAGAATCACTTTCTGAGTTGATTTATGCATGTCAGTCCGTCTGTCCACGTATTCATGTGAACAAATTGCAGGTCGCATTTATTATCCGCTTGAGATGAAATTTTCCAAACAACATTTGTTTGCCCCAAGGACGAACCCTATTAAAATTGGAGATAATCGGTAAAAGTTTAGATATAGCTCCCATATATATCTTCGTTCGATTTGCTTTTTATTGTGCACCAAACCTTTAATATTAGTCCGAAATGCATGGAATTTTGCACGTATAACCAAATTAGGCCTCAAAATAAGTATGCCAAATTTGATCGAAATCGGTTCAGATATAGCTATAACTCCCATATATATTGTTCATCCGATTTGTTATTTTTGTCCTCCGCAGCCATAATATGCACTCCGTAACAACAATATTTGGGGAAATATATCAAATGCAGCTCAGAAATACATTTGCTAAATTTCATCGAGATCGGTTCAGATTTGGATATAGCTCCCATATATAACTTCGTCCGATTTACCTTTTATTGTGCATCAAACGTCTAATATTTGCACAAATGGGATGAAATCTGGCACTTACGACCGAATTGAGTGTAGAAGGTAGTATGTCAAATTTGGTGAAGATAGGTTCAGATATAGCTATAGCTCCCATATATACTCTTCATCCGATTTGTTATATTTTTTACCCACAGCTGTAATATGCACTCAGTAACGACGATTTTCAGGGAAATATATCAAATACGGCTCAGAAATATCTTTGCTAAATTTTATCAAGATCTTTTCAGATTTGGATATAGCTCCCATATATATCTTTATCCGATTTCAAATTTATTGTGTACCAAATGGGTAATACAAGTCAGAATTGAAAAGATACAAATGCTTCGGCATATTCAGTCCTTTGAACTTTAAATTATAATCATGAGTGTATGAACTTTTAATTGTTATGCGGAGCTCTACTAAATTAGCAAAGTGTAGGGTATCATAAAGTCGGCTCCGCCCGACTTTTAGACTTTCTTTACTTGTTTTATATCTAAAAACGTGGACCCATATAGCCCATTTTCAATACCAAAAGTCCTGAAACATATCTGAGTAAAATTTATCAACTTATTCCATTTCATTTCAATTATGAAGGCAATAAACGTTTTTCTAAATGTATTTCTCAATTTTGTCGCAATGTGTTTATAAATTATTTGTTGTAATTAAGGTGGCTCGGAAAGAGACTTTTTTGAAATAAGTTTTCCTCTCTGTTCTTGAAAGATATTTGTATACCTTGGTTTATTTTCATAAATATCATAATAGCATCGGCTTGCAGATTAAATTATTTATTTGAAATAGATTTTTATACAAACTAAGTATTGTCGATTATAACCAACAACAACAACGCAAGACCAAAAATGACAACAAAAGAAGATATCAAAGGAATATTACAATTCCACATGCAATGACATCTGCAAATGTTGGACAAAAACTTTTCGATAGACGAGACAAAGGACAGCCCAAATAGACCAACAAACAAACAATAGACAACAAATTTGTCAGCATCCCATATACACCTGACGACAGGCGGTCGAACACACATGCAATGCATTCGAATATACAAATCAGTTGCGATTATAAATTCTCCTTAAGACCAGGCAGACACACACAGTCACTCCCACCCACACATCCAAACAACATGTAAACAAAGAAGACCCTCATGACGTCAGGACAATATATTTGGTAAAATGCCTTCAAGGAAAATTGGTTTAACTTTTGAAATCAACAAAAGGACATGTAAATATGAACATGCTGCAGGACGTTCCCATATCAGTGGCTGAGGGTGCATCTGTGTGTTGGCCTTGTCGTCTCGAAAACGGAAGGGAAAGCAAATGTCAAATGTGATTGTAAACCAATGTTCAAATAGATTCTCCGGGAACTTCAAAGCAAATAACGAAGCTTTGTTGTAGTCCGTACAAAATATACAACAAAATTTGAAATTGCATTAAAGTTTTAAAGAACGTCATAAAATTGTATTTTTTCGGTGAGCAGTCATCGACCTTCAGTGAGTCACTGAGCCAACTATGTCGGCAACTCTCTAGAAAAATGCACTTTTTCCGTAGAGAGTTTTACTGTCATTTGTCGTAATCAGCTTCATTAGTTGTGCCTGTGTTTTGATGACAACAACATATTTTTTTGGGTGTGCAACATGGATGGAGGGCAGGAAGGAAGGATGACATTCGTTGTGATAGAATCTTCATTGCTGGGGCAAAAATGTACCAAACAGCTTCTGCTCTGGGAGTGAAAATTGAAATAGCGCGGAAAAATATGGTCTCCCCGCCAGTAAATTCCTCCTGGAACAACACTCAATTTAGAAAGTGTTGAATTATGGTGTTACCATGTAAATGTATGTAATAATGCAAAACTAGCGGCTATGGTCTGCATTTTATCCTTTATGCCTTCGTATATTTTCATACGAGGGAGGTATGAATATTTAGTGACTGGAAAAACTTTCTTCAAGTATTATCAGGCTTTTATCGTTTATTTTATAAAAACATTCGTCAAGGACTATCAGAGCTAATAAAGGTGATATAGCAGATATATCAAAACTATTTTCTAAGGACTAACTAACAAAACTATTTTCTAAGACTAATTGTTATTTGTTTAATATTTTTACAAGGACCAACAGAAATATTATCAGGGCTTTTTTAAGAGATATAAGTGTAATATTATATAAGGTTTTCTTTTAGAACCATTAGAGGTATGGTCGTGGATTATTTGATAAATATTAGTTCATATACAACCTGAGGTATGCGTGTGGTTTTCTTAAAAATATTTTTATACCCTCCACCTTAGAAAGGAGGGTTTATTAACTTTGTTATTCCGTTTGTAATATTGTTAAATATTCGTCGTAGACCCCATAAAGTATATATATATATATTCATAATCGATTTAATGATGTCCGTCTGTCTGTCCGTCCGTCTGTCTGTCCGTCTGTCTGTCTGTCCGTCTGTCTGTCCGTCTGTCTGTTGAAATCACGATACAGCCCACATTATTTGACGTAGAGCGCCAAAATTTAGCAAAGCAATTTGTATTGTGTCTTGGTATTGAAAGTGAGATATATCGGTCCACGTTCTGGTGTAGTCCCAATATAACGGTACCTCCCGATATTCGGTATTTTGATGGTTATTGCCACATTTTTTCACGGATTTATCTGAAAATTGGTATTTGTAGGACATAACGGGTCCTTGTACGTATGGCAAAACATTGCATGTATAAGTCCACGTTTTGGTATAGTCCCCATATAAAGGTAACTCCCGATATTCGGTATTTTGATTATTTTTGCCACATTTTTTCACGGATTTGTCTAAAAATTGGTAGCGAAACATTGCATGTACGGGTCCACGATTTGGTGTAGCCCCCATATAACGGTACCTCCCGATATTAGGTATTTTTATTATTTTTGCCACATTTTTTCACTGATTTGTCTTAAAATTGGTATTTGTAGGTCATAATGGGTCCTAGTTCCTGTGGCGAAACATTATATGTATAGGTCCACGTTTTGGTATAGTCCCTATATAACGGTACCTCCTAATATTCGGTATTTTGATGATTTTTGACACATTTTTTCACGAATTTCTCTGAAAATTGGTAGTTGTAGATCATAATGGGTCCCAGTTCGTGTGGCGAGTCATTGTAATTATAGGTCCGCATTTTGGTATAGCCGCCATACAACGGTACCTCCCGATATTCGGTAATTTGATGATTTTTGCCACATTTTTTCACGTATTTGTCTGATCAGTCTTTTGTTTGCTGGCAGGTCAAGTTCGTATAGCCACCATATAACGGAAACTCCCGATATTCGGTATTTGGATGAGTTTTGCCACATTTTTCAATGGAATTGTCTCAAAATCCACACAAGGAGTTCCTTCTGAGTACTTCAACCCCCTGAAAGAGAATTGTCTATATCGTATATCCCCCATATAACGGTACCTCCCGATATTAGGTAATTTGATGATTTTTGTTTCAAATTTTGTATATGAAGTCGGGCGGGGCCGACTTTATGATACCCTACACCACTTTGCTAATTTTGTAGAGCTCCAAGATTTTATGGGAGAATTCAATCATACACGCTATGATTATAATTATAATTTAAGGTTCAAAGGACTAACTTTTAAATTCGGACTTGTATTGCCCATTTGATGCACAATTAATTTGAAATCGGATAAAAATATATATGGGAGCTATATCCAAGTCGTTACCGATCTCGATAAAATTTGGCAAAGATATTTCTGAGCTGTATTTGAAATATTTCCCTGAATATCGTTGTTACGGAGTGCATATTACGGTTGTGGGTAACAAATATAACAAATCGGATGAACAATATATATGGGAGCTTTGGCTACATCTGAACCGATCTTCACCAAATTTGAAATACTAGCTTCTAGACTCAATTCGGTCATAAGTGCCAAATTTCATCCAATTTTATACGTTTGGTGCACAATCAAAGGTAAATCGGACGAAGTTATATATGGGAGCTATATCCAAATCTGAACCGATCTCGATAAAATTTAGCAAATGTATTTCTGAGCTGTGTTTGATATATTTCCACAAATATTGTTGTTACAGAGAGCATATTACAGCTGCGGAGGACAAAAATAACAAATCGGATGAACAATATATATGAGAGCTATATCTACATCTGAACCGATTTCGATCAAATTTGACATATACTATTCGGACTGATATTACATGTTTGGTGCACAATAAAAGGCAAAACGGACGAAGATATATATGGGAGCTATATCTAAATTTTGACCGATTATTTCCAATTTCAATACGGTTCGTCTTTGGGCTAAACAAATGACTTGTGCAAAATTTCATCTGGATAGGGCAATAAATGCGAACTGTACTTTGTTTACAAAATACATGGACAGACGGACGGACAGACGGACATGCCTGTTGCAAACAAATGCACAAAGACATAATACCCTGACCACTTTGTGGTGTAGGGTATAAAAATATCTTAAATAAGTAAGCAAAGGCTACACTCGTGCGGGGTTGTCCATGTTATATATTGGAAACCCATTTAAGTAGATTTTTTAAATGAACCATACAGCCCTACAGAATCGTTACCTTTGGTTTTTGACCAGTGGCATTTTCCTATATCCCTCTCTGACGTGCTGATAGGTATTTAAAATATTTTGACAAAAGTTGTGGTCCATTTTACCCGCTGAATACAATCCAATAATAACCCAAAGACTTCTGCCCTGTTCTAAACCCTAATCTCATGCAAATTTTCGTGTCAATTGATTTTTAATTGTGACCTGTGGATCGAGTGCAAAATCAGGAAAATTGAATTTTTTGGTCATTATTAGGGTTCAATTCTGATCCCAACCCTACCCCAGGCAAAGTTTCGTGATTGTTCCTATTTTGCTATAAATCCCATATCTTGGCTATCAGTATCACTGTTACGGTCAGAACGAATTTGAATTTTAATGAATTTGTGATTACGGCATTGAAATTGAAAACATTGACGGTATAGTGGAAATTTTCGTACTTTTTACATAAAAGTATCGCTCTATTTTACCCGCTAAATATTGTCCGATGACCATGCTTAATTCCACGTCAATTGGTCAATTGCGATCTGTAAAGCAACTGCTAATTCAGGATTTTTTTTAAATATAAGAGGCATAGACATAAATCTTTAAGAACATTTTTCAGGGACATTCAGAGCTATCATCGAGGATGATAAAAAATTTTCCTCATGGTATTTTACCAATCGTCACATTATGACGATATTCCACCAATTATTTCCACAACCTCGTAACCAACATTAACTCCTACATCAACAACAACAAACATGCAAAAGAAGCTGTCGAGTCATACATTCGTCCAGACTCCTTTGGCAAGGCATCTCCACCATTTGTCACTTCAGCTGTCTACTGGCTCCTAATAAGTATGAATTTCTGTACAAATATGTTGAAATATAATGTCGTAATAATATGCATGCCAAAGCAGGAGGCAGAAGAAATCCTTAAGCTGTGTTTATGGTGACAATACCACAAAAATTCTTGGCAACCAGGACAGAGCAAAGTCTGCTGATTTTTGTCAGTCAGCCAGCCAGCCAGTCATAATCTTCTACCGGAAGGTTGTTGCATTTTGCCTTGACATTCACACTTTAATGGAAGTGTGGCGAGAGAAGGTTATGCAGAAATGTTTGGGTCTCTCGTACAAACACACATAAGCATTTACATACACAGAACAAAGAATTTAATATGTTTAATAAAATAATATTAAATATTCTGAATCAAAATATTGATGACATTGACACCAACTTTAATAACACAGTGCGACAAAATTCAATATTACAGTAAAGCCCAGAATGTCAGAAAAAAACCAGTAAAGAAAGTCCTAAAGTCGGGCGGGGCCGATTTTATGATACCCTACACCACTTTGCTAATTTAGTTGAGCTCCACTTAGTAATTAAATGTTTTTTTTATGGGAGAATTTAATCATACACGCTATGATTATAATTATAATTTAAAATTCAAAGGACTAAATATGCCGAAGCATTTGTATCTTTAAAATTCGTACTTATATTGCCCATTTGGTGCAAAATTAATTTGAAATCAGATAAAGATATATATGGGAACTATATCCAAATCTGAACTGATCTCGATAAAATTTGTCAAAGATATTTCTGAGCTGTATTTGATATATTTCCCTGAATATCGTTGTTACGGAGTGCATATTACGGCTGTAGGTAACAAATACAACAAATCGGATGAACAATATATATGGGAGCTACAGCTATATCTGAACCGATCATCACCAAATTTGGAATACTACCTTCTAGGCTAAATTCGGTCGTATGTGCCAAATTCCATCCCATTTGGGCAAATATTAGACGTTTGGTGCACAATAAAAGGTAAATCGGACGAAGTTATATATGGGAGCTTTATCCAAATCTGAACCGATCTCGATAAAATTTAGCAAAGGCATTTCTGAGCCTCATTTGATATATTTCCCCAAATATTGTTGTTACAGAGTGTATATTACGGCTGCGGAGGACAAAAATAACAAATCGGATGAACAATATATATGGGAGCTATAGCAATATCTGAACCGATTTCAATCAAATTTGGCATACTTATTTTCGGCCTAATTTGGTTGTATGTGCAAAATTCCATATTATTCGGGCTGATATTACACGTTTGGTGCACAATAAAAAGCAAATCGGACGAAGATATATATGGGAGCTATATCTAAATTTTTACCGATTATCTCCAATTTTAATAGGGTTCGTCCTTGGGCCAAACAAATATTGTTTGCAAAATCTCAATCGGATAATAAATGCGACCTGCAGTTTGTTCACAAGAATACATGGACAGACGGACGGACGGTCGGACTGAAATGCATAAATCAACTAAGAAAGTGATTCTATGCAGATCATCAAAAGGAACTAAGGGCCTATCTCGTTTCCTTTTGCCTGTTACAAACAAATGCACAAAGACATAATACCCTGACCACCTTGTGGTGTAGGGTATAACTAGAAGATTATAAAAGTATATCTAGAAATTGATCGGCAGTTTAAAAGTTTACATCGCAAAGTAACCATATTTATTAAAAATGTTTAAATAAGTTTTCACGAAATCCCTAAATTTTAGCCTCCAGTAATACCTCTGATAGCAATACGAAAATAATTGTGGTGGAAAATATTAACCCTCAAGCGTGTCACTAAAGGGTTTTTTAGTCTTTTTTTTCGCTTAAAGCGGGATCGGGAAACAAAAATAATCTATACCAATTATGATAGTATTCAGTTAGTCGATCAAAATCCCAAAATGGTTTGGGTTTCCAGGCCAACCTTTTTTTTAGGTCACATTTTATTTATCCCCTAAATATTGTATTTCCTTTACTGGTTACAAAAGTGTCTAAGCGGCATCTGATAAGTCGTTGTCTCGGTAAGCTTTCGACGACTGCAGTGCCATCTTTTGGTTCGTCTATTTATCATTTAGATATTTAAATGGTGCTTGTCTTCGATACCCCACCTTATGTTAATGACAGAGCAGTTACATTGACTGTAACGTTATTACCGTTATGAAGTACCTACTGTTCTTTGATTTTTATACCTTCCGCCATAGTATAGAGGGTATATTAAGTTTGTCATTCCGTTTGTAACACCTTTTAGACCCGAAAATATATATTCTTGATCATCATACAATTTTATGTCGAACATATAAAGTTCTATGTCGATTTAACCATGTCCGTCTGCCGGCCTGTCTGTTGAAATCACGATACAACTCACATTATTTTACTTAGAGCTTCAAAAGTTGGCAGAACCATTTGCATTATGTCTAGGATGATAAGTATTGAAAATGAGACATATCGGTCCACTTTTTAGTATGCCGTCATCTAACAGTACCTCCCGATATTCGGTATTTTGATGATTTTCGCCTCTTTTTTTACGGATTTGCCTAAAAATTGGTATTTGTTGTTCATAATGGGTTCTAGCTCCCGTAGCAAAATATTGAATATTTAAGTCCACGTTTTCATATAGCGCACATATAACGATATCCACCGATATTCGATATTTTGATAATCGTAGTCACATTTACCCACGAAACTGTTTCAAATTTGGCATTTAAGAAGATCTGATAGATGGCAATCGTTAAAGAATAAAATCCCGTTTTGATATGGCTCACATATAATGGGCTCATCCACTAAATTGTTTTTTTTTTTTTGAAAATTTTAACATCATTATCCAAACGGTCTTGCTGGTATTTGTTGTTTAAAGTGGAACAGATTTGAACACAGATACATTTATATTAAAATGTTTTCTTTACCCAATGGTGGAGGGTATTAAAAATTCGGCCCGGCCGAATACAAATATTGAGATGTGTGAACATGGTTATTCAAAATTTTGACCCGTTGTGGGGGAGGTACTAGACGGAGTGGGCTGATATGTATGATCTTCGCAACACTACTTGTGTTGATTGAAATATTGAGGTGTGATGAATTTTCAAAGTAATCGGATGCTAATTTTGCGTTTTACAGGCTTCATGGTTATTCAAAATTTTGATCCGTTGTGAGGGAGGTACCATAAGATATAACGGTAACAAAAATATAAGATATAACGGTAATAAAAATTACACAAAGTGTTATAATTATTCGAAATGTTGACTCTTTTTAGGGGAGAAACTTGATGGCGTTAGCCGATAATATCTATTTTCATATCGGACTGGTAAACATATTGGGAAGTGCAAAGTTTGCACAAAATCGTTTCTCTTTATATGAGGTAAATTATTTTTGTTCCAAAATGTTTACCTTTTGTGATGAAGGTACCGGAAGGAGTGTTCTGATTTTGCCCATCTCCGAACTCGATCTAAGTTTGACAATAATATTATGATGTAGTAATTTACAAAAGAGCCTAGGGTCTAAAATCGTTATTTCGATGAGGCACATTTTGGCCGTATCAACTGATGTATACCTTCTGTAGCCATATGGCTAAAGGTATAATTATACACAGTAATATCTGAATCTATGCTAACAAATTTTAATAGAGCTCGTTCGTAAAATTTTATATCAATCAAAATCCTCCGATCTATCCGTAATATGTACCATATAATGGATACCTAACTTTACGATTTTTTAATGTCTTCAGTCCGTCAAACAAAACACACATTTCCTTAAAAAAATTTCTTTGGTTTATCGCATTCATTTATACTTATAAAATAACATATTATATATAGCTGATCTCCTCCTCATGCCAAGTTGCATACCATTATCGGAACGTAACACAATTCCTAGTATGGGCTCAACATCATCTCCCAGTGGCAATAACTCATATTCGCGTAAAATTTTACACAGAACCACTTTCATTTCAAACATTGCAAATCTTTGGCCGATGCAGTTTCGGGGACCAGCGCTAAATGGAACAAATATAAATGGACTGTTAAGAGAGGATTCTTAGTGCCGATCTGGTATAAATTCCAAGGGTCTATCATAAACTGATGGTTCTCGCAGAGCATGGAAAATCGATATGACAAATTGTGTAGACGCCGGAACAATGCCATCACCAATAACAGAGTGAGCTGTAATGAAAGGTTAAGAAATAAATAACTGAGTGAATAAAAGTAAAAGCAAATACATATTTACAATACATTATATATTTTTGAAATCTTACTGTAAGGAAAATCCTCTGTAATTTCCCGTCCTATTAGCGGCACTGGTGGATATAAACGCAGTGATTCTTTGATAACCCATTCCATATACTTCAAATCACTTAATTTGGCAAGCGTAAATGGCTCGACTGATTTCTCTCCTAAAATCGCATATATTTCAGTCAGGAGTTTTTGCTGCACTTCTGGATGTCGCGACACAAGGTACAGAGTAAAACTTAGTGCTGAAGTTGTGGTATCATGGCCCTCAAACATAAATGTTTCGACTTCTTCACGAATATCTTCATCGGCCAAGGGTTTACCATCTGTGGTAGCCTGCAGCAGCACATCCAAAAAAGCCCTGTGTTTTCGAATGCAAATATCATCAGGATCCAGATCGTCGTGACTTGATTCTGATTTCAAATACTTCTCTAGTTCTCGTCGTCGTTTCTCAATAACGTTTCCGGTGAATTTGTGCATTGTTTTATCAGTTTTGTTTGTCTCAATTTCTTGAGAGGACACACAATGGAAAATAAACGTTCATCGTTTAGATAGGCTCGCAGAAAACGCCACATTACTAGGTTTGTCATCCTAGAAAAAATAAAAAAAGAATTGAAAGGAACCTTTTCGATTTGTAAACTTCATATATTTCCTTTACACTCACTCTCTTACAGCCATGGTGTATGGCATTGTCTTGTCGGTTTGGGCATTTACATTAACGCCCATTGCCGTTTCCGTTATTATATCCAAGGCGGCAGAACAAATGTAGGGCATAACATCGAAAGCACTCCGGCCATCCGCCCTCTCAGCCAAGCAGTCAATAAGCACCAAGGTTTGTCGATCGAAAACTTTCAAAAACTGTTCCAATATTGAAAAATGAAATGTTGGAGTTATGATTTTACGTCGCGTGTGCCATTTTTGCTCTTTGCTTAGAAGAAGACTTTCGCCCAACCATGGTTTTAAAATGCTATATAATCTGGATTTTCGAGTTTGGGTGGTGTGCGATAAAATTTGCTCCATAAATTCAACATTTGATGTAAAAATAAATAGACTATTTAGAATCCATCCTTTTATGATGTTGCCATACAACTCATTTACTTCGTATGATTTTGCTAGTAAACCTGAAAGAGAAACAATTAATATTTTATCTTGCAAAATTAAAACAAACAAGTAAAAGGGCAGCTACTACCCTCTACAATCTGGAAGGAACTCGAAAAATGACAAAAAAAAACTTCCGGAAACTACCACTTAAATGAAAATTGTTATATAGAGACTATACCTGCTTACGAATTTTTTCATTACGAAATTCAAATACCAAATTTGAAACAATTCCAATTCATCAAAATACCAAATATCGAGAGGAACCGTTATATGGGGGATATACGAAAACGTGAACCTGCATTCAAAAGTTTTTGTCATAGGCTGTAGCAGCCATTACGAATTGCAAATACGAAATTTGAAAAAAAAAATTTAAATAATGTCGCTAAAATCATGAAAATACCCAATATCGGGAGGTACCGTTATATGGGGCTATATGAAAACGTGGCATATGGTTGAAGCTGTACTTCATGTGAGGTAATGCAAAATTCTCCAACAAAGGATCAGAGGCAGTTTGTTCTTCATTAAATTTGACTATAGGTTTTCAAGAAATGAAGTATTTATTTCAAATAATTAACACGAAAATATTGGATTCAATTTTTCCACAAGAAACGTGGAAATAGTTCCTATTTTTCGTGGATCGTTTTTTGAGTTGATGCATGAAAGTTACAGAAAAAATCGACTGGTTGCATAGCCCGACGTCAAGACGCTCGAAGTGTACGGAAGAAAACAGCAATATCAGCAGAAATGTTTCGAAAAGTATAGAAGCGATTTGATCGAAACCCTCGTCACAGTGGCCGAAAAATGGCTCATGAGCTGAACATATCGCAATATTCAATTCGGCAAATATTGAAAAATTCCATTGAAATTCCAAAAAGTGCTAGAAATTACACCGCAACAGAAAGAAAATAGACTCAAAAGAGCTAAAGCGTTGCTTCGATTGGCCGTTAGTGTTGAACTGCCGAATTTGGTTCTCTCCGATGAGAAAACATTCGTTACCCAGCAGTTTGTAAATAAACAAAATGATTGTGTTTACTTGCCAAAGAGGTTAGCTGAAAATGTGCACCTTCGGTTGGCCACTAGAACTCAAGCGCCGGCCATGGTGATGGTGTAGGCCGCCATAACAGCCGATGGTCGCTTTCCGCTCGTATTAATCGACCGTGGCATCAGAATAAATGCCGAATATTATCGCGAAAATATTCTGGAGAGTATATTAAAGCCTTGAGCGCGCAAACAGTTTGACCGCAGACCTTGGACATTCCAACAGGACTCAGCACCATCGCACTCAGCACCCGCCACCCAATAATTGTTACAAAATGATGTTCCTCGCTTCATTTCCAGCGCATAATGGCCACCAAAATCTCCGGATACCAATCCTTTGGACTATTGTGTCTGGAGTATTTTGGAAAGCAAGGTTGACACTAAAAAATACCAAAGTGTCGACCACCTCAAGCAAACGCTTTGCCGGGAATGGGTCAAAATGCCGCAGAGCAACATTCGGGCAGCGTGTGACGGTTTCATTGGCCGTTTGAAGGCCATAATTCCTGTTAAAGGTGACCAATTCGAACAAATCTAAACTTATTCTAAAATTTGATGCTATTTCCGACATTTTTTGCTTTCATTCTATAAAATTTAAAAAAAAAATGTAAAAATTATGGCGTTGTCTTTTTTTTTTTTGCTGTTTTTTATCTCAGCCTGTATATCTAAAACTGAATCGATTTTCACAAAATTTGACGAATTCATTTTCATCGCTCGTACCACTGCTATAGACTGCATGATATAACTATATCAAACAAGAAGGACTATATCAGACATGTGAAAAAGCAGCAAAGTTCAGCCGGTTTAAATGTTTAATATCCTCCTACCATTTTGAAGGAACTTGAAAAAGTAAAAAAAAAAAAACAAGTAAAAAAGGTGTAAGTTCGGCCGGGCCGATCTTTGAATATTCTCCACCATTTGGAACGAATTTGGCAATTTTCAAAAAATAAAATCCGTTAAAAATTCTGTTAATATATTAAAAATACTGATTCTAGCCGTTATATTAGGGTCTATACGACGACCTGGATCTGCGTAGTCGACGTTTTTCATAAGCCATTACAATATTCAAATGCGAAAAAAATCTGTGAATAATGTAGCTAAAATCATAAAAAATACCGAATATCGGGAGGTTCCGTTATATGGGGGCTATACTAAGGCATGAACCTGCACAGACAATTTTCTGTCATAGGCTTTAGTATCTATTACGAACTTCAAATACCAAATTTTAAACAATTCCGGTTAATAATGTCGCTAAAATCATTAAAATACCGAATATCGGGAGGTACCGTTATATGGGGGCTATATGAAAACGTGGACCTACATGCCCCATTTACGAACTTAACCTGCCTACTGAAATAATAAACATGTGTGCAAAATTTTAGCCTTCTATCTCAATTCGTTCGAAATATAGCGTGATTACAACAGGCGGACAGACAGACACACGGACAGACAGACAGACGGACGTACATCGCTAAATCGACTTACGTACTGTTACGCTGATCAAGAATATATATACTTTGTTGGGTCTGAAATGAGTATTTCGAGGAGTTACAAACTGAATGGCAAAGATAATATACCCTCCACAGTATGGTGGAGGGTATAAAAAATCCGTTGGAAGATACCGCTCAAAGGAAAATTGTTTTGTACGGGTTTTACTAAGACGTCGTGCTGCAAAAGTAATTTTTTGTCATAGGTTGTAGTACCCGTCAAGAACTTAAAGTACGAAATTTGAAACAATTCCGCTAAAAATGTCGATAATATTATCCAATTTGAAATAATTCCAGGGAGTAATGTCGTTAATATCATCAAATACGAATACCTCCAATAATGTCGCTAATATCACCAAATACTGAATAAAAGGAGATACCGTTGTATGGGGGCTTTACGATATTGTGAACCTATATAAACACTTTTTTTCAGAGGGTAAATTACTCAAAAGAAACTCTTTTTGTGGATTTCCATTGAAAATGTGGCTGAAAGTATCAAAATACAGAATATCGGGGTACCGTTATATGGAAGATATACGAAGTCGTAGACCGATATAGCCAATCTTCGAACTTGAGCATCCTATCTTAATTCGTTTTGACTCTAGCATGATTACAAAAGACTGTTGAAATCGTCTTAGAATTTTATGCTAATCAAGAATTTATATAGATTGTAAGCTCTAAAATCATTATTTCGATGAGTTACAAACAGAATGACGAACATAATATAAAAATGGAGGGTATAAAAATATATATATTTAGTTCAGCTGACATTATCACGTTAAGTCATTCAATGGACCAATCGGAACATTAAGAGGGGGTCTGTGCATAAAGCACTTACATCATATTGTTTGATGAATAAAAAACTAATTGTTCTTTATCAGCTGTAATTGCAATCACACTAAATGACGAAGTTGTATGACGGGCATATTGTTTTTATAAGAACTGTTAAAAGATTTCAATTTAACAAATGTGTGTAGAACGGGAAATCAAATTCTGTGATTGCAAGCATTAAATCACGAAGGGGATATGTTAATTTAGTCATTCTATTATATTTACTACTACTCCACCACTATTTGTTACTACTCCAAATAATCATATTATTCTTGATCAGAGTAAAATTCTATGTCGACTTAGCGATGTCCGTCTGTTCTGTCAGTCTGTTGTAATCACGATGGCGGAAATTTACTACTTATCTGCATTTTGTCAGTAGGCAGGTCTAACTTGTAAGTGGGCCACGTCGGCCCAAGCTTTCCCGATATTCGTTATTTTAACGATCTAAGGCACATTTTCAAACATATTTATGTACTTTAAATTCGGTATTTTCTAATGGGTAGATCCCTGGTGGCAGAATATTTATCTACATAGATACAAGTCTTTTAAAGCAGCCACATGATAACATTTGTTATTTGATTTGATATATACCAACCAGAAAATTATGTATGTTGATGTATAGCGCCCATATGTAGCGATTTTGACTGCCTCCTCCAACTGATGAATATTAAATTCAGAAACTTTAATATTTAAAGGGTTTCATTGCTTCACCTTCAGCCTGGTCACATTAAACCCTGTTTTACTTTTTTCCAAATTACATTATTAAAATCTTACGTTTTGGCGTTAGTGTCGTAGCTTCGCCAACACAACCCACAATTGGATAACAATATGGACCGGGAATGTGATCGGTAAGTTTACGCCGATATTTCGTTGAGATATGAATATGAAATGCCCAGACACAAATTAATATAAACAGTACAAGTAAAACAACCGCGAAGTACACCATCTCAGCGACGAATGTAAACTGAGCGGTCGAAATGATTTCACAAAGTAAGTCGACAGATTTTTCCGACCAGTATATTGGAGAGAATTTTTCTAACGAGAGTTGCTCAATAGATTGCTTATTAAGCTTAGTTCGAATGATAATAAAAATCTCAATATTATCGGTTGTAAAACATTCAGGTTGCTCAACTTTTGTTTTACTTTTTTTCTAGCCGTTAAATCAAACAAAGTTACAGACAAAGAAATTATATACTTTGTATGAATTTATTTGACTTAGGCAATGCAAGCAAAGTGCAGTTGCTTGTTTCGTAGGCAAGTCTGAGAACATAATCATAGATACTTAAGAGAGAATAAGTGTTGCATTTCTTGTGCAATTGTATGATGCAATTGAAACCCCACTGCAATATAAAGTCATGTTAGTGGAAGACATTATTATTAATGCTGCTTATTGACTTGGAATTATATAAAACAGGGATGTGATTAGTAATACCACTACTATCGGCATTTCAATTCAAAGCTTTTGGTAGACGTTATTATTGACAATATGTAGTGAAATAATCCGAAAATGCATAATTTTTTATTAGATTAATAATTTACGTTATAACTCTCACAAGTTTTATATTAGTCATATGCCACACCTAAAATAATTTTATACAGGCGATTGATACAGGGGGTATTTATTATTTGATACAACCAAATAAGTAACATCCTTTTGGCACCCCTCTCATAAAGGTTCAAAGTTTTCACAAAAATTTCCAGTGACAATTTTCAGACAATTCCGTTGAAAAATGTAGCTAAAATCATCAAAATACCGAATATCGGGGGGTACCGTCATATGGGGGCTATACGATATCGTGGACCGATATAGCCGTTCTTCGAACTTGTTCTGCAGGCAGGACAGATGTGTGCAAAATTTTAGGTTCTTATCTTAACTCGTATGACTGTAGCATGATTGCAACAGACGGATGGACGGGGCTAAATCGTCTCAGAATTTTACGATGATCAAGAATATATATACTTTAATAAGTTACAAACGAAATAATTTAATATACCCTCCATACCATATGGTGGGGGGTATATAATTTGAAATATTTTCAAATTTTTTGGCAGCGTTGATGCAAATCATGGTACAATAAGCAGGTAGAACAGCTTCGTAAAACTACAGAAATACAGCACTGAGGCTATGTCCGCTTCCTGTCAGACAAGTTGTTTTCATTTATTATTTATTTTATTCCGTGGTAAATCTTGTAAATATCAATAATGCGCGCCCCGCAATTTAAGTTTCTTCCAATTCTTTATTTTGAAAATATTTGTTTATTTTTCAAAACAATAAGTACATACACAAAATTGGCAGAAGTCGGGATCACTTAGAAACAAAGTGGTAGCTCTACCTTACCTTTTGTACCCTCCACCAAAAAAGGTATGGAGGGTATATTAAGTTCGTCATTCCGTTTGTAACACATCGAAATAATCATTTTAGACCCAATATATAAGTATATATATTCTTGATCAGCGTAAAATTCTAAGACGATTTAGCCCTGTCCGTCCGTCTGTTGTAATCACGCTACAGTCTAAACGAATTAAGATAGGAAGCTAAAATTTTACACAGATCTCTCTTTTGTCTGCAGGCAGGTCAAGTTCGAAGATGGGCTACATCGGTCCACGATATCGTATAGCCCCCATATAACGGTACCCCCGATATCCGGTATTTTGATGATTTTAGCCACATTTTTCAATGGAATTGTCTGAAAATTCACACAAGTAGTTCCTTGTGAGTACTTTACCCCCTGAGAGAGAATTGTCTATATAGGTCCACAATATCGTATAGCCCTCATATAACGGTACCCCCGATATTCGGTATTTTGATGTTTTTAGCCATATTTTTCAACGGAATGGTCACAAGGGGTTCTTTGTGAGCACTTTACCCCCCGACAGAGAATTCTCTATATAGGTTAACGATAATGTATGGCTCCCATATAACGATACCTCGCGATATTCGGTATTTTGAAAATCCACACAAGGAGTTCCTTGTGAGTACTGTACACGCAGACATGGATTTGTCTTTATAGGTCCACAATATCGTATATCCCCACATATCGGCACCTTCTTATATTAGATACTAGCTGGCCCGGTCCGCGTTGCCGGACCCCCTTTATAATCCAAGATGACAAATAGTAGCCAAATCGAAAATATAGCAGAACATCATAGCATGACCTCATAATTGAGGTCAGACTGATTTCAGAATAGTCAAATATAATTACTATTTTACACCCATTACCGTAATATGGGAACGAATTTTATTTGTCATTTAAATTGTAAATTGGAGACCCCATAAAGTCCATATTTTTCATCATAGTATAATTCAATGACGATTCAACAAATATTCGGTCCCGTGCTACTTTCTTATATTTGTAATTTGTTCATGTTTTCACAATTTATTTCATATAGATGTATATCCCAAATCTACGTTCCCAACCAATATTCTCTTGGGGGTTACAAATTCAATAGAATACAAATTATTCTTTTCTGACCACACATTAGATGTGAAAGTGGGCTTAGGGATACTCCAATGTGGGGACTTTACATGAATAAATTTCTATGTGGCAATTATCTGTACGATGGTTCCTTACCCCAGGGTAGCATAAATACAATTTTTTAGTGGTCAAGACCAATATGGGCCCTACTCCGAAAATTTTATGCGAAGAGGTTCTCTACCCCCTTAGAAACAAAGATGCCAAATAAGGGCCAAAAATAGAAGAAAGTGGCGAAGACTCCAAAAATGGCTTAAATCATACGATGATTATTTATGATCGATATCATGACCTGTAAATGCGATTTAAATGTTCAGGAAGAATTTTTGGAAGGATAGAAATCCTTTTCTTACTAAAAGTCCCATTCGCTCTACTATTTTGCATCCTTTATATTTGGTATTTTACTGATTGTACTCCCAAATATTATTGCATTTCGAGCTCCCATTGGACGGATTATTGTCACATGAAAGAAGTAGGGCCACGCTTTGAAATAAGACCCATTAGTTTTTTCGGTCATTGTTGTTTGTTTAAATGTCTGCGCATCTTCCAGCTGAAGCACGATGTAGGCCCTGGAGTTGAAAGGTAGATGTCAGTTACCATCGTATTTCGCACTTATTTCATTTTTTTGGTGAAAAATTGTATATAGTGAAACATTATTCTTTATTTTGTTCACAAAAAATCCACTGAATTCAATATGATATTACAAATTGAAAAAAAAAATTGACAAAAGAAGAATAACAAATTGAAAAAATCTTCAACTTGTTCGCTGATTTTCAACAGCAACTGTTTAAAGATCCTTACAAAGTTTGTCAATAGAATGTACTTTTATTTTAAAATTCAATTCCATTGGACATTTTTTTCGATATTTTCCCGTTTTGAGAAATGTTGCAATGAGATCTCTTTTTTCGTGATTTTTTTAACGATTTTGAAAAAGTTAAAAGATAATCTTTTAACTTTGGTGTGACCGCATTAAATTATTTCGGTATCATCTATTCCGTTTCGCCACCACATAATTTGGTACTACACTTCCATGTAACCCGCCATCAATTTCAGTTCCCAAGAAATCAAGTCAATTAAATAAATTGGTATTAATATTCGAATTCAAAAATAAAATATAAAAAACACTACAAATGTACATTAGAAAAAAGTAAGTCAAAATGGAAAAAATCATGCAAAATAAAACATTACTATTGTACATTTCAAAAGTCAAAATGAAAATGTTAACATATCACATTTTTACGCGATTTTTTTGGATATTATCCTTTTCGGATGAGAGACAACTCCGAATTTGTATGAATCACTACAATCAGTTCAGCGGTTCTTAAGTTATAAGCGTAGTAACTAACACAACTTACATTTATATATATAGATTTTAAAGATTTTAAAAGAATTTTTAATGGATTTTATTTTTTTTTTTTGAAAATTTTCTAATTCGTTCCAAATGGTGGGGGGTATTTAAAGTTCGGCCCGGCCGAACTTACTGCTTTTTTACTTGTTTATTGTACCATGGATGCAAATATCATTATACTCTCCACCATACTATGGAGGGTATATTAAATTTGTCATTCCGTTTGTAACTCCTCGAAAGACTCATGTCAGACCCAACTAAGTATATATATTCTTGATCAGCGTAAAATTCTAAGTCGATTTAGCGATGTCCGTCTGTCTGTTGTAATCACGCTATCTTTCGAACGAACTAAGATAGAAGGCTAACCTTATGCACATGTTTATTTTGTCAGTTGGCAGGTTAAGTTCGTAAATGGGTCATGTAGGTCCAAGTTTTTATATAGCCCCTATATAACGGTACCTCCCGATATTCGGCATTTTGATGGTTTTGGCGACATTATTCACCGGAATTGTTTCAAATTTGATATTTGAAGTTCGAAATGGATACTACACCCTAAGACAGAAAATGGTCTGTGCAGGTCCACGTTTTCCTATAGCCCCCAAATAAAAGAACCTCCCTATGTTCGGTATTTTGATGATTTTAGCGACAGTTTTCATGGGAATTTTTTCAAATTTGGCATTTGAAGTTCGTAATGGATGCTACAGCCTGTGACAGAAAATTGTCTACGCAGGTCGAGGTCTTCGTATAGCTCCGATATAACGGTACCTCCCTATATACGGTATTTTGATGATTTTAGCTACATTATTCACCGTTTATTTCAAGTTTCGAATTTGAATGTGGTAATGACTTACAACAAACAATTTCTGTAGGTCCACGTCGTATAGACCCCAATATAACGGCTATATTCGGTATTTTTAAGATCTTAACAGAATTGTTAATGGCTTTTATTTTTTTAAAAATTGGCAAATTCGTTCGAAATGGTGGATGGTATTCAAAGTTCGGCCCGGCCTGCTTTTTTTTAGTTTATGATGGAAGTGTGTAGAATATTTTGTCTTTAATGTCAACCTTCTAAAACGATTTTTTGTAGGTGATTTTTGTATGAACTAGCATGAAGTACGGCTCCAAACTTAAAATAAATAAAAATAATTACGAATTTCTGGGGTTTGAGTAAGATTTAGACCTTTGATATTCTGAGGCTTATAATAGAATTTTATGACAAATAATTTTGTATTTTTTTATTTATTACTCTTATATTCTATATGAAACTATATGTGGGCAAATTTTGTTTTACTGTTTCTTTTATAATATTTATACCGACCGTACTAAAACAAACATTTGTAATTTTCACTCTTAAAAATACTATCAACACAAAAACCTTTTTTTGTTTGTCGCATTTATATAAAAATAAAACATTACACAACGTATTTCATGCAGCAGATCTCCTCCTCATGCCAAGTTGCATACCATTTTCGGAACGTAGCAGAATTCCCAATATGGGCTCAACATCATCTCCCAGTGGCAATAACTCATATTCGCGTAAAATTTTACACAAGGCAACTTTAATTTCAAGCATTGCAAATCGTTGGCCGATGCAATTTCGTGGACCAGCACTAAATGGAACAAATATGAATGGGCTGTTAAGGGAAGATTCTCTGTGCCGATCTGGTATAAATTCCGAGGGTCTATCGTAAATTGAAGGCGCTCGAAGAGCATTGAAAATTGAAACTATGAACTGGGTCGAAGCTGGAATAATGCCATCGCCTAAGACCGGGTGACCTAAATTAAGAAAAATAAATAATTAATTAATTTATGAATAAATAAACAATAAACGAAATAAATAAAGAAACTAATAAAAAGAAAAATAAGGTGTAAAGGTATAAGAAACAAATAAGAAAGTGAAAGTATTTAATTAATGATATATGAGTATATAAATAAAAAAAAAACAGTGAGGAAAGCTCAAAAGTCGGGCGGGGCCGACTATATGATACCCCACACCACTATGCATATTTAGTAGAGCTCTCGTAAAAAGGTTTATACAGGGCATTTCAGAGCTCTATGAGATATTTGGTACAAAATCAAAATCTATCTAATTCTATCGTGCATTTTACGAACTATAGCTATCTCTGAACCGGGTTTCTCCAAATTTTACGTATTCTTCTTCTTCTTCTAGACTGGTGATTTGGGCTGATATTGACCATTTTGTGCACATTTAACCCGAAATCGGATGAAGATATATATGAGAGCTATATCCAAATCTGAACCGATTTCGATAAAATTTAAAACAGCTATTCCTGTGCTCCATCTAATACCTGGTACCAAATATCACGGTTGTGGAGTGAATATTACGAATGTATGGGACTAAAATTCTAAATCGGATGAAACATATATATGGTTGCTATATTTATATCTGAACCGATTTTCACTAAATTTGATATACTTGTATCTAGGCTGAATTTGGTCCGATGTACTAAAATTCAGTCCATTTGGACTTATATCGGCCATTTGGTGCACAATTAACCCGAAATCGGATGAAGATATATATGGGAGCTATATCCAAATCTGAACCGATTTCGATAAAATTACAAACATCTATTTCTGGGCTGCATCTTATATCTGGTACCAAATATCATTATTGTGGAGTGCATATTACGAATGTGAGAGGCTTAAACACCAAATCGGATGAAAGATATATATGGGAGCTATAGCTATATCTGAACCGATTTTCTCCAAATTTGATATACTTGCTTCTAGGCCGAACTCGGTTGGGTGTGCCAAAATTCAGGTAATTTAGACTGATAGTGGATGAAGATATATATGGGAGCTATAGCTGTTTCTGAACCGATTTTCTCCAAATTTGTTGTATTTGCTTTAAGGCTAATCTCGGTCACATGTGCCAAAATTCGGGCCATTTGGGCTGATATTGGTCATTTGGTGGTCAATTAACCCGAAATCGGATGAAGATATATGGGAGCTATATCCAAATCTGAACCGATTTCAATAAAATTTAAAACAGCTATTTCTGTGCTCCATCTAATACCTGGTACCAAATATCACGGTTGTGGAGTGCATAGTAGGAATGTGAGGAGCTTAAAGATCAAATCGGATGAAAGATATATATGGGAGCTATAGCTATATCTGAACCGATTTTCTCCAAATTTGATATACTTGCTTCTAGGCCGAACTCGGTTGGGTGTGCCAAAATTCAGGTAATTTAGACTGATAGTGGATATTTGGTGCACATTTAACCCGAAATCGGATGAAGATATATATGGGAGCTATATCTAAATTTGATCCGATTCTCACCAATTTCAATAGGGTTCGTCCTTGGGCCAAAAAAATATTGTTTGGAAAATTTCATCTCAATCGGATAATAAATGCGACCTGCATTTTGTTCACAAGAATACATGGACAGACGGACGGACGGACGGACATGCATAAATCGACTCAGAAAGTGATTCTATGAAGGTTCTCAAAAGTAACTATGGGTCTATCTCGTTTCCTTCTCCATGTTACAAACAAATGCACAAAGACATAATACCCTTACCACTATGTGGTGTAGGGTATAATAAAAATAACTAAATCAACAAATGCGTTAATAAATCAGGAAAAATAAATAAAGTTAACGAAGAAATAATTAATTTATGAGTAAAAAAATAGCGAAAAGAAGGAAAAGTTCGAAAAGTTCGGCCGGGCCGAACTTTAAATACCCTCCACCATTTGGAAGGAATCAGGAAATTTTCAAAAAGAAAATTATTAAAAATTCTGTTAAAATTTGAAAAATACCGAATATCGGAAGGTACATCGTGGACCTATATAGACAAATCTCACAAAGAACTCCTTGTGCAGAATTCTGTTAAAAAAGGTGGCTAAAATCATAAAAATACCAAATATCGGGGGGTACCGTTATATGGGGGCTATACGATATCATGGTCCTATATAGAACATTTTCGAATTTGACCTTTGTTGGGTCTAAAATTATTATTTCGATGAGTTACACACGGAATGGCGAACTTAATATACCCTCCATACTATGTATGGTGGAGGGTACAAAAATGCATGAGCTTCACGGATTTTCAAAATTTGGACTCTGTTTGGGGGAGGAACCAGAAGGAGTGGGCCGATATATCCCATCTTCACTGCAGATTTTGTGTTAATGGAAATAATGTGATGTGTGAATTATGAAGAGAACCGAAAGCATATTTCGGATTTCATAATCCTTTTGGTTACTCAAAACATTAACCGTTTGTGGAGGAGGTACCATAAGGAATGATCCGATCTTCACCATCATATAAAATTTTGTGTTGATGGAAATATTGAGATTTGTCAAGTCTGAATGGAATCGGATGTTAATTTCGCATTTTATGGGCTTCACGGATTTTCAAAATTTTGACCCTGTGTGGAGGAGGCACCAGAAGGAGTGAACTGATATATTCCATCTTCAGAATTTGGAGGCAATCGGACTCTTATGACATATTATTTAGGGGTTATAATTGTTTAAAAATTTTTTACGCTTTGTGGGGAGGTACTTGATGGAATGGCATTGACCTAGCACTTATGCAAATATTTGGATTTGCAAAGTTGGAGCAATATCAGATTATTCTTTCTCTTTCTGTGCAGAAATTGTTTTTTTTTTTTTTTTTTTTTGTTTTTAAGTTCAACCTTTTGTGTGGGAAGTACCAGAAGGCGTGTAGCGATATTTTCCATCTCCAAACTCGATCTACTAATAATAATATTACGATGTAATCCATTTTGGACCAAATCGGATACTTCCTTTGGACATTTATCGTGCACACCAGCCAACCAGACATACAGACGGACGGAAATCTCTAGATCGACTCTACATGTCCTGAAACGGATGTGGTCCAAAGAGATCTAGGGTCTAAAACCGTTATTTCGATAAGACACGTTTCAAATGATATATCCCCTTTTTAGCCATATGGCTGAGGATATAATAATCATTAAAATTTTGGAAATATTTTTCAAATCATTGAATTCTTACTGTAGCGAAAATCTTCTGTAATTTCACGTCCTATGAACGGCACTGGTGGATATAAACGCAGCGATTCTTTGATGACACATTCCATATACTTCAAATCACTTAATTTGGCCGGCGTAAAGGGCTCGACAGATTTCTCTCCAAAAATCGCATGTATTTCATCCAGAAGTTTTTGCTGCACTTCAGGATGTCGCGACACGAGATATAGAGTAAAACTTAGTGCTGTAGTTGTGGTATCATGTCCGGCAGACATAAAGGTATCAACTTCTTCCCGAATATCTTCATCGGACATTGGATTACCATCTATGGTTGCCTGCAACAGCAAATCCAAAAGGGCCTTGTGTTTTCGAATGCCAATATTGTCGGGATCATAATTTTCCATGTTAATGTCCGATTTTATATATTTCTCTAGATCTCGTCGACGTTTCTCAATAACGTTTCTGGTGAATTTGTGCATTGTCGTTATGAGTTTAGTTTGTCTCAATTTCTTGAGTGGACACAAAATGGAAAATAGCCATTCATCGTGTAAATAGGCTCGCACCAAACGCCACGTAATAAGACCTGACATTCTGAAATAAAAAAAAATATATATTTTAATTGCCATGCTCTCCCACATGTGTTGTTTTTTTACACTTACTCTCTTACTGCCATGGTGTATGGCATTGTCTTGTCCGTTTGAGCATTTACGTCCACTCCCATTGCCGTTTCCGTTATTATATCCAAGGCAGCCGAACAAATATAGGGCATAACATCGAAAGCGGTTTTGCCATCGGCCCTCTCAGCCAAACAGTCCATAAGTACTGAGGTTTGTCGATCGAAAACTTCCAAAAATTTCTCCAATATTGAAAAATGAAATGCTGGAGTTATGATTTTACGTCGCGTGTACCACTTTTTCTCCCCGCTTAATAGAAGACCCTCGCCCACCCATGGTTTTATGATGTTATATAATCTAATTTTTCGTGTTTGTGTGGGATGCGATAAGATTTGCTCCATAAAATCGGCATTTGATGTTAATATAAACAGCTTGTCTAATATCCATACTTTTATGGTGTGGCCGTACAATTCATACATCTCGAAAGATTTTGATATTAAACCTAGAAAAATACACAATCAGCATGTTTATACTTCCACTATTATGTCAGGCTTGATTATGTTTTTGGCTGATATCTGTGCTTGACAGACACTGCCGAACAAAGTTTGCTACAAAATTTAATTTCCTTCAAAATTAAAAGAAATTAAGCACCATCTATGAAGATGGAGCTAAGAAAAAATGCTTGTATCGACATTTTTCAAGTTTAGATCGAGAGTTTACCCAAATTGGGAGAATGTTGCCAAATCCCCTCGCAGTACATACAATCAGCGAATATCATTATGCAAGGGCTTTAAAGAAAAGGTGGATCCAATTTTTTGACAAGTAACGTTTATTTAGAAATCGAAATACTTAAATATGGCAAATTTGAGTGGAAATATGATTAGAATAACAAAATACTTAAAACAGGATTTTAACCTTATATAGGAGTCTAAGAACTCGCAACCCTTAGAGGTTTTTATACTACAGACTGAGCACTCTTAAATACACTAAGAATTTTCCTATTGATGACTTGCTTAAAAGATAACATTTTTCACCAAAATAATACTCGTATTGTTATCAGCAATGTTGCCAAAGATTCGATAGACCGAAAATGTAAAGAGGAGGATAATACCCTCCATCAGTGTGAAAGAACTTGAACATTTCCCAAAAAAAAAAAAAAATCCAAAGAAAAATACCACTCAAAGGAAAATCGTTATATGGGGGCTATACGAAGACGTGGTCCTGGTCATACGCATTTTTTGTCATAGGCTGTAGTACCCATTACGAACTTAAAATACGAAATCTTGGGAGGTATCGTCATATGCGGGCAATACGAAGACGTGGACCTGCGTCTTCGTGGGAGGCAATTTTTTTTTCATAGGCTGTAGTACCCATTACGAACTTAAAATACGAAATCTTGGGAGGTATCGTCATATGCGGGCAATACGAAGACGTGGACCTGCGTCTTCGTGGGAGGCAATTTTTTGTCATAGGCTGTAGTACCCATTACGAACTTAAGATACGAAATTTGAAAAAGGTCGCTAAAATCATCAAAATATCGAATCTTGAGAGGTATCGTCATATGGGGCCCATACGAAGACATGTACCTGCATACACAATTTTTTGTCATAGGCTATATTACGAACTTAAAATACGAAATTTGAAACAATCCCTGTCAAAAAGGTCGCTATAATCAACACAATACCGAATCTTGGGAGGTATCGTCATATGGGGGCCATACGAAGACATGTACCTGAATACGCATTTTTTGAATACGAAATTTGAAACAATCCCTTTCAAAAATCATAAAATTACCAAATATCAGGAGTACTGTTATGTGGGGGATATACGATATCGTAGATCTATATAGACAATTCTCTTTCAGGGCGTAAGGTACTCAGAAGAAACTCCTTGTGTGAATTTGTAGGCAATTCCCTTGAAAAATGTGGCTATAACCATCAAAATACTGAATTAAAGGGGAGGGTGTCGTTTTATGGCAGCTATTTGAAAACGAGGACCTGCATGCGCAATTTTTTGTCATAGGCTGTAGTACACATTACGAACTTTAAATACCGAATTTGAAACAATTCCGGTGAATAATGTCGCTACAATCATAAAAATGCATATTTTCGGGGATATCTTTAAATGGGGGCTATGGGATATCGTGGACCTATGTAGATATTTCTCTTTCAGGGGGTAAGGTACTCAGAAGAAACTCCTGGTATGAATTTTTGGACAATTTTCTTGAAAAATGTGGCTACAATCATCAAAATACTGAATTAAAGGGGAGGGTGTCGTTATATGGGGGCTATTTGAAAACGACTACCTGCATGCCCAATATTTTGTCATAGGCTGTAGTACACTTTAACTTTAAAACAATTCCACAACTCCTGGAAAATTGGATACAATCATCAAAATGCCAAATATACCCGTTATATGGATTTTTCGATTTTCCGATAATTTCCTTGAAATATATGGCTAAAATCATCGAAATACAGAATATCGTGGGCCTATATATACGTTGTTAGCCCTAAAATTTTTATTTCGATGATTTACAAAAGGAATGACGAACTTTATATATCACATTGAAGATGGGGGAACTTTTTTCCTTTTTTCTTTGCGATGTAAACTTTGAAACAGCTGCTACACGTGTCTTCTATTTTCAGCTCTACTTTCATAGACTACAGAGTTTTTCCTGTTATTGTTATAAAATTATTCATAACTTTGACCTTTGTCCCTCACTGGTGTTCGTCATGAGGTCGATAAAAATGTTACGCGGTATGACGTAGGTTACTAAGCTTTTGGAAAAACTTGTCTTATACTCTCGAGTAGTATGTAACTGAATAGCAGTCATATCGAATCGTACCTATGGTGGTTCATATCACATAATATATATTTATTATCATTATGTAAAAAATAAATAATATATAGAAATATATTTTTTTTCATCTATCACATGCACCGGCGGGGTTTATATGAACGAGGTCGGACCGAATCACCAATTGAGTCAATCGATTAACTGATTTTCCTAGGATATAAAAGGGGATATGTTTGTAGGTGCATTAAACATATGTTTGTTGGCGTTTTATGAATAACAAATTAACTGATCTTTGTCGGCTGGTAGTTTGATTAACCTTTATGGTAAAAGTGTATGCCACACATACTATTTTTATAACAAATGTTCAAAGATCTCAATTATAAAATTATACGCGGAAATGTTTAATTTCTTAGTAGTCAACAAATCATTTATTACTTAGCTTTTTCTATATTTTATTACGTTTATCTTACGTTTGGGCGTTAGAGTAGTAGCTTCACCCACACAACCCAATATGGGATAACAAAATGGACCGGGAATACGATCGGTAAGTTTGCGGCGATATTTTGTAGAGATGTGAATTTGTAATGCCCATACACAAATCGCTATGAAAAGCACAAGTAAAACTATCGCGAAGCACACCATTTCATTGGCGAATGAAAACTGACCCGTCAGAGTAATTTCGCAAAGTGTATATACATATTTTCCGCTGCGATATAGAAGAAACAAGTAAAAAAAGCTGTAAGTTCAGTCGGGCCGAACTTTTAATACCCTCCACCATTTTCAACGAATTTGGAAATTAAAAAAAAAAAAAAAACTAAATAAAATCCGTTAAAAATTCTGTTAAAATATATCCGTAATATTAGGGTCTAGACGAAAACTTTGTTCATAAGACATTACAATATTCAAATACGAAACTAGAAAAAAATCGGTAAATAAAGCAGCTAAAATTATAAAGAGAAGAGAATTTTAGCAAATTATGAAGAGAAGAAGAAGGGAGAAGACCCGGACCTGCATAGACAATTTTGTTTCACGGGCTGTAGTATTAGTATTAGGAACTTCAAATACGAAATTTCAAACAATTTCGATTTATGTTATCGTCAAAATACCAAATATAGGGAGGTATTCATAAATGGGGCCTACACGAAGACCTGGACCTGCATAGACCACTTTCGGTCATAGACTGTAGTTCCCATCACGAATTTTAAAAAAACTCCAGTGAATAATGTTCCTAAAATAGTTAAAATAATCCGGGGATATATTTGAATGTGGGCTATACGATATCGTGGACCCATATAGATATTTCTCTTCCAGAGAATAAAGTGCTTAGGAATAGCTTCTAGTGTGGATTTTTAGACGATTCCTTTAAAAAACGTAGCTGAAATCATCAAAATACCAAATATAGAGAGGTACCGTTATATGGGGGATATACGATATATGGACCTATAGACTATACAAATCCAGGGGGAAAAGTACTCAGAAGGAACTTTTTTTGTAGATTTTCAAACAATTTCATTGAAAAATTTGTCTAAAATCATCAAAATACCAAACATCAAGGGGTGTCGTAACATGGAGGCTATACGATATCGTGGACCCATAGCCCATCTTCGAACATGACCTGCCTAAACACAAAAGACTGATCTGTACCAAATTTTAGCTTCCTATCTTCTTTCGTTTTATCCCTAACGTTATTACAACAGACGGACTGGCGGACGGAGTTATGGCCATTGTAAAGTATGACATTTTTCCTCCTTTAAAAATGATCACAAATTTTAGCTAAAAACTCCGAAATGTGAATATTCAAGGAGTTATGGCCACTTTAAAGTATGCTATTTTTGTTCCTTTAAAAAATGATCACAAATTATAGCTAAAAACCCCGAAATGTCAATATTCAAGGAGTTATGGCCATTTTAAAGTATGCTATTTTTCTTCCTTTAAAAAATGATAACAAATTATAGCTAAAAACCTCGAAATGTCAATATTCAAGGAGTTATGGCCATTTTAAAGTATGCTATTTTTCTTCCTTTAAAAAATTATCACAAATTATAGCTAAAAACCCCGAAATGTCAATATTCAAGGAGTTATGGCCATTTTAAAGTGTGCTATTTTTCCTCCATTAACAAATTATAAAAATTATAGCTAAAAATCTCGAAATGTCAATATTTAAGGAGTTATGGCCATTTTAAAGTATGCTATTTTTCTTCCTTTAAAAAGTGATCACAAATTATTGCTAAAAACTCTGAAATGTCAATATTCAAGGAGTTATGGCCATTTTAAAGTATGCTATTTTTGTTCCTTTAAAAAATGATCACAAATTATAGCTAAAAACCCCGAAATGTCAATATTTAAGGAGTTATGGCCATTTTAAAGTATGCTATTTTTCCTCCTTTGAGAAATGATCACAAATTATAGCTAAACACCCCGAAATGTCAATATTTAAGGAGTTATGGCTATTTTTCCTCCATTAACAAATTATAATAAATTATAGCTAAAAATCTCGAAATGTCAATATTTAAGGAGTTATGGCCATTTTAAAGTATGCTATTTTTCTTCCTTTAAAAAGTGATCACAAATTATAGCTAAAAACTCTGAAATGTCAATATTCAAGGAGTTATGGCCATTTTAAAGTATGCTATTTTTCCTAATTTAAAAAATGATCACAAATTATAGCTAAAAACCCCGAAATGTCAATATTGAAGGAGTTATGGCCATTTTAAAGTATTCTATTTTACCTCCTTTAAAAAATAATAACAAATTATCGCTAAAAACCCCGAAATGTCAATATTTAAGGAGTTATGGCTATTTTTCCTCCATTAACAAATTATAATAAATTGTAGCTAAAAATCTCGAAATGTCAATATTTAAGGAGTTATGGCCATTTTAAAGTATGCTATTTTTCTTCCTTTAAAAAGTGATCACAAATTATAGCTTAAAACCCCGAAATGTCAATATTCAAGGAGTTATGGCCATTTTAAAGTATGCTATTTTTGTTCCTTTAAAAAATGATCACAAATTATAGCTAAAAATCCCGAAATGTCAATATTCAAGGAGTTATGGCCATTTTAAAGTATGCTATTTTTCCTCCTTTAAAAAAATATCACAAATTATAGCTAAAAATCTCGAAATGTCAATATTTAAGGAGTTATAGTAATTTTAAAGTATGCTATTTTCCTCCTTTAAAAAATTATCACAAATTGTAGATAAAAACCCCTAAATATCAATATTGAAGGAGTTATGGCCATTTTAAAGTAAGCTATTTTTCCTCCTTTAAAAAATGATCACAAATTATAGCTAAAAACCCGAAATGTCAATATTTAAGGAATTATGGCCATTTTAAAGTATGCTATTTTTGTTCCTTTAAGAAAAGATCACAAATTATAGCTAAAAACCTCGAAATGTCAATATTCAAGGAGTTATGGCCATTTTAAAGTATGCTATTTTTCCTCCTTTACAAAATGATCACAAATTATAGCTAAAAACCCCGAAATGTCAATATTTAAGGAGTTATGGCCATTTTAAGGTATGCTATTTTTCCTCCTTTAAAAATGATCACAAATTATAGCTAAAAACCCCGAAATGTCAATATTTAAGGAGTTATGACCATTTTAAGGTATGCTATATTTAATAGTGATCACAAATTATAGGTAAAAGCCCCGAAATGTCAATATTTAAGGAGTTACGACCATTTTAAAGTATGCTATTTTTCCTCCTTTAAAAAATGATCACAAATTATAGCTAAAAACCCCGAAATGTCAATATTTAAGGAGTTATGACCATTTTAAGGTATGCTATTTTTAATAATGATCACAAATTATAGCTAAAAACCCCGAAATGTCAATATTTAAGGAGTTATGACCATTTTAAGGTATGCTATATTTAATAGTGATCACAAATTATAGCTAAAAGCTCCGAAATGTCAATATTTAAGGAGTTACGACCATTTTAAAGTATGCTATTATGTGCACCAATTGGCCAATATCTGTCCAGAAGTCCTGAATTTTTTTAAATCCGACAGAATTCAATCTAGAAGGAAGTAGATCGAGTTCGGAGAAAATCAGTTCCGTTATAGCTATAGCTATTATTCAGTCTAGAAGCAAATTTCATGAAAAATCGATTCAGATATAGCAATAGCTCCCACATAGATTCTTAATCCAATTTCAGGTTTATTGTGCAAATAATGGATATCAATCCAGAAGTCCTAAATTTAGATACATCCGACCGAATCCAGTCTAGAAGCTGTATATAATATAGGTCAGATATAGCTATAGCTCCTTTATATATGTTTCATCCGATTTGGTGTTTAAGTCCCTCACATGCATTCGACAACAGTGATAATTGGTACCTAATAACTTACAGAGCTCGGAAATACCTTTGCCAAATGTTATCGAAAAAAGCTAAGATTTGGATACAGCTCCCATATATATCTTCTACCGATTTCGGGTATAATGGAGTGCATTTTGGGATGTACGTTTCATTTTGTGCAACTCGGATCCGATATACATTTTTTAATATAATCTTTCTCGAAGTGATATCATGCTCTCCAGAACAATGTTATTTATTATAATATTATTATAAAAGATAAACATGTCTCCGTCAAATTAAGTGAAAATCGATTCAGAGTTGGATTAGTTCCCTTTGAAACCAAATTATATCTGCTCTAAAACCAAATGTTGACAGGTGGTATGATCTATCTCAATTAAACTCTTTTGTTACGGGAGCTCTACTAAATATGCATAGTGTTGTAGGGTATTATATGGTTGGGGCCTCCTGACATTTGACTTTTCCTTACTAAATTCGCATTTTAAACCTCTTCTAAATGATTTAGTCGATTACAGATGCAATTGTTGACTCGATTACATGATTTATTGTGAAAGCATGCCCTAAAATCATTGGATTTTATATTTCCATTTTTCACATTAGCGGCGCCATCTACCGAAAAGTAACAACAATAAGATTTCCATTCACATAACTCTTGTGAGAAAGTTATGAACTGCTGCCCAGATAGGGTTGTCTCTGCTCTCTGTGAGTACAGCACATTCATCCACCCATTCACAATGGTGTGCCTTAGTGTATACCATTGCCGTTGGGCTCCCTCCCTTGATTTCTCTGAGAACAGTTTCGCAGCTGTTTCATGATTCACAATACCGACAAACACAATTTGACATGTTGCAATCCGGCAATTGTTTTGCATTCGAGTTGAGTTGCAGTTGTGTTTGTCATTCGTTTGTTTTGTAATTTAATTTTGCGGTAGTCATTGAATATCGAGTGTGTGTTGTTTACTCATAAGTTTATATTTAAACAAAGAAATCAACAGGCCAGTGTAAAAATAAATTAATAAATTCTGTAAGAATTTGAAATAAAGTGAAAACAAATAAATTGGGAAAAATTCTAATTAGAGGCCGATAAAAGATAATAACCGAGAAGAAGAAGACGAGACTCAAAACAAGAACAAAAAGAGGCAAAAACACCGGTTCAGCAGAGTAGGCAAATGAAACAACAAAACAAAAAAATAACATAGACGACAAGCATCACATCCATCAGTCGGACAGACAACCAGCCAGCCAGTTAGACAAAGTGCAAGCAAGTCTGAGCAAATGCCGTCTGTAAATGTAAAATAGCAGCAAAGTGTAATACAAAACAACAAAGAGGCCGGTCGTGTAACAAAGTGAAGAGAAAAGTGCATTGCACCAAACAAATAAACGGACGGACGGACAGAGACGTTCAGTTGAGAAACGTGCAAAACGTGGTGGTGTCAGTGCTGCTGTTGTTCTGCCTTTGTGTGATTATTTTACATTCTTCGTCTGGTTCGCCTGGTGCGTGTTGTTAAATGATTCATAAACAAATTACAATCGAACGAAAAACCAATCAGATTTGTTTCTTCTATTTTTGCCATTGAGTGCGGTTTGTGTTTTGTGGTGGCATCGTTAAATGCAATTAAGCAGATATTCGCAGAGAATTTGCAATAAATTTTTACAGTATTAAAATAAACATCCGCCAAATAGAATAAACACAACAACAAAAAGTAAACAAAAATAAAAGTGGTGGATATCGTGTTTTGGTTTGCCGACTCGTCTGTCTCTTTGTTTGTGTGTTTTGCTTTTGCATAGAGAAGCTCCTGTGATTCTCTGTGTGAGTGACAATAACATTTAAGAGAATTTAAATCGAAGAGAGTGTGTGGTGAAATTTGAAGAGACGTGTTACAGTGTTTCGATTGTGTTCTAAGGTAAGTAAACTTAATATTTTTTTTTAAAAATATATACTTTATTATATCAATAATTCTGAACGTTTTATGAAATTTTCAAATACCAGTTACAGTAGTGTCTTTTCACTCCATTGGTTACTCATCAAAATAATCACTTAAAACCAGAAAAAAAATCTCGTTCCAATCAAATATCTCTTTGTTTATTTAAATCAAGAACAAAACAGTGTTAAGTTATAAGTTATACAAATATTTTTTATCCATTTGCTTTATAAATTGTTTGGCAAACATTCATGTTTAAAAACAATTCAATGGAATCTTAAAATATAAAGAAATACTGAATATTAATTTTCTCTTAAATCATCTCTTTTTCGGCTCTAGAACACGGTTTTGAACAGGGCTGCTTAAAACCCTATATAACCCTATAGGCATTCATTCATTACCAGTGTAAAATTCAAAGTTGATTTGCAGATTTCCGTCTTTAGTTTTCATTCCGTCGAATTAAACATTTTAGAAACAGAAAAGTATACACATATACTTTCAGCGTGAAATTCTGAGCTAAGACTTTGCATAGAGTTGCCTTTTGTCTGATGGCAGGTCAAGTTCGAAGATGAGTTATATCGGCCTAAGTTTCCGTATAGCAATAATATAATTGTACCCCCCAGAATATTCGTTAATTTGGCGATATTAGCCACACTTTCTAACGGAACAGTTTAAAATTCGTATTTGGAGTTTATAATGGGTTCTACCCCCTGTAGTAAAATATTGTCTATATAGATCAGCGGTGCTCAAGAAGGAATATCTCTTTTCACTCAAATTTATCTTTGCTTATTTAAATCAAGAACAAAACAGTGTTAAGTCATTATTTATACAAATATTTTTTATCCATTTGCTTTATAAATTATTTTGGCAAACATCCGTGTTTAAAAACATGTAAATAGAACCGTAAAATATAAAGAAAAAAGGAATTTTAATTTTCTCTTAAATTATCTCTTTTTTCTGTTCATGTTCTAGAACACTGTTTTGAGCACCGCTGATATAGATCCACATTTTCGTATAGCCCCCACATAATTCGTTATTTTGAATATTTTTTGGAACAGTTATTTAAAAAAATCATGTAGCCCTCATATTCCGTATTTTGACGATTTTAGCCTCTGTTTTTAGCGGAATAGCTTAAAATATTCGATATTCAATGTTCTTATGATTTCAGTCATATTTGCAAACGTAAGCGTTTCAAATTTAGTATTTGTTGTTCGCAGAGCATACCAGCCATTGTAGTAGAAAATTGTTTATGTAGGTCCACGTTTTAGTACCGCCCACATATAACGGTACTTCCCGACATTCGATTTTTTGACGATATTAGCCACATTTTTTAAAGAAAATACTTGTTTTCATTTCTTAATTTGTTCCACTCCTGTGGCAGAACAATTACTATTACTCCTATCCCTCCTATATTAATAATTTTAGCCGCATCCTAGAATACAGGAATTTCGGCATTAACAGATATATCTTTACATGAGTTACTTTATAAATGATGGATCTTATACAATTTTTGGACCGACGAACTTAACTGGTTTTCTGACTAGTTTTTAGTATCACGCGTTCGGTCGATTTTATGTATCTTCACATGTGTACCTTTTTTATATCCACCTTGGAAAGGAGGGTATATTAAATTTGTTATTCAGGTTTGTAACATCCCTAAATATTCGTCATAGACCACATAAAGTTTATCTATTTATGATCAACATAAAATTCTAAGTCGATTTAACGATATCCGTCTGTCTGTCTGCTGTTGAAATCATGATCGTTCGCATATTAGTTTGTATTGTGCCTAGGATGGTTGTTATTGAAAATGAGATATATCGGTCCTCGTTTTGGGATAGCCCCCATATATGAGTACTTCCGGATATTTGGTATTTTGATGGTTTCAGTCACATTGTTCCACAGATTTGTCTAAAAATTGGTATTTTTAGGTCATAATGGGTTCTAGCTCGTGTGACAAAACATTGTATGTATAGGTCCACGTTTTGGTATAACCCCCGTAAAACGGTACCTCCCAATATTCAGTATTTTGATGATTTTTGCCACATTTTTTTCACGGATTTGTCTAAAAATTGGTATTTGTAGGATATAAGAGGTTCTAACTTGTGTAGCGAAACATTGTATGTATAGGTCCACGTTTTGGAATAGACCCCCCCATATAACTATACCTCCCTACCTATTCGGTATTTTGATAATTTTTTCACGGATTTGTCTAAAAATTTGAATTTATGGGTCATAATGGGATCTAGCTCCGGTGGCGAGACATTGTGTGTATAGGTCCACGTTGTTGTACAGCCCCCATGTAACGGTACCTTTCCATATTCGGTATTTTGATGGTTTTAGCCACATATTTCACGGATTTGTCTAAAAATTTATATTTGTAGTTCGCTATAGATTCCAAGTTCGGTGACAGGACATTGGTTCTATAGGTCCACGTTTTCGTGTAGCCCCCATACAACGGTACCTCACGATATTCGGTATTTTCTGGTTTTAGCCACATTTTTCTACGGATTTATGTAAAAATTGTTGTCTAATATTGCCCAAATGGGATGAAATTTGGCACTTACGACCGAATTGAGTCTAGAAGCTAGTAGGTCAAATTTGGTGAAGATCGGTTCAAATACAGCTATAGTTCCACATATATTGTTCATCTGATTTGTTATATTTGTTACCCACAACCAAAATATGCACTCCGTAACAACGATATTCAGGGAAATATATGAAATACAGCTCAGAAATATCTTTGCCAAATTTTATCAAGATCGGTTCAGATTTTGATATAGCTTCCATATATATCAAATGGACAATACAAGTCCGAATTTAAAAGATACTAATGCTCCGGCATATTTATTTTTTTCAACTTTAAATTATAATTATAATCATAGCGTGTATGATTGAATTCTCCCATAAAAACTTTCAATTGCTATGCGCAGCTCTACTAAATTTGCAAAGTGGTGTAGGATATCATAAAGTCGGTCCGTACTTTAAGGCTTTCTTTATTGGTTATGATTGAAATATCTTCTTAATCGCATTTAATTACTCTTAATGTGAGGAAATGTGTGATCCTGCAGTTCAAAAAATTAATAATTCGATTCGGCTCTAATCTTTTACGGATTCCTGTAGCATTTCTAAATGACCCCCATTCCGTAATTTGCCCCTTTATTATTTTAGTGAAATATTGCTCAAAATCTCAATTCCCTTTGATTATCTAAGCCATATGACTACATAAAACTTCATGTACTTTCATTTCGATTTTATCCCTTTTAAAAATCGATATTATTATTATTTTCCTCCTTTTCTTTATATTTCAATCAGAAGGATGATGATAACAATTTAATGTATCATTTGTTGAATTCTATGTATGTTTTGCATGTGTAAGAATAAATCTTCAATTTCTCTATTGGATATCCTCTTGTTTTTATAGCTTAAGGTCTTTATTATTATTGTTGTTGCTACTGATGTTGTTGCTGTAGTTGTTGTTGTTGATAGAATTTACTTTATTTTTTATGGATTTATTGTTTGAGATGGCTTTTAGAAAATTGAACATGCATTGATTTCAAAACAAATTCAATTCTAAACAGAAAGTGATTGATATACAAATGTGAAAACAAATCCTTTAGGAATAAAGCACACACACGCTCAAACAGAGAGATACACCCGGTCATGCAAATGCTGAAATCACATAATCTAAAAAGATTTCTATACACATTTGTTGAATATTTTCAATAAACGAATGTTTTGTAGTTAAAATTATTGCAATTGAAGAGTACATGGTGAAGAATTTAAGAAATTTTAAAATTTTTTTAGAAAACAAGTAAAAAAGCAACTAAGTTTGGTAGGATCGAACTTATAATACCCTCTACCATTTGGAAGGAACTTGCAAAATTTCAAAAATTCTGGAATGGCCTGTGAAATTATTAAAATGTTGAATATCGGATGGTACAATCATATAGGGGCTATACAAAAGGTAGACCTGTATGTCAGAGAAGGCAGTGCTTATTGTAAATTCCAAATACCAATTTTGAGATAATTTCGTTAGAAAATATTTATAAGGGGAGACCTAGATAATTTTCTGTCGTTGGAAGAGGTACCCATTGCGAACTCAAAATATCAAATTTGAAACAATTCCGTTGAAAACTCTGACAGAAATCATCAAAATACCAAATATCGTTTGGTACAATTATTTGGGGGATATACTAAAATGTGGGTCTATGTAGATATTTTTTTTTATCAGAGAAGGTAATAGGTACTGACAGCGCCAAATAGCAACTTTAACAAAATGCCGGTACCGAATTTCGCGATATACGGTTATATTGGTCTATAACAAAACGTTGACTTATGTGTACAGTCTTGATGGGTTGGCATGTGATATGGATAAAGAAATTGGTACTAAAAATATACGAAAAGTACAAAAATGTACTTAACATTAAATACTTTGTATAGGACAAACGGAATGACCTAGAATTCTGAAATTTGGAATGACAGTTAATGGTAAAGTGCAGGATATATGTATGAAAGGATTTTTGAAAACCCGAACTTTAAGGTTACGAAAAGTTCTAAAATAATACTAAATTTCTATAATGGTACTCTTGGTATTATATGAACGGATAGAGTTGAAAGGTTGGTACGAGAATCAATTTTGGAAAATAAGTTTGATGTATGAAGGTAGTTTTGAAAATGTGTAATTTTGGTATTTAGGTTACTGATGGTATCTGTTTTAGATATTTAGCGTAAGTTTGAATATGCGTCCTATATTTGCACGAAAAGTACTAAATGGTACTAAATGTGATATTGAGTCAAGGTATAGGGCTGAAGTTTGATATTGAGATCTCTGTTGGTATGGAGGAAGTTTCGGAAATGTGTACTATCATTGTACGAAAAGTACTAAATTGTACTGTATTTGGTATTGGGTGAAGGATTGGATTGATATATGTCCTACATGAACTGAAATCCTGAATGGCGAAGGAATGGAACTGAGATCCTGAGTCCCTGTTGGTATACGGAATTGAGTTATGAAAAAGGTTTTGGAAATGCGACATATATTTGTACGAAAAGTACTAAATGATACAAATTTTGGGTATTTGGATAGTGCTGAAATCCTCAAATTTAATATTAAGGTCTCTGTTGGTATATGGAATTGAGGCATGGAGGTGGGTTTGGAAATTTGTACCATAATTGTTTGAAACGTACTAAATTGAGTATTGGTAAAAGGGGTGGAGTTGTAATCCTGAAATTTGATATTGAGGTCTCTTTTGGTATCTGAAATTGAAATATATGGGTGTTTTTGAATATGTGTACCACATTGTACGAAAAGTACTATATTTTTTTTTTGCACGAAAGGTTAGAGATGAAATTCTAAAAATTTGATATCTAGATTACTGATTTCGCGATCTTTAGGATATCTTTGTACGAAAAGTACTAAATTTGGTATTGGGTAAAGGAGTAGAGTGGATATTTGATATTGTGATCCTGAGATAGAGGTTTGGAGGTGTGTTTGGAAATGCGTCCTATATTTGTACGAAAAGTAGTAAATGGTACTAAATTTGTATCACTGTAGAGATCTAGCGTGTAGAGATCTAGATTGTTTGGATATGCGTTATAAATGCTACTAAATATGGTATTGTGTAAAGGGATAGAGCTGGAATTCTGAAATTTGACATTGATTTCTACGGTTTGCATATGGAGACGTTGAAATAGTTTCGAACAGAAAAAATGAATGTAGCTTCATTGTGCATTGGGTTTACTAATCCCCTCGGTAAACTTAAAAATAAAAGATTTTGAAGATTTTTATGACAAATGTAAACATTTTCCTATTATTCTCTCCAAATAAGGAAAAACTTGAATAATATGTAAAAACCTTAAAAATCTGAAAACTTACTACGATGTATGAAGTTTTGATTAACAAATGTTGTAAAACTGGAAAAATTGTGAATTTTAAGAAAATTCCTAACACGAACTGTTGGAACGAATCTAAAATTTTATGTTCGACTTTTCCTTAACAATTAAATGCAATTTGACAATTAAATTTATTGTGAGGTAAGTTCTCTTCTTACTCATATGTTTTTATACCCTCAGCCATATGGCTACAGAGGGTATATATCATTTGATACGGTCAAAACGTGCCTAGTCGAAATAACGGTTTTAGACCCTAGGTCTCTTTGGACCAAATCCGTTTCAGAACATTTGGAGTCGATCTAGCGATGTCCGTCCGTCCGTCTGTCTGTCTGTCTGTCTGGCTGGCTGGTGCGCATGATAACTCTCGAAGGGGGTATCCGATTTGGTCCAAACTTGGTACATCGTAATATTTTTGTCAAACTTAGATCGAGTTCGGAGATGGGCAATATCGGTCCACTCCTTCTGGTACCTCCCCCACAAAAGTTCGAAATTTTCAAAAAAAATTATTTTTTTGCACAGAAAGAGAAACGATAATCCGATTTTGCTCAAACTTTGCAAATCTTAATAATTGCGTCAGTACTAGGTCAAGTGTGAAAATGGACAAGATCGGTCCACTCCTTCTGGTACCTCCCCAACAAAGGGTCAATATTTTTAATAATTAAAACTCTCATACAATTGATGCAAGAGTCCGATTGTCTTCAAATTTCACACATCCCAATATTTAATGTAACCCAAGGTCTGGTGTTAAGATGGAATATATCGATCCACTCCTTCTGGTACCTTCCACACAAATGATCGAGATTTTCAAAAAATATATTTTTTCTGCACAGAAAGAGAATCGATAATCCGATTTTGTTCTAACTTTGCAAATCCTGATATTTACGTCAGTTCTAGATCAGGTGCAAAAATGGATAATATCGGTCCACTCCATCAAGTACCTCCCCCACAAAAGGTCGAAATTTTGAATATCCATCAAGCTCTTAACACACTAAATTAACATCCGATTCCATTCAGAATTAGCACGTCTTAATATTTTTATAAACGCAAGATCTTTTATAAAGATGGTAGAAATCGGACCATTCGTTCTGGTACCTCCCACACAAAGGATGACAGTTTTGAATAATCGAAACGAGGAAAAAATCGGAAATAAACATCCGGATCTCTTCATATTACACACGTCCCATTATTTCTACTAACTAATATATCCCCCACAAAGGATCAAAATTTTGAGTATCCACGAAGCTCATAAAACGCAAAATTAACATCCGAATTTATCCAGAATTGGAGCTTTTCAATATTTTCATCGAACAAGATCTGCCAACTTATAATTGTCATAACTTGCGAAACAAGTCGGTGATTCTTAAGAACTTGCTTTATCTAAATATTTCTTAATATTTTCTTAACCAGTATTCTGATATGAATATGTAATTTGTCGGAATTTATGATTTCGCATAAGATTGGATACGAATGTTCAATTTCCTTCAAATTTTGCACATACCAATATATTTTATCTGTATTAGATGAAGTATGAAAATGGAATACTTCAGCCCGCTATATCTGTTACCTGACGCATATTTCCGAAAATGTGCACCTATCTCATAGTCGATATAGTCCAAATCTGTCACGTTCATAACTCAAGGCTGGGGGTATACATCTGTCGGCAAAACCGACTGATACTATTTTACTTGTTATTATATGTATATAACTAACATATAATGAAAACATATGAGTAAGGAGAGAACTTCCCTCACCATAAATCTAAATATCAAATTGCAACTGATTTGGATGGAGATTGTGGCTGGGATATTCAAAATATCGAAAATCAGGAGGAACATAGGAACTAAAAACGTCTATCTCAAGTCCCTCTCACTTCTCTTAAATATTTTGATCTCTGAATAAATAATTTTTATCCCCATTATGCAATTAACTTAACATAAATTGAAAAACAGGTAGAAATCGGTTTAAAAATCCGTCAAACACGCATACATTGATTTACATGCCTCTGCCTTGTGTGAACTTTTCTTCGTCATAATTAAACGCTGCCTTATTGTTAAACGGCTTTACTGGAACCCATCGTATCCACTCACCCACACACACACACACCAACACTTGTATACAAAATCGAGCATTCAGTTAAATGCTCAAAAGTCGACAAGTTACTACGACAATGGCTTCTCAATGGTGGATGTCATCCTCGTCGCCATCATTTCAACTGGATGTGTGACAACGTGCTGGACGCCGACAGACAATCTGCATTGAAGACGAGCGTGCCAAAGATGCACTTGTTAAAATGATTTTCATGTCACCATTTTGTTTTACTCGTCGTTAATATTTCCGGAGTTTCGGGGCGACTGAAACAACAACAGAAACACAGCTCGTTAAAGGACAGAGTAAATACTTTTGCCACACATAATTATGAAAAGTGCAAGTTGCATGACGAAGCTCATCTACGTACACATCCACATTTACACTTGAATTTGCCACCCCTCGCTGCCCTCCGCTGCATCATCACCCCCCTTCAGTTATTGTTGTGAATCTTCTTCATTTGGAAGGTAGTAATGGTGTTCGCATTACATCGTTTTGTTGGTTACTACTGTCAATATGAATTCCGTTGTTGTTGCCGTTGTCATTGTTGCTGTTGTCGGTGGCCCACTCAATTCAATGGCCTCCTTTAGGCTATTCAAAATTGCATATGTATGAGTGTGCATGTCCATAAGCGCAAAATGAAATGAAACTCTGGAATACGAAATGAAAAGAATGAGAAAATTGTTACATCAGATGAATTCGTAAGTATCCTTGTGTTTTTTAAATACATTTCCCTCTGCATTTCGACGAAAGTTACATGTGTGCGTGCTAATATCCTTCCCAACGCATTTTGGCGAAATTGTAATGGGATATACATAAAGTTGGATGTTGGATTTACACTTGTTTGGTGTAATTCGAGAGATCTGCTAGTTTGGAGATTGGAGTTCGAAATTAAATCCTGACTAAAGGAGGTATATATCTTAGTTTGATTTCTGGTATTTCCCCACACAGTAGCTTAAAATACCCAAAAGGGTCAAAATTGTGATCATAACTCATGAAATTGTTTTCATTTTTTTCTTAAAGATCGCACATCCTAATTCCGCTACTAGAATATATAGGATTATTGCAAGAAAAACGACTAAATTTAAACGTAAAAAAAATATTTTGTAATATTTTTAAACGTAACAAAAAAAATATTTGTCCAATTTTGGCGAATCTTTATGGTTGGCAAACTTTGGCCAGGTACTAAATGTTTTTAAAAATTCGATTTTTATTATAATCCTCAAGATTTTTTAACTTCTGATTTAAAACCGTATTTTTTTAAATTTGGAAAATGTTTTTTTTTTAAGTTATTCCACATGCCTCATAATCTCAAATTGCCAGTTTTTAAGAAATATGTTTCTGGACCAAAGTTGCGATCTTTTAAAAAAGGATTTTAAGGACCTGTCCTAAACTCCTGGATTGTTTGTATTTATTTAAATTTGTGGATATTTAAAAAATGTTTTAAGCACCTACAGTCGTGCATTTTTAGGAATTTTTTAATAATCTTGATGGGTAAAAACAGCGGGTTACTTAAGATAATTTTTGGATGATATTTCTGAACAAAAATCGTAGACTTCCAGGATCAAGCATCTACTGACCAAAAATGGCTGATTTTGTAAGAACACATTTTCAAGGACCTTATTACCTAATATCCTGGCTTTTTGAGAACATTTCTTTTTTTTTTTTCAAAAATCACCTGATCTAAAATTGGTGGTTTAGGCAAACTTTTTAACTAAAATTTTGTATTTTCAATAACTTGGATGGAATATGGATTTTATGAATAGTTCTACAAGGCCATCCCTCCTCCTCCTCCATCCCGCCTCTTGGAAAGAAAGATGTTTAACAAAACATTTTGAGAGACTCCTGACGTTAGATAAATAATATTTTTTAAACACTTCTTAACATGTTTTCAAGAACCTTGTGACCTATCCTTACCTTAAATCGTGGATTTTTTAATAATGGATGACCTAAGTTCTGGCTTGTTGAGAAAATCTTGTCAAGAACCACTTCAAACGTGATTTATTTGTATATCCTCCACCAAAGTATGGAGGGTGTATTAATTTTGTCATTCCGTTTGCAACACTTCGAAATATACATTTTAAACCCCACAAAGTATATATATTCTTGATCAGCAAAAAATTCTATGTCGATTTAGCAGAGTCCGTACGTTTGCCCGTCTACCCGTCTGTGGAAATCACTCTATCTTCCGAACGAAATGAAGTAGATTGATAAATTTTTACTCAAATGTATCTTATGTCTGCAGGACTTTTGGTATTGAAAATTGACTATGTAGGACCACGTTTGGGCATAGCCCCCATATAATGGTACCTCCTTATTTTCGGTATTTTGGTGATTTCAGCGACATTATTTACCGGAAATGTTTCAAATTTGGTATTTGAAATTCGTATTGGATACCACAGCCTATGACAGAAAATTGTCAGTGCAGGTTCACGTCTTCGTATGCCCCCATATAACGGTTCCTCCCGGTATTCGGTTTTTTAGTACATTATTCACTGATTTTTTTAAGTTTCGCATTTGAATATTGTAATGGTTTATGACAAAAGTTACCAGGTTCATGTCGTCGTATACAGGGTTGCCCATATTCGACGAGGCTTGTCCGCAGGCAACATTCTTTGCGTCAATTGAATTTTGTACGGGGACAAATGCAAATCGAATACGCAATGCGAATAATTCGTTGTAAAGTGCATCGAGCCATGCCCAACTGCTGAGAACGACGTTTTTGAGATGTTCTTGGGGACCTCTCAACACTGGCTTGTACGGCAGCGAAATTCTCGGCCGATCGCCTTGGTCGACTTTTATATGGCCTCTTCGGATTAGAAAGAGCCTTACCAGTCGAAAATTTTTCGTATAAACGCTTAATGGTGTTCTTAGAAGGCGCAGTTCTCACATTTTTTTCACAATTGACTTCTTCTGTTGAATGTAAATTTCAACTATTTCAGAGCGCTCGCGTGGCGTGTATTGGTTCATGTTAAAAGTCTGCTTGGACTGACGCTTCAAACGCGGTATGTCATTATGCGATGTGACATCTCTGTCAAAAGTTATGGCGTTGCCAGATGGGTCCGTCGAATATGGGCAACCCTGTAGACCCTAATGTAACAGCTACATTCGGTATTTTTAAGATTTTAAGAGAATTTTTAATGGATTTTATTGTTTTTGAGAATTGCCAAATTCGTTCCAAATGGTGGAGGGTATTTAAAGTTCGGCCCGGTCGAACTTACAGCTTTTTTACTTGTTCAATTTGAAGTGTACATTATGTAATATTTTTTTTTCACCTTACAACACAGGTAGGGGTTATTACAGATTACAGATTGCAATTATCGTCCGATCATCACGAAAACAAGGGTTTTAACAAGGGTAAGGTTAGGCTCAGAAGGGCTAGGCCTATTGTTTTCAAAGATGTCCGCAATATATTTATATTGAAATGGACCAACAACTAAAATATTCCTGATTTTGCAGCCGTGATAAGGTCGCAAATACAAACAAAAGGACACGTTATCTCGCATGAAGTTAGAGTTTAGGTCAGCGGGTAGAATAGACCACTACTTTCGTGTGAAAAAATACCAACATTGCTTACAGGCGATATCCGAAATACACAAAAGACTTTTTTACGCTGACGAGTATAGCCAAATATTGTAGACAAGCAAATCATATAGATGAGTCTAAATTTGGAGATACAGAGGGAACTCTGACTTTTGGAGATGATTGCAAAATATTTAGAGGTTCAAATGAACCAAAAACAGAATAAATTTCCTAATCACATAATTTAAGCCAATCGACACGCCTGAGAAGAGAGTTAAGGACAGGCATTATATTTAGCTGTAAAATGGATCACACAACTAACAGCACGACGGAGTGCGTAAATAATGTCCCTGGTCAAAAAGCTGCACTGGTCTATGGCATAATTTAAAACCCAAATCTTTCAAAATGGATTTGGACATAAAGGGGCTTCTAACATATTGTTGTGCTGTAGAGTATCACATAGTCGGCCCCGCACGTCTACAGCCTTTGCTTACTTGTTTTTTTAATGTTTTTCATATACTGCCTCACCAAAAGACTTCATGCCCTATTTAATGATAATTTAATATTATTTATAATATTTGATTTTGGAAGAACATTTTTAATAACTTTGGAATAATGGATCTGATATTAAAAATCTCTATGGGAACAAGATCACAATATTTCATTTAACAATATTTGTTACTGACAACAACGTTTATTTATAAAAGGTAAAATCAAGGGTTTACAGATTTTTAAGACTATCCTGATTTAATATTGCGTTTATTAAGAATAAGAACATGTACAAGATTAATGTTTCAAGGACTTGGTAACAAAAACTCATAATCGAAATCACGAGTTTGCAACTAATAGGACTGAGACATTTCATATAATTTTAAATGTATTTTAAAACGATCGATTTATTTAAATCAAATGGAGATTTCCCTATATCATATTTCTACCTCATGTATGATCATCCAATGATTCATTATAACTCCTCCTGTAATTCAGGGTTCAACAAGGTCGAGAAGTCTACATTTTCTTAACATGTTGAAATTTAAAACATTTAATTGCGTCTTTGCGCCCCCCATTAGCATAACATCCCTCTTTGTAATTTCCTGAGCATACTTCATTTCTTTTTCTTGGTAGTTTCGTTTTCTCGTACAACGACTGGAATATGTGGTCCGGAGGAAATCAAAGCAAGAAAAGGACACCAAAATTACTCATATAGACGAAAACAAAATGGTTTCATTTTTTGTGTGTTATGGACAAAAAATATGTTGTTGTTGCTATTTCTGTTGTTGTCAATGTCCTTGCTGCTTCAGTGTGCAAATGTGGCACACAACCGCACAATGACTTTGAATGCAGCTGTAATGGTGGTGTGCTCAACAACAACACAACTGGTTTTCATTGTTGTAGTGTTCCATTAACACTGTATCGGTTTGCATTCCGCCCCATCTCCTTTCTCTCTTCTTGTAATAACAAGGAGCAGGGGGGACACATATGCTAACAACACTACATGCTATGACCAAAGGCATTGCCTTTCATCCCACAGATACTTTTCCCCATTTTTCATCTCCGCACACACACACACACACGCGACTTGTAGTATACAAAAATCTCCTTTTCTCCGATCCCCGAAAAATTCCCTGCCTTCTCGCCACTGTAAAGCATCATGTTGTCGCTGCTGTTTCAACGCCAGCCATCATTGTAATGTGTAATAGCGTGTGAAAATCGGTAACTTTTACGCTACTTACTTTTGATGTCACTGATTCAGCTCTCTACCATCCATGGGTAGTGCTTCCCATAAGACTCCTCTTAGCTTTCCCCTCCTTTACCATTTACTGTTGTGTCCTTATTCAGGCTTAAAGATTTTTGGCTTCTTCACTTAACGATATCACCAACACTCATACACACACACACACATTTCCCTACACAAACATTGACACCATGGACGGATCTCTACGACTGGGAGTGTACATTTAAGGCTAAAATGGATTTGTTTATTCGAATGTCTGAGTCTGAGCTTTTCACTATATTAGTTTGTATGTGTATGTGTATTTGTATATTCGTAAGTATTTGTAGTGGCCCTTTTCATTTTGACGATGAGATTTTTGTATGTTTAGCAAGTTTTTCTGCAGTTGTGGGTAATTACAGAAGATATTGCGACTATTTTTTAACAATTTCACAGTAAAAGAAATTCGAATCTTGTTTTCTTCAAAAATGGATTTTAGAAAATAAAATGAGAAAAAGTTTTTGGATCAGAAAATCTGCCACAAAAGAACAATTTTTTTTGGAAGGAAACCTTTTATTGTATATAACGCTAAACCTGTTGTTTGGTATGTTAACTCGAATCCAATAAAAGAGGAAAAAAGAGACAAATATTAAACTTGAGAAAGGCCAACGTCACAGCAAAGCAATTCCATATTCTCTCTCTTTTATACCCTCCATCATTATCTATGTTGGTTTGGCGATGTTCGTCCGTCTGTGGAAATCACTCTAGGTTCCGAACGAAATGAAGTAGGTTGATAAAATCTAATCAGATGTCTGTTTAGTCTACAGGAATTTTGGTAGCGAAAATCGCCTATATAGGTCCACGTTTTGATATAGCCTCCATATAAAGGTACATCCCTATCACGATTTTAGCGATATTATTTACCAAAATTGTATCAAACTTCGCATTTTAAGTTCCTAATAGGTATTACAGCCTACAATAGAGTGCATGATATTACTTCAAGAAGTATTATAAGAAATATATGTATCGGAGCCGAGTGCATTTGGTGCACAATTAACCAGAAATCTGTTGAAGATATATGTGGGAGCTATGCCCAAATCTGAAACGATCTTATTAAAATTTTGTCGAATGTATATTACGAATGTGAGGGACTTGAACGCCAAATCGGATGAAATATATTTATTTATATATGAGCTATAGCTATATCTGTATATAGCTATAGCTACAGGGTTGCCCATATTCGACGGACCCATCTGGAAACGCCATAACTTTTGACAGAGATGTCACCTCTCTTAATGACATACCGCGTTTGAAGCGTCAGTCCAAGCAGATTTTTACCATGAACCAATACACGCCACGCGAGCACTCTGAAATTGTTGAAATTTACATTCAACAGAAGAAGTCAATTGTGAAAACTCAACGTGCTTTTAAAAGATTAAATAATTTGAGAAGTGCGCCTTCTAAGAACACCATTAAGCGTTTATACGAAAAATTTTCGACTGGTAAGGCTCTTTCTAATCCGAAGAGGCCATACAAAAGTCGACCAAGGCGATCGGCCGAGAATATCGCTGCCGTACGAGCCAGTGCTGAGAGGTCCCCAAGAACATCCCAAAAACGCCGTTCTCAGCAGTTGGGCATGGCTCGGTCCACTTTACAACAGATTATTCACATTGATTTGCCTTTGTTCCCGTACAAAATTCAATTGACGCAAAGAATGTTGCCTGCGGACAAGCCTCGTCGATTGGAATGGGCCCAAATAGTCATGGGTCCGCCGAATATGGGCAACCCTGTATCAGAGCCAAGTTCTACAAAATGGAAATGTAAGTCCCGAAATTCACTCTATTTGGATTGATAATGGCACAATAATCCTGAGGAGGAATAAACCTCGTTCTCGATGAAATTTGGAGATAAGATAAGATATCTGGTACCAAATATAATTGTTATGGAATGCATATTACGAATCTGATGAAAAAACACCAAATCGGATGACACATATATATGGGAGCTATAGCTATGAACCGATTTTCTCTAACTTTGCCGTAGTTGATTCTAGACTGAATTCAGTCGGATGTGCCAAAATTTAGGTCATTTGCACTAATTTTGGCCATTTGGTGCACAATTAACCAGAAATCGGTTGAAGATATATATGTGAGCTATACCCAAATCTGAAACGATCTTGATAAAATTTTGTCGAATGTATATTACGAATGTGAGGGACTTGAACGGCAAATCGGATGAAATATATATATAGCTATAGCTATATCTGTACCTATTTTCACCAAATTTGATGTACTTGCTTCTAGACTGAATTCGGTCGGATGTGCCAAAATTCAGGTCATTTGGACTGAAATTGGTCATTTGGTGCACAATTAATCCGAAATTGGTTTAAAATATATATGGGAGCTATATCTAAATTTGATCCGATTATCACCAATTTCAATAGGGTTCGTCCTTGGGCCAAACAAATAATGTTTGGAAAAATTCGTCTCAATCGGATAATTAATGCGACCTGCATTTTGTTTACGATAATACACCCTCAAAAGTAACTATGGGACTATCTCGGTTCCTTCTCCCTGTTACAAACAAATGTACAAAGACATAATACCCTTACCACTATGTGGTGTATGGTATAGAAAATGTACGATTTGTGGTAGGTGCTTTTAGAAAGTGTGGGCCGATATTTGCCGCACTTGGCTTAAGTACGATGCCCGAGGCCTTAATTTAATCGTATATCCCATCACTTTCTATTAAGTATAACATTTCGAAGTGCCAAGCTTTGACAAAGTCAGAAACTTCATTCGAGAGGGATTGACGAACAGACAAAGAAATGTCCTGAAATGTATTTCGTTTAACGAAAAATGGGCTTGACACTCGTTTTTTCGATGAAGCAATTTTTGGTAGTATCAAATGATATATGAGCCCAAAACCCACTGGACTGGGGCATAAATAGCTTGAAAACCAAACTTTGGAAATAGTTTTTTTTTTTATTTTAGAGAGATTTTCTATTCTCAAATGTCAATTCTGAAATTTGTAGCTAAGAATTGGTAAAAAAATGAAACATATTTTGTTTGTTAACGACTTGCTTATCTAACTTATTCGGAAAATATGCCCCTACAAAATCGGCAACAATCCTACAAAATCGGCAACAATCCTTTTCTGTAAATTATTCTACTTTATTTCTTATTCGTTTTTTACGAAAAGTCCAGGCCGCCTTCTCTTCTAAGCCATTAAATGTTGTTTTCTTGAAGATCAAGTTATCTTTTCGGAAAAATTTAATCTAGAAGAAACAAAAATTACCCTAGAAAAGAAGATTGTTTTTCTTGGAAGGCGAGTCTCGTCATAGGAGACCAAGGAGTCCTGCCCTATGAGGCGTAGGAGTCTCCTTCTAGGTGATCAGGAATTATTCACCTTGTCTAAAAAATTTGGTGATCCAAGAGAACATTGTAAAGACTAATGAGTCTTCTGACTAAGCAGTTTTTCTTCTGACTAAGCAGTTTTCTCTTCTTATCGTAAAAGGTCAATGATACTTCCCTTGGAAGACGGAGGATTTTTCCTTGAAAGACGCAGGATTCTTCATCTAAAATCATCACTAGCTAATTTTGTTGACACTTTTAGAGATATATGGAATCTTCTCCTAAAATACAATGAAGCCTTCTCCTCGAAAACCAAGTGTTTTCTCTTAAAAGTCCAGGGAGTCTTCTACTAGCAGTTTTTTTCAAAGGTCAATGATACTTCCCTTGGAAGACGGAGGATTTTTCCTTGAAAGACGCAGGATTCTTCATCTAAAATCATCACTAGCTAATTTTGTTGACACTTTTAGAGATATATGGAATCTTCTCCTAAAATACAATGAAGCCTTCTCCTCGTAAACCAAGTGTTTTCTCTTAAAAGTCCAGGGAGTCTTCTACTAGAAGTTTTTTTCAAACAGGGCTTCTCCTAGAAGAACAACAATTTTTCTCCCGGAGATTGTGGAATATTACTTTAAAAGACAAAAGAAGCTAGTCCTAATAGATTAAGGAGTCTTCTCCTGGAAATCCAGAATTTATCTTCTTTATGACAAATCAGACATACAAAAAATACTTACAATTCTTGAAGAGCCCGAGCTTTTCTTCTCGAAGGATAATCAATCTTCTCCTAAAAGGATAAGAAATTTTCCTGTAGAAGATCAGGGAGTATACTTTGATGTGCAAATAGTCAGCTGATATAATACCAAGAGGGTGGAATATATATTTGGACTACTTATAAAATAACTCTAAATAAAAGGTTATAACTAAAATAAGAAAGCTCTAAATAACTAAAAAGGGATTACAAAAATGTAATAATTCCAGATACATGACCAGAACTACAAGCAATGCCGAATTCCGTGACAATTGTTATATTATTACCTTTTACCTTTTTGTGCAATCCTTTGCCAAAAAATCGTTGGACAACCTCATTGCCGAATTTTTCCCTTCGGGGATTCACAGTGCTCTGCTCATCAGAAGATCTGATCCTCTTTCCTGAGTCCAATTAATTGTCTATCGCATACTTATGTGAGTGTCCATTTCATGTCGTGAATTTCTCATGCATAAAAGTTACAAAATACATTTGTGGATACATATATATATATTTTATATGGAACACGAAATGCTGTCAAATATATACAACGGATCCCCTCTTTGCATTCATATGGATTGTGTTTTGTATTATTGTTTGGTGTTAAGAAATCCTGCAAAAAAGAATTTTAAACTTAAAAAAATGCTAAACTTTAATTTTCACTTGAAATTCTACTGCAGACACTACAACAACAACGTAAAAAATGTGTATGTAAATATGTACATACATATGTAGGTATGTCGCCGTGATAAGTCGGCATAAGTCTCAAAAACTGCACTAGTGGCTTAAATGCTAATAAACCCCACCGCGAATATATTCGCTGACAACAACGACAACATGTCGTCGGAGATGAAACTACTGCTACTAACTTTGTCGTTTATTTTTTTTAGGTGATACTTGAAATGAACGCAAAATAGGAGGAGAGGTTGAGAAATGAAGTTAAAGATATCAATATGATATTATGAAAAAAATATGAAATTTTATATCTATTATTTCGGATTTTCCAGTGAAAATATTACGTAATAAATTTTGAGAAGGACGAGACAAAGTTTTTTCTCCATTAAAAAATCATTATTCTCCTTTTTTACTAAACTTCTTTTTTCTATTATACAAAAATTTTTCTCTTTCCTACACATACAAATTTCTTTCCCAAAATTATCTGTGACATCCTCGTCAAAAGCTTTTAGTAACCGAAAACTTATAATGCAAATAATTCCTTGTCATTCATATGAAATGAGATTGTCAACTACTTTCAAACAAATGAAATTCTTTGACATTTGTCAATACTTTTAGATTTTTTTTTTACAAAGTATGTTGAAATAAAAATCAAAGTTTGCCATGTATAATTTAGTTAATGCAGCGGAGTTAGTTGTTGCAGAGTTCAAGGTGCACACGTATGGTAATGAAAAAGGAGGGTATCCTACTATGATGTGTGTATTTGGAAAAAGAGATGGATTCTCAAAATGTGAGTTTTAACTACTATTACTTAAAAATTCAAGGTTAATAAGATATACATACATGAACTACAACCGTTTTCGAACCTGATGTTGTTATTCTATAAGATATACATGAACTAAAACCCGGACTTATATCGGGAGGAACTCGGCGCAAGTCGAATGGCCTAAAAATTAAGTAAAATGTTATATATATTTTTTAATTTTTCGATGTAAGTAGGTGCTCTAGTGTATATATATAGTAATAATAAAAAAGTAAAAACTACTATCTGTACAAAATTTCAATGGTATATATTAAATAGTGCGAGATCTATCGTAATTTCAACAACGCGGGACCAGAAACACGGGATATTCCAGTAACAGCCCATTATATTGTTTAGAAGAATTTTGGTGAGAATTTTCCAGAAAAAGGGTTATACGTTATGGAATTCACGTGATAGTTTAATTTCTTTATATTTGGCTGGAAAAACCCAAGTGGCTATCGTTCGAGCACTCCAGCATTTAAATGTGAATAAATCTTTTGTGTCTCGTACCATAGCTCATTTCCGTTAAAGTAGCCTGTCGTCAAGGAAGTGGAAGGAAGAAAACAGCAACAGCAGCAGAAATGGTTCGAAAAGTAAAGAAGCGACTTGATCGAAACCCGCGTCGCAGTGGCCGAAAAATGGCTCGTGAGCTGAACATATCGCAAAATTTTATTCTGAAAATATTAAAAAATGAGCTCGGAGTAAAATCATTTAAATTCCAAAAAGTGCAAGAACTTACACCGCGACAGAAAGAAAATAGACTCAGAAGAGCTAAAGAGTTGCTTCGCTTGCTGAAAATATGCACCTTCGGTTGGCCACCAGAACCCAAGCGCCGGCCATGGTAATGGTGTGGGCCGCCATAACAGCCGATAGTCGCTCTCCGTTCGTATTAATCGATCGTGGCATCAGAATAAATGCCGAATATTATCGCGAAAATATTCTGGAGGGTGTATTAAAGCCTTGGGCTCGCAAACATTTTGGCGGCGGAGCTTCGGCCTTCCAACAGGACTCAGCACTATCGCACTCAGCACGCGCCACCCAAGGCTACAAAATGAGGTTCCTCCCTTCATTCCCAGTGCACAATGGCCACCAAAATTTTCGGTGTATTTCGGAATTTGGCATTAAAATAAACAAAGTGTCGATCACCTCAAGCAAGCGCTTCGCCAGAAATGAGGGCAAAATACCGCAGAGCAACATTCGAGCAGCATGTGACGGTTTCATTGGCCGTTTGAAGGCCATAATTCGTGTCGAAGGTGACCAATTCAAACAAATCTAAACTTATTCTAAAATTTGATGATATTTCCGATATTTTTGCTTTCATTCAATAAAATTAAAAAAATGTAAAATGTATGGCGTTTGACTTTCTTACAGTTTTTTATTTCACCCTGTATATTCGGTACTCCTGGTGACCTTTGATTTGAGCCCAGCCTCAACACCGCTTCATTCTTAGTTTCTGTTCAGTGGACAATTTTATCTGCAATTTCCCTCAAATTGAGAGATCATTTTTATTTAGCGATACGTTTAACTTTTTTGTTAATTTGACATTTGTGCGAAATTTTTAAATTTTATAAAAACTAAAGTAACATATATAAAAACTAAAAAAATATTAGAGTTTTGCCTTGTTAAGGCGAAGATCATATGTTTTATGATTTATGTGTTTGTTTTCTCTTTCGAGACGAGCTTAATGATCTGAAATTTGCAGTGAAAAGGAAAGCCAGGTAGACATTATCACACACTCACCACTATGCGACGCGTTTCGCCGTTGGTTAAGCGGCTCATCAGGCATATTTGGTGTGGATGATGGCTTACAAGGGCCGTTCTCTGGAAAGTAGTATATATTTCGAACTTATTGCAAATTAGCATATGCGAATTATACACTAGAAACTCTCCAGGTTCGACTCAAGTTATATTGGCAGATCTTTTTCACAGCAAAGTTTTGTTTTTGTAGTGATGGATTTTTGTCCACATCCATCCACATCCAATATTAAATTTGTCTCTGGTTTACAATCTCTCTTCCTATCTCTCTTTAATACCCATTTCTTAACCGGAGAAAAAATCACATTTGTTTGTGTCTTTGCTAAATTCATTTAACTTGGCGGTCATTATTTTAGAACGGTTGGTCTTTGAAACCGTCAAAAAATGGGGAAAAATTCGTAAACAAGTTCACGTCTTTTAAAATGTTCTTAAAAATTCCGTGATTATCAGAAAAACCTTTAAAGAAATATTAAAAAAATAAAGAATTTATCTTGTCCGCTCCTTAAACGTCTTAAAAACTCTCCAATAAAATCTCTTTATATAATTTTATTTGTCTGTGAAAACATATTCTTAATAATTGTATGTTTATATACTAGTTCTCAATAGGAAAAATATTCCTAAAAATCCACGGTTACAATTCGTCTGAACTTGGAATAAAAATCATCAAAATGTTAATATCAAATGTGTAATAATAATTCCGCAATTATACCTATATTGGTCCTTAAACATTTTTCCTTCAATCCACGATAATGGCCCTAATGATCCCTAAAGATATTCTTAAATAGGCCACCAACATAAGTCTTCAAAAATTCGGAAAAGCTTTAAATCTTTGTTAATCTTCCTCTTTTAACATTAAATCGGATTATCGCTGAAATTTTTAATTTCGCTGAAAAATCACGTCCTTCCTCCTCTAATGTGTTTATACATCATGCAATTAATGAAAAAAAATCCCTTCCGCACCCCCCAACCCATTCCATGCAAAAAACTTAATGTGTTCTCTATGTAAAATTATGAAACATCTTTAAGATATTATAAATTTCATGCAAACTTGTCTAGCGCCGAACTAAAGAAACTCAATGAGCTCATTAACCTTAATCAGGCGTTTTTCATCAGCACTAAAAGCAACGGCAAAAAAAGGAAAAGAGCAATTCATTGCAACAAATGGATTTAGTCAGGGCCACACGATAATAACTGACGAACGAACGAACGAAGTGACTAACTAAAGCTTACGACAGCGAACAAGAGCGTACTAATTACAAGTTTTTGGCAGCTGCTTTGACTGACTTTCGTTTGCTGTTTCCAGGACCAGTTTTATGACAAGCAAAATGTCTTTGGATTCTTAACGCAAACATTATATTTTTTTGGCACTGTTGCTTCTTGCTGCTCCGTGTGCCACCTATTCAAATAGAGTTGATTAAATGGGATTGCAGGTAGCAGAAATGACTGTGTGTGAGTGTGGCAGCGGCACTACACACAAAAGAAGGAACGAATGAATGAACCAACCGACGAACAAAAGAAAGAAAGTTGGACAGAAAAAAAACATCCATGCCAAAAATAACTAGGAATACTTACATATCCTTTATATAATTTGTCCTTAAGCCAGCTCTTTAATTAAGGCAAACAACATGAAATGTTAAGAAATACAAATACTGCCGCTGCTGGCAATGGTGGTGGTGGTGATAGTGGCGGTTAGCAACAATTTTTGCATTTTCTTAGCCTTTGTTACTGGAGCATAGAATAAAATACTTGATGCGCCAACCATTGCCAGCAGAAAGAATGGGAAGAAGATTCCAACACGTGCTTGATGTGTTAGCAAATACATACATACATACAAATACATTTTTTTACAATTTTTGTTGGCAATGCTGCACTTTTTTTGTGATAAGGTATTGAAATTATAAGGTATATAGATGTCAGGAATTCCATATCGCTGGAAAGTAAGAAGGTCATGTTATGGAGTTTGCAATTAATGTCTTGGGAATATTTTAATATTGAATGCCTCGACATTTTATTTCATTTCCAAAACCCACGCGAAATCTCAAACACAGATACCGTCAGTAATCTAAATATCACATTTCAGAATTTTATCTCCCTTCAAACTTATCACTTATTCAACAGTAGTACTATTTAGTACTTTTCCAACAATTATAGAACATATTTCCAAAACCACCCCCATACTAAACTTGCCCATCCATAGCCATCTCACAACACCCAAATTCCGAAAAATCTTCGCGACTAACGGAAAAATCTAGCTCTATCCCTTCATCCAAGACCAAATTTAGTACCATTTAGTACTTTTCGTACAATTATAGTACACATTTCCCAAACCACCTCCATATATCATTTCCAGACACTAACATATCAAATTTAAAAATTTTAGTTTTATTTCTTTACCTAATACCGAATTTAGTACCATTTAGCACTTTTCGTACAAGTATAGGGCACATTTGCAAACCACCGCCAAATCTCATACAGATAAGATTACAATCAGCAATTTAAGTAACAAATTTCAGAATTTTATCTCTATCCCTTCACCCAACACCAAATTTAGTACCATTTAATACTTTTCGTACAATTGTTCTGCAGGCTATACATGAACAGCGACCCCAATACCAAATTTCAGATTTCAAGCACTATCTGTTCACAAAATACCAATTTGTTCCAATTTTAGTGCACTTGTAGTACCCATTTCCAAAACCTTCCCTTTATCACAAACCAAGCACCATCAGGGACCTCAATATCACTATATTTCAAATTACAAGCTTCTTCCGTTCACCCAAAACGGAATCTTAAAAATGTAGTAACATTTAGCACAGTTCGCACACTAAGAACACCACCTTCATATATGAAACTTACTTTTCAACTTTAATTCCCCTACCAAATTTCAACTTTTTACCTGTATCCGTTCGCATGATACCAATTGGTACCATTATAGAAGTTTAGTACAATTTTAGAACTTTTTGCAATCCCGATCAAATTTCCGAAAACCTTTTCGTGCATTTATACTGCACTCCATCAATGACTCTTATTTCAAATTTTAGCTCATTTTGTTTTTCAAATTGGTCACCTTTGGCACGAATTATGGTCTTCAAACTGCCAATGAAACCGTCACACTCTGCCCGAATGTTGCTCTGCGGTATTTTGGCCCACTCCCGGTGAAGTTCTTGCTTGAGGTGATCGGCACTTTCGTATTTGGTATTTTTTATTGCCAACCTTGCTTTTCTAAGTACTCCACACACAATAGTCCAACGGATTGGTATCAGATTTTGGTGGCCATTGTGCGCTGGAAATAAAGCGAGAAACCTCATTTTGTAACCATTCATGGGTGATTCGTGTGCTATGCTGAGGCCTGTTGGAATGTCCAAGGTCTGTGGCCAAAGTGTTTGGGTGCCTAAGGCTTTAATACACCCTCCAGAATATTTTGGCGATAATATTCGGCATTTATTTAAATCGATTAATACGAGCGGAGAGCGATCATCGGCTGTTATGGCGGCCTACACCATCACCATGGCCGGCGCTTGAGTTCTGGTGGCCAACCGAAGGTGCACATTTTCAGCTGACCTCTTTGGTAAGTAAACACGATCATTTTGTTTGTTTACAAACTGATGGACAACGAATGTTTTCTCATCGGAGAAAACCAAATTCGGCGCTTCACCACATTCGGCCAAGCTAAGCAACTCTTTAGCTCTTTTGAGTCTATTTTCTTTCTGAGGTGGTGTACGTTTTTGCACTTTTTGGAATTTCAATGGCCTTACCCCGAACTAATTTTTCAAGATTTGCCGAATGAAACATTGCGATATGTTCAGCTCACGAGCCATTTTTTCGGCCACTGCGACGCGGGTTTCGATGAAGTCGCTTCTTTACTTTTCAAACCATTTCTGCTGATGCTGCGGTTTTCTTTCGTCCACTTGCTTGACGTCGGGCTACGCTACCATTATCATGGTAACGAGCGATGGTACGAGGCATAAAAGATTTATTAACGTTTAAATACTGGAGTGCTCTAACGATAGCCACTTGTGGTTTTCCAGTCAAATATAAAGAAATCACACTATCACGCATGAATTCCATCACGAATAATTTTTTTTTCTGGAAAATTTTGAAGAACATGCTTTTGTACGCTTGTAAACAATATAATGAACTGTCACTGGAATTATTTTAACAGCTGTCGAACGACTGGCTTAGAAATGACAACAGTCTGAATTTGGTTGCAGTTTTTTCATTTAACCCTGTATGCTTATTCCAAATTTCGAAGCTGTGAGCAGGGTGTTTGAAGGGTATTTGATGTAGAAGTAAAAGAAGGAGAAAGAGTGGGCCGATATTACCCATATTCTAACTTGACCCTAGTTTTACAAACACGTTAGAATTGGTCCAAATTTGATACTCCCTTTAAGGATTTTCTTGCGCATCAGCCAGACGTATATGCAACTTGGCCATGTCATGGTATGGTTAATAATATTTTAAATTTCCTGTGAATTTCTTAGAAATCAGGAATTGAAGAAGCAAATTTTAGGAATCATAATTTTTTGTTGTAATTCGGTTTGTAAACGGTTAAAGGCTCAGTGTCCTACTTTCCTTGTTGTTAAAATCCAATAAATTTTTATATAAAGGACGCAATAAGGCCAAATATCAGTTAGGACGTATCGCAGATTGTCACAACTCAAAAAAATTAGTTTTTAATAAAACACACACACAAAGAAGTTATTGATTACAATTTGACTTGCCGAATTAAAAATATGTTTTAAACAAAAAGTCAGAAGACTGCTTTTAATATAATCGCCTTAAATTCCTAATTTTTTAAATTCCTTAAAACATTAATGCAGTTCTTACATTCCCCCCAAAAAAGAAATCATAAATCCTGTTTCCTGTCTTTAAGTTTACCTTCTGTGTCCCTACCTCATAAGTCCCGGCACTCACCTTTGTAACATCAACAACAAGCCTCTGTGAAGTGGTAGACCGTTCTTCTTTAAACAAATTACAGTCTTTTTCTTCTCGTATGACAGCAAATTAAAGGGTTTTCCTTTGTCAGTGTTGGTTTGTGTGTTTGTGTCTACGTTTGAGAGTTAATGGTCTTGGTAATGTTACTGTTGCTGTTGCTCCCCGGTAGTAAAAATAAAATCCGATGTCAAAAAATAACAACTAGCTGTGCTAGCTTGTCGTCCGTCGTCATCGTCGTTTTGCCTTCACATTAAATCTGTGAACGTTTGCAAATATTTCCATCTGAAAATGGATGTAAATTCTTTTAAATCCTCTTTCCCTTTCTACAAGTGGTTGCTGCTGTTGTTGTTGTTGGTGTTTTCATTTATTTTCTTTTTTGCCTTTATTCATATTATTTGCTTTGTGTGCCATGATGGTATTTTGTAATTTTTGGATAGTAGTAAAATTTAACATTTTTGTTAACTTTAGACCCACTCAAATGGGGGGAAATAACCAACAAAGCACATCAACAAACAGAAAGCATCACCTTTAACAAATAAACAAGGACCTCCACCCCTCTCACTCCATCATCACGCGTTACACACAGGAGCCGAGTGAACCAGAACACAACAACGCACACACACACATACACACACTCTGAGAGTAGCAACTCAACGAATTAAGTGCAAACGTATGTGAGAGTGTACATTTCGGGCCAAAGGATTGTTGGAGTTAATTAAAAATGAAGAAACAGAACCGAATAGAAAGACAAAATAAAAACAGAAACAGAAACATAATGACGTTTGTGAAAATTCCGTAAGTCTTACAGACGAGAGTTATATTTACTAAAATTTTCTATTGTTTTTTTTTTTTATTTTTGTGTTCCGGGAATTTTGCAATTAAAGTCACAGCAGAGTTGATACAACGAGATACAATGACAATGAGCATACAGAATTAAAGTTCAAAGGAAGTGACAGCACTGTGCAACATAAATTAAGGAATGTTAGCTTTTTTAATGGCAATTATTAAACAATCCAGAATCACTTGCACCAAAAAAATCAACCATTTTTTACTGGCCAAAAGTTAAGTTTTATGGTGTAAACGCATTAGGTTTAAAATCTACTTCTATAGCAATTACATTGTAATTATTGCATGATGATTCCTTCAATTTTGTAGATAAACAAGTAAAAAAACATTAAGTTCGGCCGGGCCAAACTTTTAATACCTTACACCTTATGGTAAAGAAAAAATTAGAAGAAATGTGGCAAAAACCATTAAAATACCGAATATCGGGAGGTACCGTTACATGCATGAGGGACCTATACATGCAATGTTTCGCCAAAGGAGCTAGAACCCAGTATGACCAAATACCAATTTTCAGACAAATCCATGAAAAAATGTGGCAAAAATCATCAAATTAGCGAATATCGGGAGGTACCGTTATATGGGGGATATACCAAATCGTGGACCTATAATTACAATGACTCGCACACACGAACTTGGACCCATTATGATCTACAACTACCAATTTTCAGAGAAATTCGTGAAAAAATGTGTCAGAAATCATCAAAATACCGATCATTGGGAGGTACCGTTATATAACGACTATACCAAAACGTGGACCTATACATACAATGTTACGCCACACGAACTAGGACCCACAAATATTAATTTTTAGACAAATCAGTGCAAAAATGTGGCAAAAACCATCAAATTACCGAATATCGGGTGGTACCGTTATATGGGGGCTATACCAAATCGTGGACCCATACATACAATGTTTCGCCACCGGAGCTGGAACCCATTATGACCAACAAATACCATTTTTTAGACAAATCCGTGAAAAAATGTGGGAAAAATAATCAAAATACCGAATATCGGGAGGTACCTTTATATGGGGGCTATACCAAAACGTGGACCTATACATGCAATGTTTCGCCACCGGAGCTGGAACCCATTATGAGTTACAACTACCAATTTTCAGAGAAATTCGTGAAAAAATGTGGCAAAAACCCACAAAATACCGAATATCGGGTGGTACCGTTATATGGGGGCTATACCAAATCGTGGACCCATACATGCAATGTTTCGCCACCGGAGCTGGAACCTATTATGACCAACAAATACCAATTTTCAGACAAATCCGTGAAAAAATGTGACATAAATCAGCAAAATACCGAATATCGGGAGGTACCGTTATATGGGGACTATACCAAATCGTGGACCCATACATGCAATGTTTCGCCACCGGAGCTGGAACCCATTATGACCAACAAATACCAATTTTCAGACAAATCCGTGAAAGAATGTGACATAAATCATCAAAATACCGAATATCGGGAGGTACCATTATATGGGGGCTATACCAAAACGTGGACCGATATATCTCATTTTCAATACCAACCATCCTAGACACAATACAAATTGCTCTGCTAAATTTTGGCGCTCTACGTCAAATAATGTGGGCTGTATCGTGATTTCAACAGACAGGCAGACAGACGGACATCGTTAAATCGACTTAGAATTTTATGCTGATAATGAATATATATACTTTATAGGGTCTATGACGAATATTTAGGTATGTTACAAACGGAATGACAAAGTTAATATATCCTCCTTTCCATTGTGGAGGGTATAAAACATATTTTTCAATTTCGGACCACAAACGGTTAATTCACCTGTTATGTAGAGAGAGTTACATTTAGTACCCCATTTTGATCGAGATTTCTCTTCGGGACTGAAAAATGTAATATTGACATAGACGAAATACTTTTTTCCGGTTATGTTTTTTATACCCTCCACCATAGTATATTAAGTTTGTCATTCCGTTTGTAACACCTCGAAATATACATTTAAGACCCCACAAAGTATATCTATTCGCGATCAGCATAAAATTCTATGTCAATTTAGCGATGTCGGTCTGTCCGTCTGTGGAAATTACTCTAGCTTTCGAACGAATTGAAGTAGGTAGTTAAAATTTTACTCAAATGTGTCTGGAGGAATTTTGGTAGTAAAATGGGCCAAACAGGTCTACGTTTTGGTATAGCCCCCTTAAAATGGTACCACCCTATTTTCAGTATTTTGATAATTTTAGCGACATTATTCACCAGAATTGTTTCCAATTTGGTATTTGAAGCTCGTAATGGATACTACAGCCTATGCCATGAAATTGTCTGTGCAGATCCACGTTTTGGTAAAGTCCCCATGGCACCTCCCTATATTCGGTATTTTGATGATTTTAGTTACATTATTCACCGGAATTGTTTCAAATTTGGTATTTGAAGTTCGTAATCGATACTACCGCCTAAGACAGCAAATTATTTGTGCAGGTCCACGTCTTTGTATAACCCCCATATAACGATACCTCCCGATATTCGGTATTTTGATGATTTTAGCGACATTCACCGGAAATGTTTCAAATTTGGTATTTGATTTTCGTAATGGATACTACAGCCTATGACAGAAAATTGTCTGTACAGGTCCACGTTTTCGTATAGCCCTCAAATAACGGTAACTCCCGATATTCGGTATTTTGATAATTTTAGCGACATTATTCACCGGAATTGTTTCAAATTCGGTATTTGAAATTCAAAATAGATACTACAGCCTATGACAGAAAATTGTTCGTGCAGGTCCACATCTTCGTATAGCCCTCAAATAACGGTAACTCCCGATATTCGGTATATTGATAATTTTCCATTATTCACCAGAATTGTTTCAAATTTGGTATTTGAAGTTCGTAAAGTATACTACAGCCTATGACAGAAAAGTGTCTTTGCAGGTGCACGTTTTGGTATAGCCCCCATGGTACCTCCCTACATTCGGTATTTTGATGATTTTAGCTACATTATTCACTGATTTTTTTCATGATTCGCATTTGAATATTTTAATGGCTTGTGACAAAAATTGTCTATGCAGGTCCACGTCGTCGTATAGACCCTAATACATTCGGTATTTTTAAGATTTTAAGATTGAAATGGTGGGGTGTATTCAAAGTTCGGCTGGGCCGAACTAACAGTTTTTTTTTTTGAACTGTCCCTTGAACTATCAAAGTTACGAAAATTTTATAAATTTAAGAAAATCTAGCTCGATCGAATAAAAAAAAATTCAATTTTTATTACATTTTAGTGCTTTTTGTTCCTTTTAGTACGAAGTTCCTGAAACCCAACCTTATCACATACCTAGGAACCAAGACTTGTAAATTCGATAATGGGGAAAATTACAGAGCATTCTGAAATTTGATATTTAGGTCATTGTTGGTTTCAAGGGTTTACATATGAACACGTTGAAAAAATTTTGGATAGAAAATTGGATGTGCGTCCATTATGCAATAGTATTACTAACATACTCCTATGTGAACTTCAAAAAGGAAGGTTTTTAAGATTTTTTGCAGACAGACAGAGGGAAAGACAGACAGAGGAACATGGCTAAATAGAGTGATTTCATGTAGAATCACATTTCTTTGACGACCTCCCTATAAATGTCCATACCTCTGTCTGTCTCTCTATGTAGGTTTTCAAGCAAATTACCGGATGCATTTTTTATCAGATTGGGATTAAACTTTGCTCTGTTCATTTTCACTTATGGACTTAAGAAGTATTTCCACAGAAATCTGTTAAGATTTAGATATTGCCCCCACATTTAAATGTGAATAAATAATATGTGCTTCGTACCATTGCTCGTTACCGTGATACTGGTAGCGTAGCCCGACGTCAAAGAAGTGGACGGAAGAAAACAGCAACATCAGCAGAAATGCTTCGAAAAGTAAATAAGCGACTTGATCGAAACCCGCGTCGCAGTGGCCGAAAAATGGCTCGTAAGCTGTACATATCGCAATATTCCATTCGGCAAATATTGAAAAATGAGGGTAAAGCTATTGAAATTCCAAAAAGTGCAAGAACTTACACCGCAACGGAAAGAAAATAGACTCAAAAGAGCTAAAGAGTTGCTTCGATTGGCCGACAGTGGTGAACTGCTAAAGTTGGTTTTCTCCCACGAGAAAACATTTGTTGTCCAGCAGTTTGTAAATAAACAAAATGATCGTGTTTACTCGCCAAAGAGGTCAGCTGAAAATGTGATCCTTCGCTTGGCCACCAGAACTCAAGCGCCGGCCATGGTGATGGTGTGGGCCGCCATAACAGCCAATGGTCGCTCTCTGCTTGTACTTATCGACATGGCATCAGAATAAATGCCGAATATTATTGCGAAAATATTCTGGAGGGTGTATTAAAGCCTTAGGCACGCAAACATTTTAGCAGCAGACCTTGGACTTCTCAAGAGGACTCAGCACCATCGCACTCAGCATAGCACACGCGCCACCCAAGAATGGTTACAAAATGAGGTTCCTCGCTTCATTTCCAGCGCTCAATGGCCACCAAAACCTCTGGATACCAATCCGTTGGACTATTGTGTCTGGAATATTTTTGAAACAAGGTTGGCACTAAAAAATACCAAAGTGTCGATCATCTCAAGCAAGCGCTTAGCCGGGAATGGACCGAAATACCGCAGAGCAACATTCGGGCAGCGTGTAACGGTTTCATTGACCGTTTGAAGGCCATAATTCGTGCCAAAGGTGACCAGTTCGAACAAATCTTAACTTATTCTAAAATTTGAAAAAAATGTAAAAATTATGTCGTTTGACTTTGTTGCAGTTTTTTTTATCTCAACCTGTAAGGTAGAAACTTTTGTCCATTTTTATTTTTCAAGTCCCACTAATAATATAATTTACTAAAAACCGTGCTGCTAAAGTGCTGCTCGTAGAAAAAACCTACAGGGTTGCCCATATTCGACGGACCCATCTGACAACGCCATAACTTTTGACAGAGATGTCACATCGCTAATGACATACAGTTTTGGACGTCAGTCCAAGCGTTTGAAGCGTCAGTCCTAGCTGATTTTTACCATGAAGGAATACACACCACGCGAGCGCTCTAAAATAGTTGAAATTTACATTCAACAGAAGAAGTCAATTGTGAAAACTCAACCTGCTTTTAAAACATTAAAAATGAAAAAGAAGTGCGCCTTCTAACACCATTAAGCGTTTATACGAAACATTTTCTAATCCGAAGAGGCCATATAAAAGTCGACCAAGGCGATCGGCCGAGAATATCGCTGCCGCTGAGATTCAAGAAGTGCCTCTTCATGACGAAAAAGTCACAGTTTGGTGCGGCGTTAGTGCGAAAACTGTCATTGGGTCGTTTTTCTCCCAAAATGAAAATGGACATGCTGTTACCATCAATCAGGAGCGTTATCGCGACATGTTGACCAATTTTGTGATGCCAATTATTCGTCGAAAGCGTATGAGGTTCTGGTTTCAACAAGACGGCGCTCCACCGCACACAAGTCGCATAACAATCGATTTTCTGAAAAACTTGTTTCCTGGCCGTTTGATGTCGAAAAGTGGTGATTTGGACTGGCCACCGCGTTCGCCCGATTTGACGCCGCCTGACTTCTTCTTGTGTGGATATTCGAAGTCAAAGGTCTACGTTAACAAGCCAAGGACCGTAGAAGAGCTCAAGGACAACATTCGTGAAGAAATAGCCGCTATTCCTGCCGAAATGTTGGCAAAAACGATGAAAAATGCAGCAAAAAGGGCACAATACGTCATCAACGCCAGAGGCGGCCATTTGAGAGATATCATATTCAAAAATTGATGTAAACAAATCTACTTGGAACAAATTAAATGATTAACATTGCCAACCGCCAATTTTTTTTTTTTTTTTGATTTAAAAAAAAAAAAAAAACACCCGTCGAATATGGGCAAACCTGTATACCCTGCACAGCATTTTTGGCCAAATTTTAGATTGATTAGTTTTATATGATATTCCGACCTTTTTGGCATCTCATTTGCATATGCAAACCCTTAAGTTGGTATTTCCAAAAATACCTTCTTATCGAACCCTTTCGCGCGAGTAGAGAACTTCAATTTGTCAATTCAAGCTCCGTCTGAGAAATTTCAAATATTGTTTGAAAATATTTATTAATTCACGCTTAAAAAAGCTCGTCACAAAGCATAGTTAAAAACGCTAACAACTCAATATTTAATAAGTTATGGCGTTGTTAGATAGTGAACACAGAACATAGTTTGAAGACCTAATTGCCTTATAGCGTTCCCAATAACGGTATAAAGTTACCATGCAGATTTGTCTGCGGTGCCTATGTCATTTTACTCTACTACTACTACTACTTCAAAAAATAAATGTTCCTTATTTATTAAGTCAGCAGTTAAAAATAGTTTTAAATTTATGCACCTATACACTCACACAGTGCCCACAAATACATGTGTAACACTTGTTGTTCAATTTCATTTCAACCGGTATGCACTTGTCTCCTTGAGGAGCTGGTAAGTGGCTCTATTTTTATTTACTACTGCCTTTGCTGCTGATGATGCAGGCATAAGTAAACCATCAGGGCTAGAAACACGTAACGAGAGAGACAGACAGACAGACAGACATACATGTCGTCGTTATAGCTAAGCAGACATCCACCCATGCCCACACCCACACATAGAGATTACAGTAACACACACATTATGGTAGACCCCTCGTAATTTTTCATTTGCAACTTAGCTTTTAGTTTTGCTGTGTTCCGCATTTTGTTTGTTAGCAATTCTTCTCAACAACTAACTGCAGATGTGTGTGTGTACGTGTGAGTGTTTGTAAAGAAGATTTAAAAAGCCCATACTCACATGTATAATATAATGGCTATGGCATCTAGACGAAATAAGGTGTTTCACTTTTTTTTGGGTTCGATTTTTTTCTTCACTTGATTCTACTGCATTTTCAAAATCACTGCAGGTATTTCTTGTTTCTCGTAAGTTTACGTTTTGTATTTTTTTTTTTCTACTGCTGTCAGGTCTGCTGTCGTCTGCTACCGCAATGGTGCGTTTATTTGGCGTCTGTTTCTCTAGCCTGTGCATGTGTATCCTCATGCATCTTCTTGGGAAAATAAATCTTTTCCCATCCACTTCACAGCTGCAAGGACCCTACACACACTCGCACACACACCCATGCAGACACATGATAATGTTTAGACTCGCCAAGTCGATATATTAACTATCTCATCTTACTAAATATGTGTAACGAGCTTTAATTTTTGTCTATACTCTTTGGGTGCTCATCTGGATATTAAGACCCGGCATCCCCTTTGGGTTTACTTGCCTACTGTTTGGTGCATGTTGTGCTCTGAGCTCTTTTAAGCAGTTGGAGGAGATTGTTGTCTGTATTAAAGTGATAGTAATATATGTATATATGTGTGCTAAAATAAATAGCACTAGGTTAGGTAAATGTGAATAAAGACTTAACATATTGTGCACTTGATAAATACACAACTTTTTCCAAAGCATTTACTTTCAATCAGACGTTACAGACATGGTTTTGGAAACTTTTCTTATATGTGTACTCTCACCAAGGCCCATGGACTGATGATGCAGTTCACCGTTTGGTGAACGCTGTTTTAACTCATAATCCTAATTACAAATTGTGAGATACCTTTTCAAAACGGGAAACCATTAAGGAAAAGTCAAAAGTCGGGCGGAGCTGACTATATGGTACTCTACACCATTATGCATATTTAGTAGAGGTCCCGTAACAAAAGAATTTATTTGAAGTAAATCATACCACTATCAACATTTAGCTTTCGAGGAATTAAAGTTTGGTCTCTGATTTTCACTAAATTTGACGAAGACATTTTAATGTTTTGTACCAAATAACATTGCTAGAGAGTGCATGATGTCACTTCAAGAAGGATTGTGTTATAAAAATATATATCGGAGCCGAGTTCCACAAAATCAAAAAGTACGTCCCGAAGTTCACTCCATTTGCGCTGATAATAGCCATTATTTTCACATCATTTCACAACAAATCTGAAATCGATGTAAGGATATGTATGGGAGCTATATGTAAATCTTAGCCAATCTCGATAAAATTTGGCAAAGGTATTTCCGAGCTCCATAAGATATCTGGTAACAAATATCATTGCTGTCGAATGTGAGGGACTTAAACTGCAAGTCGGATGAAACCTAAATATGGGAGCTACAGCTATATCTGAACTGATTTTCTTCGAATTCGATGTACTTGCTTCTAGACTGAATTCGGTTGGATGTGCCAAAATGCAGGTCATTTGGACTGATATTGGCTATTTGCTGAACAATTAAACCGAAATCGGCTGAAGATATATATGGGAGCTATATCTAAATCTGAACCGATCTTGATACAATTTGGCAGAGGTATTTCTGGGCTGTATCTGATACCAAACATCATTCTTGTGAGCTGCATATTACGAATGTGACGGACTTAAACACCAAATGGGATGAAACCTAAATATGGGAGCTACTGCTATATCTGAACATATTTCCTCCGAATTCGATATACTTGTTTCTAGACTGAATTCTATCGGATATACCAAAATTCAGGACTTTTAAAATGATACCGAAATCGGTTGGAAATATACAGGATGAGATGAAAAAAACTGCAACCAACTTCAGACTGCTGTCATTTCTAAGCCACTCGTCCGACAGCTGTTAAAATTATTCCAGTGACAGCTCATGATATTGTTTACAAGCGTGCAAAAGCATTTTGGTGAGAATTTTCCTGAAAAAAAGTTATTCGTGATGGAATTCATGCGCGATAGTGATCGTGTGTTTCCTTTATATTTGGCTGGAAAACCACAAGTGGCTATCGTTAGAGCACTTCAGCATTTAAATGTGAATAAATCTTTTATGTCTCGTACCATCGCTCGTTACCGTGATACTGGTAGCGTAGCCCGACGTCAAGGAAGTGGACGGAAGAAAACAGCAACATCAGCAGAAATGGTTGGAAAAGTAAAGAAGCGACTTGATCGAAATCCGCGTCGCAGTGGCCAAAAAATGGCTCGTGAGCTGAACATATCACAATATTCCATTCGGCAAATATTGAAAAATGAGGTCGGTGCCATTGAAATTCCAAAAAGCGCTAAAGAGTTGCTTCGCTTGGCCGAAAGTAGTGAACTTCCGAATTTGGTTTACTCCGTTGTCCAGCAGTTTGTAAACAAACAAAATGATAGTGTTTACCTGCCAAAGAGGTCAGCTAAAAAGGGGCACCTTCCGTTAGCCACCAGAACTCAAGCGTTGGCCGTGGTGATGGTGTGGGCCGCCATAACAGCCGATGGTCGCTCTCCGCTCGTATTAATCGACCGTGGCATTATAATAAATGCTGAATGTTATCGCGAAAATATTCTGGAGGGTGTATTAAAGCCTTGGACATTCAAACAGGAATCAGCATCATCGCACTCAGCACTCGCCATCCAAGAATGGTTACAAAATGAGGTTCCTTGCTTCATTTCCAGCGCACAATTGCCACCAAAATCTCCGGATACCAATCCGTTGGACTATTTTGTCTGGAGTATTTTGGAATGCAAGAGTGGCACTAAATAATACCAAAGTGTCGATTACCTCAAGCAAGCGCTTCGCTGGGAATGGGCAAAACTACCGCAGAGCAAAATTCGGGCAGCGTGTGACGGTTTCATTGGCCGTTTTCGTGGCAAGGGTGATCAATTCGAACAAATCTTAACTTATTCTAAAATTTGATGCTATTTCCCACATTTTTATGCCCTCCACCATACTATGGAGGTTGCTCCTCGAAATACTCATGTCAGACCCAACAAAGTATATGTATTCTTGATCAGCGTAAAATTCTAAGTCGATTTAGCCATGTCCGTCTGTCTGTATTTTGATGATTTTAGCGACATTATTCATTCATTCATATTTCAACTTTGGTATTTGAAGTTCATAATGAATATTACAGCCTATGACAGAAAATTATCTGGGCAGGTTCACGTCTTCGTATAGCCCCCATATAGCGGTACCTTCCGGTATTCGGTATTGTAATGATTTTAACGACATTATTCACCGGAATTGTTTTAAATTTGGTATTTGAAGTTCGTAATGAATACTACAGCATAAGGCAGAAATTTGTCGGTGCAGGACCACGTCTTCGAATAATCCCCATATAACGGTACCTCCCTATATTCGGTATTTTGATTATTTTAGCGTCATTATTTAACAGAATTGATTCAAATTACATATTTAGAGTTCGTAATGGTAACTACAGTCTGTGACAGAAAATTGCCTATGCAGGCCCAGGTCTTCGTATAGCGCCCATATAACGGTACCTCCCTATATTCGGTATTTTGATGATATTAGCGACATTATTCACCAGAATTGTTTCGAATTACGTATTTGGAGTTCGTTATGAGAACTACAGTATGTGATAGAAAATTGTCTATGCAGGTCCAGGTCTTCGTATAGGCCCCATATATCAGTACCTTCCTATTTTCGGTATTTTGACGAGTTTAGGTACAATACCCACCGAAATTGTTTGAGATATCGTATTTGACGTTAGTAATGGATGCTATAGCCTGTGACAGAAAATTGTCTATGCTGGTCCAGGTCTTCGCACAGCTCCGATATAATGGTACCTCCCTATATACGATATTTTGATGATTTTAGCTACATTATTCATCGTTTATTTCAAGTTTCGAATTTGAATATGGCAATGGCTAATGGCAAACAATGCCTATGTAGGTCCACGTCGTATAGACCCCAATATAACGGCTATATTCGGTATTTTTAAAATTTTAACAGAATTTTTTAAGGATTTTATTGTTTTTTCAAATTTCCAAATTTGTTCCAAATGGTGGAGGGTATTCAAAGTTCGGCCCGGCCGAACTTACTGCTTTTTAACTTGTTTGCTTTCAATTATCTGCAATTTCAGTAGGGTTCGTCCTTGGCTCAAAAAAATGACTTGTACAAAATTTTATCTGGATCGGGCAATAAATGCGACCTGCACTTTGTTTACAAAAATACATGGACAGACGGACGTACATGCATAAATCAACTCAGAATGTGATTCTATGCAGATCGTAATAAGGAACTATGGGTCTATCTCGTTTCCTTTTGCCTGTTACAAACAATAATACAAAGTCATAATACCCTGACCATCTTGTGGTGTGGGGTATAAAAATGAAGCGGTGTTGAGGTTTTGGGCACATGAAATATATCGAGGAGTACTTTTCGAATATATGGGACTTATAGGCAAAAAGAATTTCAGACTTAGGAATTTATCGAATTTTCTGAAAAAATATCGTTTAATTTGAGGAAAATTAAATTTGTGTCTTTTTTAATTAAATTTAAATTTATGTTGACGGACATGGATTTGAAAAGCACTGCCTTATCTGACCCCTTCGGACCACGAGTGACCCTCAACTAAAATGTCAAGGTTCTAGCTTCAGCCGTTTCGTCTCGGCGTTGATGACGGTTAGTCAGTCAATAATTTACTTTACTCTTTTATTAATATGGATTTATATCAATTTGATACCTTGTGGAATAGTACATCTTTGTGGGGCAATGATCTATGCGGCATGTTTAGTATACCTCAAAATACTATTGAACAACAGAACAACGGGCTTGCGACTGATGAACCTATAGAAAAGCAAACTCCTTATACCCTACCCACACACTATTGATAAGAAATAAATAATAATCCGTATTTATTGCTCCCATTCCGTCCATATGATACAAATGTGTAAGTTTTGTTGTAAAATTGACACCAAATGCCGATAACATGGCTTTATTTCTGCAAAATTTGATTATTACGAGCAGTTTTTTTTATATACAGCCATACCGTATGTGCGTGGGCCAGACACTTAAAATTGTTGTCTCTCTGTTTTAAGTTTTATAGCTTTTTCCATTGAATCGAATGAAAAACTTTAAATTTGTCAAAGTTTCTTGTCTTAGTTTGGCTAAAAATACTTTCGTTGTAATCTCTAAGCCGCGACATGTGTTTGTATGGGTGAATACAGTTTACATATAGCCGCCATTGGGTCTAACTATATTTATGTTACAGTATCTGCGAAAAAAAATTATAAACGTGGTATTATTGGGAATATATTATTCCTTTTTTATACCCTCCACCATTTATGGAGGTTATATTAACATTGTCATTCCGCTTGTAACTCCTCGAAATATTCATAATAGATCCTACAAAGTATATATCTTCTGGATCAGCGTAAAATTCTAAGACGATCTAGCGATGTCCGTCGGACTGTCCGTCTGTCGGTTTTAATTACGCTATCTTTGGAATGAATTGAGATAGAAGGCATAGTTTACCAGTAGGCAGGTTAAGTTCGTAAATGGGCTATGTCGGTCTACGTTTTCGTATAGCCCCCATATAACGGTACCTCCCGTTATTCGGTATTTCCATGATTTTAGCGACATTATTTACCGAAATTATTTAAATATTTATATTTGAAGTTCGTAATGGTTACTACAGCCTATGACAAAATTTTTTGTATGCAGGTCCAAGACTTCGTATAGGCCCCATATAACGGTACCTCCCGATATTCGGTATTTTGATGATTTCAGCAACATCATTCACCGGCATCGTTTCAAATTTCGTACTGGAAGATACCAATGTGTACCACAACCTATGGCAAAAATTTTTGTATGCAGGTTCAGATTTCCGTATAGGCTCTATATAACGGTACCTCCCAATATTCGGTATTTTCACGATTTTAGCGACATTATTGACCGGAAGTATTTGGAATTTCGTAACGGGTACTACAGTCTATGACAACAATTTTTATATTCAGGTCCACGTCTTCGTATAGCCCCCATATAACGGTAACTCCCGTTAGTCGATATTTTGAGGATTTCACCAACATTATTAACCGGAATCGCTTCAAATTTCGTATTGAAAGATCTTAATGGGTACTACAACTGATCGGAAAAAGAAATTGTATGCAGGTCCACATTTTCGTATAGCCTCCATATGACGGTACCTCGCCATACTCCGTATTTTCATGATTTTTGCGACATTATCCACAGGAATTGTTTCAAATTTCTTACTGGAAGATCCTAATGAGTACTACAACCTAAAAAACGTTGTATGGAGGTCCAGATCTGCGTAAAGCCCCCATATAACGGTACATCCCGATATTCGGTATTTTCATGATTTTAGCGACATTATTTAGATCGAGTTCGGAGATGGGCAATATCTGTCCACTCCTTCTGGTACCTCCCCCACAAAAGGTTGGAATTTGCAAAAAAAAAATATTCTTTGCACAGAAAGAGAAAGGATAATCGGATTTTGCTCCAACTTGCAAATCCTATTATTTGCGTCAGTACTCGGTCAGGTGTGAAAATGGACAATATCGGTTCACTCCTTCAAGTACCTCCCCCACAAATGGTCAAAATTTTGAAGAGTTACAACTCTCATAAAATGTGATGTAAGAGTCCGATTGTCTTTAAATGTCGGACATCCCAATATTTATATTAACCCAAGCTCTGGTGTTAAGATGGAATATATATTCTACCACTCCTTCTGGTACCTCCCCCACAAATGGTCGAAATATTCAAAAAAATACATATTTTTTTGCACAGAAAGAGATACGATGATCTGATTTTGCTCCGACTTTGCAAGGCGTAATGTTTGCATCAGTGCTAGGTCTGATGTGAAAATGGACAATATTGGTTCTCTCCTTCAAGTACCTCCCCCACAAATGGTCAAAATTTTGAATAATTACAACTCTCATAAAATGTGATGTAAGAGTCCGATTGTCTTCAAATTTCACACATCAAAATCATTTTATTAGCCCAAGGTCTGGTGTAAAGGTGGAGTACATCCGTCCACTTCTTCTGGTACCTCCCCCACAAATAATGGAAATTTTAAAAATATATATTTTCTGCACAGAAAGGGAGGCAATAATAAATTGCATAAATTGCGAAACAACTCAGCGATTCTTTACAATTAATTTATCCATCTGCTATTACAATATCTATATCATATTTATTTAGTTCCGATACGAAATGAACAATACTGACCCATTCTTTCAAAACCCACTCCATAGAGGGTGAACAGGGCTGAAGGTATACATCTGTCGGCAAAACCGACTGATACTTTTTTACTTTTTTTTTTTTTTTCTTTTTAATTATTAACACAACCAGAATCTGCAAAAATTTACTAGTATGCAATTTTTACGATTTCTTGCCTTATAAATTTAATTTAAATAAATTAATTTACTTGGCAATACTTACTTTTTATATAACCTCTACCAAAATAATATTTCCAATGGTCACTGTAAATTCTCTCCAAATAAGATGATTCTGGCTGTCCACACGCAACTCTCGAAAGAAATTTTTGTTGCCAAGTGGTTTTTCTGTTTAACATTTAACTTTTCATATTTTATATTCAATATTAGAGTAGATGTATATGTATATATATTCGTATATATATTTTTAATATATTGGTCTTATACAAAAGTGACAACAACACAATAACAAGCACACACACACGCACACTCTGCGTATGCCGCCTTTGTTGTGTGGTATGGAAATGGTCCATAAATACTTACATGTGGGCTGTTCACACAGATTTCTAGACGCCACAGAGACCATAAAATATGCTCCAGTACAAATATTATCCTTCAACATCCTTGTGTCTCTCTCTTTCTCGGGTAGGGCGCCCGGTTTTGAGCCAACAGAATTACTTCCTTAAAAACACGCTATTGATGTCAAGTGAATAAGGAGGCTCCAAAATGAGTTTATATGTGTGTGAGTATGTATGTGTGCGGAAGAATGCGTAGTCATGTCTTCGACATTACTATAGTTTTGTATATTATTATTTTTATACCCTCCACCATACTATGGAGGGTATATTAATTTTGTCATTCCGTTTGTAACTCCTCGAAATATTCATGTCAGACCCAACAAAGTATATATATTCTTGATCAGCGTAAAATTCTAAGACGATTTAGCCATGTCCGTCTGTCTGTCTGTGTGTCTGTCTGTCTGTCTGTCTGTCCGTCTGTCTGTCTGTCTGTCTGTCTGTTGTAATCACGCTATCTTTCGAACAAATTGAGATAGAAGGCTAAAATTTTGCACACATGTATTTTTTCCCAGTAGGCAGGTTAAGTTCGTAAATGGGCCATGTAGGTCCAAGTTATCATATAGCCCCCATATAACGGTACCTCCCGATATTCGGTATTTTGATGATTTTAGCGACATTATTCACCGGAATTATTTCAAATTTGGCATTTGAAGTTTGTAATGGATGCTACAGCCTAAGACAGAAAATTATCTGTGCAGGTCCACGTCTTCGTATAGCCCCCATATAACGGTACCCCCCGATACTCGGTATTTTGATGATTTTAGCGACATTGTTTACCGGAATCGTTTCATATTTGGTATTTGAAGTTCGTAATGGATACTTCATCCTAAATAAAAAAATGAGCCTTGTGGGTCCACGTCTTCATATAGCCCCCATATAACGGTACCCCCGATATTCGGTATTTTAATGATTTTAGCGATGTTATTTACAGGGATTGTTTCAAATTTCGTATGTGAAGTTCGTAATGGATACTTCAGCCCATGCCAGAAAATTGTCTGTGCAGGTCCACGTCTTCGTATAGCCCCCATATAACGGTATCCCCCATATTCGGTATTTTGACGATTTTAGCTACATTGTAAACAGATTTTTCTTCAAGTTTCGCATTTAAATATTGTAATAATTTATAACAAAAGTTGCCTATGCAGGCCCACGTCGTCGTATAAGCATTCGGTATTTTTAAGATTTTAACAGAATTTTTAACGGGTTTTATTTTTTGGAAATTGCCAAATTTGTACCAAATGGTGGAGGGTATTAAAAGTTCGGCCCGGCCGAACTTACAGCTTTTTTACTTGTTCCCTCATAGTTTTGTTTTAAATCAGTTGGTCTGAGAGTGGAGAAGACAAACAATTACTTGAATCCAAAGTAACTTTAAATTGATATTTTTTGGAGAGTGTGTGGGATAAGTACGAGTTAAGATAAATTGGTGGAATAAGTTCGTGTTATTTATTTCGTATTTTTAAATAAGTAGTTTTTAAATGTCAATGAGGAAGGGTACTATTTTTATACTTCTTAGCTCCGTTGGTTTTCCCTTTAAAGAATTCGAACTCTTGAATAGTCCTGTCCTATTTCATAAAGTAACTTTTCCAAAATATGGAATTTCTCACCACACAGATCGGAATAGATCATGATCTGATTCTCAGAAATACAATTTAGTGGACAATATTAATGGTAGAAAATATTCCAATGAATTAAATATGTAGAAAATAGTAATTTCGTTATCATTGAAAACAGCTCCGTCTGAAAAGCTGAAACAGGGTATTAAAGAACAAACAAAGGACGAAACATGACAAAATCCGTACAAACAAAAAATGACCACTGTATATATTTTATTAGACCTTCGAAAAATATTTCCATTTAGTATTGTCCACCTCCTAATTAAGGGCAGAGTGACTTGAGAATAGTTAACGTTAACTACTCTTTTACACCCATTACCATAACACCTCAAATTGTGCGTTAGAGTCCACATAATTGTTATACGGAGACTATACCAAAATATATACATATACTGAAATCTTTATGTAAGATGGTTCTCTATACCCAAAGTAGACCTCGAAATGGATAAAATCAGGTGGTACCTTTATATGGGCGCTACTTTCAAAATTTTCGACAAATTTTCTGCGAAGAAGTCAAAGTCAATTGATAAATGTGACCAATACCCCGGAAATAGCTGAAATCATGGGATACCTTCATATGAGGGTTATAACAAAACGTGGACCCGTACTTATAATTTTGCGAAAACTACTTGAATAGAAAATACTTGAAATCTTGGTATACACTTACGAGGAGGCTATACCAAATCGTAGACCGACATGACTCATATTTTTTACAAACGATTCTACATGTAATCCCTAGGACTGTATCTAATTTAAAATAACTATGCAGGGTGAAATACAAAAAACAAAAAAACTGCAACAAAGTCAAACGCCATAATTTTTACTTTATTTTTTCATTTTATTGCCTGAAAGCAAAAAATGTCGGAAATAGCATCAGATTTTTGAATAAGTTTAGACTTGTTCGAATTGGTCACCTTTGGCACGAATTAAGGCCTTCAAACGGCCAATGAAACCGACACACGCTGCCCGAATTTTGCTCTGCGGTATTTTGGCCCATTTGGCCCGGCGAAGCGCATGCTTGAGGTAATCGACACTTTGGTATTTTTTAGTGCCAACCTTGCGTTCCAATATAATTCAGACACAGTAGTCCAACGGATTGGTATCCGGAGATTTTGGTGGCCATTGTGCGCTGGAAATGAATCGAGGAACCTCATTTTGTAGCCATTCTTCGGTGGAGCGTGCTGAGTGCGATGGTGCTGAGTCCTGTTGGAATGTCCAAGGTCTGCGGTCAAAATGTTTGCTTGGCCAAGACATTAATACACCCTCAAGAAAATGTTCGCGATAATGTTCGGCAATTATTCTGATGCCATGGTTGATTAATACGAGCAAAGAGCGACCATCTGCTGTTATGGCGGCCCACACCATCACAATGGGCGGCGCTGGTGCCCAACCGAAGGATGCATATTTTCAGCTGACCTCTTTGGCAAGTAAACACGATCATTTTGTTTGTTTACAAACTGCTGGATAACGTATGTTTTCTCATCGGAGAAAACCAAATTCGGCAGTTCACCACTTTCGACCAAGCGAAGCAACTCTTTAGCTCTTTTGAGTCTATTTTCTTTTGAGTTGCGGTGTAAGTTCTGGCACTTTTTGGAATTTTAATGGCATTACCCCGAGCTCATTTTTCAATGTTTGCCGAATGGAATATTGCGATATGTTCTGCTCACGAGCCCTGTTTCGGCCACTGCGACGCGGGTTTCGATCAAGTCTCTTCTTTACTTTTCGAAACATTTCTGCTGATGTTGCTGTTTTCTTCCGTTCACTTCCTTGACGTCGGGCGACGCTACCAGCATCACGGTAACGAGCGATGGTACGAGACACAAAAGATGTATTCACATTTAAATGCTGGAGTGCTCTAACGACTTGCGGTTTTCCAGCCAAATATAAAGAAGTCACACTATCGCGCTTGAATTCCATCATGAATAAATTTTTTACTGAAAAACTCTCACCAAAGTGCTTTTGTACGCTTGTAAGCAATATAATGAGCTGTCACTGGAATAATCTTAATAGCTGTCGGACGAGTGACTTGGAAACGACAGCAGTCTGAAGTCGGTTGTTGTCTGACGTGTGGCTTAGAAATGACAGCAGTCTGATGGTGGTTGCAGTTTTTTCATCTCACCCTGTAAATATGCTGAAAGTGGGCCGAAAATGGAAACATCGGTCTACATTGTGGTGTACCTTCCGATTTTAGAAACTTCGTAACTCCGTATACTACCAAGTCGAAATCGGTTCAAGCTTTAAAAAGCCCTCATGAATATAACCTGATATATTTTAGGTATTTTGAGTGTTTTAGCCACATTTTGTGTTCCAGAGGATAGAAACCATAGCTGAAAAACTCTCCACGTTGGTCCCATATTGGAAATTTCGAAGGCTTAAAACGAAATATTTGAACTAAATATTTACAGGTTACTATTCCTTGTTGCCAAAGACTCTAAGAGGTTGTCCACTCTTCTGTGTAGGCCCAATATAATTAAGGTTTTTATCATGTTTTCCTTCTGATTTTTTCTTTGAAATTTGGTTGCTATTATTTTAAAGAGCTTCATTTCTCTCATGGTAAAAGATATCCCATGTTTGTCGGTGGCCCTAAAAATTACATACAGGGTTGCCCATATTCGACGGACCCATCTGGCAACGCCATAACTTTTGACAGAGATGTCACATCGCTTAATGACATATCGCGTTTGAAGCGTCAGTCCAAGCAGATTTTTACCATGAAGCAATACACGCCACGCGAAATAGTTGAAATTTACATTCAACAGAAGAAGTCAGTTGTGAAAACTCAACGTGCATTTAAAACATTAAAAAATGTGAGAAGTGCGCCTTCTAAGAACACCATTAAGCGTTTATACGAAAAATTTTCGACTGGTAAGAAATCAAGTTTTCACATGGTGGAGTGTTTTGCATCTTTAAATTTTAGCTATGCCTCGAAAAGTGGGGAAAATTTTGGATTCTTTTTTAATTTTTAACCGTTTATTGCCTTTCTGAGTTAGTATAAATGCTTACCTCTTACAAGTTTTAATGATTTCCCTAAATACAACACCATAATACAGGTTGGAATGAAGATAGCAAGTCCCAAAAAATTAGTTGGCAGTCATAATATAATCGTTTGTACGTTTTAAATATCGAAAACCTCAATTTTAAATGGAATCCCAATCCGAAGATGGGTTACCTTGTTTCTTTTGATCATGAACTTAACATACCCACACCAAAAATGTCATTGTAAACTCTCCCCCTCTCTCTCTCTCATGCATGTCAATTGTTATGGTTTGCCTCTATTGTTGTTTATCCTTTTGATATATCCTTTATCTCCTGACACACGAAGAATAAACCCACATACACACATGTACATGTGTATTTAGTCAGGAACATGGGTCACATCGAGTGGATGCTGTATCAAAAGCCACCGATTGTCCGACAAAAATACCTCCATCACAGGACAGAGGGACAATGCAAAGAGAGAAGAAAGCAAAAAAAAAAACAAACATAAATTTTCAATTTAGGTCAAGAGTAAAGTGAGAATATAGCTGTGCGTTTATACGTCCTTTCAAAGCTTAAACATGGAGTCATGTTGTCGTCGCCGTCGTCCTCATCCTTGTACGAACACACAAGAATGGAAAGCTCATTCAAACACACACACACGTATTGTACATGTGTTGTTTAACTTTGAAGAAGAAAAAAAGAGAGGTGGCGTTGGCAGATTGAAAAAGTGAATAAATTGATTTTGAAGTTTATTGATAAACACATGTATCAATAAATCATTTTAACAAGATACGTTTCCAGTATCACGCTGGGGTTTTTTGTTGTTGGTGGTGGTATTCAATATCATTTCAAGAATTGAAGTTTTCTCTTTTTTCTTTTCATTGAAGTGAATACATTTTTTATTGGTTAAATATTTAAGGTAAACAAGTGGGTGGGTGGATGTTTGCATGTTTGGGGGAAGAAAATACTTTTTCTTTAACCCAATAACAGGGACTTTTTTATTTTATAGAAGGAGCTCTCAAATAAGGGCACGAAGTTAGAGTACTTATATGAAAATTATCGAAGTAACTGATTAGAGAGTACACAGTTGAAAGCACGATTTCATTACCTGGTGCAATAGACTTACAAAAACTGAAGGATAGAATGCCCTGGTTGGTTGTCATTTTTTTCTAGATTGTAATTGAGTACCGCTTCTCCTTAATGAGAAAATACTTTCCCGAATGAAAAAAAAACTAACAAGTTAAATAGTAACAGTTGGTTTTGCCGTATACCCGCAGCCTTGAATTAATATTATTCTAACTCTTCGAAACAGCTGATCAATATTGTCCAATTTGTATCTGACCTAAGTGCCATAAGTGACGACGTGCCATAGTAAAAATAATGACATAATTGTGAAATTTAAAGAGAACCTGAGGATTATTTCGGATTTTATGATCGTGTTGGTTACTAAAAATGTTCACGCTTTGTGGTGGAGGTCTCAGAAAGAGTGGACCGATATTTTCCATCTTCACAATAGATTTTTTGTTAGTAGAAACAATAGGATGTGTGAAATACAAAGACAACCTAATGCTTATTTCGGATTTTATCAACGTGTAGGTTATTCAAAACTTTGGCCCTTTGTAGGGGAGGTACCAGAAGGAACGATTCGATCTCTACCATCTTTATAACAAATCTTGTGTTGATGGAAATATTAAGATATGCCAAGTCTGAATGTAATCAGATCTTAATTTCGCGTGTTATGAGCTTTATAGTTATTCAAAATTTCGACCCTTTGTGGGGGAGGTACCAGAAGGAATGGACCGATATATTCCATCTTCACACCTATTCAAAACTTATTTTTTTTTAATTTCCACCTTTTGTTGCCAGAAGGAGCGGACCGATATTGCCCATCTTAACACCAGACCTTAGGTTGATAAAAATATTGGGGTGTGTAAAGTGTGAAGACAATCGGACTCTTACATAACATTTGTAAGGGTTGTAATTATTTAAAAAGTTTGCCCCTTTGTGGGGGAGGTACTTGATAGTGTGTACCGATATTGTTCATTTCCGCACCTGACATAGCACTGACGCAAATATTCGGATTTGCGAAGTTTGGGAAAAATTGGATTATCGTTTCTCTTTCTGTGCAAAAAATATATTTTTTGAAAATTTTGACGTTTTGTGGGGGAGGTACCAGAAGGAGTGGACCGATATTGTGTATTGTGTATTTTAACCTACACCTCGATTTAATGATGTTCTGTCTGTTGAAATTACGATACAGCCCACATTATTTGACGTAGAGTGTAGATTTGGCACAACAGTTTGTATTGTGCCTAGAATGGTTAGTATTGAATATGTGATATATCGGTCCACGTTGTGATGTAGCCGTCATATACCGGTACCTCCTGATATTCAGTATTTTGATGATTTTGGCACATTTTTCCATGGATTTGTCCAAACATTGGTATTTGTATTTCGTAATGGGTTCCCAGCAGGTTCCCATTTCTGATTTGTATGTACAATGGATTTATAAATATACATTTTGACAATGAGTTGTTGACAAATGTATAACTTTGAAAAAAAAAAAAACAAGTAAAAAAGGTGTAAGTTCGGCCGGACCGAACTTTGAATACCCTCCACAATTTGGTACAAATTTTGCAAATATCAAAAAATTAAAATCCATTAAAAATTCTATTAAAATCTTAAAAATACCGAATGTAGCCGTATATTAGGGTCTATACGAAGAGGTGGACCTGCACAGACAATTTTCTGTCATAGGCGGTAGTATTCATTATGAACTTCAAATTCTAAATTTGAAATAGTTCCGGTAAATAATGTCGCTAAAATCATCAAAATACTGCATATCGGGATGTACCGTTATATGGGGGCTATAGGAAGACGTGGACCTACATGGTCCATTTTCGATACCAAAAGTCCTGCAGACATAATACACATTGGAGTAAATTTTTATCAACTTACTTCATTTCGTTCGGAGCTAGAGTGATTTCTACAGGCGGATAGACGGACGGAGATTGTTAAATCTACATAGATTTTTATGCTGATCAAGAATATATACTTTGTGGGGTCTAAAATATATTTTTCGAGGTGTTACAAACGGAATGACAAATTTACTATACCCTCCATACTATGATGGGGGTATAAAAATGTAAACATATAATTGCATGACTTTACCTTCTTATTTCTTCCATAGTTGAAAGCTTAAATTTTCCTTTGTCCTTGTTAACATTAATTTATTTTTTGAACAAAATTAATTTATTTTATTTTCCTAAAAATCACAATGAATGTCAATTACAATAGAAGCACCCGCAGCTGTCAGCCGCCAAACCAAGACACGACTTAAAATAAAACTCCGAAAATAGTGGGGAATTAATCGCTAAAGTCAAACATATTTAGTCATTCAATTTATTTTATTTTTTTTTTTTACTTGGTTCGCTTTAGCTGTAAAACCTTGAAATTTTATTCAGAGTAATAATGAACGAAAGTAGATTTTTTTCTTTTTGAATATTTTTTTAGTAATATATTTAAATTATTCTTATTTTAAATTAATATCATTAGTCAATTATGATTATAAATTTTTACATTTTCTTTTGGTAGACTAAAATATTATTTCCAGTAATTAATGGCAATGCATTTATTTTAATTCTAAATATCTTAGAATTATGTTTTTATGACTTAGTTCGGTATAGCTGTGAGCCCTTCATTTACTCACGATATTGTTTCAAATTTGTTGTTAAAACAGATTTGGTAGATGACAATCCTTGAAGCATACAATTGCCTAGAAAGTCCCGTTTTTGTATGGCCCCCACAAAACAGCCTCACCCACCTTATGGTTTTTTGAAAAGTTTAAGAGCATTATCCAAACGGTCTTACTGGTATTTGTAGTTTGAAGTGAGATACTTTTGAATCCAAATACTTTTATAAAAAAATGGTTTCTTTACCCAGTGGTGGATGATATTAAAATATTGCATTTATGACCTGAAAAATTGAATTCTGACTATATCGTGATATATCTCCGAACGGACTTTGTTCTCAAAATGATTTCGATTATTTCTTCAATCAGATGCCAATATGAATTGCCTCCAATTGAACTCACTTGAGTTTGTATGAGTATATGCCATTACTTTGTCTCTTAAATATAATATGTATTTACATATTTAACACACACAACACTTCTATTATTAATAAATTGAAATAATCTTCAAATATTTATGTCCTTTTACAAAATTTCTAAATAGTTTTAAACATCTTATTCATATGGCAAAAAATCTTGAGAATTTTTTCACAAATTGCAATTTTATTTAATTAAATATTTTCATTGAAGTATGAAATGAATTTTTACAATAATGAAATAAAATAAACTATTTTTTATGTCATGTTATTGTCATTGTTGGTTGTTTATGTCCGGATGGATAGATATAGCAGCATAACTATTTACACATTTTTTGTGTTATCACAAAACAATGGAATTCTAATGAGAATAATGCTTTTGGAATTTCGTAAATTGTGGAGAGAGAAATATTCAATGTTGAAATAATGCAGCTGCCACTGCAACTAAGAATCAATCTGACAAATAATGTGGTGTGAAAATTTGTAAAGAAATTATGTTTTAAATAAACAACAACGATTTTTAAGAAGAACATATTCTTATTGGGATTCGCAGGGTAAATATTCGGACCGACATACTCCACTTCATCTAATACAGATAAAAATATTAGTATGGGCAAAATTTAAAGGAAATCGAAACATTTATATCCAATTTTATTCGAAATCATAAATTCCGATCACTTACTTATCAGATATATGGCTAAGGCAAATGTATAGATTTATCAAGTTGTATAGAATCGCCGACTTGTTTCGCAATTATGACAGATATAAGTATTGGAAATTGTGACCTTCGGGGCTGAGGTACCAGTACGGTACCTATCATCTTCATAACAGATTTTGCCTTAACAAGAATGTTTGGATCTGTGAAATTTGAAGACAGTTGGATGCTTATTTCGAGTTTTATGATTGTTTTGTTTTTCAAAATTTTAAACCAGAAAGAGTGCGTCGATATCTTGTGTTAATAAAAATATTGTAAAGTGTGAAATTTGAAGAGAACCGGATGCTTATTTCGAATTTTATGATCGTTTAGGTTACTCAAAATTTTGACTCTTTGTGGGGGAGGTGCCAGAAAAATGGTCCGATCTCTACCATCTTTATAACGGAAATTGTATTGATAAAAAAATATTAGAATTTACCAAGTCTGAATGGAATCGGAAGTTAATTTTTCGTTTAAGAAGCTTCATGGATAGGTACCAGAAGGAGTGGACCAATATATTATTCACAGCAGATCCTGTGTTAGTAAACACAATGGCATTTGTGAAATATAAAGAGAACCGGATGTTTATTTCGGATTTAATAATCGTTGTAGGTATTCGAAATTTTGACCCCCATTGTGGGGGAAGTACCAGAAGAAATGATCCGATCTCTACCATCTTAATAACAGATCTTATGTTGATAGAAATATTGAACTGTGCCAAGTCTGAATGGAATTGTATGTTAATTTCGAGTGTTATGAGCTTCATAGTTATTCAAAATATTGACCCTTTGTGAGGGAGGTACAAGAAGGAGTGGATATATATATTTCATTTGCACACCAGACCTTGGCTTAATAAAAATAGTATAATGTGCGTAATTTGAAGACAATCGGACTCTTACATCACATTTTATAAGAGTGGACCGACCTAGCATTAATGCAAATATTAGGATTTGCAAAGTTGGAGCAAAATCGGATTATTGTTTCTCTTTCTGTGCAGTAAATTATTTTCTTTGTAAAATGTAAAAATTTTGTGGGGAAGGTACCAGAAAGAGTGAATCGATATTGCTCATCTCTGAACTTGATCTAGGTTTGTAAATAATATTACGATGTACCAAGTTGGGATCAAATCGAATACTCCCGTCAATAGTTATCATGCGCACCAGCCAGATAGACAGACAGACGGCCGTATGTCCTGAAACGGATTTGGTTCAAAGAGGCCTAGGGTCTAAAATCTTTATTTTTAGAAGATATATGACCTCTGAGGGTATAATTATTTATTACCTAATTTGACTATAGGTTCTAGAATGCATAAAAGGTCTAAAGTCTAGTCCAGAAATAGTGGACTGACATATTCCATATTTATACTTGATCTCTTGTTGATAGAATTACTGAGATACACGAACTTTGAAGCAAATTACTGACATATTCCACATGTTATGACCCTTAAAGTAAAAAAAGTTGTCCCCTTGGGAGAAAGTATCAAAAAAGTGGACCAATAAATCTTGCATTCACTTCAGGTCTTGTGTTGGTAAAAATAATTTTTTTTTACCAGATGGAGTGGTCCGATCCATGCCATCTTTACATCAGATTTTGTGTAGGTAGAAACGTTGAGATGTGCCAAATTTGAATCGGATGTTCGTTTTGCATTTTGTGAGGGTTACAGGTGTTCACAATTTTGACTCTACCTTTGTAGGGAAGGTACCATAATGAGGGTCCGATCTACACCATTTGAATATCAGACATATAGTTGTAAGAGAGGTACTGGAAGAAGTGGACCGATATTGCCCTTTTACACATCTGTTCTACAAATGATCCAAATATTAGGACTTGCAAAGATTGCTAAAAATCTGATTATCCTTTCCTTGGTGTGACATTAAACGTTTTCTTCGAAGATTATGACCCTTTGTGGGAAGGTAACCGCAGTTGTGGAAGAAGGAAGCCTAGGGACGATGAGGCACGTTTTGGCCGTATCAAATGATATATACCCTCTGTAACCATATGGCTGAAGGTTTAAAAATCTCATGTGGTAAAATATATGACAAAAAATAAAAGAAAATGTTACAGATAAATATTCTCATATTTATTAGCGTCTTTTTATGTAGTTTTTCTAGATTTTGTCAAAAGGCCATTCTAAGTTGGTGAGAATTGTCAAAATCCGTCCCGGCATTCTTGAGTTATATGTGGTCTAGCTAACACCCCTGTTTTGATATATGAAATTTTATATATTTTGCTTTCTTGGCAACTAGCATCAGTGTAACGGTCAGAAGTGATCTTTTCGTGTATATGTGATTTCGACGGGATTAAACATATTCACGGTTTAGTGGAAATGTTTGTATTTTTGTCTTTTTCACTTTTAAAATATTAAAATTGGTAGACTTCTATCCTTCCTAAGCTCTAGCCCCATGCTAAATTCCTGCAACAGCAAAATCAAGAACTTATTCTGTGCTTTGTTCTAAATATGTTGCTTGATCAGAGATTTACATGGACAGCGGTACAGACGGACGGACTTTACTTTTTGTCCCAATCAAACTTATAATACATCTGCACATAGTGTTGTTGGGTATAGTTATACAATTTTTAAATGCAGAGTGACTGAATATCAGTGCAAAATTTAAATAATGGTCGATTTGAATGGTCTCCTTAAAATTTTGTGATCTTCTTTTATGACCCAAACTCCATGCTTGCAAAATTTCGTGCGGATCGGACCATAATTTCGACCTGGACCTAGGACCAATATTTCGAGGTTTTGTAAACTTTTTAACCCAAAGAAATTTATAAAACCTTCAGCATAGTGTAACAAGTAAAAAACATTAATTTCGGCCGGGCCGAACTTTACCATTGGGTAAAGAAAACATTAGAACCAATTATGACCCACAAATACCAATTTTTTGACATATTCGCTATATAGGCATATACAAAAACGTGGACCTATACATACAATGTTTCACCAACAGAGCTAAAACCTATTATGACCAACTAATTCCAATTTTTAGACCAATCCGTGAAAATTTTTGAAAAAAAAAAACATTAAAATACCGAATATCGGTAGATACCGTTACATGGGGCTATACCAAATCGTGGACCTATACATACAATGTCTTGCCACACGAACTAGGACCCATTATGACCTACAAATACCAATTCTTAGACAAATCCGTGAAAAAATCGGGCAAAAATCATCAAAAAGCGAATATCGGGAGGTATCGTTATATGGGGCTATACAAAAACGTGGACCTATACATTCAATGTTTCGCCACCGGAAATATAACCCATTATGACCAACAAATACCAAATTTTAGAAAAATCCATGAAAAAATGTGGCAAAAATCATCAAAATACCGAACATCAAGAGGTACCATTATATGGGGCAAAACCAAAGCGTGGGCTTACAGATACAATGCTTCGCCACACGAACTAGGACCCATTATGACCTACAAATATCAATCTTCAGACAAATCTGTGAAAAAGTGTGGCAAAAATCATCAAAATACCGAATATCGGGAGGTACCGTTATATGAGGACTATACCAAAACGACCGATAAATCTCATTTTCGATACCAACCATCCTAGACACAATACAAGTTATTCTGCTAAATGTTGACGCTCTACGTCAAATAATGTGGCCTGTATCATGATTTAAACAGACAGACAGACGGACATCGTTAAATCGACTTAGAATTTTACGCTGATTATGAATATATATACATTATAGGGTCTACGACGAATATTTAGGGATGTTACAAACGGAATGACAAAGGTAATATACCCTCCTTTCCAAGGTGGGAGGGTATAAAAAAAGGATCAAAAAGATCCTTTGAGTGGCTTGCTCAAGGGATACATTTTTTTAAAAATAAATGTAAGTATTATTTCAGAAGGCAATATATACACAAAATGAAAGGATTTTAATGAAATTTCAAAAAAATGGTATTGGTTACTTGTCGATCGAAACTTTGAAAACACCGATATGCTTGTCTTTTTCAAGTTATTCTTTCAAAAATTTGAATTTGCCTTGGCAATTATTTACCGCAATCACACATGTGGGCGTATACGTTACTCAAGTACGTATACACAATAAAGCAAGATCTTCTAGGTTTGTTATAAAGTGGAAATATTTCCAATGTTGGTTTCATTTATATTAAGCTCTTTCCACATTCTTGTTAATATTCGTTTGATGCCTAAACATGTTAATATTGATTTTTTTTTAAAATTTTATATGGCAATTTTTTTAATCCAAAATACCAGGGACCTCTGTTATTATATTTTTCTCTAATTGTTTTTCGATTGCATTATTTCTAGTACAGCTAGCAGTAGTGAACGCCTTGTTGTTGTGAGCATAACTTTACATAACAGTTCTCTTTGCCATTAAGCAATTGTTGGCGTTGTCGTCGTCATCACATCCCATTCAATTGCATTACATAGCCAGAGCTTGGTCGTCATCAGCATCAACGTTTTTTTGTCATTGTTGCTGTTGTCGTCATCGTCGTCATTATTCTGATTATTATAACGCTTACTTAAACGTTTTTTGTTTGCATTTAATTTTTATTCAAACATTTGGAACAAAAGGATATGCATACAAAATGACTACGCCCGTCATCTTTCAGCCCTCCTGAAATGCAAGTACAAAAAACATATTTCCCATTCTATGGCTTGCCCTATAAGGTACCAAGCAACCCCGCAACCCAGCAACCAACCAACATTGCCTTCACAATCAGGCACCACCGATGGATGATACTGCCGAGTAACAAAGGATCCAAAGTGTACCCTATGCAATACTATTTTTTTTTTTGCATGGGCGTTTTGTTTGTTTGCCCAGGGTGCCAGGGAGTGTATTGGTGTGTGTGTGCATTCTCTTGTACCACCTCTTCAGCTCCTATGGCCATGTTGCATTTGCATTTCAGAATGGGTTCGTTCGTTTTGCCTTGCATTTGAATACTGCAGCATTGTATTTTGCCTTGCATTGTGTGCGAGTGTTTATACATCTGTGTAGGTGTGTGTGTGTGTGTGCGTCCCTTGCTTTTGTGTATATATTGTGCGTGCCACGAAATAAAATGAATTTTAAATTACACTTTATGAATTAACATAATTTCGCACTAAGCAATTAAATTGTTTAAAGTAACTTTTGTCGAGTGCGACAACAACATATGTCGTTAAGATAAAAATAATAATAATTTTGCTGATTTCGTTTAATGATCTTTTGTCACCTGTGGTGGTGGAGGGAAATATAATTTAATGGCCATTGCGTGAATAGTTGGAACTAATTGTTGGACACGCACTTTGCAGTAAATATTGACATAGAGTGTTAATAATTATCTGATTAGATTGCAAGTTGAGATGGATCACATTGCCAGGCTTTTATTTAATTTTCACAACTTCACATATGTTGTTAAGTATCGTTATACAAACGTCATAAAACATCGTAAAATAATAAGATGCTCATTTTGCGTTTTATGAAAATTTCGAACCTTTTGTGGTGGAGGTATCATAAGAAGTGGACCGATATGCAGGGTTGCCCATATTCGACGGACCCATCTGGCAACGGCATAACTTTCGACAGAGATGTCACATCGCTTAATGACATACCGCGCTTGAAGCGTCAGTCCAAGCAGATTTTTACCATGAACCAATACACGCCACGCGAGCGCTCTGAAATAGTTGAAATTTACATTCAATTGTGAAAACTCAACGTGCTTTTAAAACATTAAAAAATGTGAGAAGTGCGCCTTCTAAGAACACCATTAAGCGTTTATACGAAAAATTTTCGACTGGTAAGGCTCTTTCTAATCCGAAGAGGCCATATCCAGGCTTATATTCAGGCCAGTCGACCAAGGCGATCGGCCGAGAATATCGCTGTCGTACGAGCCAGTTTTGAGAGGTCCCCAAGAACATCCCAAAAACGCCGTTCTCAGCAGTTGGGCATGGCTCGGTCACTTGATTTGCATTTGTTCCCGTACAAAATTCAATTGACGCAAAGAATGTTGCTTGCGGACAAGCCTATCTTTGCACCAGATTATGTGATGAAAAATAGGGATGTACCATATTTGAAAATAACCGGATGCTCTTTTCGCATTTTATGGTCGTCTTGACGCCTTTGTAGGGGAGGTACCAGAAGGAGGGATCACATCAGATCTTGTTATGCCCTCCATCTTCAAAAGGAGGGTATATAAATTTTATCATTACGTTTGTAACATCCCTAAATATTCAAAGACCCCATAAAGTGTATATATTCATGAACACCATAAAATTCTAAGTCGATTTAAGAATATCCGTCTTTCTGTCTGTCCGTCTGTTGAAATCACGATACAGCCCACAACATTTGACGTAGAGCTTCAAAATTTGGCAAAACAATTTGTATTGTGTATAGGATGGTTGGTATTAAAAATGACTTCATCGGTATTTTGACGATTTTTGTCATTTTTTCCAGGGATTTGTCTAAAAATTGATATTGTAGTGCTAACCCCTGTGGCGGAACATTGCACGTATAGGTCCACGTTTTCGTATAGCCCCCACATAACGGTACCTCCCGATATTCAGTATTTTGATTATTCTTGCCACATCTTTCCATAATGGGTTTTAGCTCCAATGGCGGAATATTGTATGTAAAGGTCCACGTTTTCGTATTGCCCCCATATAACGGTACCTCCCGTTATTCGGTATTTTGATGAAAATTGGATTTTTCTAAAAATTGATATATGTTGGTCATAATGTGTTCTAGTTCCGGTGGCGGAACATTGTATGTATAGGTCCATATTTTCGTATAGCCCCCATATAAAGGCACCTCCCGATATTCGGTATTTTGATTATTTTTACTTTGGGAAAGGATTTGTCTAAAAATTGGTATATGTTGATAGTAATGGGTTTTAGTCCCGGTGGCGGAACATTGTATTTATAGGTTCACGTTTTCATATAGCCCCCATTTTTTTCACTTTATCCACGGATTCGTCTAAAAATTGGTATTTGTAGTTCTTAATGGGTTCTCGCTCCAGTGGCAGAACATTGAATATCTAGGTCCATGTTTTCCTATAGCCGCCATATAATGGTAGCCACTGATATTGGGTGTTTTGCTAATCCATGTCACATTTCCTCATAGAATTTTTTCAAATTTGGCATTTAAAACTTGCAAAAGATAACAATCCTTGTAGTATGAAGTTGTCCGAATGGGTACCCTTTTTTGTATGGCCCCCATATAACGGACACACTTTTCAAACGGTCTTACTGGTATTTGTTGTTTGTGGAACACGATTGAAATAAGGCACTTCTATATAAAAACGTTTTTTACTCAATTTTGGAGGGTATTAAAAGTTCGGTCCGGCCGAACTTAATGTTTTTTTACTTGTTTCAGTATAAATATTGTGATATGCGAAGCATAAATAGGTTAGGGTGCTTAATTTGCATTTTTTAAGAGTTATGAATCTTGGAATGTTTGACCCTTCGTATGGGAGGTACATGATGCAGTGAGCCGATATAGTCCATTTTCGCACCTGACAGCACTGATAAAAATATGAGGATTTGCAAAGTTTGGACAAAATTGGATCATCCGTTCATAATGAATACGAAAAATTATTTTTTGATCTATTGTGGTGGAGGTACCAGAAGGAGTAGGCCCATATTGTCCATCTCCGAACTTGATCTAAGTTTGACAATTAAATCGCGATGTACCAAGTTTGCACACTAGCCAGCCAGATAGACAGACGGACGGACATCCCAAGATCGACTCCAAATGTCCTGTAACGGATCTGGTCCAAAAAGGCTTTGGGCCCTCAGCCATAGGGTATAACAAGGGTATATCTCTTGATACGCCCAAAACGTGCATCATCGAAATAGCGGTTTAAAATTATCACATACAAGGTGAGTTGAAAAAACTGCAACCAACATAAGACTGCTGTCATATCTAAGCCACTCGTCCGACAGCTGTTAAAATTATTCCAGTTACAGCTCATTATATTGAGCCAAAATGCGTACAAAAACATTTTGGTGAGAATTTTCCAGAAAATTCAAGCGTAATAGTGTGATTTCCCTATATTTGGCTGGAAAACCACAAGTGGCTATCGTTAGATCACTCCAGCATTTAAATGTGCATAAATCTTTGGTGTGTAGTACCATCGCTCGATACCGTGATACGGGTAACCTAGCCCGACGTCAAGGAAGTGGACGGAAGAAAACAGCAACATTAGCAGAAATGGTTCGAAAAGTAAAGAAGCGACTTGATCGAAACCCGCGTCGCAGTGACCAAAAAGTGGCTCGTGAACTGAACATAACGCATTATCCCATTCGGCAAAAATTGATAAATGACCTCGGGGTAAAGTCATTGAAATTCCAAAAAGTGCAAGAACTTATTATGCAACTGAAAGAAAATAAACTCAAAAGAGCTAAAGAGTTGCGTCTCTTGGCCGAAAGTGGTGAACTGCCGAATTTGGGTTTCTCCGTCTCCGATGAGAAAACATTCGTTGTCCAACAGTTTGTAAACAAACAAAATGATCGTGTTTACTTGCCAAAGAGGTCAGCTAAAAATGTACACCTTCGGTTGGCCACCAGAACTCAAGCGTCGGCCATGGTGATGGTGTGGGCCGCCATAACAGCTACTAGTCGTTCTCCGCTCGTGTTAATCGACCGTGGCATCAGAATAAATGCCGAATATTATTGCGAAAATACTCTGGAGGGTGTATTAAAGCCTTGGACACGCAAACATTTTGACCCCATACCTGGGACATTCCAACGGGACTCAGCACCATCGCACTCAGCATGCACCACCCAAGAATGGTTACAAAATGAGATTCCTCGCTTCATTTCTAGCCCATAATGGCCACCAAAATCTCCGGATTCCAATCCATTGGATTATTTTGTCTGGAGTATTTTGGAAAACGATGTTGGCACTAAAAAATACCAAAGTGTCGATCACCTCAAGCAAGCAGATACCGCAGATCAACATTCGGGCAGCGTGTGACGTTACATTGGCCGTTTGAAGACCAACCAAAAATGGTTACAAAATGAGGTTCCTCGCTTCATATCAAGCGCACAATGGCCGGATAAAAATCCGTTGGACTATTGTGTCTGGAGTATTTTGGAAAGCAAGGTTGGCACTAAAAAATACCAAAGTGTCGATGGCCTCAAGCATGCAGATACCGCGGATCAACATTCGGGCAGCGTGTGACGTTATCATTGGCCGTTTGAAGACTATAATTCGTGGTCATAATTCGTAAAGGTGACCAATTCGAACAAATCTATACTTATTCTAAAATGTCGGAAATAGCGTCAAATTTTCGAATAAGTTTAGATTTGTCCGAATTGTCACCTTTTGCACGAATTATGGCATTCAAACGGCCAATGAAACCGTCACACGCTGCCCGAATGTTGCTCTGCGGTATTTTGCCAACCTTGCTTTCGAAATACCCCAGACACAGGAGTCCAAAGGATGGGTATCCGGAGATTTTGGTGGCCTTTGTGCGCTGGAAATGAAACGAGGAACCTCATTTTGCAACCATTCTTGGGTAGCGCGTGTTGAGTGCGATAGTGCTGAGTCCTGTTGGAATGTCCAAGGACTGCAGTCAAAATATTTACGTGCCCAAGGCTGTAATACACTCTCCACGGTCAATTAATACGAGCGGAAATCGACCATCGGCTGTTATGGCGGCTCATACAATCACCAGGCCGGTGCTTGAGTTCTGGTGGCCAACCGAAGGTCCACATTTTCAGCTGACCTCTTTGGCAAGTAAATACGATCATTTTGATTGTTTACAAACTGCTGGACAACGAATGTTTCCTCATCGGAGAAAACCAAATTCGGCAGTTCGCCACTTTCGGCCAAGCAAAGCAACTCTTTAGCTCTTTTGAGTCTATTGTCTTTCTGTTGCGGTGTAAGTTCTTGCACTTTTTGGAATTTCAATGGCTTTACTCATTTTTCAATATTTGCCGAAAAAAATATTGCGATATATTCAGCTCACGAGATATTTTTCGGCCACAAGGACGCGGTTTCGATCACGTCGAGCTACGCTACCAGTATCACGGTAACGAGCGATGGTACGAGACACAAAATCTTTATCCACATTTAAGTGCTGGAGTGCTCCAATGATAGCCACTTGTGGCTTTCCAGCCAAATATAAAGAAATCACACTATCACGCTTGAATTCCATCACGACTAACATTTTTTCTTGAGAATTCTCACCAAAATGCTTTTGTACGCTTGTAAAGAATATAATGATCTGTCACTGGAATAATTTTAACAGATGTCGGACGAATGGCTTAGAAAAGACAGCAGTCTGAAATTGCTGCAGTTTTTATCTCACCCTTTATCTTATTTCAAGAATCAGCTTTTTTCAATCTTCCTCAATAGCACATCTTAATAACGTTACTTACTTATTGCTTTCAGTTCAGTTTCATCAGGTCTCTATCGCAATAATCCCCAACACAATATTTATTATCATTCAAATACATTCCAATACCTCTTGCAACTAATGAAAAATTACATGTTTCCTCTTTGTTTCAATACAACAAATAACTGACCACCCCCCAAACATCGTTCATCACTTTCAACTAGCATTGAAACTATTTAAACTGATTAATAGTTTATTTTTACCACAGAACAAATTGTTGTAATGGCTGCAAATGAAAATGAAAAAGTTTTTAATAAAATATGGGGTGCACTCTTATTAAAAGTAACCGCATTGCTCATAAATATTTTTAATGTTGAAACATTTAAACCGAACGACTTTCAAAACAAGCAGACCTACGAGAGCATTTCGAAAACAAGCGGCCCAAAAACACCAAAAACACCGAAAACACAATAAAATCGAGTAAAAAGTGAAGCAACAAAAAAGTGCACAGCAAACCATTTCAAATGTGTAGTAATAATTCTTTGGCTGCAGCATACATCCAATAGAGCTGCCTTGATTCCGTTAGCCGAACATCCAGCCATCTATAGTATGCGTTGAAGTGGCACACACACACACACACAACTCAATTTGGCCCGGGTGCGGCGGCGGCAGCAGCAGCAGCGATAAAGTAGAACCATCCACCCATCGCCCAACATCCAGAGAATAGAAACAGAAGTAACAAAACGATAACGATATTTTGAACTTTTAGATCGTTATTCAATTTTCCAAAACAGCTATTGGCGTTGTTCAACAACTTTTTGGGCTGTAACGTCTTGCAATGCGCCCGTGCACAAACACAATCACACGTACACACACATACATGCATATTTCCAGCATGCTCTCAAATACGAAAATATATTCGTCCGTTTCGTTGTTCTGCCACAGAAATGGCAAACTTGCATTGCCACTGGCAGTGCCAGGACTACATGGCATGATTCTGCTGTAGCGATTTCTGCTGATAACAAGAACAACAGATTTCAAATAACCCATACACACACACGCTTACGTTGTGTACACACACACACACATGCACGCTACCGCCACTCACATATGCCAAATTACACATTGTGCCTGCTACAAATATCCGCATAATGTTTACAATCGTACATGCCACATTTTGTCACAAACAAACAAACAAACGAACGAACGAAATTTCGCACACACACACTCACACCAACACACTTACATATTGGAAATCATTTGTGTGTTAGTTTGGCTATGTCACAGCAACATCAGTGATTTTCCTTCTTTTCTCAAAAACACTATTTGGGCGGACGCATAAACAGCGTCTACATTTTTCGACATTTTCCCCAGATTTATTTGTATGTTTGTGTGTGTCTGCGAGAGAGTGTATTGGTTTTACCGTGGTCTTAATACCATCTTAAGTACTGAATTTCAAATATACATTATGGAGAGGTGAACAATACATTTTCCAACAAATTCAATGAACAATGCCAATCCTTTGTGGCCAAATCGAGATGGCAACAAAATCCATGATTTCCATTATCTACATTATAATGGTAATAATTATCTACAGATCTTTCTTTCAGTTGTTCCTAAATACAAAAGTATTTTTGGTCACATGGGCGGGCAGCAAATTTTTATAAAAAATTGAAATGTTTGGAATAGTTGGTGATGTGATGCTCACGTCGCTCAAAAATCTCTGCAGATCTTAGTTTTAAAAAAGAGCCCAGATTTTTCATATAAAGTTCAGTGAATGCAAAATCATTGTGTCTTTACTTCTGTGGTCCTTGAAATACATGGCAATTATCGGGTAATCCATCGAAAAAAAAATTTCCTGACTTATGAGGCCCATTTCGAACTTGGTGACAAGGTCAAAAAACCAAAGAGTTACATTTGACAAGTTTTTACATCACCAATTTGTGTGCACCTTTATGTGCATATATAAGGCATATAAGGCCTGTGCCAACAACACAGCGTCGATTCAAGACCTCCAATATGGGATTCGTCAGGATATCGGGGACATTGGGAAGCCACTTTTCGATTTGGGCAATCAACATTTCATGAAGCGGATATTGTTCTACAGACGTGTTTTGGCTGACATTTTCCATAATAAACGGCATACGATCTTTATAATGAAATTCACCTCCGATTACATATATATACGTCTGATATTTTACCACCAAATTTGACTGGGAAATTATTGATTTTCTTTCATTATTTAAATTTAATGAACCTGTTAAAAAGCATCAGTCGGTTCGTTTACATATACAGGGGGAAATAAAAAAAACTGCAACAAAGTCAAAATCCAAAATTTTTAATTTTTTTTTCTAATTTTATTGAATGAAAGCAACAAATATCGGAAATAGCATCAAATTTTAGAATAAGTTTAGATTTTTTCGAATTGGTCACCTTTGGCGCGAATTATGGCCTTCAAACGGCCAATGAAACCGTCACACGCGAGCTCATTTTTCAATATTTGCCGAATGGAAAATTGCGATATGTTCAGCTCACGAGCCATTTTTCGGTCACTACAACGCGGGTTTCGATCAAGTCGCTTCTTTACTTTTGGAACCATTTCTGCTGATGTTGCTGTTTTCTTCCGTCCACTTCCTTGACGTCGGGCTACGCTACCAGTATCACGGTAACAAGCGATGGTACGAGACACAAAAAATTTATTCACTGGAGTGCTCGAACCATAGCCACTTGTGGTTTTCCAGCCAAATATAAAGAAATCACAGTATCACGGTTGAATTCCATCACTAATAACTTTTTTTGGAAAATTCTCACTATAATGCTTTTGCACGCTTGTAAACAATATAATGAGCTGTCACTGGCATAATTTTAACAGCTATCGGACGAGTGGCTTGGAAATGACAGCAGTCTGCAATTGATTGCAGTTTTTTTGCTCTCCCAATGGCAAATTGTACCCAATGTAGGACTATTTCCTACTTTTGTAGTGCACAATTCGAAAACCACCTCTTTATCACAAACGTACCACCAACATGGTGCCCAATAGGAACTTTCAAAATTCCAACTTCCAGTACAGTTCGAACACTTAGTACAAATTTACAAAACCATCTTGATGCATCAAACTTACATTTAAACCTTGATTCTTTTACCAAATTTCAAGTTCGTAGCTCTATCCATTCACATAATACCAATACCATTTCAGAACTTTTCGTAACCTTAATGTTCGAATTTCCAAAAACCCTTATATCTATCCTGCACTTCATCAGTGACTCTCATTACAAATTTCAGAATTATAACTCATTCCGTTTGTCCAATACAACAAGACTGGCCCTCGTGCAAAATTTCAAGGTTCTAGCAGTTTTGCCTGGTCGTTGGTTCTAGAGCAGTCTGTCAGTCTACAGATTATGATAAATTAAGTTGCAAATGTCCATGACAGACATAGAGGGCTAAACAGTTCTGATAAGGACTTCGTCTAAACAGACACACTTTCTTTATTTCTGCGAGACCTCTTATTTTATTTGTTGACTTCTCCTATGTAATGCCTATTTAAGTTGATATGTAAGAAGCTTCTGCTGGCAAAAAATACTGAAAACCCCTATAGGATCTCTTGCCAAGCTCGATTCAAAATTGTAGCCGAAACTTTTAATCCACGCTGACCGAAAGTAAATACAACGAGGTTAAAATGAATGACAAACTTTGTATTCTCCTCTGCTAATATAGGAATAGGAATTTGTGCAATGCACTGTCTTTCCTTTGGCTTTGTATGTTAACATTAATTTTAAAGGTTCATTCTATAAATAAGCACGGATTTGTCCTTATTACTATTACTGCTATTTATACGTGTTTACTGTTTCAGAATTCTATTTCTGTATTAGTTCCGTTTTCGGAACCTGCTTTCCTTTTTGATTGGGGTACTTATTAACTTGCAATGGAGGGAAGCGCCGTAACAGAAATACACACACACCAGGCACACTTCGGTGTATTTAATTTTAAACACATCGAAAACAGAAATCGAAAATCATTTGTACACATGAACACTATTGCCTAAAGGCAGGGGCATTCCAGAACTTGTGTATACTCGTATATGGATGCAATATCATGTAGACATTAAGAGGCATTTAATAGGCTGCTCTCCTTAAAACATATTTTTTCCCTACACCACAAGGTGGTCAGGGTATTATGTCTTTGTGCATTTGTTTGGAACAGGCAAAAGGAAACGAGATAAACCCATAATTCCATTTGATGATCTGCATAGAATCACTTTCTGAGCTGATTTATGCATGTCAGTCCGTCTGTCCATGTATTCTTGTGAACAAAATGCAGGTCACATTTATTATCCAATTGAGATGAAATTTTCCAAACAACATTTGTTTGGCCCAAGGACGAACCCTATTGAAATTGGAGATAATCGGACAAAATTTAGATATATATCTTCGTCCGATTTGCTTTTTATTGTGCACCAAACGTGTAATATCAGTCCGAATAGTATAGAATTTTGCATGTACGATCAGATTGGACCAGGAAATAAGTATGCCAAATTTGATCGAAATCGGTTCACATATAGCTATAGCTCCCATGTATATTGTTCATCCGATTTGTTACTTTTGTCCTCCGGAGCCGTAATATGCACTCAGTAACAACAATATTTGGGGAAATATATCAAATACAGCTCAGAAATACATTTGTTAAATTTTATCGAGATCGGTTCAGATTTGGATATAGCTCCCATATATAACTTCGTCCGATTTACCTTTGATTGTGCACCAAACGTCTAATATTTGACCAAATTGGGTCTAGAAGCTAGTATGTCAAATTTGGTGAAGATCGGTTCAGATATAGCTATAGCTCCCATATATACAGGGTTGCCCATATTCGACGGACCCATCTGGCAACGCCAAAACTTTTGACAGAGATGTCACATCGCTTAATGACATACCGCGTTTGAAGCGTCAGTCCAAGCTGATTTTTACCATGAACCAATACACGCCACGCGAGCGCGTAGATAGTTGAAATTTACATTCAAGAGAAGAAGTCAATTGTGAAAAAAATGTGAGAAGTGCGCCTTCTAAGAACACCATTAAGCGTTTATACAAAAAATTTTCGTCTGGTAAGGCTCTTTCTAATCCAAAGAGGCCATATAAAAGACGACCACGGCATTCGGCCGAGAATATCGCTGCCGTTCGAGCCAGAGTTGAGAGGTCCCCAAGAACATCCCAAAAAAGCCGTTCTCAGGAGTTGGGCATGGCTCGGTCCACTTTACAACGGATTATTGGCATTGATTTGCATTTGTTCCCGTACAAAATTCTATTGACGCAAAGAATGTTGCCTGCGGACAAGTCTCGTCGATTGGAATGGGCCAAAAGGGCCCAAAGGTCCGTCGAATATGGGCAACCCTGTACTGTTCATCCGGTTTGTCATATTTGTTACCCACAGCCATAATATGCACTCCGTAACAACGATATTCAGGGAAATATATCAAATACAGCTCAGAAATATCTTTGCCAAATTTTATCGAGATTTCAAATTAATTTTGCACCAAATGGGCAATGCAAGTCCGAATTTAAAAGATACAAATGCTTCGGCATATTTAGCCCTTTGAATTTTAAATTATAATTATAATCATGGGGTGTATGTTTGAATTCTCCCATAAAAACTTTTAAATGTTATGCGTAGCTCTACTAAATTAGCAAAGTGGTGTAGGGTATTATAAAGTCGGCCCCGCCCGACTTTAAGACTTTCTTTACTGGTTAATTATTATTTTAAAGAGGAATATAAACTGCTGATTTTAGCGATATTATTCACCGGAATTGTTTCAAATTTGGCATTTGAAGTTCGTAATGGATACTACAGCCTATGCCAAAAATTCGTCTCTGCAGGTCCACGTTTTATAACCCCCTTTGTACCTCCCTGTATTCGGTATTTTGATGATTGTAGCTACATTATTCACCGATTTTTTCAAGTTTCGCATTTGACTATTGTAATGGCTTATGATAAAAATTGCTTATGCAGGTCCACGTCGTCGTATAGACCCTAATATAATGGCTGCATTCGGTATTTTTCAGATTTTACCAAAATTAATGGATTTTACTTTTAAAAAATTGCCAACTTCGTTCCAAATGGTGGAAGGTATTAAGTGTTTGGGCCGGCCGAACTTACAGCTTCCTTATACTTGCTTATATTTCCACATATTTTTCCGTGATTTATTGTTGCGAAGCATAGTTGCAGCACCCTAATACAAGTTCACAAACGACAAATACACACCCAACATGGACCCTAATGATTTCTTGTTTGTGATATATCACACATAATCTCATATTTTTATAGTCATACATCACTAAGTCACAGACAAACTGGAACATTGGTAGTCCAAGAAAGCCCAAGAATTCCCCATTGTGGCCTTTAAAATGTCACTTATCACCAACGTTCGAACAACATGTGTTCTGCGTTGACTTGACTGGCTGCTATATGTGTAGCATGGTATGAGAGAGGAGGAGAGAAACGGACGAGCAGACATAGCAAGTGCAAGTTAAAAGAACAATACAATGTAATTACATCTGTCAACCGACATAAATTATTGATAGGCAATATTAATTACTACAGCCTCAAACATTTATTCTCGCACGTTTGGTCATTAACAGCGTTGAATTATGTATGGTGTTTATGGTTTGGTTTCGTTTTTTTTTTTTTTTCAAAATATATATATTTTTTGGTATTTAAAAAAGAGAGAAACCAAAAAAAAATGCAATATTATAAATAATGAAATAAATTATGTGCGCAAGGTAATGAACATACATTAGGATTGTTATTTATTTTAAAAGGATTGCTATTTATCATTGAGAATAGCTAAGGAGTAAAACGTAACGAAGAGTAAACAAAATAGAGCGTAAATTTAATCTAAAATAATTAAAAAAAAACAACAAAAAATCGCCAAAATACCGAATATTAGGAATTACATATATATGTCGGCTATACGCTATAAATTTGGATTTGTATCGGCAATTTTGTATCATAGGAGGTAGTACAAACTCCAAATATCAAATTTGAAACAATTCAGGTGAAATATGTTACACAAATCATCAAAATACCGAATATCTGGAGGTACAGCTGTATGGGGTACATACCACAACTTGGACCTTTATGTTCAGCTCTCTGCAAGGATGTTTCCTACATACTCGGTACGCATACTCCCAATGTAAAGCAAATTCGGTTTGAAATTGTGATAAAAACACCCAAAAAAAAAAAAAAATCTGCCGGTATAGTTACATGGGGGAATATACCAAATCGTTGACCTATACCATTTTAATCCGGCAGACCTAAAACACATCTGAGTAAATTTTGTTTTACCTTCTTCATTTCGTTCTGAATCTAGCTACTGATTTCCATTGATGAACAGACGGAGGGACATCGCTAAAACGACACAGAAATTCCAGTGACAGCTCATTGTTTGTTTACAAGCGTACAAAAGCATTTTGGTGAGAATTTTCCAGAATTCAAGCGTGATGGTGTCATTTCTTTATATTTGGCTGGAAAACCACAAGTGGCTATCGTTAGAGCACTCCAGCATGTAAAAGAAGCGACTTGATCGAAACCCGCGTCGCAGTGGCCGAACTTTGAATACCCTCCACCATTTGGGATGAATTTGACAATTCTCAAAAACAATAAAATCCGTTAAAACTTTTGTTAAAATTTTAAAAATACCGAATGTAGCTATTATATTAGGGTCTATACGACAACATGAACCTGCGTAGGTAACATTTTTCATAAGGCATTACAATACTCAAATGCGAAACTTAAAAAATTGGTTATAATGTCGATAAAATTAAAATACCGAATATCGGGAGGTACCGTTATATGGGAGCTACACGAAGACGTGGACCTGCACAGACAATTTTCTGTCGTAGGCTGTAGTATCCATTACGAACTTTAAATACCAAATTTAAAACTATTCCGGTGTCGCTAAAATCATCAAAATACCGAATATCGGGAAGCACCCTTATATTGGTGCTATACCAAAACGTGGACCTACATGGCCCATTTTCAATACCAAAAGTCCTGCAGACATAACATACATTTGAGCAAAATGTTATCAATCTGCTTCAATTCGTTCGGAAGCTAGAGTGATTTCCAGAGACGGACAGACGGATAGACGGACGGACATCGCTAAATCGACATAGAATTTTATGCTGAGCAAAACTATATATACTTTGTGGGGTCTAAAATGTGTATTTCGAGGTGTTACAAACGGAATGACAAACTTAATATACCCTCCATACTATGGTGAAGGGTATAAAAAAGCTAAAGAGTTGCTTCGCTTGGGCGAAAGTGGTGAACTGCCGAATTTGGTTTTCTCCGTCTCCGATGAGAAAATTTTCGTTGTCCAGCAGTTTGTAAACAAACAAAATGATCGTGTTTACTTGCCAAAGAGGTCAGCTGAAAATGTGCACCTTCGGTTGGCCACCAGAAGTCAGGCGCCGGCCTTGGTGATGGTGTGGGCCACCATAACAGTCGAAGGTCGCTCTCCGCTCGAATTAATCGACCGTGGCATGCCGAATATTATCGCGAAAATACTCTAAGGGCTGTACTAAAGCCTTTCTAAAAATTATCTCATATCTCATATAAAGTGAAGGAAGTAACCAATATAGTCTAAACCTGGCACGTCGCAAAATTTATACCAACCTATTCATAGTTGGTCAACAATTTGAATAATCATAAGAGAAGTCAAAATATATTTTAATAATAAAACATTGGCTGAGGGTATACATCTGTCCGCAAAAGCGACTGATACTTCTTAACTTGTTGTTTTGGGCTTTTAACTTAGAATCTACTGATCATGCCCGCAACTATTTTATACTCGTATAATGGTTATGTTATCAAAATTTATTTCATATGTGAAAAATCGTTCTAATTTATGATATTTCAGACCTTGTTTTTCTGTTTACCTTAGCAATTTTGATAGTATATCACATTTATTAAATTAAAAAATTGAATTTTAAATCAGTGAAATTTATAAATTTAATTTAAATTCAATAAATTATTACCTTGCTTTCTCTTGAAAAAAAGTAATGATTTATTTAATTAATTATTATTATTATTAATAATATTTGTATATCTGTCAGTTACAATTGCCATAAACTGCGCATACATCTGATGGCAATTAATTATTGGATGACATATTATTTTGTTTTAACCCAAGGGATTATCTATTAACGAATGCTAATGACGATTTAATACGCGTTTTCTACATTGCCCGTAACAATATTAATAATGTTATCATAAACCGGCACTGGCCAATCCAAAAAAAAAATACAATGTTTAATTGACAAGCATGTTTGTTGTTATTATTGTAAAATTGCAACACATTCATAATCACCTTGAACAAAAAAATAATTAACATTAATTTCGCAGAAAAGGAGGAAAAATAGATTTTCATACATTTCATGAACCAGCAACCCTAACTGGCTGGCTGACTGGCTGACATTCTCAACAGTCAGGATTTTAATTTCCCTGCATCCATTTCAAATGTCTCTGTCAATTATTCTGTTAAATCTTTTTCTATTATCTTGAAATACCAATTTTCTTTCTTGAGCCACGTTCCGTGGTAGAAGAATGTTTGCGTTATCGGAAGATGCAAAGATTTGTTTGTTGGATTTCTCTTCTTTTTTTCTTTCGTTCTTTCTATATCAGTCTCTTTCTATTTTCGTTTTTTGCTTTTCCTTCAGGGCAAATGCATTAATTGCGCTGCATGTTATTTTCAATTTTATGTTTTCTTCTTAAGAAATCTTCATTTCCGTGAGTTTGGTACGATTTTCCTCTGCCCTAAACCTCCTTCCCTCCTCCTCATTTCTGTTGCCGACAATGACAAATGCTGCATTTTCTTTTCGCCATTATTTAACTTTTATTTTCTTTCGTGCGCATCGCTTGCATTGCCAGCAGCAAGCTCCCCATTGTTTCGGGGTTTCAAAATCAAAGGAAACAAGATAATCTTAGGAAATCTGCTGTAACAAGGAAGTTAATTAACTTTCAATAGCAACAAATCAATTACTGTTAACAACAGATTTTGGGTTTTGAGGCTAATTTTGTGTTTCGAAAGAGATTGACAACGGCTAGAAATTTTTGGGTAATAGGTGTGAACAATGAGCCAAGAGGCTAGGTAAATTTATATGTATAAGATATAATATGGGTAAGTATATAGCTTCATGACAATCATAGGTTTCACAATTTTGCCAGTTAGTAAATGGGCCATGTAGGTCCACGTTTTCATATAGCCCTCATATAACGGTACCTCCCGATATTCGGTATTTTGATGATTTTAGCGACATTATTCACCGGAATTGTTTCAAATTTGGTATTTGTAGTTCGTAATGGATACTACAGCCTATGACAGAAAATTGTCTTTGCAGATCCACGTCTTCATAAAGCCCCCATATAACGTTACCTCCCAATATTCGGTATTTTGATGATTTTAGCGACGTTATTCACCGGAATTGTTTCAAATTTGGTATTTGAAGTTCGTAATGGATACTACAGCCTATGACAGAAAATTGTCTTTGCAGGTCCAAGTCTCCATAAAGCCCCCATATAACGGTACCTCCCAATATTCGGTATTTTGATGTTTTTAGGTACAAAACTCACCGAAATTTTTTGAGATGTCGTATTTGAAGTTCGTAATGGATGCTACAGCCTGTGACAGAGAATTATCTATGCAGGTTCAGGTCTTCGTATAGCCCCCATATAACGGTACTTCCCAATATTCAGTATTTTGATGAGTTTAGCGTCATTATTCGCCGGAGCAGTTTCAAATTACGTATTTTGAGTTCGTAATGGGTGCTACAGCCTGTGACAGAAAATTGTCTATGCAGGTCCAGGTCTTCGAATAGCTCCGATATATCGTTATATCGGTATTTCAATGATTTTAGCTACATTATTCACCGTTTATTTCACGTTTCGAATTTGAATATGGTAATGGCTTATGACAAACAATGCTTACGTAGGTCCACGTCGTTAAGACTCCAATATAACGGATATATTCGGTATTTTTAAGATTTTAACAGAATTTTTAAGGGATTTTATTTTTATTCAAATTTCGGCCCGGCCAAACTTACTGTTTTTAAACTTGGTTCTATACTAATAAAATTTCAAGCCGAAGGATCTACTGACTAACCCATCAATCGCATGTAGCGGATAAGATACATTGGTTTTTTTATGTTTTTTTTTTTTTAAATTTTGAACCCTATGTGGGGGTGGTAACTGAAAAAATGGTCCGATATCTTCCATCTCTATAACAGATCTTGTGTTGATGGTAATATTGAGATGTACCAAGTCTGAATGGAATTGGATGTTAATTTCGCGTTTTTTAAACTTCATGAATATTCAAAATTTTGACCCTTTGTGGGGGAGGTACCAAAAGGAGTGGACCGATGTATTCCATTATCACAACAGACCTTGGGTTAATACAAATATTGTGATGTGGGTAGTTTGAAGAGAACCGGGTGCTTATTTCGGATTCTATGGTTTGGTTATTGAAAATTTTTACCCTTTGTGGGGGAGGTACCAGAAGGAATAAACGATTCTCCACCATCTTTATAACAGAAAATATTGATATGTACCCAGTCTGAATGAAATCGGATGTTATTTTGTGTTTTATAAGCTTCATGGATATTCAAAATTTTGACCCTTTGTGGGGGAGGTGCCAAAAGGAGTGGATTGACATATATTCCATCTTCACACCAGACTTTGGGTTAATAAAAATATTCTGATGTGTGTAATTTCCAGGTAATCGAGATCTATATTTTATTAGAGTTATATTAATGCCAAATTTTATGAAGGAGGTACTTGATGTAGTGGACCGATATTGTCTATTTTCTCACATGACCTGATGTAAATATTGAGATTTTGCAAAATTGAAAGAAAATTGAATCATCCTTTCTCTTTCTGTGCAATAAAATATTTTCTTGCAAAATTTCGTACTTCTGTGTGGGAGGTACTTCATGAAGTGGACCAATGTAGTCCATTTATTCACATGACCTTGCAGTGATGCAAGTATTGAGATTTTGCAAAGTTGGAGTAAAATCGGATCACACTTTCCGTGCAGGAAAATATTTTCTTGGAAATTTTCGAAATTTTATGGGGGAGGTACAAGAAGGAGAGGACCGATATTTCCCATCTCCGAACTTGATCTAAGTTTGATAATAATCTTACGATGTACCAAGTTTAGACCAAATTGGATACTCCATTCGAGAGTTTTGTCCTCATCAGCCAGACAGACGGACGGACGGGCGGACGGAAATCACTATATCGACTCCAAATGTCCTGAAACGGATTTGGTCTGAAACCGTTTTTTGATGAGGCACAATTTGGCCTTATAAAATGATATATACTTTCCCTAGCCATATGGCTGAGCCCTCCACAATGAGGTCAAGAAATCCATAGAACGTATCGGGATTGAATATTGGCCCCATTTTGGTGATGTAAGAAATTATGGGCTTATGCGAGCAGTATACGGCCAAAGAAGGCATATCGAGTTTTTAGCGATTCCCATAAAAAATATGGTTGAAATCATCAGAACATCGAACATGAGGTGGTACCGGACTATAAGAAAATGTGGTCTTTTATAGGCAATATTCTGTTATAGGACGTAGAGACCGTTACAAATTCAAAGTTCCAATTTTTAACAATTATGTTAGAAAATGTGATTGACATCTCTCCATTTACCGAATATCAGGAGGTACCGTCATTTGGGGCTATACGAAAACGTGGACCATCATGGCCTATTTAACTTGCCTACTGACAAAATATGTATCTGTACCCTTCTAGTCTGTAGACAGACATTTCTAAATAGACTTAGAATTTTACACTGATCAAGAATATATAACTTTGCAGGGTTTAACATGAGTATTTCGAGGATGACTAAATAAATATGCCCTCCGTAGTATGGTGGAGGATATTTTAATATTGCAAAGCAAAATACATTTTTGTACCTAAATTATTTTTTCGTCACTGTATTCAGGACTTGGCACCATGCTTGTATTTTAATTAAATAATTTTAACTGCACAATTTCGGTTTAAGAGGGTAGTATGTTTCCAATGCAGACGAAGTATAATCGATGTTACGTTATGGGCAGCAGGCCTATTCGACTTTTCTATTGAGAACACCATGATTTTTGTCTATAGTCAATCATAGTAATTAATATATAGTTGACTTCAACGCATTTTATCCATTAAAATGTTTTTGCTGAAGATGACTTGTTTCGGTTACCCATAAGAGAAAATACAATGAGATTATTATGTCTGTAGGGGATTCCATTTCAAATTGATTTAAAAACAAGTAAGCAAAGGCTACAGTCTTGCGAGTCAACCATGAGATACCCTACAACACACACAATATGTTAGAAGCCCCCTTATGTCCAAGTCCATTTTGGAAGATTTCGCTTTTGAAATTTTGGAAGATTTTGCTTTTGAAATTTTGTCATAGAGCACTTCCCAAATATTACCCTCAGATTTCTAAACAGGGAAATTCACTCAACATGTCATCCAATGGTCATCCAAAATGCTAGACTTCTTCCCTGTCCTTTACTCTCTTCTCATGCAAAATTCCGTGTCGATTGGTTTCAATTGTGTGATCAGGAAATTTTTTCTGTTTTTGGTTCATTTGAACTTCTAAATATTTTGCGATCATCTCCAAATGCAAGAAGTCCCACTCTATCTCCAAATTTAGACTCATCTATATGATTTGCTTGTCTACGGTATTTTGGATTTCGCCTGTAAGTTATTTTCAGCGTTTCGTTAGAATGGAAATGTAGTGGTCCATTCTCGCTGTCCTAAAATCTAACTTCATGCGAGATTTCGTGTCCTTTGCTTTCTATTTGTGACCTTTATAAAGGCTGCAAAATTAGGAAAATGTTTAGTTGTTGGTCATTTCAACCCCTAAATATATTGCTGACAACTTTAAAAACAATAGGCCTAGCCCTTCTGACATTTTTCGTGAGGATCGGCCGATAATTGCAAGCTACATATAATAACCCCAACCGTGTGTTGTAAGGCTATGACCATCCAAAATGAAAGGCGTCTGTCCAGCCCCATGCTAACTTCCGTGTCGATTGGTCTACACGGTGAGATGAAAAACTGAAAAAGTCAAACGCCATAATTTTAACATTTTTGATTTAAATTTTATCGAATGAAAGGAAAAAATTTCGGAAATATCATAAAATTTTAGAATAAGTTTAGATTTGTTCGAAATGGTCACCTTTGACACGAGTTATAGCCTTCAAACGGCCAATGAAACCGTTACACGCTGCCCGAATGTTGCCTTGCGGTATTCTGGCCCATTCCCGGCGAAGAGCTTGCTTGAGGTGATCGACACTTTGGTATTTTTTAGTGCCAACCTTACTTTCCAAAATACTCCAGACACATAAGTCCAACGGATTGGTATACGGAGATTTTGGTGGCCATAGTGGACTGGAAATGAAGCGAGGAACCTCATTTTTGTAACCATTCTTGGGTGGCGCATGTTGAGTGTAATGGTGCTGAGTCCTGTTGGAATATCCAAGTTCTGCGGCCAAAATATTTGCGTGCCCAAGGCTTTAATACACCCTCCAAAATATTTTCGCGGTAATATCCGACATTTATTCTGATGCCACGGTCGATTATTACGAGCGGAGAGCGACCATAGGCTGTTATGGCGGCCACATCATCACCATGGCCGGTGCTTGAGTTCTGGTGGCCAACCGAAGGTGCACATTTTCAGCTGATCTCTTTGGCAAGTTAATACGATAATTTTGTTTGTTTACAAACTGCTGGACAACGCATGTTTTCTCACAGGAGGAAACCAAATTCGGCAGTTCACCACTTTCGGCCAAATGAAGCAAATCTTTAGCTCTTTTTAGTCTATTTTCTTACTGTTGCGGTGTAAATTCTTGCACTTTTTGGAATTTCAATGGATTTACCCCGAGCTCATTTTTCAATATTTGCCGAATGGAATATTGCAATATTTTCAGCTCACGAGGCATTTTTCAGCCACTGCAACGAGGGTTTTCGATCAAGTCGCTTCTTTATTTTTCGAACTATTTCTGCTGATATTGCTGTTTTCTACCATCCACTTCCTTGACGTCGGGCTACGCTTCCAGAGACACAAAAGATTTATTCACATTTTAATGCTGGAGTGCTCTAACGATAGCTACTTGTCGTTTTCCAGCCAAGTATAAAGTAATCACACTATCACGCTTGAATTCCATCACGAATAACCTTTCTTTCTGGAAAATTCTCACCAAAATGCCTATGTACGCTAGTAAGCAACAGAATGAGCTGTCACTGGATTAAATTTAACAGCTGCGGGACGGGTGGCTTAGAAATGACAGCAGTCTGAAGTTGGTTGCAGTTTTTTTATCTCACCCTGTATAATTGCGACTTGTAGTGGTCCATTTCAACCCCTAAATATTTTGCGATCATCTCCAAAAGCAATAGGCTTCTGTTCTGACCCATGCCCCATTTCCATTTTCAATTTTGTGAAGATCGGGCCATAATTGCGACCTGCAGCTTGATTACAAATTAACATGAACAGACGGACGGACGGACATACATAGCTAGATCGACCCAGCTCGGCGAGATAGGAAGATCCATATATACTTTCCTATGTGGGAAACCAATACTTCGAGATGTTACATAATTTTTGGCCCAATCAGAATTATAATACCGCCAACGTCTAGTGTTGTAGGGTATAATTGTAGTCCAACCTTAACTGTTAAGACCTACCTCCTTTTAATCTAGGCATATGCTTTTGGAATTTTTAAATATTTCTTGGCACTTTGGTGACCGAATGATTGTTATTTTCCTAAAACACACAAAAAAACAACCTCAACAGACATTTGGTTTATTGTGAATGCACTGATTGCCAAATCGAAATTCTAATTTGGTAGTTTACATACATAATGTGCATGCATATGTCTGCACATTTGTGTGTGTGTGCCTGTGTCTGTGTGCTGTATATTAAAGTAAATATTTATATTTATTTTATTTTTTGGATAGATATTTACATTCGATTTTACATTTCAAATCCAATACGACATGTTGAAAATAAACAATAAATAAAATCAGAAAGTTTGCTTGTGTCGTCTGCCTCGGCCTGGCGTTTCCTAAATCCTTCTTCGGCTTCCAGCAAATCTTTGTTCTGGAGTAAAATATTTATCCTGGTGTCTTGTTTGGTATTTACATGTAATTAAATACTTTTTTTTTTTTGTCCTGACTATTTCGCCCCATATGCATGCATTTGACTTTGTAGTTGTTGTATGTGTTGTTGATGTGATTTTCCACCATTCACTTGGCATTGGTTTGTCTCTGAGTGAGTGTGTGTGTGTGTTTGTTTGCACTTTACATCTCCGGCAAACATGTGGAGAAAATATTTTCCTTTTTGCTCTTGTTGTTGTTGTGTTCTTGGCAAGCATAGAGAAATGTTGTCTGCATCTAAAAGCGTTTTATTTGCAAATAAAACAATTGCAAAAAACAAATCGAAATAGAAAGCCAAGCCAGCCAACCTTTTGCATTCATTCGGCAAACGATATTAAACAATTTAGAATGTGAAGAAATATTTAAGATTTCTTTTATTAAATTATTTCATTGTCTGATGTACAAACAAACAAAAAAAAAAACATGATATTCTTGTATGTATGTTGGTATGTATTGGTTTTATGATTTGTAAATACCACCTGCCATCAACATATGACATATATGTCAAACATTTGCTTTAACCAGAAATATCCCACTGTGCACCAGGGTGAGCGTTTAAATTGAAAAATAAAACATTGTGACGGAATTGCCCCCAAGGAACGTTTCAATCTTTGCCCAGAAGTGTGCAGATAATCAAGTTGCACAGTTAGATGCCAAATTCTTAAGAAATGAATATGCGCCGGTATAGAAATAATGAATGTCTTGGATTATTTGTGACATAGACCTTGATAATGGCTTCTTAACTGTAATTGTTATTTGACGATACTCTTACTAGAGAATTAATATTGTTTGCCATATTTCATCGACGAGGTTGTTATAATGAAACCAATCTTGATGATTATAACACTATAAGGTAATGGATGTTACACAAAAACGAAGTGTTTTCTCCTTTTTATACCCTCCACCTTTAAAAGGAGGGTATATTAATTTTGACATTCCGTTTTTAACATCCCTAAATATTCATCGTAATATAAATATTCATAAACAGCATAAAATTCTAAGTCGATTTAACGATGTCAGTCTGTCTGTCTGTCTGCCCGTCTGTCCACCTGTCTGTTAAATCACGATACAGCCCACATTATTTGACGTAGAGCGTCAAAATTTAGAAGAACAATTTGTATTGAGTCTAGGATGGTGGCTATTAAAAATGAGATGTACTGGTCCACGTTTTGGTGTAGTCCCCATATAACGGTACCTTACTACATTCGGTATTTTGATGATTTTTGCCACATTTTTTCACGGATTTGTCTAAAAATTGATATTTGTAGGTCACAATGGGTTCTAGCTCGTGTGTCGAAATATTGTATGTACTGGTCCACGTTTTGGTATAACCCCCATAAAATGATACCTCCCGATATTCGGTATTTTGATGATTTTTTGCCACATTTTTTTTTTTCGCGGACTTGTCTAAAATTTGATATATGTAGTTCGTAATGGGCTCTAGCTCCGGTTACGAAACATTGGATGTATAGATCCAGTTGTTGGATAGCCCCATATAACGGCAACTCACGATATTCGGTATTTTGAGGATTTTTGCCACATTTCTCCACGAATTTGTTCTTTCTGCTCGTATGGCGAAACATTGTATGTATAGTTCCACGTTTTGGTATAGCCCCCCTACCTCCAGATATTCGGTGTCTTGATAATTTTTTCCACACTTTTTAAGGGATTTGTCCAGAAGTTGGTACATGTAGTTAATACTGGGTTCTAGCTCGTGTGGCAAAGCATTGTATGTATAGGTTCACGTTTTGGCTTAGCCCCCATATAGCGGTACCTGCCGATATTCGATATTTTGATAAAAATTGATTTTTGTAGTTCATAATGGGTTCTAGTCCGGTGGCAGAACATTCAATATTTAGTTCCACGTTTTCGTAAAGCGCACATATAACGATACCCACTGATATTCGGTATTTTGATAGTCCTAGTCAATTACCTAATTACATAATTATCTCAAATTTGATATTTTAGAAGATTTGATAGATGACAACCCCTGAAGTATAAATTTGTCCATAGAGGTTCCCGTTTTGCTATGGCCACAAATAACGGTCCAACTCACTTTATGTTTTTTTTTTTTTTTGATAAGTTTGAAGTTTAAAGTGTAAAATGCTTGAATTCAGATACTTTTATTTTTTTATTGTTTCCTTTGCCCTAAAGTGAAGGGTTCGGCCAGGCCGAACTTAATGTTTTTTTACTTGTTTATTGTTAACGATTTTACATATACAAGAGATCCTGCTAAACTTATCAGCTTGGGCGTATGTGCCATTCTCGGCAAACAAGTCAAGGAAGTAGGCGGAAAAAGTAAGAAGCGACTTGATCGAAACCCGCCGAAAAATGGCTCGTGAGCTGAACATATCACAATATTCCATTCGGAAAATGTTGAAACATGAGGTCGGGGTAAAGCCATTGAAATTCCAAATAGTGCAAGAACTTACACCGAAACAGAAAGAAAATAGACTTGCTTCGCTTGGCCGAAAGTGGTGAACTGTGGAAGTTTTTTTTCTCCGATGAGAAAACATTCGTAAGAGGTCAGCTGAAAATGTGTAAGCCCCGGCCATTGTGATGGTCTGGGCCGCCATAACAGCCGATGGACGCTCTCCGCTCGTATTAATCGAATAAATACCGAATATTATCGCGAAAATATTTTGGAGGGTGTATTAAAGCCTTGGGCATGCAAACATTTTGGCCGCAGACCTTGGACATTCCAACAGGACTCAGCACCATCGCACTCAGCACGCGCCACCCAAGAATGGTTACAAAATGAGGCTCCTCGCTTCATTTCCAACGCACAATGGTCACCAAAATCTCCGAATACCAATCCGTTGGACTATTCTGTCTGGAGTATTTTGAATGCTAAGGTTGGCACTAAAAAATACCAAAGTGTCGATCACCTCAAGCAAGCGATTCGCCGGGAATGGGCCAGAGCCACATTCGGGCAGCATGTGACTGTTTCATTAGCCGTTTGAAGGCCATAATTCGTGCCAAAGGTAACAAATTCTAAAAAATCTAAACTTATTCTAAAATGTTATGCTATTTCCGACATTTTTTGGTTTCATTCAATATAATTTATAAAAAAAATTTAAAAATACGGCGTTAATTAATTTTTTCCAGTTAAAAAACCCGTCAATATTGCTAAAAAATTATTAATTAGATGAAAAACCTTCTAGGTGCGAGATCAGAGCATAGATTTACTCGTTTTGGCTCGGGAACTTAATTTGCTCTCGAGTCGAAGTTCTTGGGTTGAGAAAATAAAAAAATAAACAACGGCATGACAAATTCTATAAAAATTCTCTGAAGAGGAAAATTTTCTCGATTTTATTTCTACTGCCAGTAGTTCTTGCACTCAAAACTGTCAAGTTTCACTCTTTACTCGAATTCAAGCGAGGTCTGGTAAAAATTATCTTTAGCAGAAAATATTCTACATTCTGCATAACATTCAATTAGATGTTATAGCTTTAATATTTAAAATCTCGAAGCGTGAATTTCGGTTTTAGATCGGGACTTAATACTATATAAATAGCTAAGGCACCGGAAGCCTCTTGTTTTAACCACCTGCAAGAATCTCAGCTCATATGAACTGAATTACAAATGTATTGGTATCACTGCCTTCATGACGAGCTTTAACAAATGTTCCTGTATTGTATTGCCATAAATCATTTTGCTGCAAAAAATAACAAATGTTACTAAATGTTGTACATTTCATTCATTCATTCTCAGTGCTGTATACATTTCACATGAATTTCATGTTCCATGAAGAGGAAAAATCCCGGACGGAAGTGAAAAATTACGTTTTGAACTTAACAAAAGTGAAACGATTCGATTCGAATGTCTGTCTTATCATTCACACAATCGAAGTTCAATAAAATCCAAGCACAGAGATTTATTCGCTTAATCGCAACACACAAAAAAAGAAAGAAAAAAAAAAAAAACAACAACAACAGAAGTTAACAAACTTCACCCATTCCCATGGCAGCAACACAAACAAATATTTTTTTGCGAATTTCGCAGAATAACAAACCAAAGAAAACCGTGGAATTTAAAGTAGGATTTTTTTTCCATTTAATTTTAACTTCCTTGTGGTTCCTGTTGAATAAATTGTTTCCTCATTCTATTTAGATAATGATTCTGTTGGTGTTTTCGTGTACGCTTCCTTGTTTTTTTGGTTCGTGGAACTATTTTGAGCGGCAAAGGTTTATAAGGGGTTGGGTCTTAGTGCCTGCCTGATTACACTCTAAGTTTTCCGGTGGTGTTTTAGTTTTTTTTTTTTCTTTTTCTTTTTTTTTTTTGGGAAAAATACTCCACGAAGAATAGGAATTTGTTTGGAAGCATGCCGTTAAAAATTATGAACAGCAGCATAGTTGCAATGTAATAATAATGAAAACCGACTATGACGACGACGACGACGATGTTGACCTTAATTACGCTTTAATGAGTCTCCATTTTATTTACTTCCACAATATTTCTGTTTATCAACGAAAATTCAGAAATAGTTTCTTCACCATTCATTTTAGTCAAAATTGTTTGCTTAGGAGGAGGGGAGCACTTGTTAGGGTATCAGAACGTATTTTGCGTGATGAGTATTTGGAATATTCTGAAAGGAAGCCAAACTTGGATAGCTAGGGAATCAAGTATTTATTTAATTTCGGTAGCAATTTGGGTGATGAAATATATTTCAAAAGTCAAATATTTTATATAGGGTTGCCCATATTCGACGGACCCATGTTTTTTTTTCTTTTTTTAAATCAAAGAAAAAATAAAAATTTGGCAGTTGGAAATCTTAATCATTTAATTTGTTCCAAGTAGATTTGTTTACATAAATTTTTGAATATGATATCTCTCAAATGGCCGCCTCTGGCGTTGATGACGTATTGTGCCCTTTTGAATTTTCCATCATTTTTGCCAACATTTCGGCCGGAATATTTCTTCACGAATGTTGTCCTTGAGCTCTTCTACGGTCCTTGGCTTGTTAACGCAAACCTTTGACTTCAAATATCCCCACAAGAAGAAGTCAGGCGGCGTCAAGTCGGGCGAACGCGGTGACCAGTCCAAATCACCACATTTCGACATCAAACGGCCCGAAAACAAATTCTTGAGAAAATCGATTGTTATGCGACTTGTGTGCGGTGGAGCGCCGTCTTGTTGAAACCTGAACTGCCTCATACGCTTTCGACGAATAATTGGCATCACAAAATTGGTCATCATGTCGCGATAACGCTCCTGATTAATGGTAACAGCATGGCCATTTTCATTTTGGAAGAAAAACGGCCCAATGACCGTGTTTCTCTCCGTATGAGACGCTGATGTTCTCTCAGGCATACAAACCGTGGCTGTAGAAAAAAGAGATGAATAAAACCAAAGAAGGATTAGTTAAATATAATATATATAACCGTTTATTGAGATGTTGTGAGAGTTGGTCAACCCGAGTTGACAGATTACGTTTTCTATGCGGTTAGCTCCGTAGCTAGCAAGAGAGTGTGACGATTAGCCCCGTAGCTATCAGAAGAAACCCTATGAATGCAAAGTCGCAATGCATCGAGGTGGCTGGAAGCACCGATGCTTCCAGGAAATCTCTAACTGAGAGAAAGAGGAAAGAGGAAATCTAAGAGAGTACCGAGAGAGAGTTGTAGAGAAATGACTTGGAAAAGCTGCCTACGGTCCGAGCTGTGCGAACGTAGGCCCCAAGGAGAGTTGTAGGGAAAATCTTCAGACTAGGAAGGCTTTCTCCCTACGGTCCGAGCCAAGCGAACGTAGGCTCCAAGGGGAAGTTGCAGGCAAGCTTTTAGCCCAAGAATGCATCTCTCTACGGTCCGTACTAATCGAACGTAGGCTCTCTGGATCGTTTGGCAATTTGCAATTCTAACTTAAACAGACCGTTTTCGCACTAACGCCGCACCAAACTGTGACTTTTTCGTCATGAAGAGGTACTTCTTGAATCTCCTGAGGATTTTCAGTGGCGTAAAAACTGCAATTTTGCTTATTTACGGTCCCATTCAATGTGAAATAGGCTTCATCGGACATGATAATTTTGTTCCAAAATTGCTCGTCATCTTCGGCCATTTCGATGACTCTTTGGGCCCATTCCAATTGACGAGACTTGTCCGCAGTCAACATTCTTTGCGTCAATTGAATTTTGAACGGGAAAAAATGCAAATCAATGCGAATAATCCATTGTAAAGTGGACCGAGGCATGCCCAACTGCTGAGAACGGCGTTTTTGGGATGTTCTTGGGGACCTCTCAACACTGGCTCGTACGGCAGCGATATTCTCGGTCGATCGCCTTGGTCGACTTTTATATGACCTCTTTGGATTAGAAAGAGCCTTACCAGTCGAAAATTTTTCGTATAAACGCTTAATGGTGTTCTTAGAATGCGCACTTCTCACATTTTTTAATCTTTTAAAAGCACGTTGAGTTTTCACAATTGACTTCTTCTGTTGAATGTAAATTTCAACTATTTCAGAGGGCTCGCGTGGCGTGTATTGGTTCGTGATAAAAATCTGCTTGGACTGACGCTTCAAACACGGTATGTCATTAAGCGATGTGACATCTCTGTCAAAAGTTATGGCGTTGCCAGATGGGTCCGTCGAATTTGGGCAACCCTGTATTGTTGCAACTGAGTTGATTGTGACTCCCTCTATATTAGTCTGTCAGTGACAGACAAGTTAGAATCTCGGTTAAAATTAGAATCAAGTAACTTTGCACGAGAGTCTGTCAGAGTGCGTAAGCGTGTGATAAGGCTGGATTTTTGAAAGTTCTTACGAAAAAATACGACAAGTACTAAATTGTACTAAAATTTGAATACTTTGTATTGGACCAACAGAATGAGCCAGAATTCTCAACTCTGATGTTAAAATAGTTTTTGACAGAAAAATTGGTTATGGGTCCATTGTCCAATGGTTATAATATCCTCCTCAGTAAAATTCAAAATGAAAGATTTCGAAGTCTTTTGGGTGTAACAGGTTAGGTTAAAAAAACTCGAAAATGAGAGTCTGAAAATTGAGTACGATGTATGAAGTTTTAATTTTTTTTTTGAGTACGTAAAGGACTTAACAGGAACTTTTGGATGGAATCTAAAAATGTAAGTTGGATTTTCGCTGACAAAGTAGCGGACACTTGCTAGACTATTATTTACAACAATATTTCCAAATTTTAATTTTTATACCCTACACCACAAGGTGGTCAGGGTATTATGTCTTTGTGCATTTGTTTGTAACAGGCAAATGGAAACGAGATAGACCCATAGTTCCGTTTGATGATCTGCATAGAATCACATTCTGAGTCGATTTATGGATGTCCGTCCGTCTGTCCATGTATATTTGTAAACAAAGTACAGGTCGCATTTATTGCCCGATACAGATGAAATTGTGCACAAATGAAATTGGAGATAATCGGTCAAAATTTAGATATAGCTCCCATATATATCTTTGTCCGATTTGCCTTTTATTGTGCACCAAACGTGTAATATCAGCCCGAATTGTGTGGAATTTTGCATATACACCTAAATTAGGCCTGAAAATAAGTATGCCAAATTTGATCGAAATCGGTTCAGATATAGCTATAGCTCCCATATATATTGTTCATCCGATTTGTTGTATTTGTTACCCACAGCCGTAATATGCACTCACTCCGTAACAACGATATTCAGGGAAATATATCAAGTACAGCTTTGCCAAAATTTATCTACATCGGTTCAGATTTGGATATAGCTCCCATATATATCTTTATCTGATTTAAAATTAATTTTTCACCAAACGGGCAATAAAAGTCCGAATTTAAAAGATACAAATGCTTCGGAATATTTAGCCTTTTGAGCTTTAAGTTATACTTATAATCATAGCGCGTATGATTGAATTCTCCCATAAAAACTTTTAATTGTTATGTGGAGCTCATTTAAATTGGCAAAGTGGTGTAGGGTATCATAAAGTCGGCCCCGCCCGACTTTAAGACTTTCTTTACTGGTTACTCTTCAACAAGTTCGCCCGGATCGAACTTTTTATACCCTCTACCCTTTGGAATATAAGATATTTGGAAATAGGCATATCAGTGCTGGATTCCATTATTCGAGCGGTACATATTTTTTCTTTAATTCAGATCAAATCATAACAATGCTGATATATAAGAACTATTCGAAAAAATGGTTCTATGTAGGAAAAATTGGATCAGGATCCAAAACTCCAAATACCATGTTATTCCTTTAAAAATATTGTTTTATTATTTAAAGCGATTAAAAACCATGACCCTATACAAATATTAACTTCATTACTTTTTTTAGAGATTTTTCGTGTTTTCAAGTCTCTTTAATTAATATCACTTTTATATGCAACCATCTGTCACATCCAATTGTGTCACCCTTTACCATGTTAATTAGCTACATTATTCCATTATATTTTATCAGTAATAATAGATAGGCGAAATTATGAAATAGGAAATAATGAAAAGATATTTGTGTAAGAACTTTTCGAAATTTTCTATTAAAAAAAACTATATAAAAATAGTTTTATTACTTACTAGCAGAACAGGCTAGTTCTGCATGGCAGCAAATTATTTAGTGCCTAATAGAGAACACTTTATGATAGGCAGGTAATAGAGGATGAGATAACCATTTTCAGACTGCTGTGATTTCTAGGCCACTCCTCCAATAGCTTTTAAAATTATTCCAGTGACAGCTCATTATATTGTTTGCAAGCGTACAAAAGCATTTTGGTGAGAATTTTCCAGAACAAAAAATGAATTCGTGTGGGAAATCAAGTGTGATTTCTCTATATTTGCCTCGAAAACCATAACTGGCTATCGTTAGAGCACTCCAGCATTTAAATGTGAATAAATCTTTTGTGTTTCGTATCATCGCTCTTTACCGTGATACTGGTAGCGTAGCCCGACGTCAAGGAAGTGGACTGAAGAAAACAACAACTTCAGCAGAAATGGTTCCAAAAATAAAGAAGCGACTTGATCGCAGTGGCCGAAAAATGGCTCGCAAGTCGAACACATCGCAATATGTCATTCGGCAAATATTGAAAAATGAGTTCGGGGTAATGCCATTGAAATTTCAAAAAGTGCAAGAACTTACACCGCAACAGCAAGAAAATAGACTCAAAAAAGCTAAAGAGTTGCTTCGTTTGGCCGAAAGTGGTGAACTGCCGAATTTGGTTTTCTCCGATGAGAAAACATTCATTGTCCAGCAATTTGTAAACAAACAAAATGACCGTGTTTACTTGCCAAAGAGGTCAGCTGAAAATGTGCACCTTCGGTTGGCCACCAGAACTGAAGCGCCAGCCATGGTGATAGTGTGGGCCGCCATAACAGCCGGTAGTCGCTCTCAGCTCGCAATAATCGACCGTGGCATCAGAATAAATGCCGAATATTATTGCGAAAATATTATGGAGGGTGTATTAAAGCCTGGGGCACGCAAACATTTTGGCCGCAGGCCTTGGACATTCCAATAGGACTCAGCGCCATCGCATTCAGCACGCGCCACCCAAGAATGGTTACAAAACGAGGCTCCCCGCTTCATTTCCAGCGCACAATGGCTATCAAAATCTCCGGATACCAATCCGATGGACTATTGTGTCTGGAGTATTTTGGAAATCGAGGTTGGTACTAAAAAATACCAAAATGTCGATTACCGCAAGCAAGCGCTTCGCCGGGAATAGGCCAAAATACCTCAGAGCAACATTTGGGTAGCGTGTGACGATTTCATTCCCCTTTTGCAGAACATAATTCGTGGCAAAGGTTACCAATTCGAACAAATCTAAACTTATTCTAAAATTTGATGCTATTTCCGACATGTTTCCGACATGATTTCATTGAATAAAAATAAAAAAAATGTATAAATTACAACGTTTGACTTAGTTGCAATTTTTATCTCACCCTGTATATATATGTACATGATCTTCTGCACATCTTATTTTTAGAGATATAAATTTGCAAATAATAATAAAATCTCAGATCAGCAGTTCCATCGTTTCATCGGGAGGTTAGACATCCCCTTTCTGTGGATTAATATTGCATAGCTTCAGCAAATTTATTTCAAGCGAAGTCGATTTTCGTTTATATTTCACTCCTCCAACAGCCTCTTTCATTATACCCTACACCACAAGGTGGTCAGGGTATTATGTCTTTGTGCATTTGTTTGTAACAGGCAAAAGGAAATGAGATAGACCGATAGTTCCTTTTGATGATCTGCATAGAATCACATTCTGAGTCGATTTATGCATGTCCGTCCGTCCGTCTGTCCGTGTGTTTTTGTAAACAAAGTACAGTTCGCATTTATTTCCCTATCCAGATGAAATTTTGCACAAATCATTTGTTTGGACCAAGGACGAACCCTTTTGGAGATAATCGGTCAAAATTTAGATGCAGCTCCCATATATATCTTCGTCCGATTTACCTTTTATCGTGCACCAAACGTCTAATATTTCCCCAAATTGGATGAAATTTGGCACTTACGACCGAATTGAGTCTAGAAGCTAGTATGTCAAATTTGGTGAAGATCGGTTTAGATATAGGTACAGCTCCCATATATACTGTTCATCCGATTTGTTATATTTGTTACCCACAGCCGTAATATGCACTCCGTAACAACGATATTCGGGGAAATATATCAAATACAGCTCAGAAATACACTTGCCAAGTTTTATCGAGATCTGTTCCGATTTGGATGTAGCTACCATATATATCTTTATCCGATTTAAAATTAATTGTGCACCAAATGGGCAATACAAGTCCGAATTTAAAAGATTCAAATGCTTCGGCATTTTTAGTCCTTTGAACTTTAAATTATAATTATAATCATGGCGTGTATGATTGAATTCTCCCATAAAAACTTTTAAATGTTTTGCGGAGCTCTACTAAATTAGCAAAGTGGTGTAGGGTATCATAAAGTCGGCCCCGCCCGGACTTTCTTTACTGATTTTAATCTCACTTTTTTACTAACAGACTTTACATCTTTGGAATAGCGGTCTTTGAAGGCAGATTTAGTCCCACACATTAAGAAATTGGTATTTATTTTGATATTGTAATAATTTTAAATACCTAATACTAATTTATAAATACAAATTTACATATTCTTTTATAAAACTTTATTTTATTACTATTCAAAAAAAATTATCTTCTTTTGTTGTAGGTGTTGGACATCAGTCGATTAGATACACGTAAGTTCTTTAATATCTTTATGAAAATTTCGGAAAATAAAAAAAAATATTAAAAACAATTTTCAGTGTGAAAATCAATAAATGATTTCCTGACAACTTGTATTTATATACCTTCATTGATATGGATACATTTCCTTTCTATATATCTCAAATAAATTTCCATGAGCTGACACACGTACACAACACTCCAAACACTCTTTCAAAATCAATTTTTTTATCTTTCTCCATATTTTACAACGAGTAATTTTATTATAAAACAAGTTAAAAAGTATCAGTCGGTATTGCCGACAGATATATACCCTCAGCCTATGTTCGATTAAATAATCGAAATATATTTGACTAGTGTTACAATTATTCAAACGTTTGACCCTCTATGGAGCCGGTTCCGAAGGAATGGGCCAATATTGTTCAATTCGTATCAGACCCAAAAATATGATATAAATATTCCAACGTTCCTGCTATGGATTATATCGACTCACTCCTTCAATTTATATGAGATGTGTAATAATTTTTAGAAAATGTTAAAATGTGCGTGATGTACCAGATAGAGTCTACCGAAATATGCCACTTTTATAGTTCATCTGATACAAATAAAAAATATTGAGCGAATATTGGGCAAAATTACAAGAAAGAATATTTATGTTCAATTTTATGCGAAATCTTAAATTCGGATAAATTTCATATTCATATCAGGCTTCTTATTGAGAGAAATATTTGAGCATAGCAAGTAGTAAAGAATTGCTAAATTGTTTCGAAAGTTATGACAGATAAAATTATTGAATTGTGACTCTTGGTGGGTAAGGTACCAGAAGGGGTTCGCAGATATATATCAACTTCACAACAGATCTTGTGTTTGCAAAAATATTTGTGTGTGTGAAATTTGAAGAGGCTAGGATGCTTATTTCGCTTTTTTTGAGTATTTTGTTTTTCAAAATCTTGAACCCTGTGTATGGGGGAGGTACCGGAAGAAATGGTTCGATCTATAACACCTTTAAAACAGATCTTGTGTTGATAGAAATATTGAGATGTGCCAAGTCTAAATGGAATCGGATCTTAATTTGGCGATTTATGAGCTCCATGGGTATTCAAAATGTCGACACTTTGTGGGGGAGGTACCAGAAGGAGTGGACCAATACATTCCATGTTAACAACAGATGTTGGGCTTATAAAAATATTGGAATGTGTGAAATTTGAAGACGTTCAGATCCTTACTTGACATTTTATAAGAGTTATAATTATTCAAAATGTTGAATTTTTGTGGGTGAGGTACTTGATGGAGTGGACCGGTACTGTCCATTTTAGCACCTAACCTAGCACGGACGCAAATATTAGAATATTAGAATAAAGTTAGAGCAAAATCGAGTAATCGTTTCTCTTTCTGTGCAATAAATTATTTTCTTTGAAAATTTTGACATTTTGTGTGGGAGGTACCAGAAGGAGTGGACCGATATTGCCCATCTCCGAACTCGATCTAAGTTTGTAAATAATATTACAATGTATCAAGTTTGGATCAAATCGGAAACTCCCTTCGAGATTTATCGTGCGCACCAGCCACTCAGACATACCAACGGACAGACGGACATCGGTAGATCGACTCCAAATGTTCTGAAACGGATTTGGTCCAAAGAGATCTAGGGTCTAAAACCGCTATTTCGACTAGGCACTTGTTGACCGTATCAAATGATATATACCCTCTGTAGCCATATGGCTGAGGGTATAAAAAACCAATAAATAACATTTATCTACATTTGTTCAGACACCCCACTTCTGGCCCTCTGCACAATTTAATCATCTGTTTAATTTAAAACAAAGGCAATTAAAGTGTGTGTATTTTTCTCTTCTTCATTTCCGTGAGTATGTTCGCTACATTACCAACAGCTTGACAGCGAAAAAAAATAAAACATTTGAAAAAATCCACTTTTAATCTCTTTACAAAAGTGTTTGTGTTAATGTTCTGGTTGTGTAACAACCATCCAAATGTCTATTCCCGCGACCACTACAATTTTGTAGTTTGCACAATGTTTTTTTGTTACGTTTTTACTCCCACGGACACACACACACAGACACATAAAATTGTAGAAGATAACACTTTTGTGTTTAATTTTGTACGATTTCATAATGGTCTCGCAGGATACGCACCATTTAGTTGAGAGCGTTGGAGTTTTGTTTTTGGATTCATTGTAGCTATTCAGCTAAGGAATAAAATTAATTATTCAAGTGATTTAAGTTGATTTAGTTTCTTTTTCAGTTAGCCTTCGTTGTCTATTTTAGATACTTGTGTGTTGGATGAAGTTTTGTTTTTTATTTTGATCTGTAAAAAAAGAGGTAAGAAATTATATTCCAGGAATTGTTAATTCTGTACATTAATCATTTGAGTGGTTGGATTTTTTGAAAAATGGTATCTGACCTTTATTGTGTTATATAAAAGAGGGATATTTAGCTGTTATATTTTTGGCAACATTGGTTTAAGAATGTCTCGAACGTTTATTGTTTTGTTTCACTGTAAACCATCGTCAGTTTGGATATGGTGTTCGTTGGGATTACAGTTTTGTAATTTTGAAAAGAGGAAAGTTGTTCCAATTTTGCCGATGTTTTTCTTTCGAAATTTGAAAAACTGGCTAATATATTCGAAAAATGTTTTTTTTTTATCGAAAAAATCTAAGAAAATTACAACTTTTAAATTTTGCAAAAAATAAAATTGTGCTGAATTGTATTTTTTCGATATACTCCTTACTATGCCAGAATGGAAATTCAAAAAAAAAAAAAAAATAAATAAATAAATAAAAATAAAAAAAAATTGTGCTGAGTTTGTGCGGTTACTCGATTTGTGCGGTTAATTTTTTTTCAATCTCTCTAACCTAGTTTGAGATTTGGAAATTTCGTATCAGTTCAGTCGACAGATGTTTACGCTCAGCCAAAGTTCGATTACTTAAATATATGTTGACTTTTGTTATGATTTTTTGACCCTCTATGGAGTAGGTTCCGAGGGAATGGGCCAACATTGTCGGTGCGATGTGCCATGGTTTGGACTATATTGATTACTCTCTTCATATGTGATAATTTTTAGAAAATGTTAGAATGTGCGGGAAATTCCGGATATAGTCGACCAAAGTATTCCATTTTCATACTTCGTCTAATACAGATTAAAATATTGGTATGGGTAAAATTACAAGAAAAAACGAACATTTATATCCAATTTTATGCAAAATCATAAATTTCATGTTCATCTCAGATTTCTGGTTGAGAGAAATATTTAGATAAAGCAGGGAGGTACCAGAAGAAATGATCCGATCTCTACCATCCTTATAACAGATATTGTGTTGATGGAAATATTGAGATGTACCAAGTCTGAATGAAATCGAATATTAATTTCGGGTTTTATGAGCTTTATGAATATTCAAAATTTTGATCCTTTGAGGGGGAGGTACCAAAGGGGGTAAACGGATATGGGATATATTTTATTCACACCAGAACTTGGATTAAGAATAGTATTGTAATGTATGCAATTTGAAGGCAATCCGACTAATATCATATTTTATGAACGATATAATTGTTCAAAATTTTGACCCTGGGTGGGGTAGGTAGTTGATGGAGTGGACCAACATAGTTCATTTCCACACTTGACTTAGCAGTGATGCAAATATTAGGATTTGTAAAGTTGGAGCAAAATCAAATTATCCTTTCTCTTTCTGTGTAGTAAAATATTTTTTTGAAAAGTTCTACCCTTTGTAGGGGAGTTACCAGAAGGAGTGGACTGATATTGCTTATCTCCGCACTCGATCTAAGTTTGATAATAATATTATGATGTACCGAGGTTGGTCCAAATTGTATAATCCTTTCGAGAGTTATCATGCGCACCAACCAGGCAGACAAACGGACGGTGGGATATCGCTAGATCGTCTCCAAATAGCCATATGTCTGATGGTATAATAAACGGCACAAATCGAGCACAACTCAGCACAATTTTTGTTTTTGTCGAAATTCTGGCATACTTCGAAAGTATGTTTTTTTTCGGATATTGCACTTATGAGCACAAACCTAGTACTATTTAGAACATTTTTATTTTATTTTTTTTTTTCGAAATTTCGAAAGCTGCAATTCCCGCCGATTTTAAGAAAAAAATTGAATACCTCAGCCTGATTTTCCCATTTTGAAATAAAAATATTCGGCGCAATTGAGCACAAACCTGGCATTATTCAACACAACCTTCCTTTTTTGAAAATTGCAATTCCAATGGGCACCACATTTAGTTTAGCCTATAATTCTACCATGAATCGTCTTACAAACGAACAACGCTTCAAATCATTACATTTATATATCAAAATGACTGTTCCGTTTGAAAAGCTCAAAGTTGTGTTCAGCTGCTCAATGGGTACTTAAAATAACAGAATAGTCGATTTTGGAGTGAAGATTGGACGGAAACATTGCGAAAGTCACAGTTTAGGCCGATTTTTGGGCTTGTGGCATCATCGTATCGTACTTTTTCAGGGATGTTGCAATACTCGTAGCGTGGCTGTGAAATGAAAAAGAGCTTGACTTGCATGATATGTGGTTTCAAGAAGACGGTGCCATATGCGGTTTCTTTGAACATTTTTTTCCACGTTCGGGACATGTCAATTAACTGCCTAGATCGAGGCTATATTTAAGCTCTTGCCAATACAAACGAGCCCGCTTATATTGACGCATTGGAAAACAATATTGAAGCATTTATTCTTATTAAAAATGTTCAAAAGAGCGTTCAAAAATTGGACTATGCAAGTCGACTATTGTGAACCAGATCGCGGTCAACATTTGGATGAAATAATCTACAAACATTAAATTATATGTACCATTCAGTCAATTAAAAAAAAAGATTTCATGAATTGTTGTTGCAAAATGGTTAGGCTTAATCCGTTTATTGTTGTTTTTATAAAAACAACGTTTGTTTATTAGTGGAGATCGATGGTAATGTTTACCAGGGGGTAAAGCAGGAAATACCTAGGTTTCGGAAAGAGCCACCAATCCTCATCAGTTCCCTTGTTTCTTGTCTGGGATATTCTCCCCAGAAGTTATTTTAAAAATAACTTCTATGACTAAAAATTAACCTTTACAAAAGTATACTACGTTGTAAACTGTGGGAGATTTGACCCAGAAAATATCGAAATTTCCGATTAGTAGTCTTCTGTAATCAATTACTTGAGACCGTAACTTGTGAAATAAAAAGATTTTTGCAAGGGAGTGGATTTAATATTTGAATTTGATTCCAGTAATCGTATCTCAATGATGCTGGTGTAGGCGCATATGAATGTTATTTATCAATCTTCTTCCAAGCTTGACTTTGAACTCCAAGAAAAAGAACTTGAAACAAAAGTATTCATTTCAAAAGAAAATCTAAAAATCTAATGAGGTGCCATAACAAAACCTAGGCAGACTCGTAAACAGTTAATAAAGTCTCAGTAACAACGAACATAAAAATATAAAGAAAGAAACCGACTTCGTGTAAACGTTCACCTTTGTCTGTCTGCCTTTGTTGTTTTCATGTTTTCAGCTTAATGTGTATTTTTAGCCTTAACAATGAACAAATGTCCTGAGGACAAATTTCTTTATGGCATGTATTTAAGTGTGGAGGTGTGTGTGTGTGTATGGGGAATATTCTCTTTTATTTTCGCTTGGAATTTAAAGTTTCTAAACATGAACAACAAGCTAAGCGATAAAGGTGAATATTTTCTCTAGCTATTGTATACATATCTATACATATAGGTACATACCTGTTTACTTGTATACATACATACTCCTTTGGTGCGTGCTTAGTACCCACATACGTTTAAAGTTTACAAGGCAATTGAAACAATTTAGCAAAAGTAAATGTCGGAGCTCGAATGACTTTTATTTGTTACTTACCTCTGACTTGAGGCAATAAATTTATTTGTGTTAATGCGTGCAACGCCACCATCATCACTGCCACCCATGACAACGGGTATCCGGTTAACATGTTTTAAATTTTCACAAGTATTTCGAAATCACTTTTATCCTTTCGATATTAGTTACATTGTATGGGCTATGTTAATTAGGCTTATATTTATTGGACACAAACATACATTCTCGAAAGGTTATAAATCAGCTGAAAAGATAAAAGCAACCATTTTGGGGAAGAATTATGCCTTTTAACTTAAACAAGCATTATCACTAAAATATGGGCTTGACTCGAAGTCTGGCAAAAACTTTCTGACAATATTGTGTAACATGAGAATAGTCCAGTGAATTTTAATTTCGAATTAAAATGGACCATTATTAAGAGATATAGGAAAGTTTAAAGAAAAAATATAGAATTGAGACAAATGTATAGAGCCTTTATTTAAATTGATAGTACTGTCCATATAATTCAATATTTGAAAGTAATTTCAAACAAATGTTGACGGCAGCGATTGCGTCTTAAAAGGTCCAGTCCCTTAGTCCAATTTTGGTTAACTCTTTCCAACATTTCGGCAGGTATCCCACGAATAAATCCTTTAGTATTATTTTTCACAACATAATTGAAGCTTGCTCGGCTGTATAGGCATGAATTTTTACATGGTCTACACACACAAAAATGGTCTAAAGGTGTTAAATCGCACAATCTAGGCGTAAAATTGACCGGTCCCGAACATAAAATAAAATGTTCACCGAACTCGACTTTCAATAAGTACAATGTTACGCATGATATATGACACCGTCTTGTTGAAACCGCATGTCATGCAAAGCAAGCTCTTGCATTTTGGGCAATAAAAAAGGACATTATCTCACCGTATCTCACGGCGCCGGCCATTCACAGTTACGTTACGATTCATATCATCTTTCAGAAAGTAAGACCCAATGATGCCACCAGCCCATCAGTACCACTAAACCGTGACTTTTTCTGGGTGTACTGGTAGCCCTCCAAAAAATGTCGGAAATAGAATCAAATGTTAGAATAAGTTTAGATTTGTCCGAATTGGTCACCTTTGGCACGAATTATGGCCTTCAAATGGCCAATAAAACCGTCACACGCTGACGGAATGTTGCTCTGCGGTATTTTGTCCCATTTCCGGCGAAGCGCTTGCTTGAGTTGATCGACACTTTGGTATTTTTTAGTGCCAACCTTGCTTTCCAAAATACTCTAGACACAATAGTCCAACGAATTGGTATACGGAGATTTTGGTGGGCATTGTGCGCTGAAAATGAAGTAATAAACCCCATTTTGTAAGCATTATTGGGTGGCGCGTGTTGAGTGCGATGGTGCTGAGTCCTGTTTGAATGTTCAAGGTCTGCGGCCATAATGTTTTCGTGCCCAAGGCTTTAACACACCCTCCAGAATATTTTCGCGATTATATTCGGCATATATTCTGATGCCACGGTCGATTAATATGAGCGGAGAGCCACCATCGGCTGTTATGGCGGTCCACACCATCACCATGGCCGGAGCTTGAGTTCTGGTGGCCAACCGAAGGTGCACATTTTCAGCTGACCTCTTTGGCAAGTAAACACGATCATTTTGTTTGTTTACAAACTGCTGGAGAAAACCAAATTCGACAGTTCACCACTTTTGGCCAAGCGATGCAACTCTTTAGCTCTTTTAAGTCTATTTTCTTTCTATTGCGGTGTAAGTTCTTGCGCTTTTTGAAATTTCAATGGCTTTACCCCGACCTCATTTTTCAATAGTTGCTGAATGGAATATTGCGATATGTTCAGCTCACGATCCATTTTTCTTCCACTGTGACGCGGGTTTCGATCAATTCGCTTCTTTACGTTTCGAACCATTTCTGCTTATGTTGCTGTTTTCTTTGGTCCACTTCCTCCACGTCCCGCTACGCTACCAGTATCACGGTAGCGAGCGATGGTACGAGATTTAAAAGATTTATTATCACTTATTTAAATGCTAGAGTGCTCTAACAATAACCACTTGTGGTTTTCCAGTCAAATATAAATCACACTATCACGCTTGAATTCCATCATGAATAATTTTTTTCTGGAAAATTCTCACCAAAATGCTTTTGTACGCTTGTAAACAATATAATGAGCTATCACTGGAATGATTTTAACAGCTGTCGGACTAGTGGCTTAAAAATGACAGCAGTCTGAAATTAGTTGCCGTTTTTTCATCATATTCTGTATAATTGTACATTCCAAAAGTTAAAATGAAACATTCAAATATTTCAAATTCTTGGATTTTATCCTTTTCTGTCAGAGACAATTTCGATTTTGTTTGAATCGTTAAAATCAGACCAGCGGTTCTTGAGTTATAAGCGTAGTAACTAACACAACTTACTTTTACATATATAGATAGATATCCTTCCACTCCTCCTGGTATCTTCCCCACAAAAAAAAATTGAATAATTCTAGGTTTCATAAAATGCATTAAAATAAAAAAAAAAACTGATATTTTTTGCTTCAAACAATGCTATACTTACACCAAATTTAAATTTAGTGTGAATATGGGACTGATAGGGCCACTCCTCTTGGGAGTGGGAAAATATTTTCCACTTCTCTTCAAATTACGAACATTTAAATGTTTTTTTTAACATTAGATTTGGTATAAAGATTGTTAATTTAGGTCCAAAATTTATGGTACGTCCCAAAAAATACATACATAAACAAATGTTCAATTGCTGACCGATTGATACGTTTTAACTTGTTAATGAGCTACGTTAGAGTTGAGTCAATCTTGTTCAAAGTTCAGTGCACCTGTTACTAAACGTGCGAATGCATTCATAAATTTCATGCAGTTCATATAACTCATACGCATATTTTTTATAAAAAACACCGGAGTACACAGAACTAAGGAAATAGTTCGTTCGATGGAACTAGATACCAATATTTTTATTTTGATCATTCTGGATCATCCGAGCGTATGATTTACACCTTCATCAAAAATTTATATATCATACGCCCTCTATAAAAAGCACACATTCTTGAGATAGAACATAATAATTACAAATACTCTTCAAATCATGACTTCAAATCTAATTTATTTTATTTTTAATCAAAATTTAAACATTACGTACACCTCCCTCTGCTATATACCGAAACACTTCTGTGAATGCATCCCTATTCGCTACAACAAGAAATCTCCCCATACAAATTGCATAGAACAATAAAAAAATTAATATTTATCTACTCCCAGCTTGTACGCCATACTCTACCTCAACCCTGCTATCTCCGATGCTGCTACTATCTAAAACAATATGTAATTTATCTCTGCAAAATATAATTTTAGAACACAGGGATTTTGCAGAAAAATAAGATAACGTTATTCAATTATACATACATAATATTTTATTTATAACTCCAGTCTCAGACACACAGCAATCAGCTGCTGTTTCACATGTTGATAATATTTGAAGACTTCCGGCTTTTGTCGTTGCTAAACGATAAGGAATATCTGTGGCTGCAAACAACAGATAATGGCATTGATTTTTTTGTTGTTCTCTCCAAATAAATTGGTCTCCTTGTTTATGTCTCGCTCTCTGCATTATGCAGAGAATTTTGCAATTATATGAGAGATTGAGAGTTCTCTCACATTAAAATATGGCTTGCGCATTTAATTCTCACGTAAACTAATTTATTGAGAGCCAATGGAGACCTTGGTCTGCAACCGGCTTTTTAAAATGGCTGTAAAAACGTTGGCTGGCATAATGGCGAGAGTATTGAATCTGCAAATCTCCAATGAAATGTTTGACAACAATTGTAATAATTCTATTTTTGAATATATTTATTTATTTAGTTTAATTTAAGAAACTAATTTACCAAACTCAAGAAAATACAAACATTATTTTCAGTCCAGGAGAATGAACTTAGAGAAAATCCTTTCAATTAAAGCGATAACGCTCTTTACTTATGGCATCGTTGTGGTCAATTCTAAACATAAAACTCAATGCTTCGAATTTTTGTTTTACTTGAAAAATATATTTGACCTGGAATATAGTCATGACGGATTTTAATTTGCTATAATCATTAAGAGATTTTTTGGTTGGAAAAATAGTTTTCTGGTTAGGAAAACAATTATTGAACGCACTGTCTGAATTTTTCCCTCAGTTATATGGCTACAGAGGGTATATATCATTCCATACGGCCAAAACGTGCCTCATCATAATAAGGAACCTTGGGTCTAGGTCTCTTTGGACCAAATCCGTTTCATGACATTTGGAGTCGATTTTCGGTTGTTTGTCCGTCCGTCTGTCTGGCTGGCTGATGCGGGCGATAATCCTCGAAGGGAATATCCGATTTGATCCAAACTTGGTGCGTTATAATATTATTATTAAACATAGATCGAGTTCGGAGGTGGACAATATCAGTTCACTCCTTCTGATACCTCCGCCACGAAAGGCCAACATTTTCACAGTAAATAATTAGCCTGAATCAACAGAAGGAATCATCCTATTTTGTCAAACTTTGCAAATCCCTATATTTTTATCAGTCATATTTTAGGTGCGAAAATTAACAATATCGGCCCACTCTATCAAGCCACAATTTTCAATGATTACATCTCTCATAACATGCGAAACAATTTAGCGATTCTTTTCATACTTGGTATATCAAAACATTTCTCTCAACCAGAGATCTGCTGTAAATATGGAATTTATAGCCCACTCCTTGTGGCTTCTCCCTAACACAGGGTTCACATTTTGATTGACATTTATTACCATAGAAATAGAAGTGGAATACTTCGGTCCACTATATCTAGTGAATCACACATATTTCAACATTTTCCAAAAATTGTAAGGTATTTCATTGAAACTGAAAGAAGTAGTCGATGTAGTTTAAATCTGGCACGTTTTCTAAGTCTGGCCCACTCCCTCTGAACCACTTCCATAAGAGGTCTTTGTGCATTTGTTTGTAACAGGCAAAAGGAAACGAGATAGACCCATAGTTCCTTTTGATGATCTGCATAGAATCACATTCTCAGTCGATTTATGCATGTCCGTCCGTCCGTCTGTCTGTCCATGTATATTTGTAAACAAAGTACAGTTTGCATTTATTGCCCTATCCAGATGAAATTTTGCAAAAATCATTAGTTTGGCCCCAGGACGAATTCTATTTAAATTGGAGATAATAGGTCAAAATTTAGATATAGCTCTCATATATATCTTCATCCGATTTGCCTTTTATTGTGCACCAAACGAGTAATATCAGTCCGAATAGTATGGCATTTTGCACATACAAAAAAATTAGGCCTCAAAATAAATATGCCAAATTAGATCGACATCGGTTCAGATATAGCAATAGCTTTAATATATATTGATCATCCGATTTGTTATTTTTGTCCTCCGCAGCCGTAATATGCATTCTGTAACAACAATATTTGGCGAAATATATCAAATACAGCTCAGAAATACATTTTCTAAATTTTTTCGAGATCGGTTCAGATTTGGATATAGCTCCCATATATAACTTCGTCCGATTTACTTTTTATTGTGCACCAAACGACTAATATTTGTGCAAATAGGATGGAATTTGGTACTTACTACCAAAATAAGTCTAGAAGCTAGTATGTTAAATTTGGTGAAGATCGGTTGAGATATAGCTATAGCTCCCATATATAGTGTTCATCCGATTTGTTATATTTGTTACCCACAACCGTAATATGCACTCCGTAACAACGATATTCGGGGAAATATATCAAATACAGCTCAGAAATATCTTTGCAAAATTTTATCGAGATCGGTTCCGATTTGGATGTAGCTCCCATATATATCTTTATCCGATTTCAAATTAATAGTACACAAAATGGGCAATACAAGTCCGAATTTAAAAGATACAAATGCTTCGGCATATTTATTCCTTTGAACTTTAAATTGTAATTATAATCATGGCTTGTATAATCATACACCATAATTCTCCCATAAAAACTTTTAATTGTCTCGCGGAGCTTTACTAAATTAGCAAAGTGGTGTAGGGTATCATAAAGTCGGACCCGCCCTTTCTTTACTGACTTTCTTTACTGGTTTTTAACTTGTTAAATGGGGAAGTCTTTTGACTACAAATGGGAGAAGAACAAGCTAGCAAAGGCTTTAGTCATGCGGGGCCGACCATGTGATACTCTACAACACTACAATATGTTACAAGCCAGTTTATATCCAAATCCCTTTTTGAAGATTTCGCTTTTGAAATTATGTTACGGAGCATTGCCCAGGAATCACCCTTAGTATTTTGACCAGGGACATTTGCCCAATATTTACGCACTCCGTCGTGTTGTTAGTTGTTGTGGTCCATTTAACAGCTAAATATAATCCAATGGTCATCCAAAATGCTACAATTCTTCCCTGTCCTTAAATCTCTGCTCAGGCGTGTCGATTGGCTTAAATTGTATGATCAGGAAATTTTTTCTGTTTTTGGTCCATTTCAACCCCTAAAAATATTGTGGAAATCTTTAAAAACATTAAGCCTAGCCCTTTTGAGCCAAACCACACCCTTTAGAAATTTTCGTGAGGGTCAGACGATAATTGCAATCTGTATATAATAACCCCAACATTTGTTGTAAGGTGAAAAAATATTACAAAGCATACACTTCAATATTATAAGTCAAATTGAAAAAAATCGCATCCGATAAAAAATATGAAAAAATAAAGAAATGTCACAAAATACTACAAAATCTATATTAACATCATTATTGGCATCTTTTTACGCGATTTTTTTAGATTTTATTTTTTAATGTCAAGGGGGCATTCTGAATTGACAAAATTTGTCAAAATCGGTCCAGCCATTCTTGTGATATAAGCATTCGAGCTAACATCCCCTTCCTTTGTACTTATACATTGTATATATTTCGCTTTATATATCCGATATATTACCTTTCGTCATCTACGTAACGGTCAGAATTGACCTGTTCATCTATTTGTGATTTCGCCGGGATTAAAAATATACGCGGTTTAATGGAAAATTTGACTTTTATTTAACATAAATGTTATGGTCTATTTCACCCACTAAATATTACCCGATTACCATCAAAATTGGAAGGCTTCTGCCCAGCCCTAAGTTCTAGCCCTACGCTAACTTCCGCGTCGATTGGTCTATCAGGTATTTTTTCAGTTTTTGGTCCATATCAACCCCCAAATATTATGCGATCATCTCCAAAAGCAATAGGCTTCTATTCTGGCTCCAGTCCTACCTCCATTCTAAATTTCGTGAAATTGCGACCTGTAAAGTGATTACAAATTAACATGGACAGACGGACAGACATTCAAAGCTAGATCGACTAATCTCGGCGAGATAGGAGGATCCATATATACTTTCCTATGTGGAAACCAATATTTCGAGGTGTTACATAATTTTTGGTCCAATCAAACTTTTACCCACAACACAAAGTGTTGTAGGGTATAAAAAATAATCAAAACATAAAGAAATATTTTTGAGTTTTTTTTTTTTCGAAAATAACCTTTTCCGGGGCCTTCAAACAAAAAACTTAAATGTTCAGGAAATATTTTTCCCAAGTACTTTTGACAACAAAGAGCAAGCTTTGCAAGAATTTGATGTCTTACTGTCGAAGAACTGTGATATTCTGTACTGGATTTTTGTATTTTTTTTTTTCAAGTGCCTCTTAATATCCCTGTATTTTTAAGACAATACTGTCAAGTTCCTCCTGTCCTACAAGTTGTTTTTTTAAGATTTTTCAAACGAAACCCGGAATAAAAATCTTGTGTTGTTATAAACAGGTTTCTTAAAATAAGTAAAATCCTTTTTGATGTATCGAAGCTTCGACCTCTGGTTTTGTAGTCGAACGTGCTCACCATGTACACTTAGCCGTAATTTTGACTTGTAATTTTATTGACATAAGTTATAATTTTTAGCTTACTTGTGATGTAGAGCTAGGACATACACCGGTTGATACGTGTGGTTGGGTGTTTAAAATTCCTTTAAAATACCTGATTTTGGCCAATTTTTATTATTTTAGAAAGGAAAGGTTATCTGTTGCTATCTTGCCTTTTTCCTCCTATATGCATTCGAAATGCATCATCTTGATTATTTTCATTATTTTTGGCCTACTGGTAGTGCAAAGGTATGTATTTGTCATTACTGATAATGCCGAAAGTGGCTAATGCAGTGTTACTTTTCGTTTCGCCCTATCGCTCACTGGGGTGGAGTTCCCTTTCATAAACTTCTCAACAATCGGGAAGAAATTTGAAATTCAATAGGGCCACGAAGGCCCTTTATATTTGATAGTGAATCTTCCTTGATACATTTTTCGATTTAATTTTGCCTTTATATACAAATATTTATGCCGTTGATTCATGCTTCCTATGGGCTTTGAGAGCAAATAATTGTACATAAAAATCACACACTAATGACACTCTAAAAATTTAACATAAATCCATTTTCATGATCTTGTCTCAGGAGACACAAAATTATTTTATTTAATTAAAAAATAAATTTAATGTTACAGATATCTGTATGTATGCTACACTTACCTGCCTCTCCATTTGCTTAACAAAAAAAAAAAAACTCACAATTTATGCTGTAGGACTACAATTATACATTAAAGCAACTCTTCCGGTACAAATTAAAAAAAGACGGCTAACAAAAACAGCAGAAACACATTTCAGGAATTTCCAAATACCAGCAGCAAATGCGACAAAAACAACAACAACAACCAAACTATTGCCAAAGTAGAACTTTGCCAAGTTGGAGTTCATTTTCTTTTCTTTTAATGAAGTTCCCCTTAAGAAACAAAAGCTTTGGAGGCAACCTTCTTCAAAAACACATTCAGAACACGCCATGAATGGAATGGAATGGCTGCGTGCGAGCGTGCGTGCGTTCATTCGTTCGTGTGAGCGAACAGGCGAGCCAGGCATGGATGGCACAAGGCACATCATTAAAACGAAACCTCCTTGAAATTAAATTCAAACTGTTATTTACACTCACACCACACACACAAACACACACTCAGATACAGGCGCAGCCCAGCTCTGGCAGTTGCACATTGAAAACGGCATCCCCGAAAAGTCTGCTGCAACAATAATTTGAAATGCAAACCATACCTTCTGGCTACGAAAAAAAAGAAAACTTTTTTTCTTTCCTCGCCTGTTTTTGGGTAAAAACTTTCAATGAGCAAGGCTAAGATTATCATTAGAGGCAACTTGGGGAGAGAGTGAGAGAGAGCGAGCAATAATTATAACCTGAGACATAAAGGTAGTTTAGGACAGAAATGAACAAATGAAAAAAAAAAAAAACAATAATTTATGAATTGGACAAAAGTTTGCCGCTGAATTCATATTCATCACGTATCAAAGATAGTCGGAAAATGACAAGAAATAACTTTTAATTCGTTCCGTTGCTTCTCCTGAAGACGATTGGTGAATGTGTTTATTAAAATCATATTAATTGAGGTGGTGATGGATACGGAAGGAAAACAATGGCGAAGTTTTGAATTTAATTGAATTGATAAGGAAAATTGTAATCACGCAACAGAGATATTGGTTTGAATAGGAAAATGTGTTTGAAATTATATATTTGTGTTCCATAGAAAACTTCCTGATTACCCAAAATAATAGCAATTAATTTCATACCAACAAGTTTTCGAAAATATTGACGAAAGTATTGGAAAAAATAGGTCCTATGTAAGCAACATCAATCTATGTCCTAGTATGATTTCACAAGGACAATAAAAAAACTTCACTTCTATGAGTTTGAAAGAATAATTGTAACATGCCCATAATGTGTTAGTCCTTACGAAAAACGCTTTAAACGTACCCTCCACCATGAGGTGAAGAATACCTTTTAAGGTAAAAGCGTCAATATTCGAACGAGTTCAACTTCAACTGCAGATGCCATGGTTTACTATCTATTGCGTTTAAGGGCGCACATGGGGGCCATGCCAAAGCGAGAACAATTTTGAGCTAGAAGGATTGTTATCCATTGCGAGACATAAATACCAATTCAAAACACCATGTGGTAGGCTATCCAAGTACTGAACTTCCGTGAGTACATTATGTGGCCTAAATACCGAATATCGTTAGGTGCCATAGGACAAATATTGTATCGAGATTTTAACAGACAGACAGAAGAACATCGTTAAATTGTCTTAGAATTGTATGCTGTTCATGACTATATTATGGGGTCTACGACGAATATTTAGAGGTCTTACAAATGGAATGACAAATTTAATATACTCCCCGAAAATTTTAAAAGGTGTTGTCAACGGGAAGGCCACTATGGATGGAATTAGGGCATACCAATATTTCTACCAACAGAATATCTAGTATGAAGATCAGAGAAAACGGACCACTCCCTCTGGCACCTCCCCCGCAGACAAATTTTTAAATAACCAAAGAGCTCTTACACGCGAAATGAGCATCGGATTCCGTTCAAACTCAGTAGAACTTAATATTTCTATCAACACTGAAAATGGCATATATCGGCATCCGATTTTCTTCCAATTTCACACATCCAAATATTTTTACCAAACCAAGATCTGGTATAAATATGAAATATATTGCCCCACATCTTCTAGTACCCCCCCCCCCCCCCCCCCCCCTACAAGAGGCACAATTGTGAATATTTAGATCTCTCATAATTTACGAAACAAGTCAGCGATTCTTTTCAAACGTTTGTTCATCAAAAACTTTCAACCAGGGATCTGATGTGAATATATTAATGATCGGTACCCCCTACACAGAGAATTAAATTAATAATTTTAAAATTTATATTAATCTTACCTTAAATCGCAATGGGCAATATTGACCATCTCCTTTGGTATTTGCATGTACTACTACGTATTTACCACATAAACTTTTACTGGTTAACTCGCATGAGAGACTATAAAAGAAGTGATTGCGTTGCCTCATGTTGCGAAACGAAGCCTCCAGATGTGTCGTCGAAGTATAAAACTCCACCGACGTTTCCGGAAAAGTAACCTCACGCGCAGTACCTGATGCTGCATGTTGTTGTTCTTCAGTTCAAAAGTTGTGGTGGGTAATGGCGTCTCTTGTACATTATCCTGCTAATGAATATCCATCTTCATGTTTAGTGCCACCGCTTGCCAGATTATGACGTCACAATGCAGGCCATCATTTCCTTTGGATCACATCAATTTTCTCATATGCCCGATGTTTAAAGGTTATAAACCTCGTAGTGTCATTATCAAAGTGTATGATATTTTTTTCTGAATTTAGAGAATTGTGATATATGTACATACTACTGCAGTCACTTGCTATATACCTGCGGGTAGAATTCCTGAAGTGAGACAGAGATCAAGGGGTTGGTAAAGGAGCATAAACGAAAAATGTGGCTTAAAAATCAAAAAATGCTGCAGTGTTGCAACCGATATAAGTAACTTTATAATCGTAACTTTTAAAACCAAGCAAAAATGATGATGACATCTCAGTAACATTTAACTACCTAAAGGTTCAAAGTGACTGCTATTTTACCGCCACTTGAGACGAAACGAAGAGTAATACCAGAATTTCATCCCTTCCACCTAAGGAGGTACTGCAAATTTCATCTGAAGTATTAACACAATGCGTTGAGCCCAGACGGAATTTCATCGGTAAAGTTAACAAGTAAAAACGCATTAAATTCAGCCGGATCGAACTTTTAATATCCTGCACTACGAGGAAAAGGAAATCATTAAAATTAAAAGTAGCGAAATTTAATATTGGGTCCAATTAAATTTTTGTTAATGGCATCGGTTGGTAAACAGTCCTGAAAATGCTGCAAAGTCGATGGTACCTACCAATATAGGCAATTATCTGCTACAGCTGGTAGAACTCATTACGAACCCTAAGTACCGAATTCTAAACAATTCCGCTGAAAAATCATGCTCAAGTCGTTGAAATGTCGAATATTGGGAAGTACTGCTATGCGAGGGCTATAAGAAAATGAAGACCTATGTAGACAATGTTCTGTCATAGAAGATAGAAAACGTTAACAATTTTAAATTCCGATTTTTAAAAATTGTGTTAAAAAATGTGTTCTATGTCGTCAAAATAACCAATATCGGGAAGTACAATTTAATAGACAATATTTTGCCACAAAAGGTAGAACCCAATTTAAAACCTATTAATCGAATAATAAACCATTCCTTTCAAAAATTCTGTTTAATTTCCTAAAATTATATGGGGTATAATATCGTGGCACTATATAGAAAATCTTTTGCTACTGGAACTAGAATCCGTTGCAAACTCAATGTACCGAATTTAAAACAGTGTTAAAAATAGTGACTTGACTCGTCGAAATACGAAATACAAACATAACCTGCCTGCTGACAAAATAACCTATTTTAACCAATTTTAGTTTTCTATCTCAATTCGTTCGAAAGATAGGTAAAAAGAAATCGAAAGATAGGCAATCGACATAGAAATTTCCACTGATTAAAAATTAATGTACATTGTTGGGTCTAACATAAGTATTTCGAGGAGTTACAAACCGAATGACAAACTTAATATACCTTTCAGAGGGCATAACAAACTAGATGTTCCGGGAGTAGGGCAAAAACCTTTAACGTGTCCCTGACTAACCACATATTTCTCTAAGGCTACAAATGCACCGGTGAGTTCTGCTGCTAATCGACAGTAGTTGTTGTACACACATTGAGACATTTTTGACTATGCGGATCTAGTGTAATCTGCCAGCACCAGTGCTACTCAGTTGAAATTTATTCCGACCTACAGGAAAGCCCTGAGAACTTGAACCTCCACATAACTACAGGGGATCATCACCGAACAACACATCCATCAACAGATCTGAAGTATTCATACTGATGTCATAAATTATTGCACTATGAATACCATCCCGGAGGCCATTTGGAGCCGATAAAACCATAATCGACCGTCTGTCCCACTACGACTTTTAAAAAAAATCTGATTAGGCCCATCCTTGGTGCATCGTAATATGTTGGCCAACATTAGGTCGTTTTCACTTATAACCAGTAAAGAAAGTCCTAAAGTCGGGCGGGGCCGATTTTATGATACCCTACAACACTTTACTAATTTAGTTGAGCTCCACATAACAATAAAAAGTTTTTATGGGAGAATTCAATCATACACCCTATGATTATAATTATAATTTAAAGTTCAAAGGACTAAATATGCCGAAGCATTTTAATCTTTTAAATTCGGACTTGTATTGCCCATTTGGTGCAAAATATATATATGGAGCTATATCCAAATCTGAACCGATCTCGATAAAATTTAGCAAAGGTATTTCTGAGCTGTATCTGATATATTTCCCCAAATATTGTTGTTACAGAGTGCATATTACGGCTGCGGAGGACAAAAATAACAAATCGGATGAAAAATTTTTCAGGCCTAATTTGGTTGTATGTGCAAAATTCCATATAATTCGGGCTGATATTACACGTTTGGTGCTCAATAAAAGGCAAATCGGACGAAGATATATATGGGAGCTATATCTACATTTTTACCGATTATCTCCAATTTCAATAGGGTTCGTCCTTGGGCCAAACAAATGTTGTTTGGAAAATTTCATCTCAATTGGATAATAAGTGCGACCTGCATTTTGTTCACAAGAATACATGGACAGACGGACGGACGGACGGACAGGCGGACTGACATGCATAAATCAACTCAGAATGTGATTCTATGCAGATCATCAAAAGGAACTATGGGTCTATCTCGTTTCCTTTTGCCTGTTACAAGCAAATGTACAAATACATAATGCCCTGACCACCTCGTGGTGTAGGGTATAAAAATTAGCAAAACTGGCCAACTACTTCTTGTGTCATCCCCAAAAATGATCGAAACATATGATATTCAAAGTTTCGTCTCAATTGGGCAATAAATGCAAAATCCATTGACAGACGGAAAAATTAACGAACAAAAGGGGATGCATTATCAACTCAGAATGTAAGGTCTATGTTGGTTCCTTTTGCATGTTACAAATGAATGCACAACGACGGAATACTCTGAACCTAATGCGTAGGACGCATCCAACCAATATTGTCCAAACAGAGGCCAACGATAAAGAAATCACTCTTAAATTAGGTGAGAAGATGGACAGTATTAAATTGAAATGGCTTCACATACCTCATAAATGGTCTAAATTTTGAATCCAATGTAAGCGAATGTAGTCCATGACTGTGGATCACTGTAGGTGCACAACGTTCTTTGAAACAAAATCATTACGAGTGCAGTCTTTAAAATAATAAATTGAAAGTTTTGATACGTTTTCGCCACATGTAACACAAATTCTGCTCATATTAATACAGGGTTGCCCATATTCGACGGACCCATCTGGCAACGCCATAACTTTTGACAGAGATGTCACATCGCTTAATAACATACCACGTTTGAAGCGTCAGTCCAAGCAGATTTTTACCATGAACCAATACACGCCACGCGAGCGCTCTGAAGTTTACATTCAACAGAAGAAGTCAATTGTGAAAACTCAACGTGCTTTCAAAACATTAAAAAAATGTGAGAAGTGCGCCTTCTAAAAACACCATTAAACGTTTATACCAAAAATTTTCGACTGGCAAGGCTCTTTCTAATCCGAAGAGGTCATATAAAAGTCGACCACGACGATCGGTCGAGAATATCGCTGCCGTACGAGCCAGTGTTGAAAGGTCCCCAAGAACATCCCAAAAACGCCGTTCTTTCGCAGTTGGGCATGGCTCGGTCCACTTTACAACGGATTATTCGCATTGATTTGCATTTGTTCCCGTACAAAATTCAATTGACGCAAAGAATGTTGCCTGCGAAGAGTCATCGAAATGGCCGAAGATGACGAGCAATTCTGGAAGAAAATTATCATGTCCGATGAAGCGCATTTCACATTGAATGGGACCTTAAATAAGCAAAATTGCCGGTCATTGGGCCGTTTTTCTTCCAAAATGAAAATGGCCATGCTGTTACCATCAATCAGGAGCGTTATCGCGACATGATGACCAATTTTGTGATGCCAATTATTCGTCGAAAACGTATGAGGCAGTTCTGGTTGCAACAAGACGGCGCTCCATCGCACACAAGTCGCATAACAATCGATTTTCTGAAGAATTTGTTTCCGGGCCGTTTGAAGTCGAAAAGTCGTGATTTGGACTGGCCACCGCGTTCGCCCGATTTGACGCCGCCTGACTTCTTCTTGTGGGGATATTTGAAGTCAAAGGTTTACGTTAACAAGCCAAGGACCGTAGAAGAGCACAAGGACAACATTCGTGAAGATATAGCCGCTATTCCGGGCGAAATGTTGGCAAAAACGATGGAAAATGCAGCAAAAAGGGCACAGCATAGAGATATCATATTCAAAAATCGATGTAAACAAATCTATTTGGAACAAATTAAATGATTAACATTGCCAACCGCCAAATTTTTATTTTTTTCTTTGATTAAAAAAAAAAAAAACATGGGTCCGTCGAATATGGGCAACCCTGTATTAAATGGACACTCCCCACCAGTTCTCATCTATTCTGATATATTTATCAATTCGCCTGGATATCCAGGCAATCATTAATTTCCAAACAGAAAGTGAGCAGCATCACATCATATTTGACGAGAAAAGTAAACAAATGACGAAAAAAAAAACTATTCAGCTCTCTTTTAAAAACGATTATGAAATTTTCAGTTTCAAAACTGTAACAATAACAACAAAAATAAAAAAGAAAAACGTAAACTGAAACAGCAACACACTCACACAACTCTTGTCTATCGAAATTTCTTACTTGATTTACTTTCAATGCTATCGTAAAAGGAACACTTGTCCAAACACAATTACAAACAAAATTAGGTTTACAAACGAATCAAAACCGCCCGCAAAAAAATGCACATCGAATAGAAGAAAAAAAAAAAACATAACAATAACACCAAACTCGTTGCATATACCCCTCCCACCATCCTTGTGGCACAACATAGCAACAGATCTCACATGAAAATGAGAACAAAATGTTATTCCTTTTTTTTTTTTTTTTGTGGGCAAAGAAGATAAGTAGGAAAAGGTAAATGACGACAAAAAAAAAAAAAAATGCAAGCAAACAAAACTTTACCTCGTTTTCTCGATTATGACGCTGATGATGATGATGGCGATGGCAATGTCGATGTGATGTTGCTGTGACTTTTCAATGCAAAAAGTAGCTGGTTAAAGTTTGGGTTGCAATATTAATAACTGAATACAAACTAAACTGAACAGAAGATATCGGCAAGGCACACATTCCGACAGACAAGCATACAATGTATGTATGCATGAAAGTATGCATTTTTGTAGCACCGAACAAATACGAAACTATCGACATTTTGGTCGATAACTATGTGGGTTGACAGTGGCGGCGGATTGGACCAAATGTGTTGGAAACATTTTACAGCAAATCGGCAAAAAGTCATTCTGTTGATGCTCCAGAGGGAAAAAAGAAACACCAACGTTTCGTTCACAACTTTATACCAGTTTTTTTTCGTTATTTCTTTTGTTGTCAATTTGGCACCAGTGCACAGTATTTTTGAAGGGAGCAGGACTAAACTAGGAAAAGGAATTATTTTATAGTCAAAACTTCTTAGACCCAAATGATAAGGGGTTTGGGTTCTCTATTGTTCTAACGGATTTGTTTGCAATTAGTTATTGTCAATTCTTGATGTATACCTAACCCTCTTGCAAATAAGTTTGGTGTGTGTAGGTACACGTTCTGATATAGCCCCCTTGATATTTCTGATATAGCCCCCTTGACATCTATTTTCATGGAATCGAGTACAGTTTGCAGTTTCGAGTTGTAATACTCTTGTAGAAATTGATCCTTAGCAGCCCAGTTTGGATATAACCGTCTATATCGGTACAACACCTTATTCAGCATCTTCCCTCTAGCTTTTTCGATGTTTAATAAAAAAATTGGCAATTGCAATATTTCATTTTATTTCGATCTTCCATTTTCTTGTTGTTTTATATATTGTACATGGCTTTTGGGTTTTTTTTTTCTAAATGATCTATGCATACACAATCTGGGGTGGTGCATTGATCATTCGCACCCCGGTTTAAATATTAAAAAATTCATTAAAAAAAAAACAAACAAAAAGTTGAATAAAACAAGTTAAAAACAGTAAGTTCGGCCGGGCCGAACTTTGAATACCCTCCACCATTTGGAACGAATTTAAAAATTTTCAAAAAATAAAATCCTTAAAAAATTCTATTACAATTTTAAAAATACCGAAGATAGTAGTTATATTGGAGTGTATACGACGTGGACCTACATATTCATTGTTTGTCATAAGCCATTACAATGTTCAAATCCGAAACTTGAATTAAACGGTCAATAATGTAGCTAAAATAATCAAAATATCGTATATAGGGAGGTACCGTTATATCGGAGCTGTGAGAAGACCTGAACCAACATAGAAAATTTTCTGTCACAGGCTGTAGCATCCATTATGAACTTCAAATACGACATCTCAAACAATTTCGGTGAGTATTGTACCTAAACTCGTCAAAATACTGAATATAGGGAGGTACTGATATATGGCGCCTATACGAAGACCTGGACCTGTATAGACAATTTTCTGTCACAGACTGAAGTTCCCATTATGAACTCTAAATACGTAAATTGAAACAATTCTGGTGAATAATGACGCTAAAATCATGAAAATACCGAATATTGGCAGGTACCGTTATATGGGGCTATATGGAGACGTGGACCTGCACAGACAATTTCTGGCATAGGCTGTAGTATCCATTACGAAGTTCAAATACCAAATTTGAAACAACTCCGGTTAATAATGTCGCTAAAATCATCAAAATATAGAATATAGGGAGGTACCGTTATATGGGGGCTATATGAAAACGTGGACCTAAAATAAACATGTGTGCAAAATTTTAGGCTTCTATCTCAATTCATTCGAAAGATAGCGTGATTACAACAGACAGACGGACAGACAGACGGACATCGTTAAATCGACTTAGAATTTTACACTAATCAAGAATATATATAATTTGTTGGGTCTGACGTGATTATTTCGAGGAGTTACAAACGGAATGACAAAGTTAATATACCCTCCGTAGTATGGTGGAGGGTGAAAAAGGTATTTCTATGCTGTATCTTATAGTTACCACCTAATTTCGTTGTTGTGGAGAGTATTTTACGTGTGTAAGGGAGTAAAACACAAAATCGGGTGAATCATATATGGGGCTACATACATAACATATACAACTTCACATTGGCAGGATCAATATTTGCCCCCAACACATAGTGCTTTAGGGTATTAGAATCGATAGAAATTAACCAGAAGGAGTTGACCGAGAAGTCCCATTTCCACCTTAAATATAGCAATTCAGTTCGTTCAACTGCCTGTGAAAGTTAGCGGGATTCTTATTGTCGTGATATCTCAAGAATATCAACTCAACGTCAAGGAAGTGGAAGGAAGAAAACAGCAACCTCAGCAGAAATGGTTCGAAAAGTTAAGAAGCGACTTAATCGAAATCCGCGTCGCAATGGCCGAGAAATGGTTCGTCAGCTGAACATATCGCAATATTCCATTCGGCAAATATTGAAAAATGAGCTTGGTGTAAAGCCATTGAATTTTTAAAAAGTGCAAGAACTTACACCGCAACAGAAAAAACAAGTAAGCAAAGGCCACAGTCGAGCGTGGCCGACCGTTGAATACCCTACAACACTGTAATAAACGATACAGATTATATAGGCGAGATACTCGAAAGAATTGCACAAGATATTGTGACAAATAATAAAAGAAAACCATCAGGTTTCGTTCTCTAATTTTCGAATAATAGCAACTTAAACTAATTTGCTCATTTCCAATTTATTGGTAGATGTTGCACGTAAATGGTCTTCCAAGATCTTGAACCAATATTTCCCAAAGACCTATAATCTCTCAGAAGTGGCAAAAGATTAAGATTTATTATTTGTTTTTGACTGAAACGCATCTATATGAGATACAGACATTTGACTATATTCTTCAACGAAATCAGCGTTACCGAAATAGTCAGAAGTGCGTCTTTCCTGTATTTGTGAATTCTCCAAAGAAGTCACTGTAATGGACATTTTCGTATTTTGTCTACAAAAGTTGGCAAACTATTTCACACATTGAATATTTTTGGATGACCATCCAAAAATGCTTGGCTTTTGCAATGTCCGGTAACCCCCATTCAAATGTGCGTGAGGTTCGGGAGATAATTACGACCTGCTGACTATTTTACAGTTTTTTGGTCTATTTCAACCCCTAAATATATGGCGATCATCTCCAAAAAGAGTAGGCTTCTATTCTGACCCTCATCTTATCCCCATGCAAAATTTCGTAAGGATCGGGCCATAAGTGCGATCTGTATATGATATCCTGATATCCTAACTACTTAGTTTTGTTAGCTGCAGAAATATTACCAAATGTTTAATTCAAAATGAAAATATGCCAAAAATATGACAAAATTGAAAAAATATGAGAACATTTTAGAAAATCAATATTTTCATCTTTAGAGAGATATTTTTATGCGATTTTTTAGACGTTTTTTCTTTCCTGCCAAGAGGCCATTCTAAATTAATGAGAACTGTCGAAATCAGTTCAGCCGTTCTCGACATATAACAGATCTTTCAAGCATATCTTCTTTGATAGACATATATATGGCACATATTTTTCTCTATATCCGATTTGTTGGATGTTAACATCAATGTAAAGATCAGAAGAAACCTTGTCATGGCTTTGTGGTTTCGCCGGGATTTAAAATATTCGCGGTTTAATTAAAAATTTTGAATTTTTTCAACACAAAAGAAAAAATAAATATTATCCGATGTCCACCCAAATTGGTAGGCTTCTTCCCCGCCCTAAACTCTAGCTACATGCGAAATTCCGTGTTGATTGGTCTATAACTACGACCTGTAGAGCAACTGGAAAATCAAGAAATTTTTCAGTATTTGGTCCATTTCAACCCCTAAATATTATGCGATCATCTCCAAAAGAAATAGGGTTCTATTCTGACCCTAGCCCCACCTCCATTCTAAATTTCGTGAAGATCGGGCCATAATTGCGACCTGTAGAGTGATTACAAATTAACATGGACAGACGGACAGACGGACAGACGGACGGACGGACATACATAGCTAGATCGACTCAGCTCGGCGAGATAGGAAGATCCATATATACTTTCCTATATGGGAAACCAATATTTCGAGGTGTTACATAAATTCTGGCCCAATCAAACTTATAATACCCCCAACACATAGTGTTGTAGGGTATAAAAATAAACTCAAAAGAAAGTGGTGAACTACCGAATTTGGTTTTCTCCGCTCCGATGAGAAAACGTTCGTTGTCCAGCAGTTGGTAAACATACAAAATCATCGTGTTTACTTGTCAAAGAGTTTAGCTGAAATGTGCACCTTCGGCTGGCCACCAGAACTCAAGCGCCGGCTATGGTGATGGTGTGGGCCGCCATAACAGCCGATGGTCGCTCTCCGCTCGTTTTAATCGACCGTGGCATCAGAATTAATGTCGAATATTAACGAAAATATTCTGGAGGGTGTATTAAAGCCTTAGACATTCAAACAGGACTCAGCGGCATCGCACTCAGCACGCGCCACCCAAGAATTGTTACAAAATAAGGTTCCTCGCTTCATTTCCAGCGAAATTGGCCACCAAAATCTCCGGATACCAATCCTTTGGACTATTCTGTCTGGAGTATTTTGGAAAGCAAGATTGGCACTAAAAAATAACAAAGTGTCGATCACCTCAAGCAAAAAATACCGCAGAGCAACATTCGGGCAGCGTGTTACGGTTTTTATTGGCCGTTTGAAGGCCATAATTCATGCCAAAGGTGACCAATTCGAACAAATTTATATTTCCGACATTTTTGCTCTCTTTCAATAAAATTTAAAAAAATAGTAAAAATTATGGCGTCTGACTCTGTGGTTTTTTTATACCCTCCACCTTGGAATGGAGGAGAAATAACGGTACCTCCCGATATTCGGTATTTTGATGGTTTTTGCCTCATTTTTTCACTGATTTATCTAAAAATTGGTATTTGTGGGACATAATGGGTCCTAGTTCGTGTGGCGAAACATTGTATGTATAGGTCCACGTTTTGATATAGTCCCCATATAACGGTACCTCCCAATATTCGGTATTTTTATGATTTTTGACACATTTTTTTTAAGAATTTCTCTGAAAATTGGTAGTTGTAGTTCATAATGGGTCCCAGTTCGTTTGGTGAGTCATTGTAATTATAGGTCCACGTTTTGGTATAGCCCCCATATAACGGTACCTCCCAATATTCGGTAATTTGATGATTTTTGCCACATTTCTTCACGGATTTGTCTAAAATTGGTATTTGTAGGTCATAATATGTAGGTCCACGATTTGGTATAGCCCCCATATAACGGTACCTCCCGATATTCGGCATTTTAATGGTTTTTGCCACATTTCTTCTAATGTTGCCTTTACCCTAAGGTGGAGGGTATTAAAAATTTGGCCCGGCCGAACTTAATGTTTTTTTACTTGTTTTATTTCACCCTGTATAGGGAAGTACTATTATATGGTATCTATACGAAGCCGAGGACAATTTTAGGCACTTTTCTGTAATAGGAAGTAGTGACCATTACGAACTTCAAATTCTAAATTTGAAATAAATAAAACTAAAATCGTGAAAGTACCGAATGTGGGGAAGCACAGTAATGTGGGGGCTGTACAAAATCGTGAACCTGTTAAAACAACTTTCTGTCATTGTAGGTAGTTCCCGTCTCCCAATAACAAATTTGAAACATTTCCGGTAATAAATGTGACACAAATCATAAAAATACATTTGAAGGAACTATACGAAAACATAGACCTATGTCGACAGTTCTCTGCAAGGATGTTGCGTACATACTGGAAACACAAACTTCCAATTTAACGCAAATTCGGTTTAAAATTGTAACTAAAAAGCCCCAAACACCTTTTATCTGACTATATAAGTATGTGGAGGCAACACCAAAAAAAGGTCCATTATGGTCCACTTTCAGTAACAAAAATCCTGCGGACCTAGAGTACATGTGACTAAAATGTCATCTACCTACTGCATTTCATTCGGAATCTAGAGTGATTTCCACAGACAAATAAACGGACAGACGAATGGAACGATAGCTTAGTTTCTATGACATATTCATGTCAACGTAAAGAGTGATAATGATCTTTTGTATGAAGTGCCGGGAAAAAAATGCATTTAATAGACCATTGTGTGGATATTAGCTTTGTTTACTGAAAACGAATTGTATTTCAATAAAATTTTTGTTTTTGAGCCCCTTTTAATTATTCTACATCTTCCTAATTCATTTAAGCTTTTAACCAATTGGGAGATATTGAGAGATATAAATTACTAGCTGGCCCGGTCCGCGTTGCCGGCCCGTATTTTTAGTCTTTAATGCAAATTTTGCATAGCATAATATTTCACAAATCTAGCTCAAATATATATAAATATTTATTCGACTAAATAGAAATAAATAACTATGGAAGGAGGGAAAAATAATTTCTGAATAGTCAAAGTTAATTACGCTTTTACACCCATTACCATAGCACCTCACATTGCGCATTAGAGTCCCCAAAAAGTCTATGTTCTTGTTCATAGTAAAATTCAATGACGATTAAACAATACCCGTTTGTTGTCCGCCAATCGGTAAACATCACTATAGATCAGCGGGCCTTGGAACTATATGGGGACTGTACCAAAATATTTACGTATGTTGACATTTTTCTGTAAGATGGTTCTTTACTCACAAAGTAGCCTAAATACAGCAAATAATGGCCAAATCAGTTGAAAAAACGTGGCCAAGACCACGGTCACAGCTGAAATCAGGGATACATTTATATAAGGGTTATACCAAAACGTGGCCAAACCAATATTCTCTTGGGGGTTACAAATTCATTAGAAAACAAAATTTTCTTTTCTGACCCCCAATTAGATGTGAAAGTAGACTTAGGGATACTCCAATATGGGGACTTTGCTTAAATAAATTCCTATGTGGCAATTATCTGTATGATGGTTCCCTACCCCAGGGTAGCATAAATACAATTTTTAGCCAAATCAATTAATGAATGTTGTCAAGACCAAACTTTATGCGAAGAGGTTCTCTACCTCCTTAGAAACAAAGATACCAAATAATGGACAAAATATTAAAAAAGTGACCAAGACACCAAAAATAGCTTAAATCATACGATGGTTATATAAATATGAAATCGGGTTGTACCCTTATCCGTCAGTTATGATCGATGTCATGACCTGCAAAAGCGATTTCAGATATCTTGAATGTTTGGGAAGCATTTCTGGAAGGATAGAAATCCTTTTCTTACTAAGAGTCCCATTCGCTCTACTATTTTCCACCCTTTATATTTGGTATTTTTCTGATTGTACATTGGACGGATTATTGTGACAGGAAAGAAGTAGTTCCACGCTTTGAAATGAGCCCCATTAGGCTTTTTCGGTAATTTTTTTTTTGTTCAAATGTGTTCGCATCTTTCACCTGAACCACGATTTCGGCCCTGAAGTTGAAAGGTAGATGTCAGTTAACATCCTATTTCCCACTTATTTCATTTTTTTGGTGAAAAATTGTATAAAAACTTACTGAATTCAATTAGATAATACAAATTGAAAAAAAAAATGACAAAAGAAGAATAACACATTGAAAAAATCTTCAACTTGTTCGCTGATTTTTTACAGCAAATGTTTAAAGATCCTTATATAGTTTGTCAATAGAATGTACTTCTATTTTAAAATGTGATTCCATTAAATTATTTCGACATCATCTATTCCGTTTCGCCACCACATAATTCGGTACTACACTTCCATGTAACTCGCCATCAATTTCATTTCTCAAGAAATCAAGTCAATTAAATAAATTGGTATCAATATTTGAATTCAAAAATAAAATATAAAAAACACTACAAATGTACATTAGAAAATAGTAAGTCAAAATGGAAAAAAAATCATGCAAAATAAAACATTACTATTGTACATTTCAAAAGTCAAAATGAAAATGTTAATATATCACAATTTTACGCGATTTTTTTTGGATATTATCCTTTTCGGAGAGGAGACAATTCCGAATTTGTATGGATCGTTAAAATCAGTCCAGCGGTTCTTAAGTTATAAGCGTAGTAACTTACACAACTTTCTTTTATATATATAGATAGATATAGATTAAAAAGTACTAACAACGACAGTTCCTCAGCCCCAAATAAATACTTAGAGGGGGATGGAAAGTCAACAGCATCTCGTGCAATAATTTTCAAACCGATATCTCCTCTATATTGGCAAATATAAGGATTTTAGATAAATCAAAATTGTGGGCGCAAAAGTGGGCGTGGTCTATATTTTTTTCTTTAAAAACCTAACTCGGGGTATGACGAAAGTTTTTACAAAAAATTATGCAAATCGATCCAGCCGTTTTCAACTGATTCCGTTACCAACAAACAACAATTGATTTTTATATATATAGATTTTCTTATTCCAAAACACAGTGCAGTTAACAAATGTAGTGACAACATTGTGCAAAAATTGTCGTTATGAAGCAAATTGTGTTTAGGACTTTGTTGCTGATGGCATTGCACATACGCAACACAACCTCACACACACACAAACAGCGACACAAACTATTTAGTATATTTCAGAGATGGGCATAATGCACTGTATTTTTAGTGCACTAATAATTTCACTATCACTGTTCATTTAGTGGTAGTGCAATTATTAATTCCACTACCACTAAAGGGTTAGTGGTAGTGAAAAATAAATTGCACTACCACTAACCCTTTAGTGATATTTAAAAAAAAATTGCACTACCACTAAATTTTAGTGGTAGTGAAATTTCAATAGCACTACCACTAAATTTAGTGGTATTTATAAAAACTTGCACTAAATTAGTGGTATTTCATAAAAAATAGCACTAAATTAGTGCTATTTAGAAAAGTAATCAAATTTTATGAATATGTACTATATATTCTGGATTGTTGTTCCCTGCTTACTTCAATAAACTTCATTATAGCTGGTATAATACTTATAGCACTATGTAGCTTTTTTGGCTTTGCTAAAATTTAGTGGTAGTGCAATTTTTTTTAAATATCACTAAAGGGTTAGTGGTAGTGCAATTTATTTTTCACTACCACTAACCCTTTAGTGGTAGTGGAATTAAAACTTGCACTACCATTAATTATTTAATTCTTAGTGCACTAAAAATTTAGTGCAATATGCCCAACCCTGGTATATTTATGCGAGACTCCTTTCATGAAGATTGTGTGTTAAAGCAATAATAGTTATAACAGTTTAAATATATTTTCCTCATTTTTAGTTGACGCTTTTTTCCACCATCCGTACCATCCTCTTCATTGCCTCTTCTCATCACCATTCTGAATGCAAGAGTTGTCCGACGTCTGTCTAAGCATTAAACATTAGCAAAAACAAAGCAGAAACAAAAAAAAAATCGAAAAAAAACGCTTCATCTATGGAATTGCTCGTTAAAGGATAAACTTTGTCCTGTTTCTGTTTCAGTTGAGTTAAGTTCTCTGTATGCATTTCTATGGCAAGAGGTTGACTGGTTGGATGGTTGGCTGGCTGTTGGACCGACTGGTTCAGAGGTTTGTTGTTTGGCTGCTGCTTGCCCTCTCCACTGCCACTCATTTGTTGGTAGTTTTCTGGAGAATTTCAAAGTGTTTTACAGTTCCTGTTTGCATATTTGTTTAGTTTGTTTGGTGTTGTTGTTGTTGCTGCTTTTGCTTAGCTTAAAGTTGGATTTAGTTTTTTTTTTTCGTTGCATTTGTTGTTATTGTTTTTGTTTTGTATATGATTTCATTTTGTTTTCTCTGGTATTAAATAGTTGTGCGAATTTTTCGTCGTTGTAGTTGCTTTTTTTTTTTGGTTTTTGCATGCCCCGATGCTGTTTTTTTTCGGGGAGGTCTTTATTCTGACGAGTTTTGATGTTGAAATGGGTTTCTAAATGCTTAATAAAGCCATGAAATAGTTTTTAATTAAAACAATTCTCTCAGCCATTGTTTGTAACTCATAAATATTTAAAATATAATTTTTGTTATGACCATTTCAGGGCTGAGCAAAAATGCAAATGACATGGATATAATGTAATTTATAAATTATAAATAATAAAGGATTTATATTTTAGCTACACGCTATAATTAAAAATGTAAAACTAAATTTTTGTTTTATAATCATCTAATATTTATACGTGACTTTTAAACGTTTGCCGTCACAGGTGATTGCTGATTGCTAATGGGAGCATTTTTTTCGCAACTTCAAATTAAAATATTTTTAATTTCTATAAAATTGATTTAAAAAAAAGTTTAACATTTTAAGAAAGCAAAGACAATTATTTTTTAGGGGCATACATATTCATTCCTACACATGCTGACTCTATTTTTGGCTAATTAAGTTTTATTTACATTACTTTTTTTTAATCCCATGACTACTTGTATTAATAAAAAAAATGATATAATCAGGTTCCTGAGACACCCTTTTTTAGAGATTTTATCAAAATATAGACTATATGACTTCCGATCCATTTTTAAACAAATGATTTTTGATGTAATCCAAAGACCTTTATAAGTTTTCAAATCCTAAGTGAAACGTGGCGCAAAAATAATCCTCCTATCAGAAAAATGACTTGCAATTTTCCACAACCCAGGGTGGACATAGGAGATTGAAATTAAAAGAAAATTTGCAGCAAAGTCGGTAAAAGTGGTAATTTTTATCGAAAATAAATTTTTTTTAATCCAAAATTTCGTGCGCATGCCTCAAAGTAAAATAAATCATCGTTTTAGACATAAAGTGTTAAAAAAATAAATATTCTTCACAAAATCTCAAGTAAAAACACAATTTGGGTGTAGAAAATTCCAAAAAGATTTGATATTACTTGGATATAAGATCCAACCCCGGCTGCTAAGGCATATAAAACCTTTCGGCAGATAACATTTAACATAAGTAAATGCCTCCAATATAGACCGTAACTGTAAAGGGTCATAAAATTAGCAAGTAAAAAGGCAGCTAAGACCAAGGCCAAGATGGTACCCATTACGTACTACTATTATTCCCTTAGGTGGTGAATCTTAATCAAATTCCAAATATAGTTGTTCAGAACTTTCGTCGCCCAGTTTTGGGTCATATGTCATTTTTAACCTTTTTGGCCTATCTGTTTAACACTTTTTATACCCTAGATCATCTGGCTAAAGAGGCTATATATCATTTGATACGGCCAAGCCGTGTCTCATCGAAATAACAGTTCTAGATCCTAGGTCTATTTGGACCAAATCCGTACCAGGACATTTGGAGTCGATCTGGCGATGTCCGTCCATCCGTCTGGCTACAACTCCCAAAGGAGTATCCGATTTGGTCCAAACTTGGTATATCGTAATATCAAACTTATATAGAGTTCGGAGAGGGCCAATATCGGTCCACTCCTTCTGGTAACACCCCCACAAAAGGCCAAATTAAAAAAAAAAAATATATTTTAATGCATTACTTCTGGTACCTCCCCCATAAAGGGTCAATTTTTAGGAATATCCAAAATGTTTATAAGTATAAGTTTATAAGTATCCGGTTCCCTTCATATTTCACACATCCCATTATTTCTACTAACACAAGATCTGCTGTGAAGATGGGATATATCGGTTCACTCCGTCTGGTACCTCCCCCATAAAGGGTCAAAATTTTGAATATCAATGAAGCTCATAATACGCGAAATTTATATCCGATTCCATTCAGATTTGATACACCTCAATATTTCCATCAACACAAGATCAGTTATAAAAATTATTGAAATCGGATAATTTATTCTGGTACCTCCCCTAGGGTTCAAGATTTTGAAAAACCAAACGCTCAAAGAAAGCGAAATGAGCATTAAAATGTCTTCAAATTTTACACAGAAAAACATTTTTGCTAACACTGAATCTGTTGTGAAGATGATATATTTCTGTGAACCCCTTCTGGTACCTCACCCACAAAGGGTCACAATTTCCAATTCTTTTATTTGTCATAACTTGTCAAAATAATCAGCGATTCTTTACAAGTTTTTAAATATATTAATATTTCTCTCAACCAGAAACCTGAGATGAACATGACATTCAACATTTTGTAGCTAAACCCGTTACACACTGCGCCACGGCTACGAGCTTAAATGGTTATATCAAGTCCTCCATCAACATTTAAGATTTTGTAGATAAAACCCGCTAAACAGCGCCACGGCTACGAAATGATAGATAGTAGATTGATAAAATTTTACTCAAATGTATATTATGTCTGCAGGACTTTTGGCATTGAAAATGGGACATGTAGGTCCACGTTTTGGTATAGCCCCCATATAACGGTACCCCCCGATATTCGATATTCTGATGATTTTAGCGATATTATTACCTTTTCCTATTTGGTATTTGAAGCCCGTAATGGCTGCTATAACATATGACAGGATTTTGTATATGCAGGTCGACGTCTTCGTATAGCCTCCCGATATTCGTCATTTTGATGATTTTAGCGACATTTTTCATCGGAATTGTTTCAAATTTGGTGTTTCAATTTCGTAATGAATATTACAGCCTAATACAGAAACGTCATCTTATAGCTCCCATATAACGATAGCTCCCTATATTTGGTATTTTGAAGATTTTAGGTACATTATTCAACGGAATTGTTTTAATGGATACTGCAAACTTAGGCAGAAAATTGTCTGTGCAAGTCCGCATTTTGGTATAGCCCCCATATAATAGTACCTCCATATATTGATCGCGTTTGAATATTGTAATGGCTTATGATAAAAGTTGCCTATGCAGGTCCACGACGTCCTTTAGACCTTACTTTGACGGCTACAGTTGGCATTTTTAAGATTTTAATAATTTTTATCGGATTTTATTTATGTTTATTTTTTGAAAATTGCCAAATTCGTTCCAAATGGTGTAGGGTATTTAAAGTTCGGCCCGGTCGAACTTACAACTTATTTATTTTTTTTTTTGCAATAAATTAAGTCATGTTCGATTCTAATCTTTAAATTAAAATCATCTGTCACACAAAAATTAAGAAATCAAAGGTTTGAAAAGAAAAAAAAAGTATTCTCAAGTGAGTCGATGAATTATAATTTTTCCTCTAAGAAAGAGACCTGTGTAGGATTCAAAGGTCGGGTTGATTTTATTATAAGTAAAAATTAATTTAATTTTATATTCTAGGATAATTTTTTTTAAATTTTAATGCATTTTCTTAAACATTCCCCATTCATTCACTAAGTAATATCATTATCTCCCTCTCTTTTCCCACCCTAAACCTTCTTATCATCTCAACCCATACTTGGTTATTTTTCTCTTTCCCTCAAACTTTAGAATAATTAAAAAATAAATTGAAATTTCACGGGAGCCGGCATGCAGTTATATTCCCAAAAAAAAGACAAAATGAAAAACATTTAAAAAAATTTCATATTCCCTATAAATTTTCATTAGACTCATTATAATTAATAGTTTGCAGTTTTTGTTCGAAGTAGTGGTGCACTTTGCTAATGTTATTGCCACTACATCTGTGGAAACATTTTTTTTTTTTTTTTTGCCGTATTTAGTCCAATCACACCGAGGCATGTACAACTTTATTTTTAGGTATCTATCTAACATTCCATTTCCAGCTTATGTTGTGGCGCATCCTTCTTCGTTAAAAGCCGGCAACCGGCTAACGACATGAGACTTGCTGTTTATGCAGTTTTCACTTCCGCACACTAGTTCGCCGGGCAAAAGCAATAGACATGCATGCATATATGCATGTACTCACATGTATTTGAGTGGGCCACGAATGTGGTTCAATTTAAGCCCAACCATTTGGGCTGTGTTGTATTGGGTTCTCCTATTTTGCATACTTATTATAACTACTTAAGGCTAACCTGTTTATAAGAATATTAAATGAAAATTAACATTATTATGATTTTATTTATAAAACATTTTTATATTATGGCATAAGGAAATAAATTGTAAAAAAACAAATAATTATGCTTCCCATTTCGAAGAGCTTCAAGAAAATATGTCTATATGTACTGTGTGAACCACCTTTAAAGAACCATCTGAAACTTTTCCATTTCTTGTTTTTTGTTTATACATCTATGCATCTTTGCACTTGTCGAGGAAATATTTTACGTGATGTCTGCAACAGCCATGGCGTTTTTTCTGCATCCCCGGCACGACTGTTGTTTATTTTTGCCGATGAAGTTGTTTGCTGTCAGCTTAGGAAAAAATGTTCATATCATCTGAGGAACATTTTGTACTTACAAGTTAGTTTTTTTTAGAAATTATGTGTTAGTTTCATCATCATCGTCATATTGCCACATGAATAGTGGTGAAGTTATAATAGTTGACTTACAAATTTAATAGGGCTGGTTATTTAAAAGGTAATAAGGTACGGGTTAGATTTTAGTCTGTGGTGTCAATCCATATTTGATCCCACCAACTTCGTCTCGGCTATTGTGTAGTTTTTTTATTTATTTATTTTTTTTTTTTTTTGTTAACCTAGTAATTTTGCAAATGCATGGTGGCTCTATATATTTCTAAATAAAATAATTTGGATATTATTTTGTATTATATTTTTTCTAAACCAATTTCAATATAATTCAGCAGATTTATTCCTTTGTGCCGACTTCCGTGACTAATTTCGAATTTTCTTGAAATTGGGGATACATGCGAGTTTGGTGCATCAAATACTTAAAATAGGTCGAACATTTATATAGGACCTATATCCAAATCTGAAACGATTTCGATATAATAAGGCGAATTTATTTGTAGACCAAATTCAGTCACACACTTCAAATTTCATTGGAATCGGACATACATATCGTGTTTGGTGCATCAAATATATGAAATCGGCCGAAAATATATTGGAGCTATATCCAAACCTGAACGGATTTCAAATAATTTTACAAAATTTATATTCAGTTCGAAGTAGAATTTAAAAAAAAATATATGGCCTATGTTACCTTCTCTCGATGCCGTAGTATATTTGGAAATTTTCAGGAAAATTTCTTTAGCAGTTTTAGAGTCTATAAATTACAAACAAGCAATCAAAAAGAAAAATATTTTTATTTCTCAAAAAAGGTCTTGCAACATGCCAAACCATTGAGGCTACAGTTTCTATTTCAAATTGTGAACTTTTTGAATCATGAGACATGTTTGAAATAAGTTGGTTCCATTAAATGAAACCATTATTAAAACGTAAATTTATTGAAAATACCGAAAATCTGAGGACACAGTTACATTGGGCTACACCTCCAACTGTAGCCTCTTTCTAGATTCGTCTGATCGACTTAGACCTTTATGCTAATCAAAAATATTCATGAGAACTATTAAAGGTAACGAAATAATAATCTTGTTATAAAGAAGTATTCAAAAATTGTGCGCGGAAGTAATTATTTTTATAATTTTATTTTCATTTTCAACCCCGTCGATAGTGTCAGAAAACTTCAAATTTTGAGAAAGCATTCCATGTGGTGTCAAACCTATTTTTTGGAGGGTATCTACTCATCCATGATCCTCATCTATGGTCAATCCATAAGAAAATATTACATGAAAGTTAAAAAAGTGAGAAAACTTGAATAAGGAAAACTAAGATAAGAATACATAAAACGTGTTGTTGACTGGCTTATGCCATCGGCAGCCTTCTTCATAAAAAAGTAAAGGAGCTTTGGGTTAACAAGTATAATTTATGGGCCGACATTGAACTAAGTCAAATCTTTTGTTAATTTTGAAGAAGCCAGCCGATAACTTAAGCCAATCAAAAAACCGTTTTTTGTATTCTCACCTTAAGGAATCTTTACGCCGATTCAGAGAGGAGTCGGCTAGAAAGGTAGTACCATTTCATTATGCCAAAATGTGCCTCATCGAAATAACGGTTTTAAACCCTAAATCTCTTTGGAGCATATCCGTTTCAGGACATTAGGAGTCAATCTAGCTATGTCCGTCCGTTCGTCTATCTCTCTGGCTGGTGCGCACGATAACTCTTGACGGGAGTATTCGACTTGTCCAAACTTGGTACATCTTACAATTATTGTCAAATTAGATCGAGTTCGAAGATTGGCAATATCGGTCCCCTGATTTTGGTACAACCTCCACAAAAGTTCGAAATTTAAAAAAAATTAAATAAATAAACGGAACAGAAGGAGAAGCGATAATCCGATTTTGATCCAACTTTACAAATCCTGATATTTGCACCTGTGCTAGGTCAAGTGGAAAAAATGACAATATCGGTCCACTCCATCAAGTACACCCCCCACAAAGGGTTAACATTTTGAATAATTATAGCTCTTCTAAAATGTTGTGTAAGAGTCCGATTGTCTTCAACTTACACATCACAAAACATTTTTTAAACCCAATGTCTGCTGTGAAGATGGAATATATGGGAATATCCATGAATATCATAAAACACGAACATCATAAAACATCCGTTTTCATTCAGACTCGGTACATCTAAATATTTCTAACAACACAAGATATCGGTCCAGTCCTTCTTAAAAAAACAAGTAAGCAAAGGCTACAGTCGAGCGGGGCCGACCGTTGAATACCCTACAACACTATAATAAACGATACAGTTTATATAGGCGAGGTACTCGAAAGAATTCCACAAGATATTGTGACAAACAATAAAAGAAAACCATCAGGTTTCGTTCTCTAATTTTCGAATAATAGCAACTTTAACTAATTTGCTCATTTCCAATTTATTGGTAGATGTTGCACGTAAATGGTCTTTCTAGATCTGGAACCAATATTTTCCAAAGACCTATAATCTCTTAGAAGTGGCAAAAGATTAACATTTATTATTGGTTTTTGACTGAAACGCATCTATATGAGATACAGACATTTGACTATATTCTTCAACGAAATCAGCGTTAACGAAATAGTCAGAAGTGCGTCTTTCCTGTATTTGTGAAATCTCCAAAAAGTCACTGGAATGGACATTTTCGTATTTTGTCTACAAAAGTTGGCAAACTCTTTCACACATTGTATATTTTTGGATGGTCATCCAAAACTGCTTGTTTTTGCAATGTCCGGTAACCCTCATTCAAATGTGCGTGAGGATCGGGCGATAATTACGACCTGCTGGCAATTTTGCATTTTTTTTTGGTCCATTTCAACCCTTAAATATATGGCGATCATCTCCAAAAAGAGTAGGCTTCTATTCTGAACCTCATCTTATCCCCATGCAAAATTTCGTGAGGATCGGGCCATAAATGCGATCTGTATATGATATCCTGATATCCTAACTACTTAGTTTTGTTAGCTTTAGAAATATTACCAAATGTTTAATTCAAAATGAAAATATGTCAAAAATGTGACAAAATTGAAAAAAATATGAGAAAATGTTACAAAATCAATATTTTCATCTTTAGAGAGATATTTTTATGCCATTTTTTTAGACGCTGTTTCTTTCCTGCCAAGAGGCCATTCTGAATTAATGAGAACTGTCGAAATCAGTTCAGCCGTTCTCGACATATAAGAGATCTTTCAAGCATATCTTATTTGATAGACATATATATCGCACATATTTTGCTATATATCCGTTTTGTTGGATGTTAACATCAATGTAAAGATCAGGAGTAACCTTGTCATGGCTTTGTGATTTCGCCGGGATTTAAAATATTTGCTGTTAATGAAAAATTTTGAATTTTTTCAACACAAAAGATATGGTCTACTTTACCCGCTAAATATTATCCGATGACCACCCAAATTGGTAGGCTTTTTCCCCTCCCTAAACTCTAGCTACATGCGAAGTTCCGCGTCGATTGGTCTATAATTGCGACCTGTATAGCTACTACAAAATCCGACATTTTTTCAGTTTTTGGTCCATTCCTACCCCTAAATATTATGCGATCATCTCCAAAAGAAATAGGGTTCTATTCTGCCCTAGCCCCACCTCCGTTCGTGAAGATCGGGCCATAATTGTGACCTGTAGAGTGATTACAAATTAACATGGACAGACGGACGGACGGACATATATAGCTAGATCGACTCAACTCGGCGAGATAGGAAGATCCATATATACTTTCCTATGTGGGAAATCAATATTTCGAGGTGTTACAAAATTTTTGGCCCAATCAAACTTATAATACCCCCAACACATAGTGTTGTAGGGTATAAAAAGATTGAAGACTGTGAAGTTGGGATATATCGGTCCACTCCTTCATGTACCTCAGAAGTCAAAATATATGTAAATAATCGAACATTGTCTGAGGGTATAGTATGCAAAACCGTGATACTTTTTAACTTGTTTTAAACTTAATCTAAACCGTCTGTTACAAGCTAAGTTATTTTCTTTACACTATTATAATTTATGTTCCACAGTGTAATTTAGCCTTTTTTTCTGCCTCTTATATTTCAGTACGTTACTAACGTTGGAGGAGGCGGCGAAAACTTTTAGTACCCCCTGCCATATAGTATAGCATATTATTAATACCATCTAAAATGAAAACACCTCACCACCTGTACAATATACAGCTGCATATTGTCGCTTGTCTTCGGAACCCCTTTTACCAAAGTTTAGACAAACAAGTGTTGTTAATGTTGTTCTTTTGCATATGCATGCATTTATTTGTTCGAAGAACTTTGAAAAAAAATCCACACACTCAACAAATTAGTTTCTCTCTTCGTGAATATCCTTGAGTTTTAATTGTCTGGGGGCGATTTTGTTGCTTTTAGCGTTTTGTGTGAATGTTTGGTGTTGTTGTTACTGTAGTTCTGTTTCTGCGTTAGTGACATTCTGTTGATAATGTTGTTTTATTTTTGTTTCTTTACCGTAATTTATTGTTGCTCTCTTAAAGTTGTGAGTGTGTGTGTGTTGTGTGCGTTGCTGTGACTGTTGCTTTGGTGATAATAATAATAGTAAATGTGATTTGTTTATGTTAGAAAAGTAGTAAAGGGAGGGAGGGGGGTTTCACCACCCCCTCTTCCCCCTTTTTTCAACATAAGTAACACTTATTTCATGAGGGCAATTGTTGTTGATGACATAGTTGGTTTGTTAATTCAAATGAAATAGTTTTTTTCGTTTTTTGAAAATAAAACTTTTTCTCTTACTTGGAATTTGTGTCCTTGTCATTATTGTGATTGTCAACGGCGATGGTGTTTTTGTTGTTGTTTTACAATTCCCACTTACTTGTTGACACCAAATAAACAGCAATAACAATCCAATGATGCTTTCTACTACCCAATACTGTTGCTGCTGCTCCCCTTCCTCCCTGACTATGACGAAGAGATGAGAGTGGCAAGCAGCAGCAGCAGCACATTCTCTTGAATTGTATTCAAATGGAAAACTTTTATCAATTGCTATTTTGAATAATTACCGAAGAGCTGTTTTGTGTCACTTTTGTTGTTGTTGCTGTAGTTTGTTTGCTCTGATGTTGTTTGAATGAGTTGCGTAGAGAGTTGCTGTGTCGAGCATCCAAAGTGAAATAAAATTTAATTATTGTTGTCAAAAAGTTTCCTTTCAAGTAATTAAACTTGACGAAATCATAATGAGTTTATATAAGTGCATAATAAATATAGTTCTTGATGGAGGTTCATTAGGTCATTAAATACTGTTTTCCAGTAGCGGCATTTAATCGAGTTAATAGGGATCTATTATTGAGCTTATAATCGGTTATATGAATGAAAGATTATTTTGAAATAATTAAATTAAATGATGGACAATGGGGGTTTCGGGAGTTTTATATTTTACAAAAATATATATTAAATGTAAAGGATGGGGGACCTATTGGTTCTTAAGAATATAGAAGAAATATTTGGAGCTAGAGTCTTAAAATGTGAAAGCTTAAAATATGGATAGAGAAGGAAAATTGAAATTTTATACCCTACAATACTACGTATTATAAGTTAGATTGGGCCAAAAATTATGTAACACCTCGAAATATTGGTTTCCCACATAGGAAAATATATATGGATCTTCCTATCTCGCCGAGCTGGGCGATCTAGCTATGTATGTCCATCCGCCCGTCTTTCCGTCTGTCCATGTTAATTTCTAATCACTCTACAGGTCGCAATTATGGCCCGATCTTCACGAAATTCAGAATGGAGGTGGGGTTAAGGTCCTATTTCTTTTGGAGATGATCGCATAATTTTTAGGGATCGAAATGGACCAAAAACTGAAAAAATCCTGATTTTGCAGTTGTTCTACAGGTCGCAATTATGGCCCGATCTTCACGAAATTTAGAATAGAGGTGGAGCTAGACCCATAATAGAAGCCTATTACTTTTGGAGATGATAGTATTATATTCAGTGGTTGAAATGGACCAAAAACTGGACAAAATGGACAAAAAATTTCCTGATTTTGCAGTTGCTCTACAGGACGCAATTATAGTCCAATCGAAGCGGAAGTTAGCATGGGGCTCATGCTTAGGGCTGGTCAGAAGCCTTCCAATTTGGATGGTCATCGGGTAATTTTTTGTGGGTGAAATAAACCAAAACATTTGTGTTAAATAAAAGTCAAATTTTTCATTAAACCGCGAATATTTTTAATCCCGGAGAAATCACAAATAGACGAAAAGTTCAATTCTGACAGTTACGTAGATTCCGATAATAAATATTTCGAATATATATAGCGAAATATATGCAATGTGTATATGCAAAGGAAAGGGATGTTAGCTAGAATGCTTATATCTCAAGAATGGCTGGACCGATTTTGACAAATTTTGTCAATTCCGAATGCCCTCTTGGCATAAAAAATAAAATCAGAAAAAAAAATCCCATAAAACAATGCCAATAATGATGTTAATATTTTTTTTTTTTTTTTTTTTTTTTTGTAGCATTTTGTGACATTTTGTCATATTTTTGTCGCATTCGAATTTTTTTTTTTTTTTTTTTTTTTTTTTTGAAGGGTATATTTTCTAATATTTTTTCACCTTACAACACAGGTTGGGGTTATTATATAAAAAGTGTCACATATCAAAAATTCAGTTTCAAGAAAAACGCATTAAAAACCCTCCACCATTTAGAACGAATTTGGAAATTTAAAAAAAATAAAATCCGTTAAAAATTCTGTTAAAATCTTAAAAATACCGAATATAGCTGTTATATTGGGGTCTATACGACGTGGACCTACATAGACATTGTTTGTCATAAGCCATTACCATATTCAAATTCGAAACTTGAAATAAACGGTGAATAATGTAGCTAAGATCATCAAAATACCGTATATTGGGAGGTACTGTTATATCGGAGCTATACGAAAACCTGCACCTGCATAGACAACTCTCTGTCACAGGATGTAGCATCCATGACGAACTTCAAATACGACATCTCAAACAATTTCGGTGAGTATTGTACCTATAATCGTAAAAATACAGAATATAGGGAGGTAACGTTATATCAGAGCTGTGCAAAGACCTGGACCAGCAAAGACCACTCTCTGTCACAGGATGTAGCATCCATGACGAACTTCAAATACGACATCTCAAACAATTTCGGTGAGTATTGTACCTAAAATCGTCCAAATACCGAATATAGGGAGGTACTGATATATGGGGCCTATACGAACACCTGGACCTGCATAGACTGTAGTTCCCATTAAGAACTCTAAATACGTAATTTGAAACTACTCCGCTAGAATCATCAAAATGCCGAATATCGGTTGGTACCGTTATATGGGGGCTATATACATACATACATATTATACATGGCCCATTTTCGAACTTAACCTGCCTACTGGCAAAATAAACATGTGTGCAAAATTGTAGCCTTCTATCTCAATTCGTTCGAAAGATAGCGTGATTACAACAGACGGACATCCCTAAATCGACTTAGAATTTTACGCTGATCAAGAATATATATACAGGGTTGCCCATATTCGACGGACCTTTGGGCCCATTCCAATCGACGAGGCTTGTCCGCAGGCAACATTCTTTGCGTCAATTGAATTTTGTACGGGAACAAATGCAAATCAATGCGAATAATCCGTTGTAAAGTATTCTCGGCCGATCGCCTTGGTCGACTTTTATATGGCCTCTTCGGATTAGAAAGAGCCTTACCAGTCGAAAATTTTTCGTATAAACGCTTAATGGTGTTCTTAGAAGGCGCACTTTTCACATTTTTTTTTTTTTTTTGTCACAATTGACTTCTTCTGTTGAATGTAAATTTCAACTATTTCAGAGCGCTCGCGTGGCGTGTATTGGTTCATGGTAAAAATCTGCTTGGCCTGACGCTTCAAACGCGGTATGTCATTAAGCGATGTGACATCTCTGTCAAAAGTTATGGCGTTGCCAGATGGGTCCGTCGAATATGGGCAACCCTGTACTTTGTTGGGTCTGACATGAGTATTTCGAGGAGTTACAAACGGAATGACAAAGTTAATATACCCTCCATGGTATGGACACATAAGAGGACACTAGATGTCACCCCTAAATTTCTGTGCAAGATAAAGCATGGTTTAAAATGTTTATGTGATTCATACCCACAATATATTGTTTTGTTGATTTAAGTCCAATTCTAAGTTAAAAGCTGTAACTCCTTGACTTCTACATACATATATGATCATGAACGTTTTGTGGAAAGAATTTCATTTAAATGTGCAGTGTGATACCTTTCACCACATTAATCTGCGGTAAATCTTTTGTAGATCGGAGACCCTTTTCTCTAAAATTAACGAGTAGCTCAAGATATTGTAATAATATAATAGTGGGTGTTGTTATTTTATGCTCCCCCATTCAAACAATCCCCGTAGATCTGACACCAATATTTCCAAGCGAACTACTTCCCCTAAGAGAACATTTCATAGGGATGCGTCATGCTTTGTTTGTTCCTTAAAATAATGACACATTATTATGCGAACGGGTTGTCTCAATTTTTTGACTTGACTCATGAGCCCATGGAAAATTTCGACATCAGATCAATGTTAAGGTCAGAAGTTTCTTCTTATAAAATTATGGTATTGCCGGGAAGTCACATTCAGCAGCACAAATATTTGACGTTGTGATTTTGTTTTATCAATTAAAGGTTGTGGTCTATTTTACCGATATATATTGCCTTTTTTCATACGAAACCTTAGGCTTCTGCCATATTCTGAACTCTCATCACATGCAAAATTCGTTGTCAATCGATTTATAATTGTGACCTGAAGACCAATTAAAAAACCAGGTAAAAAATGTAAACAATGGCTATAGTCGTGCGGGGCCGACCACACTACAATATGTTAGAAGCCCCCTTGTGTCCAAATCCATTTTGGAAGATTTCGCTTTTGAAATTATGTCACGGAACACTGCCCAAATATTACCCTTAGCTTTTTGACCACTTAACTATCTGAAAACTTAAGTTATTGTGAAATTAGTTGTCTTAAAATTCCCAACATTTTGGGTCTTGATTTATGTGATAAAACATGTAAAAATTCAGTTGAGTAATGTAGGGACCTTGAAATTATCCGTAATTCATGGGGCGAAGGTGTATTTCAAAACCTCGACTTAAATTTAAAAACTGTTGTGAGAATGTGACAAATAAAAGGGTTTATTAATTTATTTTTTACAATTGTGTTGTTGAACACACAGATATCCCATATGATACTCTTTGCCTAGCCCTGATTCAAAGGCAGCTTTTTAGGTAGCTTTTTTAAATGAATATTTTTCAATGTGAGAAAGAATAGGGTGATAGAGGAAGAGGGAGAGCGACAGAAAAGATCTTAGGCCAAGAGAGAGAGGAAGAAAGGGAGAGAGAGACAGGAGGAGAGAGAGAAAGAGGGAGAGAAAGGAAGAGAGAGACATAGAGAGAGGTCTTGGAGAGAGGAAGAGAGAGAGGGGAAGAGAGATAGAGAGACAAAGAGAGAGAGAAAGGAAGGGAAAGGAAGAGAGAGAGGGGGAAAAGGTCAATGACCCCAGGTCAAGGATAGATGAAGAGGTGGGGGGGGGGGGGGGGGAGAGAGAGAGATGGAGTGAGAGAGAGATGGAGAGAGAGAGAGAAAGGAAGAGAGAGACATAGAAAGAGGTCTTGGAGAGAGGAAGAGAGACAGGAAGAGAGAGAGGAAGAGAGACAGGAAGAGAGAGAGGAAGAGAGACAGGAAGAGAGAGAGGAAGAGAGGAAGAGAGAGGGGGAGGAAGAGAGAAAGAGAGAGGGGGAGGAAGAGAGAGAAAGGAAGAAAGAGAAAGGAAGGGAGAGAAATGAAGAAAGAGAAAGGAAGAGAGAGAGAGAAAAGGTCAATAACCCCAGGTCGAGAGGTCATTGACCCCAGGTCCAGGATAGATGAAGAGGGGGGGAGAGAGTGGAAGAGGGAAAAGGTCAATGAACCCAGGTCAAGAGGTCATTGACCCCAGTCACAGAGAGGGAGAGGAAGAGGGAGAGAGAGAGAGAGAGGAAGAGGGAGAGAGAGGGAGAGGAACGGAGAGAGAGAGGGAGAGGAACGGAGAGAGAGAGGAAGAGGGAGAGAGAGGAAGAGAGAGGAAGAGGAAGGGGGAGAGAGAGGAAGAGGAAGGGAGAGAGAGAGGAAGGGAGAAAGAGAGGAAGAGGATGAGAGAGAGGAAGAGGGAGAGGAAGAGGGAGAGGAAGAGGAAGGGAGAGAGAGAGAGAGAGAGGAAGAGAAAGAGAGGAAGAGGGAGAGGGAGAGGAAGAGGAAGAGGAAGGGAGAGAGAGAGAGGAAGAGAAAGAGAGGAAGAGGGAGAGAGAGAGAGAGAGGAAGAGAAAGAGAGGAAGAGGGAGAGGGAGAGGAAGAGGAAGGGGGAGAGAGAGAGGAAGAGAGAGACAGGAAGAGAGAGACAGGAAGAGAGAGAGAGAGAGGAAGAGAAAGAGAGGAAGAGGAAGAGAGGAAGAGAGAGAGGAAGAGGGAGAGAAAAAGAGAGAGAGAAAGAAGAAAGAGGGAGATAGAGAGAAAGAAGAAGAGGGAGAGAGGGAAAAGGTCAATGACCCCAGGTCAAGAGGTCAATGACCCCAGGTCAAGAGGTCATTGACCCCAGATCAAAGAGAGAGAGGGAGAGAGAGAGGAAGAGGAGAGGGAGAGAGAGGAAGAGGGAAAGAGAGGAAGAGGGAAAGAGAGAGAGAGAGGAAGAGGAATAGGGAAAGATCTGGGGTCATTGACCTCTTGACCTGGGGTCATTGACCTCTTGACCTCTCTCCCTCTTCTTCTTTCTCTCTCTCCCTCTTCCTCTCTCTCTCCCTCTCTTCCTCTCTCTCTCTCCCTCTTCCTCTCTCCTTAACCTGGGGTCAATGACCTTTTGACCTGGGGTCATTGACCTTTACCCTCTCTCCTCTCTCCCTTTTCCTCTCTCTCTCTCTCTTCCTGTCTCTCTCTCTTCCTGTCTCTCTCTCCCTCTTCCTCTCCCTCTTTCTCTCTCGCTCTCTCTCTCTTCCTCTCTTTCCCTCTTCCTCTCTTTCCCTCTTCCTCTCTCTCCCTCTCCTCTTCCTCTCCTCACCCTCTCTCTCTTTGATCTGGGGTCAATGACCTCTTGACCTGGGGTCATTGACCTTTTCCCTCTCTCCCTCTTCATCTCTCTTCCTACCCCTCTCTATCTCTCTCTCTCTTCCTCCCTATCTCTGCCTCTCTCTCTTTCCCTCTCAAGAGGTCAATGACCTTTTGACCTGGGGTCATTGACCTCTTGACCTGGGGTCATTGACCTCTTGACCTGTTCTATTCGAGTAGTCGATGAGAAAGTTTCTGTCAGATATTGTTATGAATACATTGTAAAAAATATTGTAGCACATAAATATACAGTGAGTCACAGTGAAAATGGTCCACCTGTGACAGAACACTTTAAACATTAAAAAGTCTTCGAAATCAATAAAAATATAAAACAAAAGAGGAGTAATTAGTTAGATTATGTTCTTGTAATAATAAATAGGAAAATAAACTTTAATAATTATACATTATTTTGGGCAACATTTAACATTCAGCAAAAAATGAAAAAAATGCATGTCACAGTGAAAATGGTCCACAGTGTAGATCAACGATAAATAACGGTTGTTTTTCATATTCTTGTTATGTTTTGTATTCTTTGCCTTTGCTTATACTTATGCATTGACACGAAATTAGTTTAGATCGATCTACTGGTTCTTTTCATTTCATTTTCACGATGGGTCGTCATACTACGGTCGAGCTTCGAAATTTAATTATTGACCACTATAAAAAAGGAAAAAGCCAAAGAGAAATCGCGGCTATCGTTAATAAACCTCGAACAACAGTTGCAAACATCATTAAACGGTTTAAAAATGAAGGGCGTGTTATAAATAAGCCAAAAATTAGCCCAAAAAAGCTTTTCAGCGAACGTCAGGAAAGGTGGATTGTCAACCAAATCAAGATCAATCCAAGATTGAGTGCACCGAAGCTACGCGATATGGTTGAGAAACATTTTAATATAAGCTGTAATGCCGAGACAGTGCGGAGAGTCCTTCGAAATAATGGTCTAAATGGCAGAATCGCACGTAAGAAGCCGTTTGTAAGTTCAAAGAACAAAAAAATTCGATTGCAGTTTGCTCACAGCTATGCTGGGAAAGATTTTTCATTCTGGAAAAACGTTTTATTTACGGATGAGAGCAAATTTAACTTATTTGGGTCTGATGGCAGAGTTAACGTTTGGAGAAAACCCAATCAGGAGATGAATCCGAAGCATTTGCGTCCGACGGTTAAACACGGTGGGGGTCATGTGATGGTTTGGGGTGCTTGTTCCGCCGGTGGTGTTGGTAAATTGCACTTTGTTGAAGGAAATATGGACAAAATACAATATTTAAACATTTTGAAAGCCAACCTTAAACAAAGTGCTGAAAAACTCGGCATAGAAGACTCCTTTCATTTTTATCAGGACAATGATCCAAAACATACAGCTCTTATTGTAAAAGAATGGCTGTTGTATAATTGTCCCAGAGTAATCAAAACTCCCCCCCCAGTCACCAGATTTGAATATAATTGAAAATTTGTGGCAGAAACTGGAAACAGAAATTCGAAAACACGATATTTCAAGCAAAAATGACTTAAAAATGGTTCTTTTGGAGGAGTGGGAAAAAATAAGTCCAGAATATACCAAAACCCTAGTGGAATCTATTCCCAATCGCCTTAAATCAGTTATTCGTCAAAAAGGATACCCAACAAAATATTAAAAATTAGTTTTATTACTCTTTATTTAGTTTAAGTTTAAGTGGACCATTTTCACTGTGACATGAATTTTTTTTCTTTTTTTGTAAATGTAAAAATTTTCGCCAAATTATGTGGAATTAATAAACTTTAATTTCATATTCATTTCTTAAAGAATATGAACTAATTATTTACGCCTCTTTTGTTTAATATTTTGATTTATTTCGAAGGCTTTTTATTGTTTAAAGTGATTTGTGTGAGGTGGACCATTTTCACTGTGACTCACTGTATCTTACTACATGTTTGAAAATTGTAAAAATTACAACTGTTAAGTTTTATCTTTTGATTGATTTTAGTTATTTGATTATAATAGCAGTTTTGTCCGTTGTCGCTTTGTAACACATTAAAAACATTTCACATTATATTAGTATTTAAAAAAGGAAAAAAACACTACAAATGTACATTCGAAAATAGTAATTCAAAATGGGAAACAAATTATGTAATATAAAACATTACGATCGATCGACTTCGGAGATGGCAATATCGGTTCACTCCTTCTGGTACCTCCCACACAAAAGATCGAAATTTTCAAAAAATATTAATCCCTCATGGCAATTATGTCGGATGAGCACAATGATACAGAAGGCCTCCGCATCCTTTTATTCCTTAACCAAACTTTCGAAATAAGTGGAAAATAAATAAATGATCGAATTTTTATGTCCCATCAGAATTATTCTGAAAATGAGAAGGACCACCAGAATTTTAGATTAAATTTATCAGTTAGGTGGTCAAACATTAAAAAGAAAAAATCAGAAAATGGGGTACATTTTTCGAAATTGACATTGTAAATTTTTCATAATTTTCCAATAAGCCAATAATGTTCATCATAAAAATAATTGTTACAATTCAACATTTTATCGCTGTATTTCTACAATGTTGTAATGGTTTATAATTTTAAAACGAATTTTTTCAAGTCAACACTTTTCGACGATTGCTTTTTCAGTTTTCTTTTAAACCACCCCAAATTAATACAATTTGCTCTGGTAGTCTTTGCAGTGGTATTCCCCATAATACCCTTTCGTTTCCAATGAAAGCCAATAAAATCCGAGCAGCAAAAAGGAAGAAACGGACAATGATACAACTTAATAAAGACATTATAAAGATTGTTGAAATTATGTTTTAACTTTTGTCTGCACGCATTTGCAACATATCCCCAGAATAATGTTACATCATCACTCCCCTCCTCCCCGTACCCATAAAAAGGGAAAAAGGCAGACAACCATAAAATGGCAACCAAATATTTGACCACAAAAAGATTCCCTCGTTAGCATTTTCTTAGTATTTTGCTGCAGCAGTAGCAGCTAAAGCAGCATCAATACCAACAAAACAATTGTGGCAACGGCCAAGTCGTCCTGATTGTGACTGTGGCATAACAATCATGAATGTCATTCATTCAAGGCATTGCCACAATAAAATAAAACAATACAACCGAAACGTGCTGGTCGATGGCTGACTGGCTGGATGGCTGCTACAAATGGACTTTGGTCACATGTCTACCACCATCCGAAATGGCCAGACTCTTCAGTGATGCCATTTTTGGCAGAGTCAACCACCAAGTCCACAAATAAATTCAAGTTCCTCCAAACGAAAGGGATGAGAGTGCGAGCATAAAATTACATGTCTGGATACAATCCTTAACTATTATGGCTGGTGAGTGAATATTTTAATATAGCCTTTGCTGATGCTGCTGCTTGTGCTTCGTATGATGAGGATAGTAAACACGAATTCGGTGAGATAAAGTTGTAAACATGTGTTGCAGCGTTCCGCATGGTGTGAGTGAGTGTAACATTTATCTTCACCACAAATATAATTGGAATAGCTCAAGTTACAACATGTCGCAATTGTTGTTATATTGAAAGCTTACTCCGTCTTTGGAGGCAAAGATATGCTGGACTGAATGTTTCATTTTCTTCTTGTGTTATCTTTAAAATGGTGGAGAATATACTGTTGCGGTTTATGTTTGAAATTATATTTTTCTGATTTTTCCTGGAAAAACATGTTCTCATAACAATGGCATCCTTGTAGGATTCAGTTTACCTGAAGTTTTAAGGTGGGAAGTTTGGACGTTTTTATTGCAATTTTAAACAAAATTTACTTCAAAATGGCAGTTTGTGCTCCCAATATGTACGAAAGGTCCTAATTTTTATGACAGAAAATTTAACCCATATGGGTTCAAGGCTTCCTATAGAATGGTGCTTCCCTATATTAGGAATTATTTTAAAGTTGGAATTTGGTGTTGACAATGGTTACTGTAATCTCTGATAGAACATTATATAGGGACCTGATTTTCGTATAGCTCCCTTACAATTTTCGCTATTTGGATGATTTTTGTCGCATTTTGTATGAAAAATTTTTAAATCTGATATTTGGGGTTCTTATGACAGAAAAATACGTATGAAGGTCCACGTCTTCTTTCGATATTTTTCCGATTTAAGCCGATTCTTATTTACATTTAGAGTTCCGGCTTTAGTAAAGCACTCATTTAATTGTACGATATTCGGTGATAATTTTTGTGGAAAAAAAAATAATGCATTGGATCGTCAGTGGCGAAATAAATCATTTGGAGGTTTAAAATAAGAATAACGTTCGTGTAGAGCACTTTAAAGAAAATCCATAATTTAATAAATAATAACGAAACATGAAAATGTTTAAACATTATTATAGGAATTCAAAGAATTTGCTGCAGCTAGACCTAGTACCTAGCAGCTAGTACCTCGAAAACTTGGAAATATTTAAAAGTAGGTCCTGACTTTCTTTAAACTTAAAGTTCGGAATTAATGCCATGTTTACGTTAGAACTTTTTGTAGGGTTAACCTACTTTGAGAGGATTTATTTGAAGTAAAAGTAATGGGTATGACAATTTAAATCCAAATCCAGTGGGTTAACCCTCATATATATAAACGTACTATTAGATTAAGAAAAAAATTAATATTAAATTTAAATCATCATGGACTTCCAGATCAACAATTTTTAAAATATCTTCCATTTAAATCTGGTAAAGAATCGAGGATTTTTTATTAAAGAAATTTGTTTGTCAGAATACTTGGATTTTTCAAAAATGTTTTTAAGAACATCCTGACCAAAAATCGGGCAAGTTTTAAAAAAAATATTTTCAAAGATTTCCTGACTAACAATCTCTAAAATTTCATAAGTTTTTTAAGCACCTATTGTAATGTGGTTTTCTCGTCGGCTTAAGTAAGCTCAGCTGTACCCAGGCTCTCCATAAGGACTCACTAAACCATGTATATTTCTCCCTTTCCTGGGAAAGTTTAGGAAATAGGATATTTATGTCCAGGTCTTTCCAGATGAGTGGTGACTTATGGTATAATTGTTCGAGGGCGGCAATTCACTGTAGAATTACCCGGGAGAAGTTTCCCAGGTTGTTCGGTATCAGCAACTCACGGTAGATATGTTCGGGAGCATCTGTCCAAGCCTTCTAAGATGCACTGAAGTTGTTCGGGTTCTAGAGCTTACTGAAGGAATGTTCGGCATCAGATGTATAGGCCTTTGCAGATGAATCGGAGCTCGTTCGGGTTCGGCAGTTCACTGTGAATATGTTCGGGATTAGCTTTTGGGTAGTCTACAACAAGTCTACAACGAGCCAAAGACTTCTGTAAAACAACGAGCCGAAGTCCTTGCTGAAAAATGATCCTAATCTCCTATGAAAGCAACGAGCCACGAGTCCTGTAGAACAACGAAGCTATTACGGAACAGTGAGTCGAAACCTCTGTGTAAATGAATTACCGACCACTCAACTTAATGAGAGCCAGTCCATAAAGTATTCCCAGCTGACAATTCTGTTGGTCGGAGGTCGGAAAATGATTCAGAAAATACAAAGCACCCTGAAGCCTTCTCTCATCGCAAGCCAAACCGGCCACTATATGTAAACGGCATTTCCAAGTCAGTGAGAATTTTTTGTCATATTTGTGTAGTTTTCACATATATTTCAAAGACTTCCTGATCGAAAATTGCTAGCCGACGATCTCGTGCCCCATGATAGTACATAGATTTAAAGTATGTTCAAGGACTTCCTGCCAAAGATCGTGAATACATTAAATATATTTTTAAAGGCAAATTTTTTGTCACAGACATCGTGGCCAAAAGTTTTTGTAAAAATATTTTCCAAGGACTTCCTGACGATGGACTGCATTTGTTATTCACAAATGTTTCATGCAATTGTGAAAACATTTTTAAGGGCCTCGTGATTTTATAATAATTAAGGACTCTGTGGCCAAGAATACTTTTAAGCCCTTTGGACCAAATTCGCGTGATTTTTAAAATATTTTTCGCGAAGTTCCTGGACGGGAATACTGGATATTTTAAAAATATGTTTAAGGACGTCCTCAACAAAATTCACGGATAACATATTCCTGATCCAAATTTGCGTATATTTTAAAAATGTTTTTCAAGGACTTCCTCATTAATAATTATTGAGGTCCTATACATTTTTTAAGGAATGAATTACGAATATTGTTCGAGTTTTAGATGACAAAAATCGTGGATAAAAATAACTTTCAATAATATAATAAGAACCGTAGCCATTTCCAAGGACTTCCTGAACAATGGTTCTATATTTTTTTAGGATTATGCAAAATACAGATTATATAACAAGTAAAAAAGCAGTAAGTTCGACCGGATCGAACTTTGAATACGCTCCACCATTTGGAACGAATTAAAAAAGTTTTCAAAAAATAAAATCCATTAAAAATTCTGTTAAAATCTTTAAAATATCTAATATCGGAAGGTGCTTTATGGGGGGATGTACGATATTGTGGACCTATATAGACAATTACCTTTCAGGGGTTAAAGTGCTCACAAAAAACTCCTTGTGTGGATTTTCAGACAATACCATAGGAAAATATGGCTAAAATCATCAAAACACCGTATATCGGGGGTACCGTTATATGGGGGCTATACGATATCGTGGACCTATATAGATAATTCTCTCCCGAGGTATATATTACACACAAGGTACTCCTTGTGTGGATTTTCAGACAACTCCGTTGAAAAATGTGGGTAAAATCATCAAAATTCCGAATATAGGGGGTACCGTTGTATGGGGGCTATACGATATCGTTGACCTATATAAATAATTCTCTTCCGAGGTATAAATTATAATTCTCTCCCGAGGTATATATTACCCACAAGGTACTGCTTGTGTGGATTTTCGGACAACTCCGTTGAAAAATGTGGGTAAAATCATCAAAATTCCGAATATAAGGGATACCGTTGTATGGGGGCTATACGATATCGTTGACCTATATAAATAAATCTCGTCCGAGGTATAAATTATTCGCAAGGTACTCCTTGTGTGGATTTTCTGACAATTCCGTTGAAATATGTGGGTAAAATCATCAAAACACCGAATATCGGGGGGTACCGTTAAATGGGGCTATACGATATCGTGGACCTATATAGATAATTATCTTTCAAGGGATAAAGTACTCATAAGGAACTTCTTGTGTGGATTTTCAGACCATTCCATTAGAAAATGTGGCTAAAATCATCAAAATACCGAATATCGGGGGGTACCGTTATATGGGGGCTATATGATATCGTAGACCGATATAGCACATCTTCGAACTTGACCTGCCTGCAGGCAAAAGAGGGATCTGTGCAAAATTTTAGCTTCCTATCTTAACAGCGTGATTACAACAGACGGACGGACATCGTCTAAACCGTCTTAGCATTTTACGCTGATCAAGAATATGTATACTTTGTTGGGTCTAACATGATTATTTCGATGAGTTACAAACGGAATGACGGGTATAAAAATATTTGTCAATGGCTTCCTGACCAAGAATTTGTGATGGGCTTCGTAGATAAAAATCATAGACATTAAAAAATATTTATTCAGAACTTATTATCTTTTTTTAGATTATTGGTCAATAGTTCTCGCCAGGAAGTTCTTAAAGACACGAGGTCCTTGAAAATATTTAAAAAAAATCGAATTTTTTTTTTGTAATTTATTATTCTTATAATATATTTTTTTAATTCTTTTTAATGGAAAGGGGTTGCGTTGAGTGGCCTTTCTTATTTTAAGCATTATTCATTTAAGAAAATAATCCCTTAAATGGGATACAATTTTTATTTGTTACAAAAACATATTTTAACTGTCCAAACCTTTTTATAGCCTCTATAGATCAAAATTGAGTTCAGTAAATATTCCCACTCATTTGAAACTGATACTTTAAAGTATTTCACTACAACATCAAACTAAGGGGCATGTATGTGTAAGGGTTCGTATGTTCGTCACACACACATTGGAAAATACTTCATTTAGGAATCTCCATTTTTATGTACCCAATATATCTTGATTTTGATGATTCGTGCAATGTGTGTTAGTGTGCGTATTTTTGGTAATTGTGAAAAATTCTAAGCACGTTTTAAGTACTTAATGTGCACATAGTCACGCACACACAGACAAAAGAATAAATACACAATTCAGCATCCTTCATTCCCGTTTAAATGTGTGTTTGAATGTCATCCCGGTTGATGGGATATGTTTATAAATGAATTCAACAGCAGGGCTCTTATAGCTACTTCAGTCACCCCTCCTTTCACCCCAGGCACTGCTGCTCCATGGGACCGACTATCAATGATCACAGTACATACTATTATACGTCGTTGGGTGTGATGAGATGCCCGAGGATGTGTTTTGCCTTTATGTTTTTTTCTTTGCTTTCTTTTACAACTACAAAATCTTTAAAGTTTCTTTTTTTTTTCGCTTTCCTCGTTGTTGGGGTATTTTTTTTTTTTTCGTTTGCCTGGCGTTATAGACCCCGCCGAAAACACCAAACTTTCCATACACCATCAGGACCCGTGTGGCACGAACAAGGGTCGTGAGCGTCAAGATTGCAACACCAAAAAAAGCCAATACAGCACGTGCTCGTTTCACCGTAACGTCTGGTTGATGTTGTTAGACGTCTTTAGGAGTTTGAAGTCAAAATGAGAATTACTGTTGCTGTTACTCCGGCAGTCCTGGCTGCTGCTGTTGCTGCTGCCTTTGCCACGGTTTGCTAAGCTTGTTTGGCATTTAAGTGTTAGTAGACTATTAGTAACTGCATTGTTATGGTCCCATTTTCCTATTTCAGTTTCAGTTTTTGTTGGCTTTTTTGTTATGTTTGCGGGGGAGAAGCTAAGGTGGAAATGAAGAAGTTAGCAGGTGCCAGGTGGCTGCAAGACTGTTATTTTTAGATTTTATTTTCTCTTCGTATTGGAAATTTATGCATGGCATGGAATACAAATATCTGTACATATTCGACAACTAACTACAGCATAAGTAGTTAGACAGTGGGTGGACGACAGGGTATGGGAAGTAAACCAAATTTTTGGAGGTTAACTTTGGAAGGCATTTTTAGGTACTAGTACTCATTAGTACCTTAATTCGAGTTGGTCTATGGGATTATTATTATTATTTGTTCAATAAATCAAAGACTCTTCAAAAACCGATTTGTATTGTATGATTTGATTGGTTGGTTATCTCATTGACCTCCAGTTCGTTTATAGAGACTCACTCGCCTCCTGTTCGTCTATAGAAACTCACTGGCCTCCTGTTCGTCTATAGAGACTCACTGGCCTCCTGTTCGTCCATAGGGACTCACTGGCCTCCTGTTCGTCTATAGAGACTCACTGGCCTCCTGTTCGTTTATAGAGACTCACTGGCCTCCTGTTCGTCTATAGAGACTCACTGACCTCCAGTTCGTCTATAGAGACTCACTGACCTCCAGTTCGTCTATAGAGACTCACTGACCTCCAGTTCGTCTATAGAGACTCACTGACCTCCAGTTCGTCTATAGAGACTCACTGACCTCCAGTTCGTCTATAGAGACTCACTGACCTCCAGTTCGTCTATAGAGACTCACTGACCTCCAGTTCGTCTATAGAGACTCACTGACCTCTAGGGACAGTTCGTCTATAGAGACTCCCTGGCCTTCTAGCTCGTCTATAGAGACAACCTGGCCTACCAGCTCATCTATATAGACTCCCTGGGTTACCAGCTCATCTATAGAGACTCCCTGGGTTACCAGCTCATCTATGGAGACTCCCTGGGGTACCAGCTCGTCCATATTTACTCCCCGGTCTATCTGCTCATCTATAGAGACTCCCTGGGTTACCAGCTCATCTATAGAGACACCCTGGCCTACCAGCTCATCTATAGAGACTTCCTGGAGTACCAGCTCGTCTATAGAGACACCCTGGCCTACCAGTTCGTCTATAGAGACTCCCTGGCCTACCAGTTCGTCTATAGAGACTCCTTGGAGCACCAGTTCGTCTATAGAGACTCCCTGGAGCACCAGTTCGTCTATAGAGACTCCCTGGTCTACCAGCTCATCTATAGAGACTCCCTGATCTACCAGCTCATATATAGAGACTCCCTGATCTACCAGCTCATCTATAGAGACTCCCTGGTCTACCAGTTCGTCTATAGAGACTCCCTGGTCTACCAGTTCGTCTATAGAGACTCCCTGGCCTACCAGCCCGTCTATAGAGACTCCGTGGCCTACCAGCTCGTCTATAGAGACTTCCTGGAGCACCAGCTCGTTTATAGAGACTCCCTGGAGTACCAGCTCGTCTATAGAGACTCCCTGCGGTACAGCTCGTCTATAGAGACTCCCTGGGGTACAGCTCGTCTATAGAGACTCCCTGGGGTACAGCTCGTCTATAGAGACTCCTTGGGGTACAGCTCGTCTATAGAGACTCCCTGGGATTCCAGCCGTCTATAGAGACTTCCTGGGATCCCAGCTCGTCTATAAAGACTCCCTGGTGTACCAGCTTGTCTATAGAGACTCCCTGGGGCACCAGCTCGTCTATAGAGACTCCCTGGAGCACCAGCTCGTTTATAGAGACTCCCTGGAGCAGCAGCACGTCTATAGAGACTCCCTGAAGCACCAGCTCGTCTATAGAGACTCCCTGGAGCACCAGTTCATCTATAGAGACTTCCTGGGTTACCAGCTCATCTATAAAGACTCCCTGGTCCACCAGCTCATCTATAGAGACTCCCTGATCTTTTTTTTTTTTTTTTTTTTTTTGGACGTAATGATAGCGCACTACCAATAGTGGTCCTACACCGGAACAACCACCCGGGACCGCTTTCGCATTACTTCGAGGTGGTGTTCGTGAACCGATCATACGGCTTTCAGCTTATTTCTATTCCCCCGTCCATTCGATTGTGATTAGGGGTTCGATTCATACTTCACCTTTTCGGTCAATACTTTTTCAATGAACATTGAGCACTGCGACCATCTTTCCTTACTTTCCAACATGTTTTTAACTAGATCCTCAACGGACCATTGAGTCGATATATTATAGACGCTTCTTTCGTTCTCCCAGCGTTTGCACCAGAAAAGTGTGTGTTCCACGTTGTCTTCGCTTTCGTGACATATTTCACAGGTTGCTTCATTTTTTAAATGAAAGCGATACAGGTAACTACCGAAGTTTCCATGGCTACTGATAACTTGAGTTAAATAGAAATTTAGTTCTCCATGTTTTCTATTTATCCACCTTTCCAATTGAGGTATTATCTTGAAAGTCCATCTACCTTTTTCACAGTTATTCCATATAGATTGCCACTGTGCAAATAGTATATCTCTGGCTTGTCGTTTTATTTGAGACACATCTCTTTTTGTGTATCCGATTGGTAATAATTTTCTCTTTTCATATATGTATCTCCTTTCGTCTAACGTTAGAGTAATAGGAGGCACTCCAGCTAGGATAGCCAACGCTGCTGTGGACGTAGTGCGATAAGCGGATGCAATTCGTAATGCACACAAACGGTGCACCTTTTCTAGGTGCCCACGTAAATTCTTGCTTCTTGCTATGACATCGCTTAGGATTGGTGCGGCATACGTAACTTGAGCGTACGCTACAGAAGCAATTAATCTCCTGGTTAGTTGGTTTGGGCCATTAATGTTGGGCATTATTCTAACTAGCTTGTTTGCAGTTCTAACTGCTTTCTCAGATACTGTTTTGACGTGTTGTGTAAAAGACAACCTATTGTCGAGAATTACTCCTAGATATTTTAGTGAGTTTTCTATTTTAATATCATATCCGTCAAATAAAAGCTTTGGAAGATTAAAATTTCTCCTTCGAGTTATGAGAATCGCCTCAGTTTTATGGGGGGCAAGGGATAGCTTTTTAGATACAAGCCACCTTGAGATCCTTGACAAACTGTCGTTTGCTGTAATTTCGACTAGTTCTGTTGATGGTTGGTCGACGATAAGAGCTATATCGTCAGAATACCCAACTATTTTTGCGCCTTTTGGTAATATTATGTTTAGCAAGCCATCATACATGAGGTTCCACAGGAAGGGACCCAAGATGGAACCTTGAGGGACCCCAGATGTTATTTTATAGTGCTTGATACCCTCTTCTGTATCATACAACAGAGTTCTATTTTCCAGGTAGCTATCGATAATATTGATCAGGTATCCTGATATGTTACGCATCCTTATTGTGTGTTTTATGACATCCCAGTCCGCAGAATTGAATGCGTTCTTGATATCTAAGGTGATTATCGCACAGTATCTCATTTGATTCAAACACATTTTTGCACAATCAACGACTTCCCTTATAGCATCTATGGTGGATTTTCCTTTGATGAAACCGAACTGCATTGGCGAGAAACCACCGTTTATTTGTACTTCTTGTTCTAGCCTGTTTAACAACAATTTTTCTAGGAATTTGCCACATGTATCTAGCATGCAAAGTGGTCTGTACGACGACGGATTGTCTAACGGTTTGTCGTTCTTACGTAGCAACACTAACTGCTGCATTTTCCAAACTGGTGGAAACTCGCCCTTCCTTAAACATTGATTGAAAACATGTTGGAATATTTCTGGCCACGTTGTTCCAACAAGAGATATTATTTCGTTTGGGATTCTATCAGGTCCTGGTGCTTTCCTTTTCTTTAATTTTTGACATGTCTCTATGATTTCTGCGGTGGTAAGGGACTCATAGTTTCTCTCCTGTTGTTCGGGAAATATTTCCCTTCAAATCAGCAATATCGTTATTCCACCAGTAGACATGCTTTTTGTTGTTAACTACTGGCTTTGTTTCTATCATCCCATTCTCGCATGCTTGTGTGAGAACCTTTACAAGCAATTTGCTTGCACTGTTCACATCATCGTATTCATTGAGATTGACACTACCCTTTAAATCAATAATTTTGTTCTTGCATTTGGAAGTGTTTAGTTTCCTTATGTTCCACCTGGGCCTAGTAGTGTTTGTCGCAGACATCGTATGGTCCATTTCAAACGATATGTATTGGTGGTCACTTAGTGATTCGTCACTTAAAACTTTCCAGTTTAGTACTGTCGGTGCAACTGTTGTTGAGACCAATGAAATGTCGATGATTGAAGTGGCGTTGCCTCTCATAAAAGTAGGAGTATTACCTTTATTGAGTATAGCTAGCCCAAGTGATGCTATCATCTCGCTGACTGCTAAACCTCTTTTGTCAGTTATCCGTGAGTACCATTCGGACGATTTGCTGTTAAAATCTCCAGCAATTAAGACGGGTGTATGCTGTAATTTTATGTGCCTTTCCAGTTCACAGATTTTTTTTAAAAACTCTTGTAGCTCCATGTTTGGCGAATAATAACAACTATATATGCTCAATTCCTTTGTGTGTATGACAACGAAATTTTCATGGTTCTCCTCAACGCTTTGTATAATTATTCCTGAATTTCTGACATAAATCGACGCCTTTGTACTGACGTCTTGGTACCACAGTTTACCTTCACATTTCTTGTATTGCTCGCTGATTAGAATGATATCAGCTTCCATTTCAGAGGCATTTTTTATCATTAGATCTTGAGCTTGCCGTCCTCTTCCTAAGTTAATTTGTAGGATTTTAAATCGCATATCTACAATATGAGCCTGTTCCCATATAGTGATGTGTATTCTCTTGTTTAGCCTCAAGGCATATAACACATCTCATCTGGTTTGGACATGAGTTTGACTTGTGGCCATCAATCCCACATTTTCTACACATCTTGCTACGGTCTTTACCTTGGCAGTTTCGAGCAATATGACCTTGTTCTAGACATCTATAACAATGTTTGGCAAAAATTTTTTGCCGTATAGGGTAAGTGTACCAGTAGTCGGCACTTTTAGGATTTTCGCGTTTTTAATCGCCCACCATTCTGAGCGGAACTTTTCAATTATTACAAAGTTAATTTATTCAGATTCGACATTTTGTATAGTTTTTGCAATAATAAATAAAGTTTTAATAACTTTTTATTAAATTTCATAAATTTGTAGTTTTAATAAAACAATGCTTTTTTGCCAGTAGTCGGCACCACTTGCCAATTGTCCGTATGGCATGTTCCAACAGTCAGCATACCAATTTTTTGTAAGAATAATTAATAATAATAAATTAATTCATTAAAATATAATATTTTTATTAAGTTAAACTGATTCGACGTCTTTATTGTAATTTTCTTAAGAATCTGGATTGTTGAGGACCTTCACAGACAAAAATTTAATTTTTATTAGAATAAATCATCTTTTCTTAGCGAAATTGTACACAAAGATAGCTGACAATATATTTGAAGTAAACAAAATACATTTAGTTATAATAAGTTCATTTATTTGGGCTTAAAAATAAAGGGTGCCGACTACTGGGACATGCCGAACTTAGGCACACTTACCCTACGGCATTGGACCAGTCCCACTCTAATCTTTGTATTTTTTAAGAGTGTAGCAGCAATATTGGCTGGTATTTCTACTAATGCTTGCTTAGTTCCTCCATAAAAGTTCCGGATATTGCGCACTTGGATAATACTCCTAGCCTCTGTATCATTGACAGCTTCCACTATACTGCTAATGATTTCTTCTTCGTCGGTCGTTTCTTCCATATCCCTTATATCGATGAAAAATTTTTCAACTCGGGTTTGTATTCTGACCTCTTCGCCAAGTGATGACTTAATGATATCTTCTAGCTTTTTGACATTTCCGTCTCTGTTTCCTACCACTATTTGGACGTTCCTTGGTTTTACGGATTTTTTGGATTCCAAATCCAATTTCTTCGGGTTTTATCGAAGTTTTCATTTTCTTAACAATATCTGCATAGGTGGAATTGCCGCTTTGAATTGTAATGGAATCTCCTTTTCGTCTAATACTGTTCCTTTCACTCTTTTTTTTAACTTTTGCTTTTCTGCGTTCTACCATTGACCATTGAGAGTTACTTTCAGATTTATTTTCTCTTATTTCTGATTCCTTTTCTTTTGTTTCTTTTCTTTCTGGTTCTCCAGTACGCACTTTTTTATTTATTTTACTTTTCTCGGAAGAGATGGACGCAGTCCTTTTTTGTTTGGCTTTTGGTATTACCTCTATCTCGGTTTGGACCTCTTTGTTTTCCGTTTGTATATCACTATATTTCTGTGAGTCACCTATAACATTGCTCAATGCTATCGCTTCTCGATTTTCTCTGAGCTGTTGGTACAAAGCGACTGCTTGCATCAGGTTGTCGCGAATAGTTTTGTGAATATTTTTCGCTTCACTAACTATGCTGTTCATTGTGCTCAATTTGCTTCCAAGTTTCACAAACGCTTGTTCTTCTGCTATTTTCAGACGCCCGATGTAACCCGCATCGTCATCTGCATTAATTGAAGAGCTAGAAGGTTTTCGCGTTGCCACAGCCGCTGTTTTTGGCGGGGTTCTCTTGACAGTCGCGGTAGGTTTAAATGGGTTAAAAAGCGCTACGTTCACTTCTGCTTCATCATTTATAATTATGTTGTTATTGTTGCTCATGGTTTGGTTAGTGGGTCCAAACTTGAAGTCGTTATCTCAGTTCGATGTGTAGTTACGTTATCTGGTCCCATGGTTGTCTTTGCAAGCAGGGAGGCCATGCAAGGGTTGACGCAAAGTCCTTATGGGAAATTGCGTTCAGAGCCGGACCCGTATAAATCAGGACAAAGTCAACTGAACCTACACCAACAACCTAATGATGACGAAACTGAGAGCGTACTTCAAGACTTCCCAAGTTTTAATAGGACGGAGGCAGGGGTAGCATTAGCCTAGAAGCCATTTCGGTAAGATGTCACTCTACGTACTGAGGTTCCAGAATACAACCACTGTCAGGCCAGGGGATAATTAGTTCGAATAATGTGTTCCAGTATGCCATAATTAAGATCTTACTGGTCTCGATCTTAATGCCAACAATGACGGATAATTTAAGTTACTGCCGCTCCTCCTGGAGTCAGACGCAGACCAGCGAGCCGCCCACTATGGGTCAGACGCTGCTGGATTTTTTGTTGCAGAATCTGGCTGCAAGCCAAACTGGGGTCCGCGGGGTCGTTACGCCCGTTTTCTCTTTCGAGAATACCCTTGCGGGCAGAGACTGCCCTGATCTACCAGCTCATTTATAGAGACTCCCTGATCTACCAGTTCGTCTATAGAGACTCCCTGGCCTCCAGCCCGACTATAGAGACTCCCTGGCCTACCAGCTCATCTATAGAGACTCCCTGGCCTCCAGCCCGACTATAGAGACTCCCTGGCCTCCAGCCCGACTATAGAGACTCCCTGGCCTCCAGCTCGTCCTTCAGCTTGTCTATTGAGACTCCCTTCTGCAACCCGTCTGTAGGGAATTTCTATTTCAGCTCGTCCATAGAGAATCCATTCTCCAGCTCGTCGAACTGGAGTTGTCTAAATAGATGCTTCGCATAGGACTGCTATTTAAGCGCTTCCATTTAGCTTCTCTATATAAATATATTTCTTTATCTTGGTCTTTAGACTCCCTCTTTCATTTCTACTTTTTAGGACGGCTCAGAATGCACTTTTCAGGTCCTTTTTATAGACTCCCTTTTTTCAGTTCCTTTATATAGGCTCCTTTTGTTTATACCAACCTCAACCAAAAGAAGTTCCCTCATCTAAAAAGGGTCCCCTCATCTAAAAAGGGTCCCCTCATCTAAAAAGGGTCCTCTCATCTAAAAAGGGTCCCCTCATCTAAAAAAGGTCCTCTCATTATAAAAGGTAGATTCTCCCCGTCTATACGTAAGCTCCTCGTTTATATAGACTCCTTTCATTCCAATTGACTCCCCTCGTCTATATCAACTCCCCTCGTTTATACCGATTTCCCTCTTCCAAATAGACTCTACTTTATAAACAGAGTCCTTTTGACGTTATAGACTTGTTTACATAGATCTTCCTCCTCTTTGTATTCTCTCCTCGTCGTTACAGCATCCCCTCGCTTATATGCTATATGTCCTAGATTCACCTCTGTGTACTCTCCCGGATTGTATAGACATTACTTGTCAATTAAAATTCTAGTCGTAAATACAGGGTTTTTCTTGACAACGCTATTATATACGCTATTTTTGACCCTGTTTGAAGACCCCCCTAGTGAATTAAGATTCACGTCATATATACAGACACTCTTTTACTTAAAAACGCCACGGCCTTTGGTTCAGATAACAGATTTAAAAATACTATCTTCTTGGCAGGGATCCTTGAAAAAATGATTTTAAAAGTCCACGTTTTTCGGTCACAATTAAGCAGGGTATTGGGTCCAATTACCTCCGATAGATGTTATTTTCAAATTTAAAATTTAATAGGAATTTTTTTCTAGTTGCCCTTCCAACCGAAATGATTTCGAAATCCATTTCTCTATACGACGCTAGTTATGCGGCCTTAAAAAATATTTGTTAAGAAATCCACAATTTTTATTCCTAAAAAATCATGTGGATGGTATGTCATGATTTTTGTCCAAGAAGACTTTGTGAAGCAGATTATTTAAAAATACATCAGGTAGTGTAGCCGGGAAGTCATTAGAAATCACCCATTCTTTACGAGACCGTTTCTAACATTTCTTTAAACAACCTTGTTTCTTGGTCTGAAACAATTCATTTGGGTGCTTTGGTCAATTCATGATTCTTGACCAAAAAGTCCTCTCCCTTTCAGCCCAGTTATATTGTCTGCATCCCATCTCTGCTTTATAGACTCCAGCGTAAAGATTCTCCAGTAAGTCTCTGCATTTAGGACGACCTTTACAACTTCTGTATGGATTTTCCTCTTTTTACTTACAAATTTGGTATCCTTCCCCTGTTACATTCCATTAAACATACCATAAGAATATTTGGTCCAACTTCATAATCACTTTGACCATCTAAAAATCCCCACATATATTTTGTTCGTTTCTACATTTTTGTTATTTTCAACAGAAGTATTATTAGAAGCAGAATTGATGGCAAACGGCAGCAGCAGCATCAGCAACTCCTTGCTATATGGCAATAGTCTTAATGGGGGTAATGCTTTCCACTTTAAGGACATGCATCATCAGAGCTTCAACACATAACACAGGCATCCAGTCAGCAGACATGGTGCATGCTGCAACGGCAGTAGCTGTGGCATCCGTATCTTACCTCTTGCAGTTGGGAGCAACAAGAAGCATCAGCATCAGTAGTTTTTAATGCCTTTGCAAATATTGTACGTGTCAAATTTTTAATGATTATGATAAAAATTACAAATTGCCAAGAAAAGTAAAACAGGAAGAAAATGAGGTAGAAAGATCACAGCGTTTACAACCTTATCCACAATGTAGGCATGCCAAGCAGCGGTGACAACGGTGGGCAAATTTTGTGATGAGAAAAATAATTTTTAATAATTTGAGCATTATTTATATTACAATGTTCGAATTGTATTTAAAAGGTCATCCAATAGAATTGAGAGAAAAACAGGGTTTTGTAACATATTATTTAGTTTTTTTGTGTCCCACTGTCATTTAGCATTTTTTAGTTTTTATATCCCACTGTCTCCTAGCATCTTCCTCTTGCTATTTCCTTTAATGGAGTAGTCTTTAACTTCTCTGCAAGGAGTTGTATACCTTGAAGGAAAAAAATCATAAAAAAAAAAAAAAACGACCAAGTAAACGTTCCAGTAAATGTTCTACACCGGCGAAAAGTTTTATTTTTATGGCCCTAGAAAAGGTGTTGAACAAATTTACAAACTGCCATCGAAGAATGCCAAAAAGGTGAAAATGCCACACTAACAATAATCGCTAAGGTTTAAAAGTCTTACGAGGATAATGAAGCTACAACAGTTGTTCGCTCCTTAATTGATGTGTCTTGTAAAATGGCTGATTAGGTAACATGATGTCGGGCAATACATAACCATGCTGCGAACATGAATGGATCAAAACGAGATAAAAATATCAGTCGGTTTTACCGACAGATATACATATACCCTCGGCCAATGTTAGATTAGTTAAGTATATTTCGACTTCTGTTTTGATAATTCAAACCATTGACCCTTTATGGAGCAGGTTTCGAAGGAATGGGTCAGTATTGTCCATTTCATATCGAACCTAAATAAATGTGATATAAATATTGTGAAGGAAGTATTGAATGAAGTACCTGGCTTCACTTTATATGAGATATGTGATAATTTTTAGAAAATGTTAAAATGTGCGTAAAGTATTGCGCCGAAGCATTCCATTTTCATGCTTCATCTAATACAGATAAAAATACTGATTACAAGAAAATCGAACAGCTATATCCAATTTTATGCTAAATCATAAAATCCACATTCGTATCAGGTTTCTGGTTGAGATAAATATTTAGATATAGCTAGTTTTGAAGAATCGCTGACTTTTTTCGAAAGTTATGACCGATAAAAGTATTGAAAATTGTGACCTTTGTGCTTTAGGTACGAAGAGGGGTCAGCAGATATATATCTTGTCTGGTCCGAGTTCTGCCATTTCTATAACAGATCTAGTGTTGATGGAAATATTTCCTGAGTGGAATCGGATGTTAATTTCGTGTTTTATGAGCTTCATGGATATTTAAAATTTTGAACCTTTGTGGGGGAGGCACCAGAAGGAGTGGACCAATACATACCATCTTCACACCAGACCTTGGGTTAATAGAAATATTGTGATCTGTACAATTTGAAGACAATCACACTCTTAAATCACTTTTAAATGAGTTATAATTATTCAAAATTTTGACCCTTTGCGGGGCAGGTGATGGAAGGAGCGGGCCGATATATCCCATCTTCACAATAGATCTTGTGTTAGTAGAAATAATGGGATGTGTGAAATTTGAAGAGAACCGGATGCTTATTTCGGACTTTATAATCGTAATGGTTATTCAAAATTTTGACCTTTTGTGGGTGAGGTAGAAGGGGTTGGCAGATATCTATCATCTTCACTGCAGATCTTGTGATAGGAGAAATAATAGGATGTGCGAAATTTTAAAAGAACCGGATGCTTATTTCCAATTTTTTGTTCGTTTTGGTTATTTAAAATTTAAGCCCTTTGTGGGGAGGTATCAGAAGGAATGGTCCGATATTTACCATCTTTATAGCAGACCTTGTGTTGAAATAAATATTGAGATATGGCAAGTTTGAATGCAATCAGATACTAATTTTGTGTTTTATGAGCTCCTTCAATATTAAAATTTTTGACCGTTTGTGGGAGCGGTACCAGTAGGAGTGGACCCACATATCACATCTTCACATTAGATCTTGAGTTAATAACAATTAAAAAGCCAGCAGGGCCGAACTTTTTATACCCTCCACCATTTGGAAGAAGCTTGAAAAATTGAAAAAAAAAAAAATCCGCCGGAGAATACCGCTCCAATGAAAACCGTTATATTGGGGCTATACGAAGACGTGGTCCTGCATAAGTAATTTGTGTTATAGGCTGTAGTAACTGTTCCGAACTTTATAATGTCGCTAAAATCATCAAAATACGTAATATCGGGAGAAACCGTTATATAGGGGATATATAATATCGTGGACCTATATAGACAATTTTCTTTCAGGGGGTAAAGTGCTCTCAAGGAACTCCTTGTGTGGAATTTCAGACAATTCCATTGCCAAGTGTGGCTAAAATCATCAAATTCCCGAATACAGGGAGTACCGTTATATGGGGGCTATACGATATCGTAGTTATGTATAAAAAATGCTCTTCCTGAGGGTAAAGTACTCAGAAAAAACTCCTTGTGTGAATTTTCAGACAATTCCATGGGAAAATGGGGCTGAAATTACAAAATACCGAATATCGGACGGTACCGTTGTATGGGGGCTACACAATATCGTGAACCGATATAGCCCATCTTCGAACTTGACCTGTCTGGAGACAAAAGACTGATCTGTGCAAAATTTTAGCTCTTTATCTTTATTCATTTTGACTGTAGCGTGATAACAACAGGCGGACAGACGGACGGACAGGGCTAAATCGTTTTAGAATTTTACGCTAATTAAGAATGTATATACTCTGTTGGGTCTAAAATTATTATTTCGATGAGTTACAAACGGAATGACCCTTTGTGGGGGGATCACTTGATAAAGTGAACCGATATCCTTTCTCATTCATCCTTTCTCTTTCTGGGCAGTGAAATATTTTCTTTGACTTTTTGACCTTTTGTGGGGATAGGTGATAGGTGTTGACCGATATTGCCCATCTCCGAACTCGATTTAGTTTTGATAATAATTTTACGATGTACCAAGTTTGGATCAAATCGGATATTCCCTTCGTAGGTTATCGCGAGCATCAGCTAGACAGACGACGGACGGACATCGCTAAATCGACTCAAAAAGTCCTAAAACGGATTTGGTCCAAGGAGACCTAGTGTGTAAAACCGTTATTTCGATAAGGCACGTTTTGGTATACTAGCCATATGGCTGAGGTATAAGAATAGTCAAGGATGTAAAATTTTATAAAAATGCAAGAATTCAATATCTTACATTTTCTATAGAATTTTCAAGTCCTAACAACATTTCACCCACAAACTTTAAGATATTTTAATATTATCTCGAATCGAACAAAAATGTTGACTACAAATATACTGTTACAAATGATTATTGATTTATTGACTACGAAATGGTATTCTTTGGTCAATGTTGCTATGACTTGGAAAGGAAACATGTATGACCCAGGGTAAAAATCAATAGGTTGCAAATTTTTATTAACACTCGAAGGATATATGAACGCATACACATACATACTGTACAAACTATACAAATATGGTATTATATATTTTATTTATGTATCTTTAGATATGGCTTTGAATGAATGAATGGATGGATGTAGGTACAACTACAAGATAACATATCACTGCGAAAACAAATAAGCGTTTACTGGCCGAGCCCTGCTGATGCTGCCGCTGTTATATGTTTTTGTTTTGTTTGTTTGTTTTTGGTTTCACAAAACTCAGCCAAACCAGGCCAACAACTTGGCGATGAACAAACAAACGAACAACCGAACGAAAGGAAGCAAGAAATATGAATTCTGGTTCATTGAATATCAGCAGCCAGCTTTATTGCCACAAACTATTGACCGCAATTTACACAACGTTAAACATATTCTGAATGAAAGTAACCAAAAAAAAAAAGGAACACAAAAAACACACGAGAGAAAAATGAAAATCTATACCATCTGTACTAAAACATTTAGAAATATAGCCCGTCATATACATACATACATACATACAATAACACATTGAAGGCTATAAAACCGCAGGAAAATTTGCACACGTGCTCATATGAAATATTTTATATTTTAATGTTAGTCATCATTGTACCCTATAGGTTTTTTGAATATTGAATATTTACGTCCGGTTCTGGTATGAAATTGAAACAAACGCATTGGGGTGATTTGAATTCGATTGGTCCATATTTATTTCCGTTAGGGATTTTTTTTTTTGGGAAAATTTGCAATAACTTAGAATTTAATTCAGAACTCATCAACGTCGAAATATCAAAGAGCTGCAATGGCGTTAGCAAATTCATGTGCATATCAAAATGATTCCGATTTTTTCCCTCCTCAAAATTTATTAACTTTACAACAGATAAATACATTTTGATAATTTTTTTGAAATGTAATATATTCAAAAATCTTTTAATTATATATCCATAAAATCGGTCAGATCACTACTGAGGAAGTCAAATTTTGCCAATTATTTAATTTTCCAATAGAATATGATATATAATTTTAATAATAAATAATATTACTATTATACCCTCAGCTATATGGCTAGAGAGGCTATATATCATTTGATACGGCCAAAACTTGCCTCATCGAAATGACGGTTTTAGACCCTACGTCTCTTTCGACCAAATATGTTTCAGGACATTTGTAGTTGATCTAGCGATGTCCGTCCGTCTGTCAGGCTGACTCGTGTGCATGATAACTCTCGAAGGGAGTATCCAAACTTGGTACATCGGAATATTAATATTAAACTTAGATCGAGTTCGTAGATGGGCAATATCGGCCAACTCCTTCTAATACTTCCTCCAAAAATTCGAAACTTTCAAAAAAAAAAAAAAAAAAAAAAAAAAAAAAAAAAATACTGCAACTTTGCAAATCCTAATATTTGCATGGGTGCTAGGTCAGATACAAAAAAAAAAAAAAAAACCCAATATCCACTCCATGAAGTATCTCCCCCACAAAGAGTCAAAGTTTTGAATAGATATAACTCTTATAAAATATAATGAAAGATATCGATTGTCTTCAAATTACATACATCACAATACTTTTATCAACCAAAGGTCTGGTGTGAAGGTGGAATATATCGGTCTATTCTTTCTGGTATCTCCCGCACAAACGGTCAAGATTTTAAATTGCCATGAAGCTCATAAAACTCGAAATTAGCACCTGATTTCATTCAGACTTAGAACATCTCAATATTCCCATCGGATATAAAGATGGTAGAGATCGGACCATTTCTTCAGGTACCTCTCCCACAAAAGGTTTAAATTTTGAATAACCAAAATGATCATAAAATCCGAAATAAGCATCCGTTCCTCTCCATATTTTACACATCCCATTATTTCTGAACACAAGTTCTGATGTGATTATAGGATATATCGGTGCATCGCCTTTGGTACCTCCCACCACAAAGGGTCAACATTTTGAATACCCATGAAGCTCATAATACGCGAAATTAACATTCAATTTCATTCGAACTTAGCACATCTCAATATTTCTATCAACACAAGATCTGTTATAAACATGAGAGGGATCGGACCATTTCTTTTGGTACCTCCACACATATAGTTCAAGATTTTGAAAAACCAAACGCTCAAAGAAAGCGAAATACGTATCGAACTCTCTTCACGTACAAACATTTTTACTGACACGAGCTATGTTGTGCATTTAAATTTGAATAATTTTTTTATGTCTCGTACCATCACTCTTTACCGTGATACTGATTGCGTAGCCCGAAGTCAAGGAAGTGGACGGAAGGAAGCAGCAACAAAAGCAGAAATGGTTCGAAAAGTAAAGAAGCGACTTGATCGAAACCCGCGCCGCAATGGCTCGTGAGCTGAACATATCGCAATATTCCATTCGGCAAATATTGAAAAATGAGCTCGGGGTAAATCCATTGAAATTTCAAAAGGAGCAGAACTTACAACGCAACAGAAAGAAAATAGACTCGAAAGAGCTAAGGAGTTGATTTGCTTGGCCGAAAGTGGTGGACTGCCCAATTTGGCAAATTTGGAATTTGCGATGAGAAAACATTCGTTGTCCTGCAGTTTATTAACAAACAAAATGATCGTATTTACTTGCCAAAGAGGTCAGCTGAAAATGTGCACCTTCGGTTGGACACCAGAACTCAAGCACAGATCACGGTGATGGTGTGGGCCACCATAACAGCCGATGGGCGCTCTCCGCTAGTATTAATCGACCGTGACATCAGAATAAATACCGAATATTATCGTGGAAATATTCTGGGCACGCAAACATTTCGGCCGCAGACCTTTGAACATTCCAACAGGACTCAGCACCATCGCACACAGCACGCGCCACCCAAGAATTGTTACAAAATGAGGTTCCTCGCTTCATTTCTATATTACAATCCGTTGGACTATTGTGTCTGGAGTATGTTGGAAAGCACGGTTTGCACTAAAAAATACCAAAGCGTTGATCACCTCAAGCAAGCCCTTCGCCGGGAATGGGCCAAAATACTGCAGAGCAACATTCGGGCAACGTGTGACGATTTCATTGGCCATTTAAAGGCCATAATTCGTGCCAAAGTTGACCAATTCGAACAAATCTAAACTTATTCTAAACTTTGATGCTATTTCCGACATTTTTTGCTTTCATTCAATAAAATTTAAAAAAAAAATTATAAAAATTATGGCGTTTGACTTTGTTGCAGTTTTTTTTATCTAACCCTGTATAGTATAAAAGTGGGCTTAAAATCTGTTTTATCTTATCCTATTTAATACTTTTTAGTACAATTTTTCCCGAAAAATTTTAAAACGTCATCCTATTTGTCACAGACAAACCCACATACGAATATCTGACCTATAGATTTTACCGATCGTTCAAAATTTGTGATGCAATATTTTGTATCATTTGAAACATATTCCTACCATTCTCGAAGTTTCAAAAATCTCGTCTCTCTGGTGTTAAATTTCACAATTCTTCATTCATCTCATATATGTAGGGCATCTCAATGTCTCCTATTTGGAGAATACCACAATAAAGTATATTAAAATGTAAATCATAACAAAAGTGTTTTTTGTTTGTATGTATGTGTGTGTTATTTTAGAATACGAAAAAAAAACAAAAGAAAAACATTATTCATTTTTATTATTCTCATGTGTTGGCACATAAATTCAATTTAGAAATATAAAATATATTTCCAGCCAGAACAGAAGAGATTAGTAGCGAATTGGCAGTAACCAATGGTTAGACTAGCAGACGGACAAACAACTGGAAAGCGGATTAGTAGTGACAATTTTCTAACAAAGAAATATGAATTCTGTCACAAAAAAAAGAAAAAAAAAGAAGAAAAATAATGAAAAAAGTACTAATTTTAAAAAATTAAAAATTTTAAATTTGAGTATTTTTCAAAAATATTTTGAAAGGGGTCTTCCCTTACAAAACCCGTTTATTTTTAAGAATTTTTCAAGAATTGATTTCAAAATACTTTTTTTTAAATTTTATACAACACATGGATTTTTTACCGTTTTTTTTCGTACTTTTTTATTAAGAGGTTTGGGAGTAACAGTAATTTCGTTATATAACCCTACAGCAGATAAGATCACTTCAATAACAGCACTTCTTCGATTTAAGATCTAGAATACAATTTTATGAAATTTGTATTTCATACAAAATTATTGTCAAACTTCACCATTTTGGAGAGAGGACAAAGTAGGGTTTATCTTCGAATATATTCGTTAATTTTAGCTTTTTGTATCCAACAATTATTTAATAAAAACAAAACAACATTTTTGAGAAATTGAATTTGTTTGACTTCAGAATTTGTTTAAGTCCATAATTTTCCTGACTTTTTGTCAAAATTTAGAAGTTGTGGCATTTGGTTGTCCTGTCTATCTTTATGATACTCCTTCAAATTTCGTAAATATAATGTAACTCACTTTATAAATTTCAAAAAAAGACTTATTATTCCCATTGTCCTTTTCTTTTTGTTTTTCACAGTTAAAACCATTTATAACACATTTACACCATTTTTCCATTTGACGTTACTGCTTCCTCTTCCTTGCTCCGTTCTTGCGGTAACAACATTGTCACCATAATCGCCATTATTATTTCAACATCTTTTAACTATTGTTTAAGTGAAACTGAAGTTTTTCCATAGATTTTAGCTGCGGGAGTGTTTGAATTGTGTCCCTCGATTTTTTCTTGTTCGGTTTTCATTGTTAATAACAAATGTTCCTGTGTAGGCTTTTTGGCCAATCTTTTAATCCTCAACATAAAATCCAAAGTAATAATAAAATCCTTTCAAGCTGTTCCACCATTTCAAAAGTGATTAAAAAGTTTTGTGTTTTTCGAAAAAAAATTAACACCCACACACACCAACTACCAACTGTGGGAACGTTAAGTGAAAACGCTCGACGGGAAACAGTGAATGGACAGAAACAAATGGAAGTTTGATTGTTTCATCTGTGATTGAGGTTGTTATGATTTTATACCAAAAGTGGTATAGGTGATAGGACCTCTTTAAGGTTTTAAAGGTTTATGGGGAAGGGTGAATATGATACACAAACCACGATTGACCAATATCAACAAAAACATAGAAGCAGTAGAATGGACTAATCCATCTAAAGAAATACACATCCGACTATAAAACTTAAGGTTGTGAGTCCGAAAATAAGCGCCGGGACAGAAGGAAAATGCAACTAAATACGATAAATTGTGGATGTGGTTCTAAGTCTGTGCTCCTTATCTTATATTCCCCATTATACATTAGATATTGTTATTGATATTATTTCTTCGATTTTTGTCGCATTGAAAATGAAATATATCGTTTCACTTTTAGATAAAGCCACCATATAACGTAACCTCCTATGTTTCCATATTTCAGAATTGCTGCCTCGACTATAATTTTACAAAGGTTTCTCAGTGGGTTGGTAAACTCCATTTCCAAAGATATAACATAACATGCATTATTTTCTTCTTGTTAATCCTTAAACGCAATACTCATTCGTCCATTTCTCTGTTGTTCTGGTTTTCTGGTGCACTCGATAACTCTCGAGGGAGTATCTGATTTTTTTACAAACTGATACCAAGTTTAAAGGTAGAAAATATCGGTCCACTCTTTCTGATGGTCAAATTTTTAGAAAATAACTTGAGATAAAGGGTAATATTTTTAAAAACTAGAGGAACAATTTGAAAAAAAAAAACATATGAAACCTTTAAAAACGCTTATGATTTTTAACACCCTCCACCAAAGCATTGCATTAGGTTGATAAAATTTTACTCAGAGGTGTGGTAAGAGGTCTGTAGGACTTTTAGTATTAAAAATGGCCTATAAAGGTCCACGTTTTGGAATAGCCCCCATATAACGGTACCTCCCAATATTACCTGAATTATTTCAAATTTCGTATTTGAAGTTCCTAATGGGTACTGCAAGCTTTAACAGAAATTTTACTATGCAGTAAAGACCCCATATAATGGTACCTTCTTAAATTCAGTAACTATACGATTTTAGTGGTACTACAGGGTGAGATAAAGAACTGGAACAAAGTCAAACGGCATAATTTTTAATTTTTTTCTTTTAAATTTATTGAATGAAAGCAAAAAATGTCGGAAATAGCATCAAATTTTAGAATAAGTGGAGATTTGTTCGAATTGGTCTCTGGCACGAAACGGCAAATGAAACCGTCACACGCTGCCCGAATGTTGCTCTGCGGTATTTTGGTCCAGCGAAGCGCTTGCTTGAGGTGATCGACACTTTGATATTTTTTAGTGCCAACCTTGCTTTCCAAAATGCTCCAGACACAATACTCCAACGGATTGATATCGGGAGATTTTGGTGGCCATCATAAACTGGAAATGAAGCAAGGAACTTCATTTTGTAACCATTCTTGAGTGTGTGCTAAGTGCGATGGTGTTGAGTCCTATTGGAATGTCCAAGGTCTGCGGCCAAAATGTTTGTGTGGCGCAAGGCTTTAATACACCCTCCAGAATATTTTCGCGATAATATTCGGTATTTATTCTGATGCCAAGGGCGATTAATACGAGAGGAGAGCGACGGCCCACACCATCACCATGACCGGCGCTTGAGTTCTGGTGGCCAATCGAAGGTGCACATTTTCAGCTGACCTCTTTAGCAAGTAAGCACGATCATTTTGTTTGGTTACAAACTGCTGGACAACGAATGTTTTCTTATCGGAGAAAACCAAATTCGGCAGTTCACCACTTTCGGCCTAGCGAAGCAACTCTTTAGCTCTTCCGAGTCTATTTACTTTCTGTTGCGGTGTAAGTTCTTTCACTTTTTGGAATTTCAATGGCTTTAACCCGAGCTCATTTTTCAAAGCTTGCCGAATTGAATATTGCGATATGTTCAGCTCACGAACCATTTTTCGGCGAAGCTGGTGTCGATCAAGTCGCTTCTTTACTTTTCGAACCATTCCTGCTGATTCCATCACGAATAACTTTTTTCTGGAAAATTCTCACCAAAATGCTTTTATACGCTTGTAAACCATATAATGATCTGTCACTGAAATAATTTTAACAGCTGTCGCACGAATGGCTTAGAAATGACAGCAGTCTGAAGTTGGTTGCAGTTTTGTCATCTCATCCTGTACTTTTGTAATATGGAATATAAAACGACCAAAACTCCGATGGCACCTTGAAAAATCCGATAATTATAAAACAGTGTATAGTTGCTGAGTGTGCAGTCCTTCTTCCGAATGATGGTCGACCTTGTCAATCTAGTACCAATGATAAATCGGACCAATCTCCTATTCATTTACGGAGTTTTGGCCATAAATAATAAATAAATGACTGCACATCCACCGAATTCCTTAGAACTACCTCCGTCTGACTTCTTGATTGAACAAATAGATGCTGGAATGAAGGATGGAATTTCAAACCAATCGAAATCTTATCTTAAACACTGTCCGACAATACCAAATACAATTGTGACGACTATTGTTTCAGCTGACACCAACGCTACCATGGTGAGCCAGACGCTGCTGCCACGACTGTGGTTTGACTTTAAAACTTATTTCACGACTTGTCCTCCATTAAAAATGGCGACATTTACAAAACGTAACTCACCATCTTAACGTAAATGTCACTGTGACAACTCTGAACGACAGCGGCATAACAATGTTGGTGATGATGACGACGGCGACTTTGCAGACGATGGCGATGACTGAGAACAGTTGAATGAGTGAGCTAATAAATGAATGAATTGTTTGGAATAAATTGAAAAAGACTATATAACAAAAAAGGAACTTTAGCTTTCACACACCCACTCACCAATTCACTCGCCCACATCCTCACACACACAAACACACATCCATACAATTACTAATTCGCTAACAACACCATCCATGGTTATGTTGCCACAGAACAAAGCCCATCGCACTAACTGCAACAATAAAACCATTAATCTCAAATAAAAACCAAGCGCAAATAATTCCACATCCACATCGAATCGAGCGAAAAGGGAAGAGCAGCGAATGAAAGAAAACAAAAAAAGAAAATGAAAAACATTTCAACAGACACATTGACATATCCGATAATAAAAAGCGTTTTCCTGACTTACATTCCATATCGTCTTAGCAGAGTTTTCATTCGTTCTTTCAAACGTTCAAGCTATTTGCCACAAAAGGCTTAGCGCGGGGAGCAAGGAATATTACATTGGTTTCACATAATTCACAGTCGTCACATTGTTCCTTCATTCTGCCACGAAGAGGATGATGGTGGCGTTGGCGGTGTCCGCGTTATCTGCGACTGGTACTTGAGAAAAACTTGCAAAAATAATTATTAAACACATTTAGTGGCATTCTTTGGCAAAGTTTGCAGTCGAAAAGACAGTTGGTGGAAATTAAAAAATAAATTCACCAAAAAAAAAAAACAATTAAAAATCTACGACTAACTGAAGGACATTTTGAGGGTACATGTTTTTACTATTAGTTGGCGTTTGAAACATGAAAAAGGATAGCTCTCTGGCATAAGTATGGCGTTGGATGTTGTTGATTGTTACGTTGAGGGGGATAATGTTATAGGATGATCACATAACCGAAGAGAGAGAGAGAGAGAGTAACAGGAAATTGCAATGATAGGGCGTGGTTAGCGTGGAGAGTGTAGGCAGATACAATTTCCATGATCATTCGCTCTTGACAATCACAAGCCGAGAATTTGCTTTATATGTCATATGAAATTATATCCATTTTTTGTAAGTCTAAGGCTATGGCTTTAAAAAATGCATGTCATATAAAAAGAGTAGATTAATTATAAATATGTATCTGAGGAAGCATACCAAGGAAAATTTACAAGGGTTATTTTCCAACACTCACTGCAATTTTATATTTGGGCCATAAGACCTTCCTAAATAAATGTGAGCAACTAAAATAGTATCAGTCGGTTTTGCCGACAGATGTATACTGAGTTATGATTGTTCAAACTATTGACACTTCATGGGGGAGGTTCCGAAGCAGTTGGTCAATATTGACCGATTCGTATCTGACCTAATACGGACATAAATATTGCAACGTGCCAAATATTGACTATATCGACTATTTGTTAAACTTTATATGAGATACGTGCCAATTTTTTTGAAAATGTGATAATATGGTGAGGTACTTGATATAGCAGACAGAATATTCCATTTTCATATTCCATCTAATACAGATAAAAATAATTGTATATGCAAACTTATAAGAAAACCGATAATTTAAGCGAAATCATGAATTTTTATAAATAATATATTCATATCAGATATCTGACTAAGAGAAAGTATCGCCGACTTCTTTCGCTAGTTCTGACAGATAAAAATATTGGAAATTTGTGACCCTTTATGGGTGACGTACCAGAAGAGATCTTCACAACAGATCTTGCAAAATAGAAGGTGAGATGAAAAAAACTACAACCAAGTTGAGACTGCTGTCATTTCTAAGCCACTCGACCCACAGCTGTTAAAATTATTCCAGTGACAGCTCACTACATTGTTTACAAGTGTACAAGAGCATTTTGGTGAGAATTTTCCAGAAAAAAGCTATTCGGGATGGAATTCAGGCTGGAAAACCACAAGTGGCTGTCGTTAGAGTACTCCAGTATTTTAATGTGAATAAATCTTTTGTGTCCCGTACCATCACTCGTTGCCGTGATACTGGTAGCTTAGCCCGACGTCAAGGAAGTGGCAACATCAACAGAAATGGTTCGAAAAGTAAAGAAGCGACTTGATCGAAACCCGCGTCGCAGTGGCCGAAAAATGGCTCGTGAGCTGAACATAGCGCAATATTCCATTCGTCACATATATAAAAATGAGCTCGAGTTAAGCCATTGGAATTCCAAAAAGTGCCAGAACTTACACCGCAACGGAAAGAAAATAGACTCAAAAGGGCTAAAGAGTTGCTTCGCTTGGTCGAAAGTAGCGAATTGCCTAATTTGGCTTTATCCGAGTAAAAAACATTTGTTGTCCAGCATTTTGATTAAAATGATCGTGTTTATTTGACAAAAAGGTCAGCTGAAAATGTGCATCTTCGGTTGGCCACCAGATCTCATGTGCCGGCCATGGTGATGGTGTGGGCTGCTCTCCGCTTGTTACCGACCTTGGCATCAGAATAAATGTCGAATATTATCGCGAAAATATTCTGGATGGTGTATTAAAGCCTTGGGCACGCAAACATTACGGCCGCAGACCTTGGACAATCCAACAGGACTCAGCAGAATCGCACTCAGCACGCGCCACCCAAGAATGGTTACAAAATAAGGTTCCTCGCTTCATTTCCAGCGCACAATAGCCACCAAAATCTCCGGATGCCTATCCGTTGAGCTATTGTGTCTGGAGTGTATTGGGAAAGCAAGGTTGGCACTAAAAAATACCAAAGTGTCGATCACCTCAAGCAAGCGCTTTGCCGGGAATGGGCCAAAATACCGCCGAGCAAAATTCGGGCAGCGTGTGACGGTTTCATTGGCCGTTTGAAGGCCATAATTCGTGCAAAAGAGGACCAATTCGAACAAATCTAAACTTATTCTAAAAGTTGATGCTATTTCCGACATTTTTAGCTTACATTCAATAAAATTAAAAAAAAATTATGGCGTTTGACTTTGTTGCAGTTTTTATACCCTACAACACTATGTGTTGGGGGTATTATAAGTTTGATTGGGCCAAAAATTATGTAACACCTCGAAATATTGGTCCCCGACATAGGAAACTATATATGGATCATTCTATTTCTCCAAGCTATGTCGATTTAGCTGTCCATGTCCCATCGTCTGTCCATGTTAATTTGTAGTTACGCCATCGGTCGCAATTATGACGCAATTCTTATGAAATTAAAAATAGATGGGAGGTTAGGGTCAGAATAGAACCCTATTGTTAAGGAGATTATCCGCAAAATATACAGGGGTTGAATTGGACCAAAAAGAGGAAAATTTCCTCTTTTTGCTGTTATTATTTTTTAATTTTTTTTCAAATTTTTGTCATATTTATACCCTACAACACTATGTGTTGGGGGTATTATAAGTTTGATTGGACCAAAAATTATGTAACACCACGAAATATTGGTTTCCCACATAGGAAAGTATATATGGATCTTCCTATCTCGCCGAGCTGAGTCGACCTAGCTATGTATGTCCGTCTGTCCGTCTGTCCGTCTGTCCATGTTAATTTGTAATCACTCTACAGGTCGCAATTATGGCCCGATCTTCACGAAATTTGGAATGGGGGTCGGGGTTGGGCCAGAATAGAACCCTATTTCTTTTTGAGATGATCGCCAAATGTTTAGGGGTTGAAATGGACCAAATACTGAAAAAATGTCGGATTTTGCAGTAGCTATACAGGTCGCAATTATAGACCAATCGACGCGGAATTTCGCATGTAGCTAGAGTTTAGGACGGGGAAGAAGCCTACCAATTTGAGTGGTCATCGGATAATATTTAGCTGGTAAAATAGACCATATATTTTGTGTTGAAAAAATTCCAAATTTTTCATTAAACCGCGAATATTTTAAATCCCGGCGAAATCACAAAGCCATGACAAGGTTACTTCTGACCTTTACATTGATGTTAACATCCAACAAATCGGATATATAGCAAAATATGTGCGATATATATGTCTATCAAAGAAGATATGCTTGAAAGATCTCTTATATGTCGAGAACGGCTGAACTGATTTCGACAGTTCTCATTAATTCAGAATGGCCTCTTGGCAGGGAAGAAAAAACGTCTAAAAAAATCGCATAAAAATATCTCTCTAAAGATGAAAATATTGATTTTGTAAAATTTTCTCATATTTTTTCAATTTTGTCATATTTTTGGCATATTTTCATTTTGAATTAAACATTTGGTAATATTTCTACAGCTAACAAAACTAAGTAGTTAGGATATCAGGATATCATATACAGATCGCATTTATGGTCCGATCCTTACGAAATTTTGCATGGAGATAAGATGAGGGTCAGAATAAAAGCCTATTCTTTTTGGAGATGATCGCCATATATTTGGAGGTTGAAATGGACCAAAAAACTGCAAAATTGTCGGCAGGTCGTAATTATCGCCCGATCATCACGCACATTTGAAAGGGGGTTACCGGACATTGCAAAAGCCAAGCAGTTTTGGATGACCATCCAAAAATATTCAATGTGTGAAATAGTTTGCCAACTTTTGTAGACAAAATACGAAATACGCACTTCAGACTATTTCGTTGAAGAATATAGTCAAATGTCTGTATCTCATATAGATGCGTTTCAGTCAAAAACCAATAATAAATGTTAATACTTTGCCACTTCTAAGAAATTATAGGTCTTTGGGAAATATTGGTTCCAGATCTAGGAAGACCATTTAAGTGCAACATCTACCAATAAATTGAAAATGAGCAAATTAGTTTAAGTTGCTATTATTCGAAAATTAGAGAACGAAACCTGATGGTTTTCTTTTATTATTTGTCACAATATCTTGTGGAATTCTTTCGAGTATCTCGCCTATATAAACTGTATCGTTTATTATAGTGTTGTAGGGTATTCAACGGTCGGCCCCGCTCGACTGTAGCCTTTGCTTACTTGTTTTTTTATCGCATACGATTTTTTTTAATTTGACTTACAATTTTTGAATTTTACATTATGTAAAGTTTTTCTACACCCCACAATACTATGTTCTAAGGGGATTATAAACAGGTCGCAATTATCGTCTGATCCTTACGAAGTTTTGCATGAGTGAAAAATTTGCTGATCTTGCAGTCGACCTATAGAGCACGCGTTTAAAACAAAACGACCCGGAATTATGCTTTTTTTCTTCACTACAGGTAGAATTATGAAAAATTGTGGTTTTGGTATATGTTTGGTCTATTATTTTCAGATGGTGTGATATCATAAAAATTTTGAATATGCGGCCACAAAATAAATTCTATAAATAATATTCATTTTTGTTACTTTCAACACTTAACGAACACACTTGGCTGTTATTTTACACAATGCAAACACCAACTGGCACATTTGGTTACAATAATATTTCAAATAAACTAAATACTCTTGTTTATCCAAAGAGTTTTTCTTTGTAAAATAATGTTTTTTTTTTTTTTCAGAAAAAAAACTAATTCCATTTGTTTACATTTTGGTCAAATGAATTTATAAATACAGAATTTACATATTGTGCAACAAATATGCAAACACATTTTTTGTTCTTGCAGTTAAAATAACATTTCTTTCAAAAACACATCACTCGCCATACCACAAATGAACCACTACTTTCATTTACATAAAATGGCAGCTGAATCCTCAAAAAAAAAAACATTCATCCAAAATCTAAACCACATCAGTGGCATCAGCATTACTGCGAGAGAAAAAATGGCAAAATTTAATTAACGCACATACCAGTGTCGATTGTCGTCGTTGTCATTTGTTGCTGTCATTTTTCTTTGAAAGTCGTTTTCCTTTTCACTCCTAAGTATTACTCCTATTCCTCCTTGGCTAGCGTTTTTGTCGAATTTGTCTTGTAAGTTGTTCTGTTTTTCTTCGGTTTTCCATTTGGCTTTTGTTCATTTCAGTTCTGCTGCAAAGCTTAAGTTATGCCATGAATTGTATTAACTGTTTTTTCTCACTTCCACGCCGATGATTGCTATTGCCAGTGGTTTTGTTGCTAACATTCTGTCTATCTGTGAATAGAACTTCTGGCCGGCTATTGTTTGTCTTCATTTCTGTTAAGTGTTTTCTGGGAATTTCTTGGGATTTATTGTCAATTTAGCGGGTTTCACGCAATTTTCTATTTTCAGACAGTTGGTGATTAAGAGTGGAATAACAATGTTTTCGTTAAATGCTCAGAGGTTCTGGTTATTAGATGAAGAGAAACGAATTCGTTTAGAGGCCTTTTATGTTATTCATTTTCAAGGGTATGAAACACTTAAAATCTTGTAGGCCAAAACTTATTTCATAAGCAACTGTTCACTTTCAATTATACTACAGTTTTTAGTAATATAGGGTGGGATGAAAAAACTGCAACCAACTTCAAACTGCTGTCATGTCTACGCCACTCGTCCGACAAAATTATTCCAGCGACAGCTCATTATATAGTTAACAAGCGCGCAAAAGCATTTTGAAGAGAAATTTCCAGAAAAAAAGCTATTCGTGAACAAAATAATCGAGTTTACTTGCCAAAGAGGTCAGCTGAAATGTGCACCTTCGGTTGGCCACCAGGTCTCATGCGCCGGACATGGTGATGGTGTGGGCCACCATAACAGTCGCTGTTCGCTGGTATTAATCGACCGTGGCATCAGAATAAATGCCGAATATTATCGCGAAAATATTTTCGAGGGTGTATTACATTGGACATTCCAACAGGACTCAGCACCATCGCACTCAGCACGCGTCACCAAAGAATGGTTACAAAATGAAGTTCCACGCTTCATTTCCAGCGCGCAATGGCCATCAAAATCTCCGGATACAAATCCGTTGGAAAGCAAGGTTGACACTAAAAATACCAAAGTGTCGATCACCTCAAGCAAGCGATTCGCAGGGAATGGGCCAAAATCCGCATAGCAACATTCGGGCAGCATGTGACGGTTTCATGGGCCGTTAGAAGGCCATAATTCGTGTCAATGGTGACCAATTCGAATAAATCTAAACTTATTCTAAAATGTGATGCTATTTCCGATATTATTTGATTTCATTCAATAAAACTAAAAAAAAAAACAAGTAAGCAAAGGCTACAGTCGAGCGGGGCACACAGTTGAATACCCTACAACACTATAATAAACGATTCTGTTTATATAGGCGAAATACTCGAAAGAATTCCACAAGATATTGTGACAAATTATAAAAGAAAATCATCTTCCACGAATTCAGCGTTAACGAAATAGTCAGAAGTGCGTCTTTCCTGTATTTGTGAATTCTCCAAAAAGTCACTGGCATGGACATTTTCGTATTTTGTCTACAAAAGTTGGCAAAGTATTTCGCACATTGAATATTTTTGGATGGCCATCCAAAACTGCTTGGCTTTTGCACTGTCCGGTAACCCCCATTGAAATGTGCGTGAGGATCGGGCGATAATTACGACCTGCTGACAATTTTGCAGTTTTTTGATCCATTTCAACCCCTAAATATATTGCGATCATCTCCAAAAAGAGTAGGCTTCTGTTCTGACCCTCATCTTATACCCATGCAAAATTTCGTAAGGATCGGGCCATAAATGCGATCTGTATATGATATCCTGATATTTTAACTACTTAGTTTTGTTAGCTGTAGAAATATTACCAAATGTTTAATTCAAAATGAAAATATGCCAAAAATATGACAAAATTGAAAAAAATATGAGAAAATTTTACAAAATCAATATTTTCATCTTTAGAGAGATATTTTTATGCGATTTTTTAGACGTTTTTTATTTCCCGCCAAGAGGCCATTCTGAATTAATGAGAACTGTCGAAATCAGTTCAGCCGTTCTCGACATATAAGAGATCTTTCAAGCATATCGTCTTTGATAGACTTATATATCGCACATATTTTGCTATATATCCGATTTGTTGGATGTTAACATCAATGTGAAGGTCAGAAGTAACCTTGTCATGGCTTTGTGATTTCGCCGGGACTTAAAATATTCGCGGTTTAATAAAAAATGTTGAATGTATTCAACACAAAAGATATGGTCTATTTTACCCGCTAAATATTATCCGATGACCACCCAAATTGGTAGGCTTCTTCCCCCCCCTAAACTCTAGCTACGTGCGAAATTCCGCGTCGATTGGTCTATAATTGCGACCTGTATAGCTACTGCAAAATCCGACATTTTTTCAGTATTCGGTCTATTTCAACCCCTAAACATTTGGCGATCATCTCCAAAAGAAATAGGGTTCTATTCTGACCCTAGCCCCACCTCCATTTTAAATTTCGTGAAGATCGGGCCATAATTGCGACCTGTAGAGTGATTACAAATTAACATGGACAGACGGACAGACGGACGGACGGACATACATAGCTAGATCGACTCAGCTCGGCGAGATAGGAAGATCCATATATACTTTCCTATGTGGGAAATCAATATTTCGTGGTGTTACATAAATTCTGGCCCAATCAAACTTATAATACCCCCAACACATAGTGTTGTAGGGTATAAGAAATAAAAATTATGGCGTTTGACTTTGTTGTCTCACCCTGTGTATTATATATTCACACCAGAGCTTGGGTTAACAAAAATATTGTGATCTTCGTAGGTAGTTTAAGGAAAACTGGATGTTTATTTCTGATTTTATGATCGTTTTGGTCATTCAAAAGTTTGACCCTTAGTGGGTATGGTACCAGAAGGAATGGTCCGATCTCTACCATCTTCATAATAGATCTTGTGTTGAGAGAAATATTGAGATGTGTCAAGCCTGAATGGAAACAGATGTTAATTTCGCATTTTATGAGCTTAATTGATATTTAAAATTTTAACCGTTTGTGGGGGAGATACCAGAAGTAGTGAACCGATATATTCTATCTTCACTCCAGACCTTGGGTTAATAAAAATATTTTGATGTGTCTAAGTTGCAGACAATAACATTTTATAAGAATTAAAATTATTCAACTTTTTGAACTTTTATGGGGAAGGTACTTGATGGAGTGGACCGATATTGGCGATTTTTGCACTTGACGTAGCAGTGATGGAATTAAAAGGATTTACAAAGTTAAAGCGAAATCTTATCATCCTTTCTCTTTCTGTACAGTATTTTTTTTTTTGTATAATTTCGAACTTTTGTAAGGGAGGTGTCAGAAGGAATGGACCGATATTGCACATCTCCGAATTTCATCTGAGTTTGATAATAATATTACGATGTACCAAGTTTGGACCAAATCGGGTACTCCCTTCGAGAGTTATCATGCGCACCAGCCAGACAGACCAAATGTCCTGAAACGGATTTGGTCCAAAGACCTAGGATCTAGGCTCTAAAAGCGTTATATCGTTGAAGCACGTTTTGGCCGCATTAAATGATATATACCATGCCATACCCATATGGCTGATGTTATAAAACATTCACCCTTTGTGGGGGAGAGGTCAGAAGGAATGGAATGATAGAAATATTGAGAAGTGCTAAATCTAATATCGGATGTTAATTTCGCATCTCATGAGCTTCGTGGATATTAAAATGTTGACCTTTTGTGGGGGAGGTGTCATTGAAAATTATGACTCCTTGTGGTGTGTTAGCGAAAATATTTGAATGTGTGAAATTTGAAGCGAATTTGATGCTTATTTCTCATTCACATTTTATGAAATATGATTAAAATGTAAAAATATCTGAATTAATGGTATACCCACTAAGGATTATACCAAAAAGTGGGCCGTCATGTCCCTCTCTGTAAATGTTTAAAGCATTATATTAAAAGTTGCGAAATATATCTTAAAATGTTGGGATTGTATTGAATATGGACACGGCTATATAAAGACCTTAAAAAGTTTGGCCTAAGAATATTTTTTGGGGTTTCGACCATCAAACCGGGTAATGAATATTTAATACAATTTGTAGCGCATTTGGAATAAAATATTGTTATATTTTAGAAGAATTTTATAATTAATTTTTTTAATATTACTTTTTTAACGTTTTCTGTGATTTATAGCAGAATTTTATGATAAATGAATTCATAGAATATTTTAACGTGCTGCGATCCCGTTTAGAGTAAGTTTTTAACTTAATTTATGAAAAGGATCAAATCGTTTCTTCGTGAGGTTTTAAATGTAAACCAAAATTATCCTTGCATTGTTAACAAGAAGACATTATAAACCTAAAATGCACGGATTCCTAGGAATGTTAAGCCGAAATTTCAAAAAAAAAAGAAAAAAAAAAAAAAAACACAAGTAAAAAACCTGTAAAAAACCCTCCACCATCTGGTACAAATTTGGTAATTTTCAAAAAATTAAAATTCATTAACAATTCTGTTAAAATCTGAAAAATACGAAACATAGGGTCTATACGACGTCTACACAACGACGTGGACCTGCATACGCAACTTTTGTCATAAGTCTGCACAGACAATTTTCTGGTGTAGGCTGTAGTATTCATTACAAAGTTCAAATAAAAAATTGGAAATAATTTCGGTAAATAATGTCGCTAAAATCTATATATGGGAGCTATACGAAGACGTGGACCTACATGGCCCATTTCTGTTTTAGGCTGTAGTATCCATTACAAACTTCTAATACCAATTTTGAAACAATTCCGATAAATAATGTCGCTAAAATAATCAAAATAATATACCCTCTTTACTATGGTGGAGGGTATAAAAACGTGAAGGTTACGATGTAAGTTCTAAAACGCCAGTACACGTGACTCAAATTTTAAGCTCTTCTCTCATAATCTTCTGTATTTTCTTTGTTATTATTGAAGAAATTGAATTTTGTTGCACAGTTGAAGTTGGAAATTAGAAGTAGTTAATTGTCACATAGTGCGTATTATTAATATGCATAAATTACCCGATTACTCATACGACAGATGGTACTATTCATGTTGCAAAACGCAAATCTTCTTCTTAACTTATATGTTTTAATTAAAACATTTTACCAAAATATTTAATATTGTCTCTAAAATTCGTTTAATAATTTGTGGTACATTTGTTTTTTTAGTTCCAGTTTTACGTTTTTAAACGCAACATTGTCATCACTGGGGGAAAATGCGGATGTAAAACACTTAAAATTGTAGTTCTACGCTGACTGTTGTGCCATTATGACACTCTTGTGTTCTACCAACTAGCCAATGGTTGCAGGCAGCGGTGTTGTTCTAAGCCAAGCCAAGAAGAGGCAGAGAAAAGCATTTGACACAAACCTCCAAGAACGCTAAGTGCGCGCTCAACAAATGCTGCTGATGGCTAACATTCTTTTTGTCATTTGCCATCGTTGTTGTCGGTGTTGTAATTGTCATCGTATTCTTGTTGCTGTTAGTGTTGTTGTTGTTGTGGTTCTTGCTGACCGATCTGCTCTTGTTGACCAAGTTGTTTAAAAGTCATTACATTTAACTTACGTTTCTAGCCATTGTTGTTTTTCATTTTTTTTCGCCTCCTTTACTTGGGCGGCCTGCTGCCGCTGCTGCTGCCACTAACAATAGTTTTTTTCCGCCATTGTGTCCATCTGTGTTGCTTGTTCATTCCTTAACCTCTTTCTCCTCCTTCTCCAAGTTGTTCTTCTCCCTATGTCACTCAAAACGCTGAACAATGGCATGGCTTTTGAATCGTCGTTATCAATTCCAATTTCTTCGTTTAGTTTTGTTGTCGTCGTAATTGAAAACATAACAATTTCATTTAATTTTGTTTGCGTTTTTTTTTCTCGACTTCTCCACATCGTTACCGCTGTCATTGTGCTCATCGTGAGTCTTTTGTGTGTGTATGTGTTTTTTTTTTTTTCTTTTTTTGTGAACGGCATTTCTTTGGCCACATTGAACCCAACATTAAACAGCCAATTAGCAATTATCAATGACACTGGAACATTAAACATTTTTTGTTGCTTTTGACTAAATTGAACTTTTAGTCGTCATCTTCTTCGACGAACTGTTGGAATGAAACAAAAAGTTTTGTTGTTAAAGTGAAATGTTTGTAATTGTTCGATGTTTACTTTATTTGATTGGCGGCAAATTTTGTGGGAGGAAAAGTTTTGTGTTGGCAATTCTTTTCTTTTTTTTTTGAGTTGTTGAATTTTCAGGGACCAAGAAGAATACGAAGATATTTTTAATTTTTTGTACAGTGTTGTGAGATCCCCAAAAATGAAGATTAATTCAGGGAAGCATTCTATTGCACTGAAATTTTGACCAGCTATTTATATCACCCATAATATGATTGTTATTCAAAATTGGTATTTCCAATGTTTTGACCACAATTTTAAACCAAATCATTTGTAACTTGACATTTAGAGGTCTTTATAGGTATAATCTCTCTACGTTGAAGCTTTTCAAGATTACTCCTCCTATTTTTCGATATTTTGAAGGTTTTCGGAACCATTTCAGACCCAATTATGAGTAACTTGATATTTAAAGTCCTAAGCTGACAAAATATTTTCCCGCTAAAATTTGTGAAGAACGGCACTTCTAGATTTTAGGCAAATAAACTATTATATACAGGTCCTATATAATAGTACTTCATAATTTCAGGTATCTTACGGGTAATTTGTTTCTCAGTGGATAAAAACTACAAAAATTGCCAATATAAAGCCACTTAATACATAGGTCACGGTTTCGGGAGGGAAGTATTTTATTGTTCCGATTCAATTGCTTTTTTTAATATTATCCTTCGAAAAAAAACTTCTTAAATCTGAAGACAAAACAACTATATATTTTTTTTAAAGTGATTATCAATAAAACGAATAAAAAAAGCTGTAGGTTCGATCGGGCCGATCTTTGTACACCATCCACCATTTGGAACGAGTTTTGCAATATTAAAAAAAAAATCAAAATCCGATTGAAATTCCGCTCAAATTTTAAAAATACCCAATGTAGCCTTTATATTAGTGTCTATACGACCACGAAGACTTGCATAAGCCATTACAACGCTCAAATAGCGAATATAAAAATCAAAATAGCGAATATAGGGAGGCACGAATATACGAAGGCTATACCAAAAAACGTGGACCTGCATAGAAGTATCCACTACAAACTTCAAATACCAAATTTCACAATTCCGGTTAGTAATGTCGCTAAAATCATCAAAATACCCAATATCGGGATGTGTCATTATTTGGGGGGCTATACGAAGACGTGGACCTGCACAGACAATTTTCTGTCATAGGCTGTAGTATTCATTACGAACTTCAAATACCAAATTTAAAAAAAAGTTCCGTTGAATAATGTCACTAAAATCATCAAAATACCGAATATCGGGAGATACCGTTATATTAGGGCTATACGAAGACGTTGACCTGCGCAGACAATTTTCTGTCTCAGGCTGTATCATCCATGGACACGGACAATTTTCCGTCATAGGCTTTAGTATCCATTACGAACTTCAAATACCAAATTTGAAACATTTTCGGTAAATAATGTCACTTAAATAACTTAATACCGAAAATAGGGAGAAACCATTATATGGGAGCTATACCAAAACATGGCACATTTTTTATACCAAAAGTCCTGCAGACATAGTATACATTTGGGTAAAATTTTGTTAACTTACTTCATTCCGTTCGGAAGCTAGAGTGATTTCCACAGACGGCGGACAGACAGACTGACATATCTAAATCGTCGTAGAATTTTATGCATGTATATTATGTATATTTCAAGCTGTTACAAGCGGAATGACAAACTTAATATGCCCTCCATATTATGGTAGACGGTATAAAAAGGATATGTAACTGTTGTTGAAAAATCATCATTATTGTGTTCCTCCATTGAATTATTCTCATTGTCCTAGATTGGATCATCAATCAAAACTAAAGCTGAGGTAAGTAACTTCACAACTGATTTTTAAAGAGGCTGAATCATTAAACCGTCGGCCAAACGTGTCTCATCGATATAACGGTTTTAGACCCTAGATCTTTTTGTGACCAAATCCGTGTCAGGACACTTGGAGTCGATCTAGCGATGTCCGTCCGCCTGCCTTGGTAGCGTGCATGATAACTCTCGAAGGGAGTATCGGCTTTAGTCCAAACTTGGTAAATCGCAATATTATTATCAAACTTAAATCGAGTTCGGAGACGGGCAATATCGGTCCACTCCTTCGGGTTCCTCCCCCACAAATGGTCGAAATCTTCAAAAAAGAATATTTTGCTGCACGGAAAGAGAAAGTTTAATCCGATTTTGCTCCAACTTTGCAAATCCTAATATTTGCATAAGTGCTAGGTCAGATTCGAAAATGGGAATGGTCAATATTTTAGATAATTGTAGCTCTTATAAAATGAGATGGAAATTTTCCGTTTTTCTTCAAATTACACACATCACAATATTTTTACTAATCCAAGGTCTGGTGTGAAAATGGAATATATCGGTCTACTCCTTCGGGTACCTCCCCCACAAAATGTCAAAATTTCGAATATCCATGAAACTCATTAACTTCCAAATCCATTAGGACTTCGCAGATCATAATATTTCTATCAACACAAAATCTGTTATAAAAATCGTAGAGATCGTATGATACCTTCTAGTACCTCCCCCAAAAAGGGTCAAAGTTTTGAATAACCAAAACGATCATAAAATCTGAAATAAGCATCCCGCTGGGATGCATTGGTGTGCTCCTTCTGATACCTTCCCCCATAGGGCCAAAATTTTGAATAACATCCGAAATTAACATCCGATTACATTCAGATTTGGTACATCTCAATATTTCCATCTACACAATTTCTGTTATAAATTTGGTAGAGATCGTATCGTTTCTTTTGGTACCTCCGCCACTTACGGTTCAAGATGTTGTAAAACAATACGCTCAAAGAAAGAAAAATAAGCATACACCTCTCTCCAAACTTCACACATACAAATATTGTTGCCAACGCAAGATCTATTATGAAGATGATATATATCTGCGAAGATGATATATATCTGCGAATCCCTTCTGGTACCTCACCCAAAAACGGTCACAATTTTCAAAAGTTTTATCTGTCACAACTTGCGGAACAAGTCAGCGATTCTTTACAACTTGCTATATCTAAATACTTCTCTCAAAAACCCGATATTAATATGGAATTTATCGGAATTTATGGTTTCGCATAAAATTTGATATAAATGTTCGATTTTCTTGTAATTTTGCCCCAATCAATATTTTTATTTGTATTAGATGAAGTATGAAAATGGAATAACTATAACTGAAGCCTATTTTAAAATTTTCTTAAAATTAGCGCATATGTCATATAAAGTGAAGGAAAAATACTATATCGGCGAGTCTAAACCTGGCATATTTAGTTAGGTCCGATACGAAATGGACTTCATTGACCCATTCCTTCGGAAATTGTGTACCCTCAACACTCTTCTCTTTCAAAAAAAAAAAAAAAAACATTTCCCCATGTTTAACATAACATAATCGATAACACCGATTACCTTTATCATCCGCATCATTACCCATTTATATGCACATATGCACATGTTTGAGTGTTTTTTTTTTTCTTCTCGTTAAATCAACCAGCATAAATCCATTTCAAATTCGACCATAATAGCATTTCTCAACTTTATTATCCGTAGCTCTTTGTTTACGTTTTGCGACAGTTTAAACATTTTCATGGCGCGTAAATATTTAATGCATTTCTCGCTCTAGCTTATTTGCGAATGACTTTAATTAAACATATTTAAACGTTCAAATATGCATGGCACATAATCACTTAGTCACACGCACGAACTGGTGGTGAAAGAACGTCAACATCCCTACTCTCTCTCTCTCCCCAAACTCACATCTAGCCGTTTAATCATTCACCAAGTCTGGTCGAAAATTCCATTAACTCGCAAAACCACACATACGCTAATATATTCGCGTATGCATGCATGTGGGTGTGTGTGTGTGGGTGTATGTATGCGTGTGAGTGTTTGTAACTATAATATAAAATTGGAACGTTTTCTTCAAACACAATAATGTGTGCATAATTGTATAAACTTTGTGTGTGCTGCACACACACAGGCTCATAAGCTCGTAGATTTTAAATTTCATTCCTTGTAGGTGCTTCACGCTTCAATAATATGCTCGTGTGTGTGTGTGGAAAATGGCTAAGGTTTTGAAAAATACTGTTGTTTAAAGAAATAACGTCTGCGAATTTTGATTCACAGGTGTGAATAATATTTTATAATTCTTATGTGCGGTTTAAACAAATATTAAAGAATGGCGAACAAATTTGAATTTGTTTTTTTTTTTTATTGATACTGTTCTTGTTTTAATTCGACACTTAGGTTAACGATAATTATTTTAAATATAAGTTAAATAAAATTGAGCTCCAGTTCTTTGTTGTTTTTTTATTTATGCATACATTGCTTATGTTCCATAGACCCCTGAATAGTCTTTAAAATTTTATGCCAGGCAGTATCTGTGAGTGATGTTCTTCCAAAATTTTCTCTAGAAGACAATTTAAATTGACCCATTTTTATTGGCGGGAGGGTATATATGAAAGGTACATAGCTAGATACATTCTTTACATATTATTTTTAACTTTTCTGATTTTAATACCCTACAACACTGTTAGGGGTATTATAAATTTAGCCAAAAATTATGTAACACCTCGAAATAATGGTTTCCGACATAGGAAACTATGTACGGGTCTTCATATCCCGCCGAGCTGAGTTGATCTAGCTATGTATATCCGTCCGTCCGTCTGTCCATGTTAATTTGTAATCACAGTTCGCAATTATGGCCCGATTCTTACGAAATTGAAAATAGAGGTGGGGTTGTGATCAGAATGGAACCCTATTGTTTTTGGAGATTCCTGATTTTGCAGTTGCTCCATTGGTCACAATTATGAACCAAATTTGCACGGAGTTGGAGTTCAGAGCCGGACAGAAGCTAAACAATTTTGATGCTAATCGGACAATATATAGCGGGTAAATGAAAAAAATAATACTTTCATGTCAAAAAATACGAAAATTTTCACTAGACCGCGAATATTACAAATACATAAAGTTAAGTACAGGGAAGAACTCTAGAATTTTGGATGACCATTGGATTATATGTGGCTGTAGAATGGACAACAACTTTCGTTTGAAATAGTTTTGAATACCTAACCTAATACCTAACGACGGAGTGCGTAAATATTCAGGAAATGGCCCGGTCAAAAAGCTAAGAGTAGGACTCTGTAACGCCATATCAAAAAATAAATCTTCCAAAAAGGATTTGGACATAAATGGCGTTTCAACATATTATAGTGTTCGAGGGTATCACATGGTCGGCCCCGCACGACCATAGCCTTTGCTTACTTGTTAGCTGTTTAATTCGACCTTTGTTTTAAATTATTTCAAAACTAAGCCAATAAAAATTGAGCTCGAGGTCTTTGTTTTTTTAGAGATAGTATATATTATTTGATACGGCCATAACGTGGATCACCGAAATAACGGTTTTAGACCCTAGGTTTCTTTGGACCAAATCCGTTTCAGGATATTTGGAATCGATCTAGCGATGTCCGCCTGTCTGTCTGGCTAGTGCGCACGGTAACTCTCGAAAAGATTACCCGTTTTTGTCCAAACTTGATACATCGTAATATTATTATCAAACTTAAATCGATTTCGGAGATGGATTAAGATTCCGATTGTCTTCAATTTACACACACCCAATATTTTTATTAACCCAAGGTCTGGTGTGAAGACGGGTTATATCGGAACATTGCCTCTGATACCTCCCCTCTTCATATTTCACACATCCCATTAGCTCGACTTAAATAAGATTTGCTGTGAAAATGGAATATATCGGTCTATTCCTCCTGGTACCACCCCCACAAAGGGTCAACATTTCGAATGCCTGAAGCTCATAAAACGCGGAATTAACATCCGATTCCATTTAGACTTGGCACGTCTCAATATTTCTATCAGCACAAGATCTGTTATAAAGATGATAGATATCGGACCATCCCTTCTGGTACATCCCCCACATAGGTTTCAATATTTTGAAAACGAAAACGCTCAAAGATAGCGAAATAAGCAGCCAACTTTCTTTAAATTGTGAAGATGATATGTACCTGCGAACCAAAAAAGGTTCAGAATTGTGACCCACAAAGGGTCACAATTTTCAATAGTTTTATCTGTCACAACTTGCGGAACAAGTCAGCGATTCTTTACAAATTGCTATATCTAAATATTTCTCTCAACAAGCAATGAATGTGGAAATTATGATTTCACATAAAATTGGGCATACATGTTCGATTTTCCTGTAAATTTGCCGAAACCTATATTTTTTCCTGAGTTACGTGAAGTATGAAAATGTAACACTTCGGTCGACTATATTTGGTATCACACGCACATTTTAGCATTTTCTAAAAATTATCACATAACTCACATAAAGTGTATAGTTCAAACCTGGTACGACGCAATCTTTATATCTTATTTACTTAGGACCGATATGAAATGGAGACTATTGAGACATTGCTTTGGAACCTACTCCATAGTGGGTCAGCAATTTGAAATAATCATAACAGAACTTAAAATATATTCAAGTAATAGAACATTGTGTGAGGGTGTACGTCTGTCAGCAAAACTGACTGATACTTCTTAACTTGCTTTCATTATCATCTATTTTCAAAACCAAAAATTAACTCTCCTTGTAAGTCCAAAATCATGTGAAATCAACCTAATTACTTTCCAATCATTCCAAAAATGAGTGACTTTTTTTTAGGATAGAGAAGAAAATTAACAAGAAATTACGAATGGACGACATTGCCAATATAAGGATATGGGAATTAAAGCAACGCAAGAAAAATCGAATACGTGACAAATCAAACATTTAAATACGGAGATACATTTATACCCACCTCTTTGAGTCTAGAAAATTATTTTGACAAGTGTTTGCATTAGGTCTTGTAATAATATGAAATAAAACAGAAGAACTGTTTTTATACGCCTTGCCATAGTATGGAGGATATGTGGAAATCACTCTAGCTTCCGAACGAAACGAAGTAGGTTGATAAAATTATACTTAAATGTATATTATGTCTGCAGGACTTTTGGTATTGAAAATGGGCCATGTAGTACCACGTTTTGGTATAGGCACCATATAACGGTACCAGCCGATATTCGGTATTTTGAAGATTTTAGCGACATTATTCACCGGAATTGTTTCAAATTTGGTATTTGAAGTTCGTAATGGATATTACAGCCTATGACAGAAACTTGTCTGTGCAGGTCCACGTCTTCGTATAGCCTCCATACGACGGTATCTCCAGATATTCGGTATTTTAATGATTTTAGCGTCATTATTCACCCGAATTGTTTCAAATCTGGTATTCGAAGTTCGTAATGGATACTGCAGCCTAAGGCAGAATATTGGTCCACATTTTGGTATAGCCCCCATATAATAGTACCTCCCTATATTTATGATGTTAGCTACATTTTTCACCAATTTTTTTTTCAATGTCCGCATTTGAATATTGTAATGGCTTATGACACAAGTTGCCTATGCAGGTCCACGTTGACGTTGAAGTTGCCTATGCAGGTCCACATTGACGTTTAGACGCTAATATGACGGCTATATTTGGTATTTTTAAGATTTTAACAGTATGTTTAACGGATTTTATTCTTTTGAAAATTCCCATATTCGTTCCAAATGGAGGAGGGTATTCAAAGTTCGGCCAGGCCAAACTTACAGCTTTTTACAGGATTTTTTTTGTGAAAATATTACGCTTTTTTTTTTTTGATGGATAATAACATTTTAAGAACATCTGCTATTATGTGTACTCCGAAGATCTTAAGTCAACATTATTTATATACCTAAAAGTGTTTAATTTTTTAGCTTACCTTTGAATGTCTTATATTAGCCAGTGCTTTCTTCAAAAAAGGATAGAAAATCTAACCACATGATACCTATCATTCGGTGTCTACATATTTTTAAGGACTTTTTTTCGCAATACAATTGAGTATAATAAAACCTTCTCATTCAAATGCTTATTCAAATCACAAATGAATATTTTTGTATTTTTTTTTTTCATCGGAAACGTTTTCAACATACTGCCGAACTACTTGAGTCCTATTTTATTAAAGGAACTTCCTTTTGAATTTTCTTAGGTCAGCAAAAATCAAGATGGAACATAAAAATCGATTGACATACGAAAGAATGAAATAAGAACAACTACAAAACATTCCCCAAATATTTAAATACATAAATAGTTTGTTTCAAGTTCTTTTTCGTTTCAACGAAAATCAATGAATTTCTCAACTTTTACACATGGTAGATGAGGGTGAGAGGTGGATAAGGTCTGAAAGTAAAACAAAAATGAAAAACTTTTTTTGCTGGGCGGTATTTATGTGTTCTCGTGCACAGATATTGACAAACGTTCGAATGAACTAACGCACAAACGATTGACTTTAATGGTTTGGGTCTAATGGAGATTGTAATCTGTACCATTTAACAAAATCGAATCCCAGCCAAAAAGTAACGCACAAACAAATCGCAAAATGTTAAATCAAAAGACTTCTTCGTCGTATTCATGTTTTGTTCAATCAATATTTTCGTCTTTTCGAAAACATAAGAAAATATGTAAATTTTATGACATTGCCTTGCCTGCCAGCCTTTAAGGGGTTTCTTCGGTGTGTATGAATGCTTATATCCTGCGTTGTGATTCCACAAAAGACATGGACCGAACCACATTTGCATTTGAAAGAATTTGCGTGTGTGTGTATAAACCTCAAAACCCAAAATAAATACAAATAAAACAATATTGCTACTGAAGAATTGAACCGCCGGATGCTTAATTTTATATGTAAATGTATCGGAAAAGGGTTGGATTTCTCCATAGCGGTTGGATGTGTTGAATGTGAGAAAGAAAGTTAAATTTTAAAGAAATTTGGTTATTTATTTAGGCCTTAAAGTTAGAGTCCTTTGTAGTTTTTAAATTATAAATTATTCTAATATGAGGGATTCAATAATTTTATTGCAAAATATTTTCAAAATCGGAAATTTTTGGATTAAAGGATATAATCCTAACTAACTAAACCTAACTCCCCAAATTACAAAATTGTTTTTAATTGGAAAATGTTTTCAATAAATAAAAGCATTAGTTGATGAAAAAGAACCCACATAAAACACTAAAACGTGAACAGCTTTCTGAATGACGAAAATCAGGAGACTCAGTTGCATGTGGGCTACACCCATTTTATTTTTCGCGGAGTCGAAGTCGAGTGGTATGTTTCGAATCACACTCTGACTCCAGTAAAATGATCATACGCGAGCTATTGACTCCAGCTTCGACACCGCTGTTTGAAGGGTATAACATTTATTGACAATTACACTTCAACACATAAAACAACCCAGACAAAACAGCTGAAGTTGGAATCTTTGCAAGAGATCTTCGTGCGTAAGCGTTTAATTTTTTTGAAGTTCGTACTAAAATAGAACGAAAAATATTAAAGTGTACCAAAAATTTAATACCTTGTATATGAACATGAAGAGTACATCAATTTTGGTCATTCCGATTAATGGTATATTTCGACTCCGGTTAATGAATGAGACTGGGATTCTGATATAAGAAATAGACCTGAAAATCGAATCCATCCCTTTGATAGTTATCCATCCACCACAAATACGGACATGCAATCCAAATGTCCTAAAAATGCGTTCTTATCCTGATATTTCAATGGGCACATTTTGATCTGTAACAAATATGAAATAGTGGTCAAATAATTGACTGACCGAGAATAAACACCCAGACAAAACAGCTGAAGCTAAAATCTTTTGAGATTTTGCATGAGGTCTTGGTGCGTAGGCCTGTGATTTTTGAATTTTGTGCTAAAAGAAAAATTGAATATTTTGTAGTCCACAAACTGAATGAACTAGAATTCTGAAATTTGGAACGAGAGTCACTGATGGAGAGCAGGATAAATATCCAAAAGAGTTTTTCGTAATTTGGACTTTTAGGTTACGTAAAGCTACAAAATTGTACTAATTTTCTAAAAAAAAGGTACCATTTGGTATTTTAATAGAACGGATAGAGTTAAGAACTAAAAATTTGGTACTAGAACCGAAATTGGAAATTAATTTAGATAGATTAATATTTGGTACAATTAGGTGTAGTGTGAACAGATAGTGATTACGAAAAGCTCTACAATGTTACTAAACTTCTAAAATTGTACCACTTTGAATTATGTGGACAAAAATTTGAAATTTGATTGAGGGTTTGGGAAATGTGTACTGGGTGTACCAACTGTACTGAAAGGTCCTAAATTTGGATCGGTGTGGTTTTTGGTGAACGAATAAAGCTGGAATTTGAAAAATTGGAGTCCCTGTTGGTGGAAGGTTTGTGATATAGAGGTTGCTTTGGAAATGTGTACTACAAGTGTACAAAAAGTACTATATTTAGTACAATTAGATATTGTGTGAACAGATAGTACGTGAAATTATGGTCGCTGTTCATGTGTAGCCTGGACATATAGAGCATTTACAAAATTCGATCTCCAAGACTACGAAAAGCTCTAAAAAGTTACTAAACTTTTAAAATTGCACCATATGGAAATATGTGTACACAAGGTTTTTGGAAATGTGTACTAAGTGTACGAACTTCACTAAATCGTACTTTATTTGGAACAAATTGGTTTAGCGTGAGCGGTTGAAGCCGGAATTTTGAAATTTTGTATTGGGGTCAACCCAAACCGGCGACCAACGGTTTGTGATAAAGAGGTGGCTTTGGAAATGTGTGCTACAAGTGCACGAAAAATGTTAATAGTACTTTATTTTCTACATTGAGTTGGGTGAACAGATAGTGCTTGAAATTATGGTCGCTGTTCATGTGTATCCTGGACATGTAGAGGTGTACGAAAAATGCTGAATGGTACTAAATTTGGTATTTGGTGAGGGGATAAAGATAAAATTCAGAAATTTGATATTTAGATTACTGTTGGTATCTGAGGTTGAGATTTGGAGGTGGGTTTGGCAATACGTCGAATAGTTGGAATGCTGAAATTCCCAAATTTGATATAGAGGTCTATGTTTGGTATCTGGAAAAAGGAGATATTGAGGGGATATTGGAAATGCGTTCTATAATTGTACTAAAAATACTAAATGGTACTAAATTTTATATTATAATTTGGCTGAAATCATCAAATTTTAGGTAGAGATCTTTATTGGTATCTGGAAATGAGATGTGGAGATGGTCTTAGGAATGTGTACTATAATTGTACGAAAAGTAGTAAATACTACTAAGTTTGGGATTGGGCGAAGGAATAAAGCTGAAACCTTAAATTCGGTACGGATGACATTGTTGGTGTCTTTGTTTGAAAGAAGAACTGATTTTGAATATTTTTACTACAATCTTATTAAATGGTACTAAATTTCGTAATGGAGGAATTAAAGCGCTGAAATTGTATATGAAGTTCACTTTTGGTATCTGAGGTAATTGTTCAAAAAGTACTAAATGCTACTGAATGTGGTATCGGAAAATTTAATATTGCCATAAAGTTGGTGCCTAGTATTGTGATGAGTACTAAAATTGTACGACAAATACTAAATGTTACGAAATTCGGTTATGAGTGGATGTATAGGGCTGGATTTCCTGGATTTACTACAAATTTTGAATCACTGTCAGTGTCTAGGATAAGATGGACTTTTCTCTGACCGAGTAGTGGGTATTAGTTTGTAACATAGAGAAGGAAGCGAGTTAGACCCATAGTTCCTTTTGATGATCTGCATAGGGTTACGTCCGTCTGTCAATGTATTTTTGTAAACAAAGTACATGTCGCATTTATTGCTCGATCAAGATAAAACTGTGCAAAAAATATAAGTTTGGTCCAAGGATGAACCCTATTGAAACTGCAAAATAATCGGTAAAAATTTAGATATAGCTTCCATATATATTCTTCATCCGATTTGTAAAATTTCTCCTCCGCATCCGTAATATGTACTCAGTAACAACAATATTCGGAAAAATATAACAAATATAGCTTAAAAATACTTTTGTCAAATTTTATCGAGATCGGTTAAGATTTAAATATAGCTCCCATATATATATTTACCCGATTTCAAGTTTATTGTGTACCAAATGTTTAACATAAGATCGAATTGAATGGATTTTGGCACATACTAACGAATTTAGTCTGGAAAAAAGTGTATCAATTTTGCTGAAAGTCGGTTAAGATATAGCTATATGTCCCATAAATATGTTCCATACGATTTTGTACTTTACTCCCTCACACTCGTACAATACTCTCTAAAACAACGAAATTTGGTGCCAACTACTAGATACGGCATAGAAATTCCTCTGCCAAATTTTATCGAGATCGGTTCAAATATGTATCTTCATCCGATTTCATGTTTAGTGTAGCCAAAAAGTACAATATCAGCTCAAATAGGATGGATTTTGATGAATATTGGTTGAGACACAAATACCTTCGTCAATTTTAGTAGAATACGATTGAAGCCTGCCATATATTAGTTCATTTCGGCTTAAAATTATAATTTTAATAAGGGTAGTATAGAGTCGCCCCGCCAGACTTTGACGTTTTTCCTTTTTATACCCTCCACCATTGTATGGAGGGTATATTAAGTTTGTCATTCCGTTTGTAACACCTCGAAATATACATTTTAGACCCTACAAAGTATGTATATTCTTAATCAGCATAAGATTCTATGTCGATTTAGAGATGTCCATCCGTCTGTCCGTAAGTTCGTCTTTGGAAATCACACTAGTTTCCGAAGGAATTGAAGTAGATTGATAAAATATTACTCAAATGTATGTCATGTCTGCAGGACTTTTGGTATTGAAAATGGGCCACATAGGTCCACGTTTTGGTGTAGCCCCCATATAACGGTACCACCCGATATTCGGTATTTTGATGATTTTTCATCGAAATTGTTTCAAATTTGGAATTTGAAGTTTGAAATGAATGGTACAGCCTACGGCAGAAAATTGTCTTTGCAGGTCCACGTCTTCGAATAGCCCGGTACTACCCGATATTCGGTATATTAATGATTTTAGCGATATTTTTTACCGGAATTGTTTCAAATTTGATATTTGAAGTTCGTAATGGATACTACAGGTGGCTATAGGAAGACGTGCACGTTCACATCTTTCTATAGCCACCATATAACTTTACCTCCCGATATTCGGTACATTGTTGATTTTAACGACATTATTTACCGAAATTGTTTGAAATGTGGTATTTGATGTTATAGTGGATACTACAGCCTGTGACAGAAAATTGTCTGTGCAGGTTCACATCTTCGTCTTCGTATAGCCCCCATATAACTGTACCTCCCGATATTCGGTACTTTGTTGATTTTAGCGACATTATTCACTGGAATTCTATAAAATTTGGTATTTGATGTTCGTAGTGGATACTACAGCGTATGACAGAAAATTGTTTGTGCAGGTCCACGTCTTCGTACAGCCCCCATTTAACGGTACCTCCCGAGTTTTGGTATTTTGATGATTTTAGCTACACTATTCACCGACTTTTTTTTGTTAAGTTTCGCATTTGAATATTGTAATGGCTTATGACAAAAGTTACCTATGTAAATTAAAAAATGTGTAAGAGGTTATTTAGGTTACTCTGCGATGTAAACTTTCTAAGCACGTGTCTTCTATTTTTCACTCTACTTTGATAATCTGCTGGATTTTTGCCGTAATTTACTTCATTTAAAACAATAATGTGATTAATCCTGACCATTTTGGAACAGCGTAATTTATGTATTTATTTCATTCTATTTTATTATCATTATTTTTTGTACAGTTTAACCAAATTATAAACGTATTCCCTAAATTAATATTTTAAAGTATATAATCCTTATAAAAATAGTGGATTAATTCTATTAAATAGAACATTCGAATTTTCCAATTTTAAATTTTAATCCAGTTAACATTTTTATTATACCCTACAACACACATGTGTTGGGGGTATTATAAGTTTGATTGGGCCAGAATTTATGTAACACCTCGAAATATTGGTTTCCCATATAGGAAAGTATATATGGATCTTCCTAGCTCGCCGAGCTGAGTCGATCTAGCTATGTATGTCCGTCCGTCCGTCTGTCCGTCTGTCCATGTTAATTTGTAATCACTCTACAGGTCGCAATTATGGCCCGATCTTCACGAAATTTATAATGGAGGTGGGTCTTAGATCAGAATAGAACCCTATTTCTTTTGGAGATGATCGCATAATATTTAGGGGTTGAAATGGACCAAATACTGAAAAAATGTCGGATTTTGCAGTAGCTATACAGGTCGCAATTATAGACCAATCGAATTTCGCATGTAGCTAGAGTTTAGGGCGGGGAAGAAGTCTACCAATTTGGGTGGTAATCGGATAATATTTAGCGGGTAAAATATACCATATCTTTTGTGTTGAAAAAATTCAAAATTTTTCATTAAATCGCGAATATTTTAAATCCCGGCGAAATCACAAAGCCATGGCAAGGTTACTTCTGACCTTTACATTGATGTTAACATGTAACAAATCGGATATATAGCGAAATATGTGCGATATATATGTCTATCAAAGAAGATATGCTTGAAAGATCTCTTATATGTCGAGAACGGCTGAACTGATTTCGACAGTTCTCATTAATTCAGAATGGCCTCTTGGCAGGAAAGGAAAAACGTCTAAAAAAATCACATAAAAATATCTCTCTAAAGATGAAAATATTGATTTTGTAACATTTTCTCATATTTTTTCAATTTTGTCATATTTTTGGCATATTTTCATTTTGAATTAAACATTTGGTAATATTTCTACAGCTAACAAAACTAAGTAGTTAGGATATCAGGATATCATATACAGATCGCATTTATGGCCCGATCCTTACGAAATTTTGCATGGGGATAAGATGAGGGTCAGAATAGAAGCCTACTCTTTTTGGAGATGATCGCCATATATTTAGGGGTTGAAATGGACCAAACAACTGCAAAATTGTCAGCAGGTCGTAATTATCAACCGATCCTCACGCACATTTGAATGGGGGTTACCGGACATTGCAAAAGCCAAATTGGAAATGAGCAAATTAGTTTAAGTTGCTATTATTCGAAAATTAGAGAACGAAACCTGATGGTTTTCTTTATTATTTGGCACAATATCTTGTGGAATTCTTTCGAGTATCTCGCCTATATAAACTGTATCATTTATTATAGTGTTGTAGGGTATTCAACGGTCGGCCCCGCTCGACTGTAGCCTTTGCTTACTTGTTTTTACATTAACGCCATTCAAAACTACACAATTACCTGCCTTTGTTTGTCTCGCTGCCTTTTTATTGCAAGCATTGAAATTGTGCCCAATGGGACCCGTTCAAATTCACGATAATGCAAGGAAATTGAAGGCAAAATGTCGCATATATGTATTTATGTAAATACACACCTGTGTAATAAGATAAGGCCCAGGGCACGAGAGGATAGTCAGATAACCGTTGTTATGTAAAACAATACCACGTTACGTTAATGGACGAGGCAGGTGAAGGGATTTTAGGAGTATATGAATAAAATGCATACTAAAAAATCCGCATCTGTGTTGATGTTATATTATTAATATTCCCTTTACATATTTTATATTCCCAAAGTTTCAAAGATACTCCCTTATCTTTGTTAATTACTAAATAATTTTTATGAAATCCCTGGAATTTAATTAGTCCTTCGCCATGCATAAAATCGTATTTTTACTACTTAAAAATTTCTCAAATTTATAAGCCACTTACCGTTCTCATCATACTAATCCACCGAGCTTAACAAGCGTTAAGAATGCACTCAGGGTGAATATAAAACCGACATTTATGTGAGAACATGAATAAATCAACCATAAATTAATGATTGACAAAGTGATTTATGTGATGGCGTGGTGCTCTAAAGTCACAACAAACCCCTCCCATTCCAGAACATTTACCTGCAGCCGCATGGCACACAAACACACATTCACGTAATCGTTAATGTAAATATATAAGATATACTTGTGTATGTACACACAGACGTATTTGTACATGTAGATTTTTACGTTGCTTGGTAATGAATCAGTGGTTAATAGCATGTCTATAATGGTAATGCCAGAATTGTTTGGAACCCTTTAAATACTTTATTATGACAAACCATGGAACTGAAATTTTCATTTTTTAAGAAATATTGTAATTAGTTTTTATACCCTCCACCATACTATGGAGGGTATATCAATTTTGTCATTCCGTTTGTAAGTGCTCGAAATACTCATGTCAGACCCAACAAAGTATATATATATACATCGGGAAGTACCGTTAATGGGGGCTATATGATAACTTGGACCTACATGGCCCATTTACGACCTTAACCTGCTTACTGGCAAAATATACATGTGTGCCAAATTTTAGCCTTCTATCTCAATTTGTTCGAAAGATTGCGTGATTACAACAGACAGACAGACGGACAGACAAACAGACGGCTAAATCGACTTAGAATTTTACGCTGGTCAAATATATACACACACACACACACACATATATATATATATATATATATATATATATATATATATATATATATATATATATATATATATATATATATATATATATATATATATATATATATATATATATATATATATATATATATATATTCTTGATCAGCGTAAAATTCTAAGACGATTTAGCCGTCTGTCTGTCTGTTTTAATCACGCTATCTTTCGAACAAATTGAGATAGAAGGCTAAAATTTTGCACACATGTTTATTTTGCCAGGAGGCAGGTTAAGTTCGTAAATGGACCATGTAGGTCCCAGTTATCATATAGCCCCCATACAACGGTACCTCCTGATATTCGGTATTTTCATGATTTTAGCGACATTATTCAACGAATTTGGCATTTGAAGTTCGTAATGGATACTACAGCCTAAGACAGAAAATTATCTGTGCAGGTCCACGTCTTCGTATAGACCCCATATAACGGTACCTCCCGATATTCGGTATTTTGATGATTTTAGCGACATTATTTACCGGAATTGTTTCAAATTTCGCATGTGATGTTCGTAATAGATATTTCATCCCATACCAGAAAATTGTCCGTGCAGGTGCACGTCTTCGTATAGCCCCCATATAACAGTACCCCCTATATTCGGTATTTTGATGATTTTAGCTACATTATAAACAGATTTTTCTTCAAGATTCGCATTTAAATATTGTAATAACTTATGACAAAAGTTGCCTATGCAGGTCCAGGTCGTCGTAAAGGCATTCGGTATTTTTAAGATTTTAACAGAATTTTTAACGGATTTTTTTTTTTTTTTTTTTTGGAAATTGCCAAATGGTGGAGGGTATTAAAAGTTCGGCCCAGCCGAACTTACAGCTTTTTTACTTGTTAACCATATGTCTGTTGTATTCCACGTCGTGTGGAGTACATTTTCGACGAAGATCGATTCAGGATATACCAAGGTTCGTCTTCAAAAATGGTAAATATTTGAAAAAATATAAAGCTAGTAAAGTATTAGCGATTTTTATGGGACATATCCCACTACCCATTAGAAATTTCCATTACCAAATAATGAGAAATATAAGAGAAGAATATATAATATATAAAAGAAAAGTGTGAGGGAAATAAGATGGATGTTGGGTTATTAAAAGGTACAAGAAGTTACAATATTGTGATGGTTTGAAAATAACTGGGAATTTGCAGTTTTTGCTACAAGACATGGGTCTCGATGAGGGTTTTGAAAATATGTTCCAAATATGGTACTGTTAAATAAATAATTCTAATATTTGGTATGTAGTTTGTTTAGAATTTGGAAATTTGGTCGGTTGTTTTTTTGGGAACAAAAAAAAAATACCAAAACTAAATTGGGAGGAACAGATAGTGACTTCAACGTCTGTCATGGTTATAATAGTTTGTGTAAATGGGTCAAAACTGACCAGGTGAATTCAATTTTGGTATTTTGAGGGGTACTAAATCCTGGTGCTATGGTCACAATATCGGAAACTTCCTCTAAAAAGAATTAAGGACTGTATTAAATTGATCTACAATCGTGTATTTCCAAATTTTGAAATTTGCATATTCTTAGCTATTGGAGTGAGACATAAAATATGGTGAATCTATAGAAACTCGTATTTAAAAGTACGAAGACATTTCAAACACAATCTTGTAGATATAGCAGCAATTATCATTGCATAATAATTTGTAAATGTTAGAAAAACTAAATTCTAGGTGCACTTTTTTTGTAAAAGGGTCGAGAATAATTTGAAAATAAAGTAGATGCACTTTTGACCATTGTCTTACCAACAGTGACCCATGTAGCAAATTTCTTAAGATCAGCTCTATTCCTACATTTAGTACTTTTCGTATATTAGTATTACGCATTTCCAAAATAATTTATTCGTGAGATCCAAAATTTGTAAACGACATAACCTTCTAAAATATTGCCATATCCCACATAATACATTCCAAGTTGATAAGGTTATACTATTGAATTGATGATAGTTTCCTTGTGTAAATCGTCCAAAGCTGCCAAAGTTACATCAACAAGTTTAAAACCTGAGGCTGGATTCTTGTCCTATAAAAATATGATATGAAATATATCTTTCATCTGAGATTTGCCGCAAGATTTTCGTAGAACAAAAATTGAGCCTTTTTTGATAACAACAACTATTTGTTGCTTGTCGTTTTTCGACGTATGTACGACACGTCGAAAAAGTACGTTATATACGTCACAATTTCTATCTAAGACACTAATAAACCTTGATATTGACGTTACCTTTCATATGAAGGTTTCAGAAATAAATTCGGTTCACCCATGCCAGAGAACATTAATTACTAACACGATGCAACTTATTTTAATCAATAATACAGTGTGAGATGAAAAAACTGTAACCAACTTCAGACTGCTGTCATTTCTAAGCCACTCGTCCGACAACTGTTAAAATTATTCCAGCAACCGCCACCCAAAAATGGTTACAAAATGAGGTTCCTAGCTTCATTTCCAGTGCACAATAGCCACCAAAACCTCCGGATACCAATCCGTTGGACTATTACGTTTGGAGTATTTTTTGAAAGCAAGGTTGACACTAGAAAATGCCAAAGTGTCGATCAACTCAAGCAAGCGCTGCGCCGGGAATGGGCAAATTGCCGCAGAGCAACGTTCGGGCAGCGTGTGACGGTTTCATTAGCCGTTTGAAGGCCATGATTCGTGCCAAAGGTGACCAATTCGAACAAATCTAAATTTATTCTAAAATTTGATCCTATTTCCGTCATTTTTTGCTTTCATTCATTAAAATTTAAAAAAATAAATTGAAAACTATGACGTTTGACTTTGTTGCAGTTTTTTATTTCACCCTGTATATCATCTTCACACCAGACCCTGGGTTCATAAAAATATTGTGATGTGTGTAATTTGAAGACAATCGGACTTATAATTCACATTCTATAAAGTTATAATTATTCAAAATGTTGACGCTTTGTGGGGGAGGTAATTGATGGAGTGAACCGATATTGTCCACTTTCGCACATGATCTTGCTCTGATACATAATATTAGAACTTGCAAAGTTGAAGCAACGTCGGATCATCCTTTCTCGATCTGTGCAGTGAAATCCTTTTCTTTTAAAAATTTCGAACTTTTGTGGGCATGTACTAGAAGGAGTGCCGGTATTTCCCATTTTCGAACTCGATCTAAGCCAGACAGACGGACGGGCGGACATCGCTAGATCGACTCCAAATGTCCTGAAACGGATTCGATCTTAAACCGTTAAGTCACATTTTGGCCGTATTAAATTACTTACAGGGTTGCACATATTCGACGGACCCATGACTCTTTGGGCCCATTCCAATCGACGAGGCTTGTCCGCAGGCAACATTCTTTGCGTTAATTGAATTTTGTACGGGGACAAATGCAAATCATTGCGAATAATCCGTTGTAAAGTGGACCGAGCCATGCCCAACTGCTGAGAACGGCGTTTTTGGGATGTTCTTGGGGACCTCTCAACACTGGCTCGTACGGCAGCGATATTCTCGGCCGATCGCCTTGGTCGACTTTTATATGACCTCTTCGGATTAGAAAGAGCCTTACCAGTCGAAAATTTTTCGTATAAACGCTTAATGGTGTTCTTAGAAGGCGCACTTCTCACATTTTTTAATGTTTTAAAAGCACGTTGAGTTTTCACAATTGACTTGAATGTAAATTTCAACTATTTCAGAGCGCTCGCGTGGCGTGTATTGGTCCATGGTAAAAATCTGCTTGGACTGACGCTTCAAACGCGGTATGTCATTAAGCGATGTGACATCTCTGTCAAAAGTTATGGCGTTGCCAGATGGGTCCGTCGAATATGGACAACCCTGTATACCCTCTGTAGCCATATGTCTGAGGTTATAAATAAAGCTCTTCACCAAAAACAAAAAAAAAAATTGATTTTAGGGCAACACTAGATCCACAACTTCCAATGTTTACCTATTTTTAATTTTTTAAATTTCGATATGTTATATAGAAATTAGAAATCTGTAAAAACTAAAAAATATTGATTGTTTGCCTTTTCTACCAAATTAACTAATAATTTCACTAAATATTTTTATTTGAATTCTCAGAGTATGTTCGTTATGATTTTTGTCCTTCAAACCCATTTCCATTTGGCCTTTCCACATCATCTCCTACATGTGCGGGTCAATTTCCATGCTTTGAACCAATCATATTTTAATTTGTCAACGAGTGCAAGCTAAAAGGACTATAGCGGGTTTTTTGTTTGCACGAAATAAATTACTCTCACGGACGGCATCGGTCAAATGTGCAAATAGCTGCTGCTGACATAAACATAAAGTTGCTGATTAATTTCCGGTTTCGTTTTGCAACGCCCCCCAAAGCACAGCGAACCAACCACTGCGCACCCAATGGGTAATAGAAATAAATGACATGGAAGGAACATTCCGTTCTCATTTTCACAATATGTGTCTGTGTGTAGGTATTTTGTATTGGCACTTATATTATCTAGAGTTTGGTACAATGTAAACATGCATATGTATGTGTATTAGTAGTACATTTATCACAATGTGTGTGCAACATGATTTTCAGAGTAACTGCTGATGATCTTTTATAAAAGGATTTTTTGAATGGAGTAGCTACAAGGAATTAGTGGACATGTTTTAATGTCCGTACCCAAAATGTCACATCCCTGCTTTTATTCAAATGCCCATTGACATCCCCGGCATAAAACTATTTCAATCAATATGGATGGAAACACCTGCTTAATGTACCAAATATCCCATACAAATTCCATTCTACTTCTCTCAGCTCAATAAAATACATTCTTCCACTCCGAACATGGCTATTGCAACTCAACCCAACTTACCTAAAGCGAAATTCTTTAATCTATTCCACCAACCACCCCTCACACACACATACACACACACACCGAACCACATTGTTTATTGTTGCAGCAGCTGTGTACCTGGAGTTCGTAGTTCTGGCATTGCAATGAAATTTAAAACAAATGTTCAAATTATGCAATTTGGTCCTTTCAAATAATAATGTTTGCCATCCCAAATGCATTTTGGATGAATGTCGATGTGTGCGTCTGTGTGACTTTGCTGGGTATACAGGTGGTGACAATGGTTTGCAGTGCAGAAAAAAAAATGATGGTTGTCTGAGAATTTATTGAAAAAATATATTTGTGGCAAAAAGTGATAAAGTGATGGCTTTATTTTTTAACAATGACCCTAAGTAAGGTTACAGATATTTGGACAGTGTTCTAAATTTTCACAACCGGTACGGTATTCTTCCACCTGGGGCTTTTTCAGACACTTTCAATATATTCTTTATCTGAGATGAAGCCAAATCCAGTCTACAAAACAAAATCTACTATTCCATTTTCCCAACTCATAATAGTCGCCCTCGAAACAAATTACCACTTCTACTGTACATACAGGGTGAGATGAAAAACTGCAACCAAATTCAGACTGCTGTCATTTCTTAGCCACTCGTCCGAAAGCTGTTAAAACTATTCCGGTGACAGCTCATTATATTGTTTACAAGCGTACAAAAGCATTTTGGTGGGAATTTTCCAGAAAAAAGTTCTTCGTGATGGAATTCAATCGTGACAGTGTGATTTCTTTATATTTGGCTGGAAAACCACAAATGGCTAGCGTTAGAGCATTCCAGCATCTACAAGTGAATAAATCTTTTGTGTCTCGTACCATCGCTCGTTACCGTTATACTGGTAGCGTAGGCCGACGTTAAGGAAGTGGAGGGAAGAAAACAGCAACATCAGCAGAAAAGGTTCCAGAAGTAAAGAAGCGACTTGATCGAAACCCGCGTCGCAATGGCCGAAACAATGGCTCGTGAGCTGAACATATGGCAATATACCTGTCGGCAAATATTGAAAAATGAGCTCGGGGTAAAGCAATTGAAATTCCAAAAAGTGCAAGAACTTACACCGCAAAAGAAAGAAAATAGACTCAAAAGAGCTAAAGAGTAACTCCGCTTGGCCGAAAGTGGTAAACTGCCGAATTTGGTTTTCTCCGTTGTCCAGCAGTTTGTAAACAAACAAAATGATCGTGTTTACTTGCAAAGAGGTAAGCTGAAAATATACACCTTCGGTTGGCCACCAGAACACAAGCGCCGGCCATGGTGATGGTGTGGGCCGCCATAACAGCCGAATGGTTCTCTCCGCTCGTATTAATCGACCGGGGCATCAGAATAAATGACGAATATTATCGTGAAAATATTCTGGAGGGTGTATTAAAGCCTTGGGCACGCAAACATTTAGGCCCCACCCCTTGAACATTCCAACAGGACTCAGCACGCGCCACCCAGGAATGGTTACAAAATGAGGTTTCTCGCTTCATTTCCAGAGCACAATGGCCACCAAAATCTCCGGATACCAATCCATTGGACTATTGTGTCAGGAGCATTTTGGAAAGCAAGGTTGGCACTAAAAATGTGAGAATGTGCCAAAATACCGCAGAGCAACATTCGGGCAGCGTGTGACGTTTTAATTGGCAGTTTAGAGGCTATAATTCGTGCCAAAGGTGACCAATTCGAACAAATCTAAACTTATTCAAAAATTTGATGCTATTTCCGACATTTTGTGATTTCTTTCAATAAAATTAAAAAAAGTATAAATTATGGCGTTTGACTTTGTTGTAGTTTTTTATCTCACCTAAGTCTACTAAACAAAATCTACTATTACTTACCAAGATACAAATATTTTCTTTTAATTATTTTCTTCTACAATAAAATATTAAAGATATCGGAAAATTTCCATTTTCCCCAACTCATCATAGCCGCCCTCGTAACAAATTTCCACTTCTACTGCACATATATTCCTTTGTTCAACAGCATTTGGATTTGAATTGAAAATAATTTCTTCTTTTATTGCTAACAAAATGCTTTAACATTTTAAACATGTTCTACGTTAAAGAATTTCTATTTCAATTTGAATTTTATTTTGAGGTTATCTCTGCAGTATATATATATTCGACCATCACACAATTCGATTCAATTCTCGTATTTGTTGGAAATGTGTTTTAGAAGAAAGTAAGGGCGGTTGAGAGACGGAGGTATTGATTTGGAACAGTACATTTGAAAAATGCACTAAATGCAAATGCCTACACACTGTGTTGCATACCTTTGCAACAGATTTTGCAGGGCAGAAGAAAAAAATTAATTTCAAGATATACACACAATTAACGCAAGTGTAAATATTGGAAAATTTTATGAAAAAATTAAATGTGGCAATATTGTATCGAAAAGAGTTTCGTATGTTCCCTAATGCTCAGACAAAACGGATAAATGTAGAATCATGAAATTTACACGGAAGGCTCCGTTGGGGGCGAACAGATTTGAAAATGGGGAATTTTTGAAATTAGAACTCAAGTGGCACGAAAATTACCAAAATGTACTAAATTGCGTACAAAAGGCTGCAATGAAATTTAAAAAAGAAAAAGACAAGTACCAAATACTTGACCATTCTTAGAGAGCGATCGGGAAGAGCAGAAGCTCTACATTTTATATTATATCTTACAAAATTGTAGTGTAAAAAACGGTTTTAAGAAAATTGTACTAAATGACTACTAATAGTAATTAATTGTACTTAATACTGATATTCGAACAAGTCTAACTATAATTCCGAAATTTGGTTTCGAAATGTAGGTATGTCCCTGTATTGCCATATAGTTTTAATGAAAACTGGGGAATAATCTAGCATTTTATGAGACTTATGATTATTCAAAGGTTTGCTGCTTTGTGAAAGAGCTACCAGAAGAAGTGGAACAACAAATATAATCCGAAAAAGCTGGAACTTTTGGAGGGGATAGCTACAAAGAACTATGGACCAAAATTGTCCATATTCCCTTCCCTGAAGTAAGTCTGAAAATAAATGTTATTCCTTGCCAATTTCCATCGGGTAATCGACTCGTTTTATGCGAGATATTCGTTTAATTTGTTTCGAAATATTTAACATTTACGGGTTAAGCATTTATTAACAAAAACCAAAAAAGGAATTGCGGACTTTCATTTACCTCCAAAATTTTCAAGGAACTCCAAAAATTTAAAAAAAAGTTCCGTCGAAAAATTCCTCTCTCAAAAAAAAAAAAAAAAGAAAACATTATATGGGCGCTATTCGAAGACGTGGTCCTGTATAAGTAATTGCTTGGCATAGGCTGTAGTAGCAATTCCGAACTTTAAATACGAAATTTTAAACAATTCCGGTTAATTCTGCCGCCAATTTCATCAAAATACCGTTATATGTGGGTTATATGAAGCAGGTCTACATGCACAGACAATTTTCTGCAATACCCATTACGATCTCTAAATACGACATTTGAAACAATTCCGGTGAATAATGTCGTTAAAATCATCAACATGTCGAACTTCAGGAGGTGTAGTTATATGGGTGCTATACGAAAACGTGGGCCAACATGGCCCATTTAGTTAGTTAAGTTATCGTGATTACAAAAATACGATTACATAAAACGTGATATGAGCATCGGATTGAAACTCGGAACATCCCAATAAAAGATTAGATGTGATGATGAGTCAAAATTTTGAATAACTTATATTCTTTTCAAAATTCACACGTTCCCATCATTTTACCAATACAAGATTTTAAGTGAATATGTGATATACCGGCTCAATCCTTCCAGTACGTCCCCCTTGAAGGAATCAACACTTTGACCCAAAATTTTCCTAATTTTTTTCTCTTCAAGTATCAATATTTTTATTGACACATGAAACATGGCATTGTCTGAAGATGATGAATGCAGACCAACCCCTTCTGGTATCTCCCCACAAACGGTCACAATTTGCAAAACTTATATCTCATAACTTGTCAAAAAGAATCAACTATTTTTCTCAAACTTGGTTTCTTCTTAACTAGAGATCTAATCTGAATATGAAATTTATCGGCCCACTCCTACTGATATCTCCACCACAAACAATTATTCTCATAAAACTGGAAATAAATGTTCGATTTTCTTTGAATGTTGTACATCCAAATCAGTATTGGGTTAAGTGGAAGACTTCGTTTCACTTGTTCTGGTACCCACATACTTTATATAAATGGGATGAAGTAGTCGATATAGTCTTAATCTGACACATTGTAATATTTATATCAGAATTATGCCAGATGCGAAATGAACACTCTTGGCCCACTCGGAAGCTCCCTCATAAAGGGACATAATATATGTAAATAATCGAAAAGTGGCTGAGGGTATAAATCTGTCGGCAAAACGGACTGATACGCTTTTTATTGGAATTTAAATATAATTTTGGATGAATCGTATTGAATGCTTATTTCGCTTTCGTTGAGCGTTTTGTTTTTCAAAATCTTGAACCCTATATTGGGGAGATGCAAGTAGGAATGGTGCGATCTCTACCATTTTTCAAACTGATCTTGGGTTGATGGAAATATTAAGATGTGCCAAGTCTGAAGGTAATCGGATGTTAATTTCGCGATTTTTGAACTTCATGTATATTCAAAATTTTGACCCTTTGTGTTGAAGGTACCAGAAAGAGTGGACCGATATATCCCATCCTCACAGCAGATTTTGTGTTCGTAAAAATAATTAGATATGTAAAATTCGAAGAGAACTGAATACTTCTTTCGGATTTTATAATCGTTTTGGTTTAAAACGTTGACCCTTTGTGAAGGGGTTACCAGAAGGAATGGTCAGATCTCTACCATATTTATAACAGATCTTGAGTTGATAAACATATTGAGATGTACCAAGTCTGAATGGAATCGGATATCAAATTGGTTTTTTATGAGCTTCATGTATATTCAAAATTTGTACCCTTTGTGGGGGAGGTATCAGAAGGAGTGGACCGATATATTCCATTTTCACAGCAGATCTTGTTTTAGTAGAAGTAATGCAATGTGTGAAATATGAAGAGAACCTGATTGTAGTTTCGAATTTGATGATCGGTTTGTTTATTCAAAATGTTGCCCCTCTGTTGGGTAGGTGGCCGATACTATCCATTTTCGCACCCGACCTAGCAGAGGTGCAAGGTCGGAAAGTTGGAGGAAAATGGGATTATCCTTTCTATATATCCGATTTTCCTCCAACTTTCCGCATCTTAATATTTGATAATGATATTAAACTAAACCAAGTTCGGGCCAAATCGGCCAGACAGACAGACGGACGAACGGACATCGCGAGATCGACTTCAAAGGTCTAGGTTCTTGGCCGTATCAAATTATATACACCCATAATACTGAGGGTAAAAAAAATATTTTTCTTACGAAATTATATTAGACACCATTGGGACATTTTAATACCCTACACCACAAGGTGGTCAGGGTATTATGTCTTTGTGCATTTTTGTAAGTAACATAGAGAAGGAAGCGAGGTAGACCCAAAGTTACTTTTGAGGATCTCCGATTAAGATGAAATTTTGCACATTTGCTTGGCCCAAGGACGAACCCTATTGAAATTGGAGATAATCGGTAAAAATTTAGATATAGCTCCCATATATATCTTCGTCCGATTTGCCTTTTATTGTGCACCAAACGTGTAATATCGTCCCAAATAGTATGGAATTTGCACATACAACCAAATTAGGCCTGGAAATAAGTATGCCAACTTTTATCGAAATCGGTTCAGATATACCTATAGCTCCCATATATATTGTTCATCCGATTTGTTATTTTTGTCCCCCGCAGCCGTAATATGCACTCTGTAACAACAATATTTGGGGAAATATATCAAATGCAGCTCAGAAATACTTTTGCTAAATTTTATCGAAATCGGTTCAGATTTAGATATAGCTCCCATATATAACTTCGTCCGATTTACTTTTTATTGTGCACCAAATGTCTAATATTTGCCCAAATAGGATGGAATTTGGCACATACGACCGAATTGTGTCTAGAAGCTAGTATGACAAATTTGGTGAAGATCGGTTCAGATATAGCTACAGCTCCCATATATATTGTTCTTCCGATATGTTATTTTAGTCCTCCGCAGCCGTAATATGCAATCTGTAACCACAATATTTGGGGAAATATATCAAATACAGCTCAGAAATATCTTTGCCAAATTTTATTGAGATCGGTTCAGATTTGGATATAGCTCCCATATATAACTTCGTCCGATTTACATTTTATTGTGCACCAAATGTCTAATATTTGCCCAAATAGAATGGAATTTAGCACATACGACCTAATTGAGATTTGGATATAGCTCCCATATATAACTTCGTCCGATTTACATTTTTTTGTGCACCAAATGTCTAATATTTGCCCAAATAGAATGGAATTTAGCACATACGACCGAATTGAGTCATAGTATGCCAAATTTGGTGAAGATCGGTTCAGATATAGCTATAGCTCCCATATATATTGTTCATCCGATTTGTTGTATTTGTTACCCACAGCCATAATATGCACTCCGTAACAACGATATTCAGGGAGATATATCAAATACAGCTCAGAAATATCTTTGCCAAATTTTATTGAGATCGGTTTAGATTTGGATATAGCTCCCATATATATCTTTATATGATTTCAAATTAATTTTGCACCAAATGGGCAATGTAAGTCCGTATTTAAAAGATACAAATGCTTGGGCACATTTAGTCCTTTGAACTTTAAATAATAATTATAATCATGGCGTGTATGATTGAACTCTCCCATAAAAACTTTTAATTGTTATGTGGAGCTCTACTAAATTAGCAAAGTGCTGTAGGGTATCATAAAGTCGGCCCGCCGACTTTAGGACTTTCTTTACTTGTTTGTTATTCTGCCAGGGCAATAATCTGATCCTCTCATGCCAAAAAATATTCAGTATAGGTCCAATAGAAAATTAGAAAATTCCCTAAAAAAATTCCGCCAAAAAAAAAAAAAACAAGTTCAAGCAGAAACAAACCACGATTTAATATTTTTACACTAGTCAGATCCTTTTACACTAGTCAGATCCTTGAAAAAAAAGAATGGTCTATCCATAATTTGTGAATCTCTGATTTGCACTATCTTAAGAAAATATGGCCTTGCTATTTCGTCCACCAAAACAGCTCATTTTATATCCACTATTTATATGTCTTTATGCATTTCTACTAATCATCATTATTTACTTAACATCCATCCATTTTTACAATTTCGTTTCACCTACAACAACAACAACATTATTGGTTCAAAGTTTAAACATCTCATAAACTTTATATTGACAAACTATGTATGTTATATTCGAAAGTTCAAAGGTTCTGCTACAACTGAACTTTACCCCTAGCTTTTAGGTTATGTAATTTTGTATTTTATTTTAATTAATTTTTATACAAAAATTTTCATTTCAATTTCAGTTGTAAATTTCCTTCATCATCTATCCCTGTCTTCCAAGCGGCGCAAGTCGGTGATTGTAAGAGTGCGTGTGTGTGTGTGTGCGACTGTTTGATTGTGGCACATCATCTGAGCCCGCATTCCCAAGGACACTAAGGACAACAATGAACATGCAGACGGTCCAGTATTTGGGACCAGCACAACAGGCCACCCCACCGCCGCCATTTCGTTACAATGGACCTACGATGCAACCGTATGCTGCTCCGCAACAGCATGTTGCAGCCACCCTGCCACATGGCCATCAGCCTCATCATCAGCAGCAGCAATCACCTTGGTTTGTTAGCAGCAATGCCAGTAATGTTGGAGGTGCCGCCACTGTAGTTGGCGTTGGCCATGAGATTGCAGCTGCTGCTGTTGCTGGCGTCGGGAACGGAGGTGGTGTTGGTGTCTCAACAGCAACAACTGCTGGTTTTATGCCAAATACAAATCCAATTTACAGCACTACACCAATTAAAGGAAATGTAAGTGAATTAAATAGTTGTTTTTCATTCATTCCCCACTCACCTTTCTCATTTATCCTCTCTCTCCTCTCACTTTCCTCCCCCTCCTTTTGATACTGCGAACAAGTGCAGCAACAAAATAAAATTAATTACCTTTTTAATACTTAAGTACTAGCCAACCAAACACCTACCTAGAATGAGAACACAATTGCTGCATCTAAATGGGCAAATAAAAACAGCAGCAGCAACAACAAGAACAACAATAACAAAAATGAAATGAAAAACAAATTTCCTGATAAATGAACGAATGAAAATACCAAGTCATTCAGTTGCTTGTTCCACTTCCACCATTGAGAGTGCTTTTAGGCATCCACTTTTTTTTCATCCTCTTTCTGTGGCAGCGAAAACAAATGTGACACAAAAACACGAAAAGACTGAAAATTAATAAGATTTCCTCCACTTGCTGCAGTTGGATTTGAAGAAGAAGAAGAAGTTATTTCCGCTAGCCCCACTGTTTGAAGATAACATGTCCTACAAACTAATTAGTTTGACGTTGTCATTGCCTAATCCCAACATATTAATTAGTCGCTCATTTGGGAAGACATGACATAAGTGGGGGATATTAAAAATATTACAAATGAATAGGAATTGCTCAAGATATTTTTTTGTTTAAACTTGTGGGTCCTCGTTAATAAGAGAATGGATACTGTGAATAAAATGTTATAAATACAAATTATATTATATGAAAATTTTATTCCCTTTCAAACAAAAAACTAATTTTCTAGAAACTATGAATAATATAAAAAAACAAATATGTAAATGTAAATGTGCTGGACCGACCTTAAGATACGCTACAACACTATAATATATTGGAAAACTCCCTTGGTCGATTTTGTTCTTGAAATAATACCATACAGTCACTTAAAATATTACTTTTTGTTTTAGCCCTATATATACGCTCTCTGTCCTGCTAATCAGTATCCAAACTATTTCACACAAAATTTGTGAGCCATTTAACCTGCAAAATATAATCCGATTACCACTATAAATGATAAAGTTTTTCCCTGTCCTAAACTCTAATCTCATGCAAAATTCCGTGCCCTGTTCCACTATAATTGTGATCTGAAGAGTGACTATAAAATCAGATAAATCAGCTTTTAGTCAATCCTAATTATTGTGCCAACATCTTTAAAACCAATAGGCTTCTATTATGACCCTTACCTAAATTCCATGCTAAATTTCGTGAGGATCGGACGATAAATGCACAAATAGTGATTTGGGTGTAAAAAATATTTCAAGTCAAATTAAAAAAATAAAACAAGTAAGCAAAAGCTATAACCGTGCGGGGCCGACCATGTGATACCCAACAACGCTACAATATGTTAGAAGCTCCCTTATGTCCAAATCAATTTTGGAAGATTTCGCTTTTAAAATTATGTCACGGAGTTCTGCCCAGATATTACCATTAGCAGTTTGACCAGGGACATTTGTCCAATATTTACGCACTCTGTCCTCCATAGGATTATATTCTACAGCTAAATATAATCCAGAACGTGGACCGATATATCTCATTTTCAATACCAACCATCATAGACACAATACAAATTCCTCTGCTAAATTTTGGCGCTCTACGTCAAATAATGTGGGTTGTATCGTGATTTCAACAGACAGACGGACGGACAGACAGACAGACGGAATCGACTTAGAATTTTATGCTGATTATGAATATATATATACTTTATGGGGTCTACGCCTATATTTAAAGATGTTACAAACGGAATGACAAAGTTAATATACCCTCCTTTCCAAGGTGGAGGGTATAAAAATCGCATGCGATAAAAATTATAAAAAAAAATGTCACAAAGTGCTACAAAATCTATATTTAAATCATTATTGGCATATTTTTATGCGATTTTTAAAGATTTTATTCTTTTATGCCAAAAGGGCACTCTGAATTGACAAAATCGGTCCAGTCATTCTTGAGATATAAGCATTTTAGCTAACATCCCCTTCCTTTCTAGATATGTGTTGTATATATTTTGCTATATATATCCGATACATTTACTATCGGTATCTACGTAACGGTCAGGATTGACCTTTTCGTCTTTTTATGATTTCGCCGGTATTAAAAATATTCGCGGTTTAATGAAAAATTTGACTTTTATTTAACACAAATGTTATGGCCTATATCACCCACTAAATAATTCCCGATGACCATCAAACTTGGAAGGCTTCTGCTCAGCCCTGAGCTCTAGAACCATGCTGTCTTCCGTTTCGATTGGTCCATAATTGCGGCCTGGAGGAGCTGCAAAATTAGGAAATTTTTTTGTTTTTGGTCCCTTTCAACTCATAGATATTATGCGATCATCTCCAAAAGAAATAGGGCTCTATTCTTGCCCTATCCTCTCCTCTATTCTAAATTTCGGGAAGATCGGGCCATAATTGTGACCTGTAGAGTGATTACAAATTAATATGGACAGACGGACTGACGGACATATATAGCTAGATCGACTCAGGTCGGCGAGATAGGAAGATCCATATATAATTTCCTATGTGGGAAATCAATATTTCGAGGTGTTATATAATTGTTGGCCCAATCAAACTTATAATACCCCCAACACATAGTGTTGTAGGGTATAAAAATATCAATTTAAGTTTCTGCTTTTAGTACATCTCTTATAAAGGGATATCCCCTGATTTTACTTATTGGGGGCGCTAAAGTAAACATCCGATGTTTTTGGCTGTAATTAAAAAAAAAATGAAAAACTTTGTTTCTTCTTGTGGATTATTTTTATATGGTATTTTATTTATTTATTTTTTTTAACATCAAGCATTTTATGGCATTTTCCATCACTTTATTCCGGCGATTGGTCCCACATTCTTGACGAATATTGTCTTTAAGAGCTCAAAGAGTCTGAGGCTTGTAGACATAAACTCGTGTCTTCAAAAAGTCCCACAAAAAGAAGTCTGCAGCGGTTAAATCGGGCGATCTTGATGACCACTGCAAATCGCCAAAATGGGAGATTAGACGCCCGGGAAATGAATCCTTCAGCATATCGATTGTGGCACGTGCAGTGTTGGCCTCTTCACTATTATTATTTTTTGATGAAAAATCATCTTCTTCTTGGTTATGATTAAGGATGGCTTGAGCGAATGTTGGACGCGTTTGGCGGTCAGCAGCTAAAAGGTGATGCACCAACTGGACTTTGTAGGGTAATATCTTCAAATCTTATACCAAAATTCGCTGTAACAAACGTCGACTGAGACCAATTTGCGTGGCATGTCGCCTGCTTGATGTCGACGGCGCTTCCATGACATCCTCGACTGCAGCATCAATGTTCTCTGCAGGACGGATATCCCGGGGTCTGCCTGGCAGCATGTTTTTTATTGTGGCAGTCTCATCAAGGCGAGCGGCTAAACGTCGCAGTGGTTCACAAGTAGGCGTTGGATGGCCAGGAAATACGCGACGAAATTTACGTTGTGACAAAGTCACCTACCGATTATTGGTCAAATAAATAGTCACCAATATTCCACATGTGTTTACTACGAAAATGTCAAAACGGAACTGATATTAGAGGCCAATCGTAAAATTTATAGCATTTTCTCATAGGAGGATTACTTTTGCACCACCTTGTATTAGCATCTTCTGTCGGAAACCAAAAAAGGTAATATTTAGCCAACCGCTATAATTGTTTGTCCTTTAGTAATCCTTTTCTATTTTTCAATTTCAATCGATAAAACCTCTTGCACTTTTTTCCGACCGACCTTATATTCATTCCCTGACTCGAAAAATCTTCCACAGTGATATCTCAAAAATAAATTCCCATGCACACAACATACATTAGCTTAAATCAAAACTAATTTAATAATGATATTCGGAAGAAACTTGTACATCTCCGGAGCATAGCTTTGAATAGTTTTTAAATCCATTAAGTCGAAATGCTAAATGGCTTTCAAAAGAAATATCAGCTTAAATACTTTAAATGAAAATGATTTCGGTATAAATGTTCGTATTTCACAACGAAAAATAACTTTGAAAACTAAAATTAATTAAGACCAAAACTTATATGAAATCACAGTTTTCTTGCTGAAGCCCCCACCCCCTGCCCTTGCGATGAAGATAATAGTTTTAACCATAAACTACTCTGCTGTTGAACGGCAACTCTCGGAAGTCTTTGTCCGAAATGTTATTATCCTACAAGGCGTGGCGGGAGGATTTGAATTGCAATAAAATGCATTGCATTGTCGGTCGCAAATAAGCCAGAAACCAAAAAGATCCAAAACAACAAAATGCCAGAACAAAAAAAGCCAACTAGAAGAAGAAGAGGAACAGACAAAACCAACTACCAACTATTCTCAATATTGTAACAGACATTTAATATGTGCTATGCTGCGTGATGCATGTTGCCGTTGCAACTTGAGGAAAAGTTTTTTTTTTTTTTTTTTTGGTTTTTGTTTTTGTTGTGGGCCGTGGGGGGATTATTCACAAAAAAAAAAGAAATTATATATGAAAATTTGCTGTGTGTAAGAGTGTGAGTTTAACATTTGCCCTTTTATGGCGCAGATTTAATTTATTGCCAGGCCATATCTGTGAAAACAAAAAAAAATGAAAAACGGGAAAAGCACACTCGACTCGCACACACACAGGCATACTCACACAAATAACACACAAAAATCTCTGTAAAGGAAATAAAGCCGGAGGCATCCGAAAGCATCAACATTAAACGCGTTGCCACACAGATCAAAGAGCTACTGCCCTACAACAATAACATCAGCCACAGAGCAGTCAAGTCCTCCAAATTGCCTAGAGGATGCGTTCATATATCTTTTTTTTCTTTTGGAGGAGGCCGGACCGAGAAATCCGTAACGGAAAAGCCAACATGTATAACCTCCGTCTCCGATGATGCCATCCATGGTAGTTATATAATTTGAACTATTCTATTTTCTCCTTATTTTTATTATTATTATTATTTTTCCGGTTTTTTTCTATTTTTTGGCTTATGAAAAACTGAAGATTTTCATTTGGTTATTACTTATTGGCCAGAAAGAAATCAAAGGAACGACGGAAATGAGAGGTGGCTTCGAGAACTTTGGGAAACGTGTCGACTGAATGAGAAGGGAAACGAAGTTGGTTGCAGTTTTTATACCCTCCACCATACTATGAAGGATATATTAATTTTGTCATTCCGTTTGTAACTCCTCGAAATACTGATGTCAGACCCAACAAAGTATAAATATTCTTGATCAGCGTAAAATTCTAAGACGATTTAGCCACGCCCGTCTGTCTGTCTGTTATAACCACGCTATCGTTCGAACAAATTGAGATAGAAGGCTAAAATTTTGCACACATGTATATTTTGCCAGTAGGCAGGGTAAGTTCATAAATGGGCCATGTAGGTCCAAGTTATCATATAGCCCCCATATAACGGTACCTCCCGATATTCTGTATTTTGCTGATTTTAGCGACATTATTCACCGGAATTCTTTCCAATTTGCCATTTGAAGTTCGTAATGGATACTACAGCCTAAGACAGAAAATTATCTGTACAGGTCCACGTCTTCGTATAGCCCCCATATAACGGTACCCACCGATATTCGGTATTTTGATGATGTTAACTACATTATTTACCGGAATCGTTTCAAATTTGGTATTTGAAGTTCGTAATGGATACTACATCCTAAGTCAGAAAATGAGCCATGTAGGCACACGTCTTCGTATAGCCCCCATATAACTGTACCCCCCGATATTCGGTATTTTTAGGTATTTGAAGTTCGCAATAGATACTGCATCATAAAACAGAAAATCGGCAAAGTAGGTCCACGTCTTCGTATAGCCCCCATATACCGTACCCCCCGATATTCGGTATTTTGATGATTTTAGCGACATTATTTAACGGAATCATTTCAAATTTGGTATTTGAAGTTCGAAATAGATACTGCAGCATAAAACAGAAAATCAGCAATGTAGGTTCACGCCTTCGTATAGCCCCCATATAACAGTACCCCCTATATTCGGTATTTTGATGATTTTAGCTACATTATAAAAAGATTTTTCTTCAAGTTTCGCATTTAAATGTTGTAATAACTTATGACAAAAGTTGCCTATGCAGGTCTACGTCGTCGTATAGGCATTCGGTATTTTTAAGATTTTAACAGAATTTTAAACGGATTTTTTTTTTTTTTTTTCTTTTTTTTTTTTGGAAATTGCCAATTTTGTACCAAATGGTGGAGGGTATTAAAAGTTCGGCCCGGCCGAACACTCAGCTTTTTTACTTGTTTCATCTCATCCTGTATACTCCAGCCTTGAGTTATGATTATTAAAACTGTTGACCCTTTATGGGGGAGGTTTCAAAGCAGTTGGCCAATATTGACCCATTCATATCTGACTTAAGACTGATATTAATATTACAACGTGCCATATTTGGACTATATCGTTATTTTGGAAGTTATGGCATTACAAGCTTTGGAAATTGTGGCCTTTTGTGGCTGAGGTGGCGGAAGAGGTTGGCAGATGGGGGAGCTACCAGAAGGAATGATCCGTTTATTTGTGGTTTATAACTTGTGTTGATAAAAATATTGATATTGATACAGAAATGTTGTGTCAAGTCTGAATGTGTTTTATGAGCTTCATGGATATTCAAAATTTTGACCCTCTGTGGGGAAGGACCACATGAAATGGACTGATATATCCCATCTTCACAAGTAGAAATAATGGTATGTGTGAAATATGACGAGAACCGGAAGTGTATTTCGGATTTTATGTTCGTTTTGGTTATTCAAAATGTTGACCTGTTCTGAGGGAGGTACCAGAAGAAGTGCGCCGATATATTCCATCTTCACGCAGACCTTGGGTTTATACAAGTATTGGGATGTTTGTAAATTGACTCTTAAATCACATTTTACAAGAGTTAAAATTATTCAAAATTTTGATCCTTTTTGGGGGAGGTACTTGATGGAGTAGACCGACATTGACAATTTTCTCACCTGACCTAGAACTGATGCAAATATTAGGAATTGCAAAGTTGGCGCAAAATCAAATTATTCTTTCTCTTTCCCTTTTTATACCATCCGTCATCCACTATGAAAGTTATATTAACTCTGTCATTCCGGACAGGGCTTCGTATGGTCCCCATATAACGGGTTTCAATTTAGTTTTCGATTTTTTTTTTTTTTTTTTTGAAAAATTTCAAGTTTCTTTTTAAATGGTGGAGGGTATTAAAAGTTCGGACCGGCCGAGCTTAGCTTCTTTTTTACTCTTTTTTTGAAAATGTTGACATTTTGTGGGGAGGAACTCGATCTGAGTTTGGTAATAATGCTAGATGTACCAAAGTTGGACCAAAACGGATACTCCCTTCGAGATTTATCATGCCCACTAGCCAGCCAGCAGACAGACAGACGGACATCTCTAGATCGACTCCAAATATCTTGAAACGGATTTGGCCCAAAGACACCTAAGTTCTAAAACCGCTATTTCGATGAGTCACGTTTTGCCCGTATCAAATGATATATAACCTCTCTAGCCATATTGCTGAGGGTATAGGAATAACTCGGTATTAGATATAAAAATTATGCTAGAAGGTGCTAACATTACTCTGTAAAATTGTAACATATTCAATTTTTAGGAGCACTTCAAAAAGTGTCTTCAGTTTTTCTCAAAATTACAATACCACACTCTTTCATGAAATATTACCATTCAATGTAGGCGTTTATTGAGAAAAATATAATGCTGAGTTAGTACAAGGCAATGTGTGTGTGCTATTCTCAATAATGCTGGCTAAGATTCAGCCGGCCAAATTGCAGTTTCTCGTTTTTTGGTAATATTTTTGAGAAATTGTTTTTACATTTTAAATTTATAGATTTTAATAAAAATTTCGGAAAAAAGCAAATATAAATTTGCCCCATTGATGTAATTATAATTTAATTATCAAACATAACTTGTAATTAATGCGAAAATCATATCCCAAACTTTATTTTTGCATGCATCCCTTGCTACCTTTTCACAAAAGCTATGCCTTGGAGACAATTGTCAATTACAGCAATTGTTACATTACAAGACAAAGGATTGTCGCTCACAAAACGAGACACATTTCCTCACATATTTTCAAATAATGGAGAAAAAGGACAATTTAACCTTAATTAAATGCAAAAAATGTGAATAATTTGCATTTACAACCGGCTGGCTATGTTGAGGCATTTTTGAAATTATATATGTGAAAAAAATATTTTAAACTAATTCAGTACGGCCACAAGGAGGCTGGCATAGCAGCGATTTTTATACCCTACACCACATAATGCTATGGATTTTCTGCCTTGTGCATTTGTTTGTAAAATGGAGAAGAGAGAGAAGAACCCATAGTTACTTTTGAGGATCTTCATAGAATCACTTTCGGAGCCGATTTATGCATGTTCGTCCGTCTGTCCGTCCATGTATTTTTGTGAATAAAATGCTGGTCTCATTTATTATCCGATTCAGATGAAATTTTCCGAAAAGTCTTTGCCTACCCAAGGACGAACCCTATAGAAATTGATATATCTCACATATATATCTTCAACCGATATAGGGTTAATTCAGCACCAAATGGCCAGTATCAGTCCAAATAGCATGCATTTTGGCATATCCGACCGAAATCGCCCTAGAAAAAAGTATTTCAAATTTGGTGAAAATCGGTTCACAAATCGGTGCCATGTATATGCTTCATCCAATTTGGGTTTTTAAGTCCCTCACATGCGTAATATGCTCACCACAACAATGATCTATAAGATACAGCTCAGAAATAAGTACTTAAAATTTAAAATTTTGTCCAGATCGGTTCAGATTTGCACATACCTCCCATACAGGGTGAGATAAAAAACTGTAACAAAGTCAAACGCCATAATTTTAACATTTTTTTTTAATTTTATTGAATAAAAGCAAAAAAATGTCGGAAATATCATCAAATTTTAGAATTAGTTTAGATTTGTTCGAATTGGTCACCTGTGGCACAAATTATGGCCTTCAAACGGTAATGAAACCGTCACACGCTGCCCGAATGTTGCTCTGCGATATTTTGATCCATTCCCGGCGAAACACTTGCTTGAAGTGATCGACGCTTTGGTATTTTTTGCGGTGTAAGTTCTTGCACTTTTTTTTAATTTCAATGGCTTTACCCCGAGCTCATTTTTCAATATTTGCCGAATGGAATATTGCGATATGTTCAGCTCACGAGCCATTTTTCGGCCACTGCTACGCGGGTTTCGATCAAGTTGCTTCTTTACTTTTCGAGCTGATGTTTCTGTTTTCTTTCGTGTACATCCTTGACGTCGGGCTACGCTACCAGTATCACGTTAACGATCGATGGTACGAAACACAAAGGATTTATTCATATTTAAATGCTGGAGTGCTCTAACTATAGCCACTATTGGTTTTCCAGCCAAATATAAAGAAATCACACTATCACGCTTGATTTCTATCACGAATAAATTTTTTTCTGGAAAATTCTCACCAAAATGCTTTTGTACGCTTGTAAACAATGTATTGAGCTGTTAATAGAATAATTTTAACAGCTGTCGGACGAGTGGCTTAGAAACGACAGCATTTTGAAGTTGGTTGCAGTTTTTTTCTAACCCTGTATATTTTTTATCCGATTTCGTAGTTTAAGTCCCTCACATGCGTAATATTCACTCCACAGAGCTGATATTTGACACAGGACATCGAACACAGCACAAAAATACTTCTGCCAAATTTTATCGAGATCGGTTCAGGTTTTTATATATCTTCGATATACATTGTTATTTGATACTAGAGGCACAAAAGTCTCTGTCAAATTTCTTGAAAATCAATTCAAAATTAAATAAATTTCCAAAATTCAAAGTTCATATTTGGTATGATCTACTTCACATAAATTCCCAATATAAACGTTTTTGTTACGGGAGCTCTACGCATAGTGGTGTAGGGTACCATACAGTCGGCCCCATTTGATTTTTGACATTTCCTTACTGGTATTTTACTATAAAAGTATTTTCTGTCATAGAAGTTGACACGCATTACGAATACCAAATTAGAAACAAATCTATGGAGAAATGTATCATAAGTCATTAAAACACCAAATTTCGATAGTTAAAATTATATGGGGGGCGAATTTTCTATTGGAGAAGGTAGTACATACTCTGACCACCGAATACGAAGCTATGCGAAGCCAAAAGTATATATATATATATATCAATGTGGAAAATTATTCACCCTCGGGAAAGATGTACCATAGCTTTAATTTTATCTTGGTCTTTGAAAAATCTCCAATAAATTTCACGTACATACTTCTAACATTACATCATGTACATATTTCTACATATCGAAATTTGGCAACTCTATTGTTATAATTACCGCTCATACATATGCAAATTGATATGCACAATGATTCGTTCACGGTCAGCATAACATCAGTGGAATTGTTATACAATAAATTATAATTACATAAAAATCCATTATATATATTTTTGGCATTTATAATTTCATTTTTCTCCCAAAAATTTACAATTCAAATCTTTTAAAAGATTTATTTGTGTTTTTCTGTGTGTCGTTAGACGACCAGAGCAAAACATACATCATATAGTTAATTTTTAGTTATTTATGTATTGATTTAAATTGGCATTTTCTTTATGTTCCAGAAAAAATGAAAATTCTTTTTTCTTGTATAAAATAAAAAACGTATACAAACCCATGTTTGAAACAACAATGTTGGCTTTGGTATTAAAACTTTTCCGTGTAAAGACCGACTTCAAGTGTGTACGATTTGTATGAATGATTACAAAATGTTCGATAACTCAAAAGCCCAGTGAGGTAAAGCCAGTTAAAACATTGCCAACAAGTTAAAAAGCATTTATTTTGTTTATGGCGAACTTTTAATATAGAGGCCCAATATTTACACAAATTCTATTTTAAATTACAAATGACAATTAATCGCACGATTACTCTCGAAAGGAGTATAAGATTAGGTTCATACTGGGTACGTCGTAATATTTTTGCCATACTTAAATCGAGCTTGGAGATTGAAAATATTGGTCCACTCTCAACAGCGACTTGTTTGATTTCGTTGCTAACTTGCCGAAAATTTTCGTAAATTACTGAACTTATAAGCATTTTAATTTTACCGATTTTTGTCGGTAACTCAAAAAAATGAGTTATATAGGGTATACCGGTCCACTTCTTCTGGTAACTCCCAATAGAGGTGTTAAAAATTTTAAATAATTCTGAACTTGAAACAGTTTTCAAGTTTCTAGCAGCACAGGTCCTGCTAGGAAGATGGGATGTATCGGCTCACTCTTTCTGGTACCTCACCTACAAATTTTCAATAGTTATGTCTCTCATAACTAGCGACACAACTCAGCGATTCATTTCAAACTTAGTATATGTAAATATTTCTCTCAGCCACGGATCTGATGTGAAAATAGAGTTTATCGGTCCCTCCTTCTGGTACCTTTAACACAAAAGGTTAACATTCTAGCTAACAATTATTGGTAATATATGTCTGATTTTCTTCAAATTTTGCACATCCCAATATTGTCAGTATTAAATGAGGGGAAACTCTTCAGTCCACTATATCTGGTACCTTAAGCACATTTAAAAATGAACATGAAAACAAATAAAACAGCGACTAAGTTCATCCGAGTAGAACTTTTAATACATATTGAAGGATCTTGAAAAAATCTCAAAATATCCGTCGGAAAGTACCTTTTAAATGAAACCCGTTATATAGACCTGCATAAGTAATTTTTGTCATAAGCAGGAGTACTGATTCCGAACTTCAAATACGAATTTTAAAAGAATTTTTTTTTTTAATAATGTTGCTAATATTATCAGATTTGAAACAATTCAGGTGAATAATGTTGCTAATATTGTCAAAATACCGAATATCTACAGGTACAGTTATATGGGGGCTATAAGAAGACTTGGACCTGCACAGACAATTTTCTTTCTTAGGCTGTAGTATCCTTTACGAATTTCAAACACCAAATTTGAATCATTCCCGGTGAATAATGTTGCTAAAATCTTCGAAATACCGAATATCGGGAGGTACCGTTATATGGGGGCTATACGAAGATGTGGACCTGCACAGACAATTTTCTGTCGTAAACTGTAGTATGCATTACGAACTTCAAATTAGAAACAATTCCTTTGATAAATGTCACTGGAATCATCAAAATACCGAATATCGGAAGGTACCGGATATACCGTATCGTGTACCTATATAGATAACTCAGATAAGGGACACCATGTGTAGATTTTCAGAAAATTTCATTGTGGCTAAAAACATGAAAATATCGAACATCGAGAGGTACCGTTATACGGAGAATATACGATATCGTGGACCTATATAGAAAATACTCTTTCAGGCGGTGAAGTACTCAGAAAGAACTCCTGGTGTGGAATATAGGGAATATAGGGAGGTACCGTTATATGGGGGATATACGATATCGTGGACATATATAGACGGGGGATAGAGCTCTCGGAATGAGTTCCTTGTGTGTATTTTGAGACAATTCCATTGAAAAATGTGGCTAAAATCATCAAAACACCGAATATCGGAAGGTACTTTTTCGAACTTGACTTGCCTGCACACAGAAGACTGATCTATGCAAAATTTTAGCTTCCTATCCTAATTTGTTTTGCCTCTAGCCTGATTATAACAGACGGACGGACAGAGCTTAATCGTCTTAGAATTTTACACAGATCTAAAATTATGATTTCCATGAGTTACAAACGGAATGACAAACTTAATATACCCTCGATATGGTGGAGGGTATAAAAATGAAAAATTATCAAATATGTCAGATAAAGTGAAGAAAGTAGCCGATATAGTCCAAATCTGACACGTTGTAATAATTGAGACATGTTGTAAACTAAGATACGAAATTGACAATATTGAGATATTTCTTCGGATCACCACCCATAAAGGGTCTTTAGTTGGAATAATCATCAAAATGTATTTAAATAAATGAACGTTGGCTGAGGGTAGGCATCTATCGGCAATATACTTTTACTTTTTATTTTGTTTGTAAGAAGCCGCGGAATATTTTCGTACAACCAATTAGTCCTCCGTCGAATCCGTTTTATTAAAAACGATCTAAATATCCCTTAAAAATTTACGTTTTAATTGGAAACAAAAATATATACATAATATGTAAGAAATTCAGATCGGACTTTTAAAGCTACATAATTTGTGTACATTAAGCTAAGTCTTTAATGACTCGACGGAGGTTTAATTTGCTTAACAAACATACTCAGTGGCATTTTATCTCTAATATTGAAAAAGACATTATACACCTAAAATTCATGGGCTACAAGAAACTAAACTCGAATATATTCAAAAATTGTCGATTTTTCTCCTATAGAATTTTAAAACCATTGCTTTTGGTTTTCCTTGTAATTATTTTTTGTGTCGCAGTGTTATTGTTATCTATTAGTTTAATAAAATTATTTTAACATTGGCATATTACTCAATTGCAACATAACCGAAATAATTTCGTATATCCATCTTTGAAATGTCCCCAAAATTGGATTACCCATGCCCACAATAAACAACCTGACCGAAACTAAAATAATGACCGTAGGTTATGGTTCAACTAGATTTAATTGACCTCATTTATGTAATTAATTCAAATTCCTACACGAAATCCGAAAAGCATACGTTCAAAGTGAAGAAGGCCAGCAACTTCGGTCACAAAGTTTTACTAAACATATGCCATTTGTATATGAATGTTTATGGTTGACCTCTAAACGGGTTGTGGTCTGTGAAAAACTAATATTAGTAATAATGTTAATAATATGTTAAGATTTTCTAAATTCATTTTCCTATTGTGGTATATTAATGGTATTTGTAGCCTTCGAACGAAGAGTCCTGCCGCCCATGAATAACACACACACACACACACAATCAAGAAAGTTGGTGATTATGATGGTGATAATGATAGTTTTTCTTAATAAGGGTAATAAAGAAATCACAACCTTAATTTTCGGGCGAACACTCAATCATTTCACAGCGCCGGAATTGGGGGGGAAAGAGAAAGGGGTGTAACCAACCACCCAAATTTAGGGGATATGAATGATTGTGTAGCCTGCCTGCCGCCGTTGGCAATTCAGTAATAATAAAATTCTTCAGAGGTCACATTAAATGCAGCATGGAATTTTAATTTGTGGAAAACTTTTGGAATTTCTCAATTAAGTGCTTTGTGTTATAATAGGGGAAACATTGAAAACGAGTTCCGCCTATTTGTCGGGGATTTTGCTATAGAGATCCTTTCGTTAAAGTGGCAGTGTGAAGATGAATGATAGATGTTGTCACGCATAATTAACCAAGGAGATCTAGATTTGGAAACTATAAAGTGCAAATTATGATTTTAGTTTTCCTTGCGAGGTTTTAATATAATTGGATATTCAGATATGCCAGTATTTGAAAAGGAATAACACATAAACAATATATTTAAATTTTCGATTAGAAAAGGTTTGGACTAACTTTATGATTGCAACAACTTCAAACTGGCGAATTTCATTAATTATCAAATCAATAGAGTTCTATTTTTTTTTTTTTTTTTTTTTTGGAAATAAACCAAGGAAAATCCCCTCCGCACCACAAGTATTATTAAAGACTACTGTGTTTGGAATAAGCTCTAAATTATGAAATGCCAATACTTTTAACAGAAATGTCGAATATTAAAAGCTTCATAAATGGTTTTCTCGACGGTGGGGTAACTATGAAGTGCAAATTATGATTTAAATTATACGCTACAGCACCATGTGTTGGGGGGGTGTCGAAATGATGGTTTTCGACAGAGGAAACTATTCATGGATCTTCCTATCTCTCCGATCTAGCTATGTATGTCCGTCTGTCCCTATTTATTTGTAATCACGCTACAGGTCGCAATTGTGGCCCGATCCCCACGACATTGAAATTGATGTGGGCTTAGAGTCAGAATAGAACCCTAATGCTTTTGGAGATGATCGCACAATAAAAGAAAATATTCCTGATTTTGCAGTTTTGAAATTTTTTATTGGGGCTCCTGAGGTGGTGGTTTTGGAAATGCGCACTATAAATGTGCGAAAAGTACTAAATATGATATTGGGTGAAGATATAAAGAACCATTATGAAATTTTATATTTAGATTTCTGATGGTATCTGTCAGTGATTTAGCGGTGTTTTAGAAATGAGCCCTATACCAGTACCATTTAGTACTAAATTTGGTACTGGGTTATGGGATAGAGCTGGAATCCTCAAATTTCACATTGAGGTCTCTGTTGATACCTAGAATTGAGATGTGGAGGTGATTTCGGAAATGTAAATTATAATTTTACAAAAAGCAATTAATGTTACTAATTTTGCTATTGAGGGAATGTATAGCGTTGAAATCCCGAAATTTGATATAAGCATCTGGTGTTGAGATCTGTTTGTGGTTTCACAAATGTGTATTATTATTGTTCTAAAAGTAGTAAATGGTAATAACTTTGGATCACTGTTGATGGATGTATATTGTTTTGGATATTCATACTAAATGTCACTAAATTTGGTGATGGGTCTAAAATTCTGAAATTTGATATGGAGGCCACTGTTAGTATATAGTTTTGAGAGAAGGAGGTCTATTTGGGAATACATTCTTTAATTGTTAGAAGTGTACCATTTGTAATTTTATTTTCCGAATAAGGAAAAACTTAAGTTATATTTGAAAACATTGAAAGTGTGAAAATTTAGTAGGTAGTAGTATGAAGCTTTGATTAAAATATTGTGTCGTACTGAACACATTGTGTATTTAGAGTACTAAAGTGGCGTAACAGGAACTTGTGGAACGAATCTAAAGTTCAGATGCAATTCGGGAATTCAATTCAGTTTCATGACGATTTGTATATAATCGGGAACTACCGTTTAAATACGATTTAAGGATAATCAAGAATTTATGGATGGTTTACGGATTTACGTTGTTGATATTCGGGTTGTAGATGATTTGTAGATTGTCGTATAATCGGAATTTCTGGTGAACAACCTGCCGGTCGGATGCGATGTTTGGGTTATATTTGAGAACACTGTTCGGCGACAACGATAGTGACGCCCGGATTATAGACGATGCCGCTGTTCGGGTTATAAACGGAAACTCTGTTAAATCGCATTCGGCTTACAGGTGTTCCACGAAGTTGATGCTCAGGTGGTAGAGGTTTTCGCTGCTAGCGTTGCGGACCTCTGGTGAATGGACTCCAACTCGCAGGTGTTCGTATCGTGTAAAAGGAGTACATGATGGCAAACTCGTATCGGTGGTTGGAGGTTAGGTAGACAGGCTATACAATGGTCAACGAATACCTCTACTCTACTACTATAGATTTCGGTTGGGACAGATGTATTTCCGGCCACGCAAGATAATGAGAGCCGGAAAAAAAGATTCCTCTTAGTCGGACCATAGTAAATGATTTAAGAAACAAGTTAAGACGTATCATTCGTTCTTGCCGACAGCTGTATACCCTCAGCCAATATCTGTTTTTTACATATATGTTAACTCACGTTATAATTTTTCAAGCTTTTGAATCTTTATGGAGGAGGGTCCAAAAGGGTTGGGCAATATTGCCCATTTCATATCTGACCTAAGTCTGATATAAATTTTACAAGGTATCAGATTTGGCTTATATCAACTACTTCCTGTACTTTATACGACATATGTCAACACATTTGGAAGATGTTTAAGATGTACCAAATACATTGGACTAAAGTGAGGGAGGTACCAGATAAATTCTATGTCCACATGAGCTCTCTGGTTGTGGGAAATATTTATGTAAACCAAATTTGAAAGGAAGCGCGGAATTGTTTCGTTTCATGTTATAAGAGATATAATTATTCCAAATTTTGACCCATTGTGGAGGACGGGGTTCTATATATTCCTTCTTCACACCGAATCTTTTTTAGTAGACGCATTGAGATGTGTAAAATTTTAATAGCATTGGCTGCCCAATTCGCAGTTTATTCAAAATTGTGACCATTTATGGAAGAGGTACCCGAAGGTGGACCGATATGTTTCATCTTCAAAACAGGTCTTGAGTTAATAGAAATATTGAGATGTGCTGAGTTTTAAAGGAATCGGATATTAATTTCGCATCTTACGAGCTTTTTGAAAATTCAAAATTTTGACCCGTTGTGGGGGAAGTAGCAGAAGAAGTGGACTGATACATCACATCTTCACGGCAGATATTATTTTATTAAATTTAGTGATATGTTTGAAATTTGAAGACAGTCGAACTTTCTTTTCACATTTCATAAGTGTTATAATTATTCCCAATTTTGACCCTTTGTGGGGGAGGTACCGGATACCGGAGTTGTGCAAAAGAGACGTAGGGTCTAAAACCATTATTTCGATGAGGCTTGTTTTGGCCGTATGAAATGATATCCACCCTATGTAGCCACATGGCTGAAGGTATAATTAGTACGTAGCTCCCATATATATGTTTCATCCGATTCGCGGTTTTAAGTCCCTCACATGCGTAATATGCACTCCACAAGAATGATATTTGGTACCAAACATCAGATGCTGCTAAAAAAATATCTCTGTCAATTTTTTTCGAGATCGTTTCAGATTAGAATATAGCTCTTATATCTTTATACGATATCAGGTTTATTGTGCACCAAATGGCTAATATCTGCCCAAATGGAATGAATTTTGGTAATTAAGACTGAATTCATCCACGAAATTTCCTTCAAATTTCGTGTAATTGGTTCAGATATAGCTATAGCTCCCATGTATGTGTTTCATCCGATTTGGTGTTTAAGTCCCTCACAACCGTAAGATACATTCCACAACAATGAAATTTGGTACTAGATATCAAATACAGCCCAGAAATACCTCTGCTAATTTTTATCAAGATCGGTCCAGATTTGGATATAGCTCCCATACTATCTTCAACCGATTTCATGTTAAATTAAATAAAAAGCCCAATATAAGTCCATAAGTCCTTAATATTGGTACATCCGCCCGAATTTAGTCTAGAAGCAAGTACATCGAATTTGAAGATATTCAATTCAGATATAGCTATGACTCCCATATATATTTCATCCTTCACATTCGTAATACGCATTCGACAACAATGATATTTGGTACCAGAAATCTAATAGAGCTCGGAAATAACTTTGCCAAATTTTATCGAGAACGGCTAAGATTTGGATATACCTCTCACATGTATCCCTAATCCGACATCAGGTTTATTGTGCAAATAATGACTAATAACAGCCTAAATGAAGTGAATTTCGAGACATACTTTTCCATTTTGTTGAACTCGGCTCCGATATATTTTTTAATATATTCCTTCTCGAAGTGATATCATGCACTCTATAGCAATATTATTTGGTATAAAATTTAGTGAACATCGATTCTCCCATGTATTAGTTCCCTCTGAAATCAAACTGTAACTGCTCTAAAGCCAAATGTTGATAGGTGGTATGATCTACTTTAAATAAATTATTTTGTTACGGAAACTCTACTAATTATGCATCGTGGTATAGGGTATCATATAATCGCCCCGCCTTTTCTTTACTGATACAGAAGTAAATTGGTTCACATTACCTTACAATACTGAACAATAGGCAAAACATTTAAATCATTTTTTTTTTTTTCTTTACGTTATATTTTAATTTTTCCTCCATTTCTCAAAATACTTAAGACAACCACCCAATGGTAATTTAAACCTGATCAAACTTGCAGGTGCAAATTGAAATGCAAGAGACATGGGAGACATTTCTTTCCTTTGACACATTTTTCTCAAAGTAGATAAACCCATGTAGGTATGAATGTAAGTATAGATGTATGCAAATGTTCTTTGTGTGAGTTCTACCAAAGCACTACAAATTATCTGTTATTTGTAACATTAGCTTCAAACAACTACCTCCCAAAACTCTTGAATAACTAATTCCTCTGCACAAGGTTTGGCCTGTGTGATTGCAACATTTGTAAGACCAACTGTCTGTCTATTTGTTGTGTCATTTTCAGTTTTGTTGCTGCTGTTGCTGTCTTATTTTAGTTGACGTTGTCCGCAATGAAGCGGGGAGAAAGAGGGACGATGAATGTGTCCAGCTACTAATTACCCAAGTAACCTCAAGGAATAAAATACAATACAACTGCAGGATATGATTAGATGTTCTAATCGTATTATTTTAATTTCATTGATACACACACACACATACAAATAGTAGAGTTTCTTGGATACAATGATATTGATATCAGCATATAATGTATTTGGTTTTTCAATAAATAGCCATATCAATTAAAGTAATATTTTCTACATTAAATTTGCAAATATAATCTGGTTTATTATTTTAATTTTATCAAGTTTGTGAAATATCCTGCGGAGCTTTGTGTATCATTTCTCAGAAAAACATAAATATTTGCTGTTTTTTTTTTTTTTTTTTTTTTTTGTATATATCGAACAATCTTCCTTTAGGGTTTCCATGTTCAATTCTTTTTTGGAGACAAATAACTTTGTTTTCCAAGAAATTTTTGAAAGCCTTCTTTAATTAATATGCGTTTTTATATGGTAATTGCATCAATAACATTGGTAAGTGTAAGGGACTGGCAAACATTAAGATGCGGACTTATTTTATTTTTAATTTTTTAAGAATTGCCTTGTTAAGGCGAAGGTCAAATGTTTCTGACTTATGTGTTTGTTTCTCTTTCGAAACGAGCTTTATGATCTGAAATTTGCAGTGAAAATGTACACTTTTTACCGAATTCGCCGCAAATGATCTTATAATGCCAGTGTCAAATAGCCCATCTGGTTTGTGGAAATTCCAGGTAGATTTTATAGTTCTCTGTTTATAAATCTATCCCCTAGGGGTTTATAGACCCCTTTTTTTGAGGCCATTATATAGCCTTGTACATACACAAAAAGGACCTAAATATATTTTATAAAAATTAATATAGAGAGCTTTTTATTACTTTAAAAATTTACCCTAAAAAATTACCAAGGGTAAACCCCGAAGGGGTAGAAAAATTTCAAAATATTTCGTATAAATATCACATAAAGGGTCCGAAATTATAAAGGGCGATAAAATTAAAAACTAATCTCGAAATTAAAAATCCTTTGGGAGTTTTGCTTTTCTGACGTAATACGCAAGATTTTGGTCTTAAGTGTATTCCGTATCCTACAATAAAATTTTATGGCAAATAATTTTGTAGAATATGTTGACCTGCTAAGATCCTGTTTAAATTAAAAATATATATATTTACCTGAACCTCTTAGCAGAACTTTTATTGGTAGAAATATTGAGATGTGTGCAGATTAAAAGAACCAAAAAAGCAGCTAAGTTCGGCCGGGAGAAAATTTGAAAAAAATGAAAAAATAAATCCGTCGAAAATACCGCTCAAATAAAAACCTTTATATGGGACTACACGAAGACGTGGTGCAGGATATGTAATTTTCTGTACCGATTCCGAACTTCAAATTCGAAATTCGAAACAAATCCTATTAATAATGACTCAAATATCATCAACAATAAAAAAGAATAACGAGAAGTACCGTATGGTGGTGGCTATACTAAGACGTGTACCTGCTTAGACAATTTTCCGTCATAGGTTGTAGTACCCATTACGAACTTCTAATACTAAATTTGACGCAATTCCGGTGAATAATGTTGTAAAAATACTAGATATACAGAATATCTCAGGGTAGCGTTATGTGGGTGCTGTACTAAAACGTAGACCTATACAGACATTTCTCTTCCAGGGAGTAAAGTACTCAGAGAGAACTCCTCGTGTGCATTTTCAGACTATTCCATTGAAAAATGTGGCTAAAATCATCAAAATACCTAATATCGGGGGGGTACCATTGTATGGGGGTTAAACGATATCGTGGACCTATAAAGAAAATTCCCTTTCAGGGGGTAAAGTCCTCACAGTTGTACTCACTTGTGTTGAATTTCAGTCAATGCTATTGGAAAATGTCACTAAAATCATCAAAATACCGAATGTTGCGAGGTTCAGTTATTTGGGGGATATACGATATCGTGGACCAATATAGAAAATTCTCTTTCCGGGGATAAAGTACTCACAGAGAACTTCTTGTGTAGAACTTCAGACAATTCCGTTGAAAAATGTGCCTCAAATCATCAAAATAACGAATACCTGGGGGTACCGTTATGTGAGGGTCATTTGATATCGTCGATAGATACAGCCCATCTTAGAACTTGACATAAAAGACTGATCTGTGAAAAATTGTAGCTTCCTATCTTAATTCGTTTTGACTCTAGCGTAATTACAAGAGACAGACGGACGGACAGTGCAAATCGTCTTAGTATTTTACGTGGTGGCTCTTTCCGAAGCCAAGGTATTCCCTGCCTTACCCCTTGGTAGACATTATTATCGTTCTCCACTAATAAACAAACGTTGTTGTTATAAAAACAACAATACAGGGTGAGATAAAAAAACCTGCAACAAAGTATTGAATGAAAGCAAAAAAATGTCGGAATAGCATCGAATTTTAAAATAATTTAGATTTGTTCGAATTAGTCACCTTTGGCACGAATTATGGCCTTGAAACCGTCACACGCTGCCGAATATTGCTCTGCGGTATGTTGGCCCATTTTCGGCGAAGCGCTTGCGTTTTAGTGCCAACCTTGCTTTCCAAAATACTCCAGACACAATTGTCCAACGGATTGGTATCCGGAGGTTTTGGTGGCCATTGTGCGCTGTGAATTAAGCGAGGAACCTCATTTTATAACCATTCTTGGGTGGAGCGTGTTGAGAGCGATTGTGCTGAGTTCTGTTGGATTGTCTAAGGTTTGAGTCCAAAATGTTTGCGTGTCTAAGGCTTTAATACGCCCTCCAGAATATTTTCGCGATAATATTCGGCATTTATTCTGATGCCACGGTCGATTAGTATGAGCGGAGAGCGACCCTCGGCTGTGATGGCGACCCACACCATCAATCACCATGGCCGGCGCTTGAGTTCTGGTGGTTTGGAGGCCAACCGAAAGTGCACATTTTCAGCTGACCTCTTTGGAACGTAAACATGATCATTTTGTTTGTTTACAAACTGCTGGACAACAAATGTTTCCCCATCGGAGAAAACCAAATTCGGCAGTTCACCACTTTAGGCAAAGCGAATCAACTCTTTAGCTCTTTTGAGTCTATTTTCTTTCTGGCTTTACCTCGAATTCATTTTTCAATATTTGCCGAATTGAATATTGTGATATGTTCAACTGACTGTCAATGCGATATGAGCTGTAACAGGAATAATTTTAACAGCTGTCGGACGAGTGGCTTAGAAATGACAGCAGTCTGAAGTTGGTTGCAGTTTTTTCATTGCACCCTATACTTCTAGTCCTACCAGAATTTATAAGGCTTCGTCTGTGAGAGTGAGATAAGTACTCAAGCAGAATCTACAAGAAATACAAATTTACGTTTACGAGAAATCTTAATATGAACTGAAACCAGATCTACAAGCATGTGTCAGGTTGCCTCTGGGAGAGATCTTAATTGTATCTACAAGGATATGGTAGGCTTCGTCTGCGAGAGACGTATTCTAGTATCCTTAGAAGGGATTCGAGAATTCAGGATTTTGAGACCTGAACCCTTACAGCCTGATAACGTTCACACTTTGCCTGATTTATACTGTATATTAGAGATAAATTTCTGTACCGATCGTTGTACCTCGACGAGCTACTCCACACTAAGGGTAAAAGCTGGCGTTTCACTCTTTAGGTTACATTTTCAAAACCTAAATATATTTGTATTTAATTTTTATCCGTACCTTCAGAATCTACAGATTTTTTCCTGTAATTAAATGGACATAAGTCCTCATTGGTGGTAAAGTCTTCCAATACGGATGCCGGCTGCTTTAAGTTATTTTCGAAAGAAAATTTAATTTAAAATGTTTTTGCTTCAACTAGGTATATCGATTTTTCAGAGCGAATCAACACATTTTCTGTATAGGTCTAAGTTGTGGAATAGACCCCATATATATGCCATAATGCCAAAAATTAGTTTGAGGGTTGTGGTCATATTTTCTTTGATTGGAGCAGGAATATGGGTAAAATAACAGAGTTTTGCTTCACCAAAACAAAATATTCAAAAAGTTTGACAGATTTTGACGCGGATTGTCACCGAAATAAGGGCTAGTGAGCACATCAAACTTGTACAACATTAGGTGACGATCTGACAAAAATTGGGACCGCTGTATTTACCAATATATGGGTGGAAACACATAGGCAGGAGTACTCAAGTTATCCAGACATGCAATTTTACATATGTAATTTTGGGACCGCGAATGTTATTTCGGCGTGTGACATGGCCTAGTTATAATAGCCTTTCCAATGTTCGAGTAGGGTTGTCATGTACCCATTACGGATGTAGGCTTGGATCATTTCTTACATCCCTGGTGTTGGGTATAAAAAATTCCTCTAGGACATTATTTAACGGTATTTGTTGGCATAGGTTTCGTCTTTGTAAGTCATATTACAAATTTATATTACAACGCCAAATCAGAGGAAATGATTTTTTTTTTCACTGAAAAATGACTAAATCAACTTCTTTTTAATATATGCTCTGTATTTCTATCTCGGTCTTAATTCAGTTACTCCACCCATCTGTAGCCTTTTTAGCAATTGCTTAAATCACAGTAATTACCCATATATACTCGTACATTGGATGACAAGACGAACAAATCAATCACATGCAGGCAGCAGTATCTTGACTCTTTGCCTGCTTTAGACAGTCAGTCAGTCACTCATTCAACACTCATTCACTCACTCAATCAGCTAGCCATTGAATTGTCGTTGGTTCGTTCATTCGTTCGTTCATTTCTTCATGTCCTCTTTTTTCCTCGTTCCTTTTCCATTCATGCATTTCGAACATACAGCCAATTCATCTGTTCCAAATATCCAACATTTATTCACATTCAGTCAACTGTATATTCACAAAAATTCATAGATTCAATCGTATGTCACTCAGTCAGTCACTTGGTCGTTGGATGGTGGAATAAAACAAAAAATGTGGCTTTTGTTTCCCCACCCCCATCCGTATTGAGTTGGAGTATCGGGCGGATTGGTAGCAATTTTCTGGGGACAATCAATGGAAAAAATATTGTTTAAGACAACACTATTACAGGCATATTCTGCCATGTTATCCATCACCCATGGTTTACAGAAGTGTTTTTTTAAGAGAAAAAAGACGGATATAAATAATGGAGAAAATTTCGGAATAAAAAATTAACAAAGAAGAGAACTCTCATTTTTTAGGTCATTTCAAAAAGAAAACCAAATATTTTCCTTACCCAAAAAGGTTTGCTTCAAACTCCCACGCTGCGTCTTAGTTGGAAGTCTTCTTCCTTTTTATGGCCTTTTGTTGCCATGCCATTGCAGCCTTTGTTTGTGATGAATTTCTAGACCACATCTTCGATTATTGTTTCCATAGTTGAACTATAAAAACGCGCGTAACGATAACAAAATAACTGAACATAAAGAATTTTATGTGAAAAGAAATCAATTAACTTTGGTCATTGGCGAAACGAAAAAAAAAACAAAATCACGAAAGGTCATCTGTCACAACCACCGGCGAAGGCTATAAAAACTTGTCGCTCGTGAGCTACGTTGACTACAAAGCAGATATTAATAATTTTTAGTAGCAATGTCGTACAGAGTTTGTGGTTGTAAATAAATAAAGGAAAGTTGTACGAATATTGAAGAGAGAGGGGAGGGGAGTGTAGGGCTTCTGATTTTGATTATTGTTTATTAATAAACCAACAAAAAAGTTGTCATCGTTTAAAACCGCTCTTAAGCAAATTTTAATGATTCGAATAAAACCCAACACTTAATTGATTATCTTTGTGAACATTAAAGTAGAAAGGGAAATTATGATAGATAAACCATCTATACTGTTGGTGTGTATGGCTGAGATAAATCTGGGTCTATGGAAATTTGAACTAAATGTTGACGAAATGTGTTAAATTGCGGGTCATGATATTTAGCAAATGAGTAAAGCTAAAAGTATTCATTTGGAAAGTGAATCTTTTTTGGGGTGTGGGTTTGTAATAGCTGCGAACCGAAAAGGTACGAAAAGTATGCGAAATTGGTACAGATGGATCGAAGTGTTCAGAATTTTCTCAATAACTCTGAATGTTCTCTATAACTCTGTTCTATAACCCTGAAATATGGAATGTCGGGTAGGGTTGGAAACTTTTGAAAACTCAAAGTAAAAATGTGCTTACATTTAGTAAAGTAAGGGTCCGCAATCTAGCTCATGTCTAATTTAAAAAACAAGTTAAAAAGCAGTAACTTCAGCCGGGCCGAACTTTGAATACCCTCCACCATTTGGAACGAATTCGGAAAAAAAATTCTGTTAAAAGTTTAAAAGTATCGAATATAGCCGTTACATTGTTTGTCATAAGTCATTACCAAATTCAAATTCGGAACTTGAAATAAACGGTGAATAATGTAGCTAAAATCACCAAAATATCGTATATAGGGATGTACCGTTATATCGGAGCATGGCGAAGACCTGGACCAGCATAGACAATATTCTGTCATAGGCGGTACCATCCATTACGAACTGCAAATACGATATTTCAAACAATTTCGATGATTATTGTACCTAAACTCGTCAAAATACCGAATATAAAGAGGTACTGGTATAGGGGGCCTATACGAAGACCTGGACCTGCATAGACAATTTTCTGTCACAGACTGTAGTTTCCATTACGAACTCTAAATGTGTAATTTGAAAAAATTCCGGTGAAGAACGACGCTAAAATCACAAAAATATCGAATATAGGGAGGTACCGTTATAAGGGGGCTATATGAAGACGTGGACCGGTTAATAATGTCGCTAAATCATCAAAATAACGAATATCGGGAGGTTATATGGGGGCTATACGAAGACGTGGACCTGCATAGACATTTTTTTGTCTTAGGCTGTAGTATCCATTTCGAACTTCAAATACCAAATTTGAAATAATTCCGGTGAATAATGTCGCTAAAATCATCAAAATATTGAATGTCGGGAGGTACCGCTATATGGGGGCTATATGAAAACGTGGACCTACATGGCCCATTACGAACTTAACCTACCTACAGGAAAAATAAACATGTGTGCAAAATCCCAATTCGTTTGAAAAATAGCGTGATTGCAACAGACAGACAGACGGACATCGACTTAGAATTTTACGCTGATCAAGAATATATATACTTTGTTGGGTGTGACATGAGTATTTCGAGGAGTTACAAACGGAATGACAAAGTTAATATACCCTTCATAATATGGTGGAGAGTATAATAATTAGTTCCGCTAAACGAATATGGTTGTGTACACACTGGGAAATATTGCCACATTACTTTGAAAATCGTGATAATAATATTGCTGAAATAATATTGCGAATAAACAAGCATAACAGAAAAACCGCTCGCTGCCTTAAAAGCCCAAAGCCAATCACTTTTTGGTGCGGATTTTGGTACAGAGACACAATTATTTTTTTTCGAAAATGAGCTAGGAGTGTCCTTTACGTTAATTTTAGTCACAAAAAATAAAGAAGATTTTGTGGTCATTGTGTGCTGGAAATGAAGCAAAGAACCTCATTTTGTAGCCATTCTTGGGTGGCGCGTACTGAGTCCTGTTGGAATGTCCAAGGTCTGCGGCCAAAATGTTTGCGTGCCCAAGGCTTTAATACATCCTCCTGAAAATGTTCGCTATCATATTCGGCATTTATTCTGATGCCACGGTCGATTACTACGAACAGAGAGCAACCATCGGCTGATATGGCGGCCCACACCATCACCATGGCTGGCGCTTGAGTTCTGGTGCCCAACCGATGGTGCTCATTTTCAGCTAACCTCTTTAGCAAGTAAATACGATCATTTTGTTTGTTTACAAGTTGATGGACAACAAGTGTTTCTCATCGGAGAAAACCAAATTCGGCAGTTCACCACTTTCGGCCAAGCGAAGCAAATCTTTAGATCTTTTGAGTCTATTTTCTTTCTGTTGCGGTGTAAGTTCTTGCACTTTTTGGAACATCAATGGCTTTATCCCGAGCTAATTTTTCAATATTTGGCGAATGGAATATTGCCATATGTTTAGTTCACAAGCCATTTTTAGCCCACAGCGCTTCTATACTTTGCAAACCATCTCTGCTGATGTTGCTGTATTCTTCCATCCACTTTCTTGACGTCGGGCTACGCTACCAGTATCACGGTAACGAGCGATAGTACGAGACACAAAAGATTTATTCACATTTAAATGCTGGAGTGCTCTAACGATAGCCACTTGTAGTTTTCCAACTAAATATAAAGAAATCGCACTATCACGCTTGAATTCCATCACAAAAAACTTTTTTTTTCTGAAAAATTCTCACCAAAATGCTTTTGTGCACTTGTAAACAATATAATGAGCTGTCACTGGAATAATTTTAACAGCTATCGCACGTGTGGCTTAGAAATGGCAGCAGTTTGAAGTTGGTTGCAACTTTTTTATCTCACCCTGTATATGGGAGCTATAGCTATACCTGAACCGATTTTCTCCTAATTTTACTTCTAGACTGAATTCGGTCGGATGTGCCACAACGCACTCCATTTGGGCTGATATTAGCCATTTGGTGCACGAAAAACCTGAAATCAGATAAAGATCTATATGGAACTATATCCAAATCTGTACCGATCTTGACAAAAATTTAAGCACTTATTTCTGAGCTGTATCTGATATCTGGTACCGGAGATTATTGTTGTGGAGTGCATATTACGCATGTGAGGGACATAAAACCCCAAATCAGGTGAAACATATATGTAGGAGCTATAGCTATATCTAAACCGATTTTTTTCCAAATTTAATGTACTTGCATCTAGACTAAATTCGATCGGAATCATTTGGTGCATAATTAACCCGAAATCGGTTGAATCGGGAGCAATATCTAAATTTGAACCGATTCTCACCAATTTCAATAGGGTTCGTCCTTGGGCCAAACAAATCTTGTTTGGAAAATTACATCTCAATCGGATAATAAATGCGACCTGCATTTTGTTCACAAAAATACATGGACATACTGACTGACATGCATAAATCGACTCAGAAAATGATTCTATGAATATCCTCCAAGTAAGTGTGGGTCTACCTCGCTTCCTTCTCCATTTTACTAACAAATGCACAAAGACATAATACCCTTACCACCATGTGGTGTAGGGTATAAATATATTTTGATTTTGTTCAGACAGGTTCAGTTCGCAAATGGTAAATGTCGAACAACGTTTTCTTATAGCCCCCATATAACCGTACCTCCCGATATGCAGTATTTTAGACGGTTTAGATCACATTTTCTAATAGAACTGTTTAATATTCAGTACGTCAAATATTTATAGCTCCACGTTTTCTTATAGCCCCCATATAACTGTATCTCCTGATATTCCGTAACTTTAGAATTTAACTCATATTTTTAAACAGAATTATTTATAATTCGGATTCTGCATCTTGTGCCAGAACATTTTCTATATAGGTCCACGTTTTCTTTATAGCCACCATTTAACAGTAACTCCCTATATTCGGTATTTGGACTATTTAAGCCGCATTTTCAAAATGAATTGTTTAAAATTCATAATTATAGTTCGTAATGGGTTCATGTTTTCTTATAGGTCCCATATTTCGACACTTCTCGATATTCGGTATTCTGATGATTTTAACATTTTTCAAGGGAATCGCTTAAAGTTCGCTTTATAGAGTTTATATGGGCTCTGTATTCTGCTTAAATGAGATAATTATTTTTTATATCACTCAAAAAAGGGTACCTCCGAGTATTTGGTATTTTTTTCATTTGTGTCAAATATTTTTAAAATTTGGTATTTAAAACTCGCAATAGATTACAATGACTGTAGCTGGAAACCAGTACCCTCGCCATTTTTGCCATTTTATGACTTTTTACCAAACGATTTTACTGGCAAAATTCGGAAGTGGACCTAATATTTAAGGTGGACCGGCCCACCACCATGAGTTGGCCGAACCTTACCTGTCTTTACATGTTAGCTGTACCTTCATTATCTTCTGAGTTGTACCTCTAATTCTATTTTTTTGTGTTGCACAGTGCAATCAAAACAAATATTTGCATTTTTATATCTTCTCACTACAAGTCGTAGTTATAGAAGCCGGAAATTGAATTATTTAAACGTTAATTTCCAATTATCGATTTAACAACATAACATAAAACTTAATAGCTCAATGGATCATTTACCATATTGAAATTCTCTTGAAAACATCTTGCTGTTTTATTTTCAGTTAATTTTCACATTCAATGCTGGGGCTAACCACAATCACTTATTTGATTTTTTTTTCACTTTTTTTTTGTTTTTTCTGCCACCACCCACACACTCAGGCGAACATTTAAATTACTCATATTTACAAATGGGAATTGAAAATATTGCTGGTGTCAAGCTGCATTTAATATGATACTCAGCCGGTGCTTGAAACTCATTTCAGCATGAAACATCATGCATGATTTGTTAACTCCCGACACTTTATCCTTATGAACATCGACATTGGTGTCACGCTTCAGTGTGGCATTGCAAATATCGAACTCTCAAATGTCGAATGGGGGGTCGATGGGGTGGGAAGGGTGCTACTGCTGTTTATGCTTCTGGTGCGGCTTTATTGATGATGACCATAGCCATGTATGCATGCGGCGGCGGCGACGGCAATGGTGGTGGCGGCGATGAAATGTAAACAGCAATCAGCAACATAAATATTGATGTGTGTGTTTCGCTTTTTTTTGTCGGGATAATAGCAGCAAGCATGTCCATCCATGCTGCTGAAACTTTACACTTTTTTTTTTCAAAATAATAAAACACATAATATTTATTCGTTGGTGTGAATTCAATAATTAAACCCGAAATAAATTGCCAGTAATTTTATTAAGTAAAGAATTAAAATACAATTACGACAAACGGATTGTAGATGTGTACAAATGTATACAGGGTGAAATGAAAAAAATGCAACCAACTTCAGACTGCTGTCATTTCCAAGCCACTCGTCCGCCAGCTGTTAAAATTTTTTCATTACAAAAGCATTTTGGTGAGAATTTTCCAGAAAAAAAGTCATTCGTGATGGAATTCAAGCGTGATAGTGTGATTTCTTAATATTTGGCAGGAAAACCACAAGTGGCTATCGGTAGAGCACTCCAGCATTTAAATGTGAATAAATCTTTTGTGTCTCGTACCATCGCTCGTTACCATGAAGTGGACGCAAGAAAACCACGTCGCAGTGGCCGAAAAATGGCTCGTGAGCTGAACGTATCGCAATATTCCATTTGGCAAATATTAACAAGTTAAAAAGCAGTAAGTTCGGCCGGGCCGAACTTTGAATACCCTCCACCATTTGGAACGAATTTGGAAATTTACAAAAAATAAATTCCTTATAAAATTCTGTTAAAAATTTAATAATACCGACTATAGCCGTTATATTGGAGTCTATACGACGTCATAAGCCATTACCATATTCAAATTCGAAACTTGAAATAAACGGTGAATAATGTAGGTAAAATCATCGAAATATCGTATATAGGGAGGTACCGTTATATCGAAGCTGTGCGAAGACCTGGACTAGCATAGACAGCTTTCTGTCACAGGCTGTAGCATCCATTACGAACTTCAAATACGACATCTGAAACAATTTCGGTGGGTATTGCACCTAAAATCGTCAATAGGGAGGTACTGATATATGGAGCCTATACGAAGACGTGGGCCTGCATAGACAATTTTCTGTCTTAGGCTGTAATATCCATTTCGACCTTCAAATACCAAATTTGAAACAATTCCGGTGAATAATGTCTCTAAAATATCAAAATATAGAATATCGGGAGGTACCGTTATGGGGGCTATATGAAAAAATGAATCTACATGGCCCATTACGAACCTGTCTACTGGAAAAATAAACACGTCTGCAAAATGTTAGCCTTCTATCTCAATTCGTTCGAAAGATAGAGTGTTTACAACATACAGACAGACGGACAGACAGACAGACAGACGAACATGGCTAAATCGACTTAGAATTTTACGCTGATCAAGAATATATATACTTTTTTGGGTCTGACATGAGTATTTCGAGGAGTTACAAACGGAATGACAAAGTTAATATACCCTCCATAGTATGGTGGAGGGTATAAAAACTGAGCTCGGGAGGGTATAAAAAATGAGCTCAAGAAATTACACTGCAACAGAGACAGCTAAAGAGTTGCTTCGCTTTGCCGAAAGTAGTGAACTGCCGAAAGTAGTGGAAGGTGCCAAAATTCATTAGATCAGCGTGTGACAGTTTCTTTGCCATTTGAAGGCCATAATTCGACCCAAAGGTGACCAATTCGAGAAATTTTAACTTATTCGTTTTTTGCTTTCATTCAATAAAATTTAAAAAAAAAAATGTAAAAAATATGGCGTTTGACTTTGTTGCAGTTTTTTTATCTCACCCTATCTATATCATGGTAACCGAGGACTAAATGATAGGATTACAATTTCAATTAAATTTTCCAAAATCGTGATATGGAACCCTTATCAAATACTTTAAAGCAGGCTTCCTTTCCACTAGACTCATCAAATTCAACCTTACCACCCTTATCTCCCCTCATGTTTGTGTGTTTGCATCGTCAAACCCATTGGGGTCCATATGTTTTCATACAAATGACTAAATAATGCTGATCGTTACAAAGAAAAAATATTAAAAAAAAAACACGTATTTTATGTGGCATTTTGGGTTATTAATAAAATTTGCTAACCTTACGCCAGAATAAGACCTCCATTGTTAGGATTTCATTATGTCTTGTACGGCGTTTTTGTTGAGCTTTTTTCCCAAAAAAAAATTGCCGCTTTGCCATTACGTGTCGTGTAAAAATATTAGAATTCTGCCAAGAAACTGACACTTTGGCATGTGAGCGAGAAAATAGTTTTCTTTTACTCACACAGGAAGGCGGGCAAGCCGGCGGGAAGGAAACCCGAGAAACTAAATGAGATGGCCGTAGATGTAGAAATGATGCCAACTTAATCGAAATTCCAAGTCGTCGCGTGTTGACATTTTTTTCCTTTTAAATCGATGGATTTTTGTGCTCTGCTGGTCGGTCGCTCGGTCGTCTGTCTATTCGTTTTGGAGGCTTCGTTTAGTTTTTGGCTTTTGTACAATAACGACACAAACACACACATAAATAAATGCAATTGCAAACATGCAAATTCCAAAAAAAAGTGGAAAGGAAGAATACAGAAGAACAAAAGTAATTACTTTTCTCAGAACTATAGGAGCTATAGTTTTAAGAAATATTTTTTAAAGGACTAACGGAATCATCAAACTTGGATTTTTGTAAGAAAATATTTTTGAGAACTTATGAGAACCAAAAAACGTGGATTCTGGACTATCAGAGGAAAGACTATCAAAATAGCAATCGTGGTTTATTTGAGAATATTTATCAAAAGAACCTCAGGACCACCAAACCTGGCATTTGTAATATTTTTTTTTCCAAAATTTTGATTTTAATAATTTTTTTAGGGATTAAATTTAAAAACATGAGAAAAACAGATCAACTATTAGAAAAAATTTCAATATTTCAAAATTTTTCCGAAAAAATTTCCTGTCGTAGATAGTGGTATCCATTACGAACTTCAAATACCAAATCGGCAACATTTCCATCGAAAAAATGTGAAATAATACAAATTCTGTATAAAAATGTGACTGAAGCACTCAAAAACACCTTAAATATGCCCAAATAGCTTTATATTCTGGGATATACTAAAGAGTGTGTAAAACCCATTTTCAATACCAAAAACTCTGCGGACCATATACGAATTTAACTGAAATTTTGTCCACCTATCTCACTCCGTTCAGAAACAAGAGTGATTTCCACAGATGGACAAAAATGGCTAAATCGACTTGGAACCTTATGCTAATTTTCGATGTATTACAAACAGAATAGTATGGTGTAGGGTATAAAAACTTGGTCTTTATAAGAAAATATTTCTAAGGTTTTCTAAGTATCTTTTTAAGGACTATAAGGATATAGATTATTTTTATCAGGACGTGCATTTGTATATAAAAAAAACTTAGTAGGACTTACAAGGACTTGGATGTTTTTAAAATATTTTTTCTAAAAGCTTGTTAGGACTATCAGGACTTGGATGTTTTGAAAATGTATTTTCAAAGGACAATCAGGACTAAGACCTTTTTAAAAATGTTTTTTCTAATTAGTTATAAGAACTCACAGGACGTGGATTTGTTAAAAATATGTTTTGTAAGGATAATCAGGACTTGGATTTTAAAAAAAATGTGGACGTGGATTTTTCAAAAATATTCTTTTTCTAAAGACTATCATGACATGTATTTTTTTAACACATATTTTTTTAAAGACTATCAGGACGTGGATTTTTTAAAAATATTCTTTTTATAACGACGTGGATTTTTTAAACATATATTATTGTAAATACTATCAGGACGTGGATAATTTTAATTTTTTTTCTAAGGACTGCCGATTTTTAAATATATATTTTCTAAAGATGATCAGGAAGTGAATTTTTTAAATATACCCTTTTTTAAAAAAAAAGACATCATACGTGAATTTTTCTAAAAAAATGTTTTCTACGGACTTGATGTTTTTTTTTTAATTTTTTGCTTTTTAAGAGAAGTAAATTTTCAAAAAAAAAAGTATTTCTTTCTAAGGACTATTATTTAAAAAAATATTTTTTCTAAGTTTATTTTTTTTTAAATATTTTTTCTAAGGTCCCGATAGGGAGTGCAGGTATATTTTTAAATATATTTTCAAAGGACTGTTTTAATGGGTTCTTAGTACGTGGTTTTTTTTAAATATTTTTTCCAATTGACCATAAGGACTTGAATATTTTACTGAATTTTTCTACGGGCATGGAATTTTGAAGTCTTTATTTCTAAGAAGTAACAGGTCGTGTAATTTTACAAGAAGGAACTTTCCAAGAACTGCGAGAACTTGATTTTCTAAAGAATATTTTTAAAGGACCATTAGGATGAGGTTTTTTTTTTTTTTTTTTTTTTTTTTTTGAGATAAATTTGACTAGTCATTACTATATTTTAATACACTTTTTCAAGGATGTGTATTTTTATAATATGTTGGTAAGGGTGTGAATAATCTATTACGATGGACGTAGATTTGTTGATAATATTTTTTTAAATATGTAGATTTTAAAGGACTATCAGGACATATATTATTAAAAAGACTTATTTTAAGGGAAAATGCATAAAACAACCGCCAGGATGAAAATTAAAAATAAACCAATTCTAATGATTTTCAAAATGTAGTGTAGTGAATAGTGTCCAAGAACACAAAAGACAAGGACTTAGTAAGTATTTTATTAAGGACTATTACGAGGTCAATTCTTGAGTGAGTGTACCTTAGGACTATCCGGCCGTGCGATTATCAGTACGTTTTCCTAAAGACACTCAGGACGTGGACTGTTTAAGAATGGGTTCTAAGGACCGTCAGACTTAGATTTTAAAGGAAACGGGTGGGTTGTGTTTTTAAGAACTTTTTTAAAAAGATTGTCAAATGATGATTGAAATTTCAAGATACTATACCATTTTGTATATGTTTTTAATAACGATTTTTAAAATGTTTTTAAGGACTATTATACAGAATATTTATATAAGGAATGTTTTATAGAAATTATTCTAAAGACTACTTTATTTCTATGGGCTGCTTTAAATATATGTCTAAGAACTTCTATAGAGAATATCTTTGTAGACTTCTTTAAAAAAATTCTAAGGGCTATTTAGGATATTTAATGTAAATTATGTTTGTAAACACTATTTAATAGAGTACTCATCTTAGGCGTATTTTTTAAAATATGTATATAAATAGCCCTTAATTTTATAGAATATTTTTTAAAGAACTATGTTATAGAATATTGTCCCAAGAGCTATTTTTTTTAATAAAAAGGACCATTTTGGAGAATACTTACTTTAGAGTTAATTTTTAACATTTTAAAATATTTTTCTAAGGACAGTTTAAAAACAAGTAATCAAAGGCTATAGTCGTGCGGGCCCGACCATGTGATACCCTACAACACTACAATATGTAAGAAGCCCCGTTTTTAAAATAATGTCATAAAGCACTGCCCAGATATTACCTTTAGCTTTTTGATCAGGGATTTTTGCTTAATATTTTCACACTCGGTCGTGCAGTTAGCTGTTATGGTCCATTTTACAACTAAATATAATCCAATGGTCATCCAAAATTCTAGAACTCTGCCCTTAACTTTCTTCTCGGGAGTGTCGATTGGCTTCAATTGAGTGGAATTTTTTTCTGTTTTGGTTCATTTGAGCACCTAAATAATTTGCAATCATCTCCAAATACAAGAAACCTCTGCTCTGTATTTATAAATTTATACTCATCTATATGATTTGCTTGTCTACGATAATTGGCTATATTCGTCATCGAAATTAGCATAAAAAGCCAGAAGTTCGCCTTTTGTGTATTTCGTCCATGACCTTTATAACGGCTGCAAAATCAGGAACATTTTTAGTTGTTGGTCCATTTCAACCCCTAAATATATTGCGGACATCTTTGAAAACAATAAGCCTAGCCCTTCTGAGCCTTACCCTATCCTTGTGAAAATTTTTTGTAAGGATCGGACTATAATTGAAATCTGTGTATAATAACCCCAACGTGTGTTGAAAAAATATTACAAAATATACATTTCAATATTTTAAGTCAAACTGAAAAAATCGCATGCAATAAAAATTATGAAAAAATAAAAAAAATGTAATAAAATGCTACAAAATCTATATTTATGTCATTATTTGCATATTTTTTGCGATTTTTTAGATTTTATTCTTTTATGTCATTTTTTTAAATATAAGCATTTTAGGTAACATCCCCTTCCTTTGTATATGTGTATTATATATATTTTGCTATATATATCCGATATATTTAGTATCGGTATCGGTCAGGATTGACCTGTTCGTCTTTTTATGATTTCGCCGGGACTAAAAATATTCGCGGTTTAATGGAAATTTTGACTTTTATTTAACACAAATGTTATGGCCTATTTCACCCACTAAATATTACCTGATGACCATCAAAATTGAAAAGCTTTTTCACAGACCTAAGCTCTAACCCCATGCTAACTTCCGTGTCGATTGGTCTATAATTGCGACTTGTAGAGCAACTGCAAAATCAAGACAATTTTAAGTTTTTGTCCCATTCTAAACCCTAAATATTATGCAATCATTTGCAATAGCAATAGGCTTCTATTCTGAGTAAGTAAGATTCATATGTACTTCCTATGTGGAAAACAATATTTCGAGGTGTTACATAATTTTAGTCTCAATCAAGCTTATAATAGCCCCAACTCATAGTGTTGTAGGGTATAACTAAACAACCCTAAATGTCAATATCTAAAGAGTTATGACCATTTTTAAAACCTGATATTTTTTTCCTCTTTAAAAAATGATCACAAATTATAGCTAAAACCTCCGATATGTCAATATTTAAAGAGTTATGGCGAAAGTGATCACAAATAACAGCTAAAAACCCCGAATTTGGATATTTTTTAATAAGGACCATCAGGAAATATATAAGGCGTCGATTTTAAAAAATATTTATTCCAAGGGCAGGAAGTGGATTTTTAAATATCTTTTAAACACTTCAGTCGTGAATTTTGTAAAAACATGTTTTTTTTTGCTTTTTAAAGGACTATTAGGAACTGAATTATTTAAACATTTCTCTTTTAAGGACTATTAGGAAGTACATTTATTAAAGAATATTTTGGGATATAGATTTTTTAAAATTATTTTTTTAAGGATTATCAGGACTTGATTTTTTTTTTTAAATATATTTTCAAATAACTATCAGTACGTGGTTTTGAAAATAATTTTCATTTACTATAGCGACGTAGATTTTTTAAAAATTTATTTGCAAAAGACTATCAGTGCACGGGTTTTTTAAAAATATGTTTTTAGAACTAAGGACAATATTCATCTAAGGACTATATTTGCATATAAGGTTTATTTTATAAGAAATATTTCTAAGGACTATTTTATAAAATGTATTTTCTGAGGGCTATGTGGTAAAATATTTTATAAAGACTATTTAATAAAATTTCTCCTTTTTTATTTTGTGATTATTTAGAACTTTTGACTTTATATTTTGATTGACTTTCGCAGATTTTTTCATGTTTTTTTTTTTTTTTTTTTTTTTTTTTTTCTTGTAGATTTAAAAACAAATTAATTTTTTAAATAGTTTTCAAAGATTAATGTCGACTTCTTAAAAAACATTTTTGAAGGCATTTTCACGGACGTTGATTAATTAAAATAAAACTTGTCAAGTTCTATCCTGGATTTTAAACAATAATTTATTTTTCATGCTTTCAAACACACTTGTCAAACTAACGACAACTACACACTCGTTAATTATGATGGATTTTTAAAGTATGTATATCTAAAGGTCAGGAGTGTGATGGATTCTTACAATATTTCTTTTTATAGTGGGTTATCGAGAATTTTGAATAATTCCCTTGAGAAGGACTAATTGGAACGATTTTTAGGGATTATCAATTATTTTTTTTAATTCCTTAAAAATGTCAAAGAAATTTCTCTAAATGACCGAGAAAGGGAAGTTTGTAAATATTTTTCAATATTTTAGGCTTTTTAAATAGAAGGTTTGCCCCACAGTACCTCTCTCCAATATTTACTTGTGCATTAGTTTTAGTAGCACACAATATATATGTCTATCGTCTTTGTCTCTCTGTTTGGATGTCGAGGAACAAATCCATAGAACAGCAAAAAAAGTCCAACTCAATATTTTTTCCGAAGACAAACAAATTCATACTCATGAGAATGTGAAAATGTTACTTCAAAAGGATGCTGCTGACGTTCGTATGTGTGTGTGTGTAAAGGAATAATCAGGCATTCCTCCCCCTGTGGCCCCTTTTATGCGATAGATACACTTCGATATCCGGCTAACAAAGCATAGAATAAGACGAAAAGGCATTTCCATATTCACATCCGTTCTGCAATGTTGCTAAGACAAACGATGAACAAGCAAATGGCAAACAGCAAAGGCAGCTCTCACACAAAAAGCAGCCAACAAGAACACGAAAGGCAGCAGCAACAACAGCAAAAAACCTGTAACAAGTGACGTTGTTATGTTGCAATATCTGCATTTTCTTTAATTTAAAATTAATATCGTTTCAAAGGCGTTGTTCGTTCGTTCACTCAAACATGCACATACACACACACACACACATATGAGTGTGTGCACCAGTCGCACAAACACGCAGCTTGGATTTATGGCTAGTCGTCTGAAAAGATGCCTTCATACGTTATTGTAACATGTGTGTGTGTGCGTTTGTGTGTACGTGTTGACAATGTAAACTTTGCAAAAACTGTGGCATTAATGCTTGCCTGGTTATGGATATCCTGTTTTTTTCGGGGGTTCCTTTTGTAAGAAGTAAGAGATCTTGCAGATGAATGTGTATGTAATCATGTCAATGTGCACTATGTATGAGCACATAACCGTACATGGTTATTTTCATAATTCCATCAGGAATTTGTAAAATTATTATAGTAGAAATTCTTTTTTTATTAAAGAATTTTAATTATTTCTATTACTATATTAGGGACAGTAAATTCTACAGCATAGCTTTTGTAGGAAAGGATTAGATTAGTAAAAATAAAAAAATAAGTTTTTCAGTTAAGGCACGTCTAAATGTACTGCATTGAGTTGTCTAAAACATCTAAAAATATTTTTTTTTTTTTTTTTGCAAAATATTAGTTTGAAATGGGTAGAGAGAAATTGTTGAATGTTTTGTAAACGAAGGTGCCCTGTAGCAATTCCTATTAGTCTATATATGTTTTGGATAGAAGGTATATTATTTTTGGAATTTCGTTTCCAACATCCGGAAATTTTAGTCGGAGACCACATAAAGAATACATTTGTGATCAGTAAAACCACATGCAAGTTTTTTGAAACTGCATGCAAGTCAAACTCTAGCATTTTGGGCAACATAAAGTTCACCAAAATTTGCCGCCATTAAATGAAGCATGTGACTAAAATGTGAAATATACTTAAATCGGAGCTTACCCTTTTATAGGAACTATACCATAACTTATTATTTTAATCATTGATTTTTTAATTAAGCCAAAGCTCTTTATAAATTTCCAGCGCTCGATATCAAATGTCCCAAAAATGTGCTAAATTTGTCGATTTTTTTTAATTATCCGAATAATCAAAATGTTGAACTATTGTGTGGGAGGTACCAAAATCCCATGTTCTCCGGTTAAGAAAACATACCAAAGTCTAAAAAATTGGTGACTTGTTTCGCAAGTTATTTGAAATATAAATACAGGGTAAGATAAAAAACTGCAACAAAGTCAAAAGGCATAATTTTGACATTTTTATACCCTCCACCTTGGAAAGGAGGGTATATTAACTTTGTCATTCCGTTTCTAACATCCTTAAATATTCGTCGTAGACCCCATAAAGTATATATGTTCATAATCAGCATAAAATTCGAAGTCGATTTAACGATGTCCGTCTGTCCGACTGTCTGTCTGTCCGTCTATCTGTCTGTTGAAATCACGATACAACCCACATTATTCGACGTAGAGCGCCAAAATTTAGCAAAGCAATTTTTATTGTGTCTAGGATGGTTGGTATTGAAAATTAGATATATCGGTCCAGGTTCTGGTATAGTCCCCATATAACGGTATCTGCAGATATTGGATTATTTTGATGATTTATGCGACATTTTTCACGGATTTGTCTGAAAATTGGTATTTGTAGGTCATAATGAGTCCCTGTGCGTGTGGCAAAACATTGCATATATAGGTCCACGTTTTGGTATAGCCCCCATATAAAGGCACCTCCCAATATTCGGTATTTTGATTATTTTTGCCGCATTTTTTCACGGATTTGGAATGAAAGCCAAATATTTCGGAAATAGCATCAAATTTTGAAATAAGTTCAGATTTGCTGGAATTGCTCTCCTTTGGCATGAAGTATGGCATTTAAAACGCCAATGAAACCGTCACACGCTGCTTGAATGTTTCTCTGCGATATTTTGGCCCATTCCCGGCGAAATGCTTACTTTAGGTCAATTAGACACTTTGGTATTTTTTAGTGCCAATCTTGCTTTCTAAAAAACTCCAGACACTGTGGTCCAACGGATTGGTATCCGGAAATTTTGGTGGCCATAGTGCGCTGGAATAAAGCGAGGAACCTCTTTTTTATCCATTCTTGGGTGGCGTGTGTGCTATGCTGAGTGCGATGGTGCTGAGTCCTGCTGGAACGTCCAAGTTCTGCTGCCAAAATGTTTAATACACCCTCCAGAATATTTTCGCAATAATATGCGGAATTTATTCTGATGCCACGGCTCTTATGGTGGCCCACACTATCACCATGGCCGGCTCTTGAGTTCTGGTAGCCAGCCGAAGGTGCACATTTTCAGCTGACCTCTTCAGCAAGTCAAACACGATGATTTTGTTTGTTTACAAATTCGCCAGTTCTCCACTTTCGGCCAAGCAAGGCAACTCTTTAGCTCTTTTGAGTCCATTTTCTTTCTGTTTCGGTATAAGTTCTTGCACTTTTTGGAATTTTAATGGCTTTAGCCCGAGCGCATTTTTCAATATTTGCCGAATGGAATATTGCCATATGTTCAGCTCACGATCCATTTTTCGGCCACTGCGACGCGGGAATTAGATAACCTGATTAATTATGTTTATTAAAAAAAAAAAAAAAATTGTTTTTTTTTTTTTTTTTTTTTTTCTTTCTTTTATTTATTTATTCGTCGACTTGCGACTAAGAGGATGGAACTAAGACTAACTTTTACATTTTTAATTTACTTATTCTACAGGTATTATTTGTTAATTAATTATTGCAGTGTTAGCATAAGTTTATTTTAAATGAAATTTGATTAACACACTTTTGTAAATAATTGTATACTCAGCTCCAGACAGTTTTAACTGGAAAAATAAAATAAAGTCAAACTAAAGAATGTCAAATTCACTTATGCTTACAGTGCAATAATTGTACACGTTTTATTGGCTAATTGTTTCCAAGAACTTATCAATTTTATCAGGGGTAGTATGATTATACGTAACTACTCCCCCCTTTAGACTAGAATTCTCCTGAATTCTTTTATTTAATTTTACAGTTATATATTTATGTTTTGTTATGATTATGAAAATTAAAATAATTATTACAATTACTATAGAAATATTACATACATATGTTATTTTAGTGTGGTATTTTAATTTTCCGATATTTCTTACATTGTATTGATGTTCTTTTTCAATTTGTTCGAACGATATCTTATGTTTAAAATTTTGAGTTTTGTTTGTATTTTCAATTATTTGTCTTTCTTTTGTAATTTCTGCAATATTTGAAAAATAATAATCTTTTATCCTAACTGAACAATTATTAAAATTAATTAAATAATTTCCATTTAACAAAATTTTTTCAAAGTTACAAGTTTGATTTACAGTCGTGTTTATTGCATTTTTAATTATAATTGTGTCTATATCTAACTGTATAATTTCAAAGTCTTTATTTTTTATCAATTGACAATTATTCTTTATTAAACAATGATGACTTAACTTTAAATCTTTTAAATGTTTATTCTCTTCAAATTTATAAGTTTTATTTTGAAATTCAAAAAATCTTTCCATATTAGATTCTATTTCATTATTTTCATTATCTGGTATTGGTACAATAAATCTTAATTTTACTGTTATAAATTGTTTAGGTATTTTTATTCCAAACACAAGATAAGAGTTGTTAAGAAATGTTGTTCCAAACTGAATATATTTAAGTTTGTTATAATCTATTTCATATTTTCTTATTTCTCTACTTGTTAAAATACTTGGGTGTACAATCCCGTATTTTGCAGAAATTACGTTGTCTTGCAAATGCTCTATCTTATTCTTAATTAATTGTATATTAGTCAATTGTTCTAAGTATAAACTTTTATTATTTTCTTCCTCTAAAAATTTGTTTATAGAGTTTAATTCTTGTTCTATTTTCTTTCTATCATTCTTAATTACCATCTTTAAATGACTTAAAGTTATATTGAAATAATCATTAATTACAATCTGTTGATTATTATTTTCCTTAATTTCATTAATATTAAGAAGATGTTCTTGTATGTTCCGTCTGTCTTCATCGTCCATCGTCCCAAATAACCATTTGGTCATACTTCCTATACCGTTAATTAGTCCGCGTCTTTTTCTATTTTGTTTGGGTATCAACGTCATTAATTTATTTCTGGCATCTAATAGTTCTAACTCAAGTAATTCTTTGTTTTCGATTTTCATTAGAATAATGTTATCTGTTATGTCATCTAAAATTGTTTCAATTTCGTGAAGATTGATTATATGTAAAATTATGTCCGATTCATTAACAATTTTCTGATTTCCCATGCAAATGTCCATATATCCTCTTTGTTCTGTCAGAAATTTTGTAGTAATTATCCCTCTAGTCTGTGGTATCCATATTAGTATCATCAGTATTGTCCAAATCTGCAAATTTCAAAGGTCTTTTAATATTGCACGGATGTATTCGCTCCAGTTTTGTCTTTTTATATTTCGGTTGTTCCTTATGTCGGACGGCCTTATAATTTTTTATAAACCCTTCTTTTCTATTTTCCTTATAATCTTCTCTAGAGTTATTTATTTTATCTATTATTTTTCTTTTACTGTCCTCTAAATACTTTCTAACTTTATTTTCATCCATTTTTCCTTGTTGAACCTCTTTAGGAGTACATTTAATAGTTGAGTGATATCGTTCGTTGTAATTTCTAATTGATCTCTGAATTAATTGTTTCACCGGTATTTCCTTATTTGCTTTATACATTATCCTAAACTTTTCCGCAATTGTGTTGTGAAATCGTTCTATGTCGGCGTTTCCCGTGTGACTATTAGGTTTGGTCAGATGCAATTCTATATTTTCATTGTCTAAGAATTCCTTTAGTCTAGTGGCTTTAAATTCATTATCGGCTATTATTTTCCTTGGCTTCCCTACCTTTGTAAAATGATCATCTAATTGCTCCATTATTGTTAAATGATTTCTATCATTCAATGGATACGCTGCACCGAATTTAGAAAATTTATCAATTATTGTCAAAAAATGAAATCTTTTAATCACATATGTGTCAATATGTATTATTTCGTTTTTCGTCGACGGTGTTTCTGTGTATGAGAATTTCAATTTAATTGGATTTCTATCATATTTTATCTCCTGACAAACTTCACATTGATTTATAACTAATTGAATTAGTTCCATTAATCTTGGGTAATAAATTTTATTTTTTATTTGGTTATAGGTTTCCTGTATGCCCGAGTGCATACTTTCTTTTACATGATATAATGATATCTGTTTCACCGCCTCCACTTCTGTTTCTATATCTTGAGCCCTGATAGTGCATTTAATAAATTCCACTTGTTTCTCATTAGAGTACATTTCTATTAGTTTTTCCTGAACAGTATTATAGCTTCTCTCCGATACTTCCGAAAATATACCTATTTTTCCTTTGGTAATATACTTTCTAAATATTTCCCCCATTTCGTGAAAATCACTTTCCGCTATGAAAATTATCCTTTTATTATGTAAATGTTTTATTTCCTGAACTTTATCATTTGTAAGTATAATCTGTGTCCTGTACTTATTCACTATTTCTTCTTTTATAAAGAAATGATCTTGTAAATTTTCATCAGCTGAATGAATTGTAATCATTGATACATCATCATCATCCTCAATATTATTTATTATTCTCAATTCTGAATTATTCTCCGAATTTTGTACCTTATCTGAAATGGTATCATCTTCATTATCTTTCTCAATTCTACTTAGAAAATCTGCCACCTTGTTTTCCTTGCCTTTTATGTATTCTATATTAAAATCGTATTCTCCTAATTTCAAAAACCATCGCTGGTGCCTGGGTGACATGTCTTTCCCTCTATATTTTGTGTGTAAAAATCTGATGGGTTGGTGATCCGTAAGTATTTTAAATTTTCGACCATAGAGGTATGGTCTCAAATAATTAACGCTCCATAATATTGCTAGAAATTCTTTGTCCGTTGCCGAATAATTTCTTTCGTGATTGTTAAGCGTTCTTGATGCAAAACAAATTGGATGTCCCTCCTGTGACAGGACAGCACCGATTGCGTAATTCGACGCATCTGTAGTTAATGTAAATTGTCTTTCATAATTTGGGTATCTTAAAATTGGATGAGAGCTAATTAAAGATTTTAATTTTTCAAAAGCTTCTATGTATGTAGGGTCCCTTAAATTTATTTTTACACCTTTCTTTAAGTATTTTGTTATTGGCTGTGCGACTTTAGCATAATCTCTCACAAATTTTCTATAATATCCCGTTAATCCCAGGAAACTTTTGATTTGTTTTTCTGTTTTAGGTAAATCTAATTCTTGAATAACCTTAATTTTATTGGGGTTTGGTTTTAGTCCTTCCTTTGTCAGAATATGCCCCAAAAATTCTGTCTCTCTTTTCATGAAATTACATTTGTCGATTTGTATTTTTAAATTTGCCCGTTCCAATACCGTGAAAATGTCCGTTATGGCTTTAACGTGTTCCTTAAGAGAAGTACTAAAAATAAGTATATCGTCCAGATAAACTACACATGTTTTATTAATGAAATCTCTTAGTGTTTCATTCATTAATCGTTGGAATGTCGCTGGGGCATTTTTTAACCCAAACGGCATTCTTATGAATTCATATAATCCGTGAGGTGTCACAAAAGCTGTTTTCTCTCTGTCCTGTTCTCTTATTAGAATTTGATGGTATCCCTTGGCTAGATCCAAGGTAGTAAAATATTGTGCTCGTCCTAGTTTATCTAAAATTGAATCTATGTTCGGTAGTGGATATTTATCATCGATCGTCACTTCATTAAGCTTCCTATAATCTACCACTAATCTATATTTACGCTCTCCAGAATTATCTATTTTCTTGGGTACTACTATTAATGGGCTTGAATATCTTGAACAACTTTTCCTAATTATGCCCTGTTCCTCCATTTCCCTGATCTGTCGTCGTACTTCTTCTTCATGTTGTGGCGGATATCTGTATAATTTGGAATTTATCTGTTCATTTGTTGTCGTTCTTATTTCATGTTTTATTGTCATTGTACTTGTCAATTGGTCCCCTTCTTTAAAAAATATTTTGTCGAATCTTCTTAAAATTCTCGTAACTTCTAAATGCTCCTCTGCATTTAAATGATTCAACTGAATTCTGTCCAAGTCAACTTCCAGTTTTTCCAATGAACATATTTCCAAATCCTTATATGGATTAATTAAAAATTTTGTAATCTTGTTATTAAATGTTATGTGTCCGTCTATTAAATTTATCATCGTGTTAAAATGGTTTAGTAAATCAACTCCTATAATAAAATTGTACTTTCTTCCTTTTAACTCTTGCATTTTCCACTTAATTTTTGTATAATTTGGTAAGTTAAATTCCATAGGTGCGTCAGTTATAACTTCAAATTTAATTATGTCCTTCCTAGTTATGGTGCTAAATTCTATAGGTTGTTTTAGTAAAACTCGTTCAAAATCTTTTACCTTACTGTCAATCAGGCTTAAGTTTGCGCCTGTATCAATCAAAGATTTATATTTCCTTTTATTAATCGTAATGGTTATGGTAGGTAAACAATCGGAGGTTGTTTCCGAAAAAAATTATTTTGTCTTTGGTCTTGTCCGTTATCCTGATGTAAATTTGGTTCAGAGTTTCCTACTACTCGATAATTATCTACTTCTATATTGTCTATTTCCATAGGTTCCTGCTGGTCTTGCCTAGGTTGATTCAAGCGATTTTGGCTGAAATTTGGCCTAGGGTTTCCTACCTGTTGCTGAAACCTTCTGAAATTTCCCGACATATTATTATAGTTACTTTGTTGGACTCTATACTGTCCTGAATGATTAAAATTTCCATTTTGATTCCTATTATTATAGTTATTATTATAACTGTTATTTTGTTGGACTCTATACTGTCCTGAATGATTAAAGTTTCTATTCCTATTATAGTTATCGTTATTATTATTATTATAGGTTTTATTATTATCATTATTATTTCGTTCTTGTCTAATATCCGACCTAAAATTATTTTGTCCTAACCAATTCCGTTGATTATATCCCTGGTTATTACTGTTAATCTGCGGATTAAAATTATTCCTATTTTGCGACCGATTTTGTCTAAATGTTACGTCGTCTTTAGTCCTAAACTTCCTATATTCTGGCCTAATGCATGTGTCTTCAAATCTCCTTCTTGTCAATATTTTTAATATATCATTAATGTTTCTTTCTTCGTAAATTTTGTCTAACAGTGTACCTTGTGTCATTTCCTTAACTGTATTTACTAAAAGACTGTCCACGTTTGATAAGTCAATATAGTGGTCATTTCGGTAATAAACTATTAACTCATCTGCCTTATATTTTAGATTCTGCAACTCTATTATTAATTCACTTACCGAATTTACTTTTAAGTTGGCTATCATCCTATATATATTGTGTGGTTCCACGTTCGGTCTATACCTTAGTTTTAAAGTCTCCTTGATTAGTTGCCAGTTGTCCGGTGTGGGTATGTTTATTATGACGTCTTTAGCTTGTCCCTGGATTATTTTATAGAATATTGTTCTTATGGCCTCCTTCTTAATATTTTCATCTTGTATAGTTGACAGCAAGTACTCAGTGCTACTAAAAAAGCTGTTCACCGTTACTTCTCCGGTGCCGGTGAAAATGGGTAGATGATTTATCGTTTTTAAAATGTTGTCTTTTGCATTATTTGATTGTGTATCATATAACACCGGGTTACGCTGTTGTTGTTGTAGTTCTTGTGTTTGCTGTTGCAATTCTAGATATGCTTGGCGTAACCGTTCCAATTGTTGATCCTTTCTGGCTAGTTCTTCTGCCACATTTACGGATGCGATGTGAGCTTGTTCCTCCATTCTTCTTCGTTTGTCGAAGACTTTTTGCCTTTGCGAATACACTTTTAAAAGAAAAAAAAAAGGATTGACTTCCTTTATCTAGTGGTGTCCACTTAACTTAAATGTTCACTGCACTATTGTTTATTTTAGTGGTGTTCAATTTTTTGAATTATTCACTGCACTATTGTTTATTTTAGTGGTGTTCAATTTTTTGAATTATTCACTGCACTATTGTTTATTTTAGTGGTGTTTAATTTTTTTTTTTTTTTAATTATTCACTGCACTAATGTTTATTTTATAATCCTGGAGGGTCCCGTAGGATTCGCAGAATTTATTTAATTATTTATAATTTAGGTACGTTTCACTGGATCCTTTTTAATTCCTAAAGGATCCTACCGACTGCGCCAATTAGATAACCTGATTAATTATGTTTATTAAAAAAAAAAAAAAAAATTGTTTTTTTTTTTTTTTTTTTTTTTCTTTCTTTTATTTATTTATTCGTCGACTTGCGACTAAGAGGATGGAACTAAGACTAACTTTTACATTTTTAATTTACTTATTCTACAGGTATTATTTGTTAATTAATTATTGCAGTGTTAGCATAAGTTTATTTTAAATGAAATTTGATTAACACACTTTTGTAAATAATTGTATACTCAGCTCCAGACAGTTTTAACTGGAAAAATAAAATAAAGTCAAACTAAAGAATGTCAAATTCACTTATGCTTACAGTGCAATAATTGTACACGTTTTATTGGCTAATTGTTTCCAAGAACTTATCAATTTTATCAGGGGTAGTATGATTATACGTAACTCGGGTTTCAATCAAGTCGCTTCTTTACTTTTCGAACCATTTCTGCTGATGTTGCTGTTTTCTTCCGTCCATTACCTGGACGTTGGGCTACGCTACCAGTATCACGGTAATGAGTGATGGTACGAAACACAAAAGATTTATTAACATTTAAATGCTGAAGTGCTCTAACGATAGCTACTTGTGGTGTGCCAGCCAAATATAAAGAAATCACACTATCACGCTTGAATTCCATCACGAATAACTTTTTTTTCTGGAAAATTCTTAGCAAAATGCTTTTGTACGCTTGTAAACAATATATTGAGCTGTCACTGGAATAATTTTTACAGCTATCGAGCGAGTGGTTTAGAAATGACAGTAATCTGAATTTGGTTAAAGTTTTTTTAACTCACTCTGTATATCGCTCTATTCTCCAGTTACCCCGTACCGCAAAATTTGCAAAATTTTAAAGCTTCTACTAGGAAACTTAGTACCGATATAGTCCAAATTACTTAATATTTGTATTACGACGATTTTATAGGCAAATTTATTTCATCCTATAAAATGTCAACATTCCACGATTTAGTCTAAACTTTGCTCGTCGAAAAAAATCAATGACACGTTTGTTTCGATTATATAAGTAGCCTAAGCATATGCCAACAGACTGATCATTTCTAAGTTTTTTTTAACTCACTTTTTTCAATTTTGAAAAGGAGGCTTTGAACAACTCCTCGTCTTGTCTGAAATTAACATCGAAGATATATCAACCATTTTTTTCAATGGTAGCAACTTACAAATGAACGAACTAACCCATTATGTTTACAAGAGAATGCGAAAAAGTTTGTAATACTGAAATATTGAGTCGATCTAGCTATGTGTGTCCGTCCGGCCGTCTGTCCATGTGCATTTGTAATCTCACTACAGGTCGCAATTATGGTTCAATCGAAATTTAGGGTTGAGATGGCGATAGGGCTGGCATTTTGCTTATGCTAAACGTTTTAGACACGATAGACGCCTGCCAATTTTGAGTGGTCTTCGGATAGTATTAAGAGGGTGAAATGGGCCATAATTTTAACCACGGCGAAATTACAAATACACGCAGATGTCGGATACATAGCAAATTATTTACAATCAATATATAAGAGAAATTACCGTTAGGTACCATTCATCCAAAATTTTGCATGGTGTTGGGTTAGCGTCGGAATAGTACCTAATTTTTTCTTAAGAAAACTGAAAAGTGTGCTGATTTTTATTTGAATCTGACAACTGTCACTTGTGACATTAGTATTGTTATTTCCTCGCCAACATCTACACATGTATGCATATGATGATGGTGCATACATAGAAATACATATGTATATCGATGAATAATTGTATTATTACCCATTTCATATTGACAAAGTGGAAGTATATTTTCAAATTGTTTGCAAACACGCGTCGAACACTCTCTCTCACACACACACACACTCATACATAGACACTTGTCTACAAATGGGTTTTTATTGACAATTTAAAAACAATCAAATCAATTTGAAATAATCCACCTCAAAGGATTAACAGAAATGACAATTAGTGTTGGGAAATTGATTGGCAGAATGAATTGTTGAAAATTGTACAGAAATTTTGTTTAATTATTTTGTTTTATGTATCACATGACACAGCATGTCGCAAACAAATGCACATCCACACAATGGACTCCTTGTTTTATGTTTTATTATAGGAAAAAAGGCAGATTTGTGAAAGATATTCAAAAATGTTGATGTTTGATTGATTTACGTTAAACAAGTTAAAAAGCAGTAAGTTCGGCCGAAGGTGGTGAACGGCCGAATTCGGGTTTCTCTGATGAGAAAACATTCGTTGTCCTGCAGTTTGTAAACAAGCAAAATTATCGTGTTTACTTGCCAAAGAGGTCAGCTGAAAATGTGCACCTGGACATGGTGTGGGCCGCCATAACAGCCGATGGCCGGTTAATCGACCGTGGCATCAGAATAAATGCCGAATATTATCGCGAAAATATTCTGGATGGTGTATTTAAGCATGCAAACATTTTGTCCGCAAAACCGGGTCATTCCAACAGGCAACCGGCCAAGCACCATCGCACTCTGCACGCGCCACCCAAGAATGGTTACAAAATAAGGTACCTCGTTTAATTTCCAGCGCACAATGGCCACCAAAATTTCCGGATACAAATCCGTTGGACTATTGTGTCTGGAGTATTTTGGAAAGCAAGGTTGGCACTAAAAAATAGCAAAGTGTCGATCACCTCAAGCAAGCGCTTCATCGGGAATGGGCCAAAATACCGGGCATGTGACGGTTTCATTGGCCATAATTCGTGCCAAAGGTGACCAATTCGAACAAATCTAAACTTATTCTAAAATTTGATGCTATTTCCGACATTTTTTTAAATAGCGACATATGGCTGATGGTCAATTAGGAAAGAAAAATATCAATGTTTACCGAGATTAAGGCTGGGAATACCTCTTCGCCTGTTTTTTGTTCGAAGATATTCTCCGCAGGAGTTATTAAAAAAAACTTCTAACTTGGGGGAATATCCTCTTGAACACAATTCCATTTCACCGAAGAAGATACCGTTTTCAACGCTTAGAAATTTATTAGATTATTTAGTGTGTCTGAAAAAATTAAAGAGTAGCTGAAGATTTATTTAATTTATAAAATTATTATTTTATATATATATTTTTTTTTTAATTTTAATCTAGCTTATAATTCCCTTTCAAGTCATTTAAAACAATCCTTTAATTTCTGCTTCAAACTACAACATCTCTCTCTCTCTCTCTCTCTCCCCCCCCCCCCCCCCTTCCATATTTTAAGTTAACCTGAGATAGTGTTGTGGCTTGTTGTAGTCAGTCGTCTGTCGTGTGTATTTAAAATATCACCGGGAGTGCTTTTATAAAAACCACATGTCCCATTTTCTCTTATTTATTAAGCCACTTACACACTTATGTGGCGCACTCATGCCACCATCCGACAACGACCTTAATACCGCAAAGAAGCACAGAAGAAGAACAGCAGCATGCAGTTGCTGGTGGTTTTTGTCATCATCAGCCATCATCCTACTGCTGGCTGTCGTCTCCTGTGTTGTCAGTGTACTCCACCAAAAAAAGAAACGGCAACAAAAAAGAGGGGCGAGGTGACTAAAATTTTAAGGATTTTCAACTGCAATACACCGGTAGTGGAAATACATTTTCATGACATTAATTCTCAAAACCAACTCACCGACTCCTTACCACCTACACTTATTTTAAAAGCACCGCAAAATGTTCTCGCTTAATAAAGCTACCAAATTCGAAAATGTTTTTGGCAAATTTTAGCAAATTGTGGAGTATTGAGGAATGCTAGGTTTACAATTTGCAGCGTCAATTATTCCATTCCTTAATTTGTTATTAATTTGTACAGCTTAGTTGAAACACTAATTGAGCAAAACGAATGCGTTATTTTAAACGGAACAGAATGTTTGAAGGCTCCATAATAAATATCAAATTTTTGAGTTATGACGTGATGAATTCTTCGAATACCAACCTATTACTATGAATAATTTCCCATAGCCCATCTATGTGTCTATCTGTTGCTCACAACTAATCTGGAAGGCAGTATTCAATTTTTTTCGTATCCCGGAATTTATAACTAAGTTTTGCAAAACCTTAAAAAAAACAGCAAACCAGCAAAACCAAGAAAACTACTTTTTTTTACTCTCAGCCATGTGGCTAATGAGGGTATATATCATTTGATACGGCCAAAACGTGCCTTATCGAAATAACGGTTTTAGACCACCCTTTGGACGGTTTAGAGGTCTCTTTGGACCGAATCCGTTTTAGGACATTTGGAGTCGATCTAGCGATATACATCGTACATATTATTATCAAACTTGAATCGAGTTCGAAGATAGGCAATATCTGTCCAATCCTTTTGGTATCCACACCCACAAATGGTCGAAATGTTCAAAAAAATAGTTTACTGTACAGACTCTTATAAAATGTGATGTAAGAGTCCGATTGTCTTCAAATTACACAAATCCCAATATTTTTATTAACCTGAGGTCTGTTGTGAAGATGGGCAATATAGATTCACTCCTTCAGGTACCTCCCCCACAAAGGATCAACATACTGAAAATATAGTGTCTTCGGCATAATTGCAGATCATAATTCGATGATGACTTTCATCGAAAATTTTATTCCTATTCTTAGAACCATAGTTACTTTTAAGGATCTTCAAAGAATCACTTTCTAAGTCGATTTATGCATGCCCATCCGTCTGACCATATACTTATGTGAACAAAATTCAGGTTGCATTTATTATCCGATTGAACTAAACTATTTGTTTGGTCCAAGGACGAACGCTATTGAAATTGGTGAGAAACGGTTTAACTTTAGATATTGCTTCCGATTTCGGCCAATATCACCAAATGACCAATATCAGTCCAAATTACCTTCATTCTGGCACATCCTAACGAATTCAGTCTAGAAGCAAGTACATTAAATTTGGAAGAAAAATCGGTTCAGATATAGCTATAGCTCTCATATATATGTTTCATCCGATTTGAGGGTGTAAATCCCCCACACGAGTAATATGCACTCCACAAGAATGGTATTTGGTACTGGATAACTTATGGATACCTATATCAAATTTTATCGATATCGGGTCATATAAGGATATAGCACCCATATATATATTTATCCGATATCAGATTTATTGTGCACCAAGTCCCATACATATGTTTTATCTGATTTGGTGTTAAAGTCCCTCACATGCAACATATGCCTTCCACAACAATAATCTTTAGTCCCAAATATAAGATACAGCTCAGAAATAAGTGTTTAAAGTTTTATCGAGATCGGTTCAGATTTTAATAAGGGCATCATTTTTTTTTTAATTTTATTGAATGAAAGCAAAAAATGTCGGAAATAGAATCAAATTTTAGAATAAGTTTAGATTTGTTTGATTTGTTTGAATAAGTTCAGATTTGTTTGTCTGCGGTATTTTGGCCGATTCCCGGCGAAGAGCTTGATTGGGGTAACCGATACTTTGGTAGTTTTTAGTGCAAACCTTGCTTTCCAAAATACTCAAGATACAATAGTCCAACGGATTGGTATCCGGAGATTTTGGTAGTCATTGTGTGTTGGAAATGAAGCGAGGAACCTCATTTTATACCCATTCTTGGGTGGCGCGTGCTGAGTGCGATGGTGCTGAGTCCTGTTGGAATGTCCAAGGTCTGCAGCCAAAATGTTTGCGTGCCCAAGGCTTTAATATACCCTTCAGAACATTTTCGCGATAATATTCCGCATTTATCCTGATGGCACAATCGATAAATACGAGCGGAGATCGACCATCGGCTGTTATGGCGGCCCACATCACCCACACGTAAACACGATCATTTTGTTTGTTTCCAAACTACTGAACAACGAATGTTTTCGCATCGGAGAAAAACAAACTCGGCAGCGAAGCAACCCTTTAGCCAAGCGAAGCATCTTTTTAGCTCTTTTGTGTCTATTTTCTTTCTGTAGCGGTGTAAGTTCTTGCACTTTTTGGAATTTCAAAGACTTACCCCGACCTCATTTTTTAAAATTTGCCGAATGGAAAATTGCGACGCGGGTTTCGATTAAGTCGTTTCTTTACTTTTCGAACCATTTCTGCTGATGTTGCTGTTTTCTTCCGTCCACTTCCTTGACGTCGGGCTACGTTACCAGTATCACGGTAACGAGCGATGGAACGAGACACAAAAGATTTATTCACATTTAAATGCTGGAGTGCTCTAACGATAGCCACTTGTGCTTTTCCAGCCAAATATAAAGAAATCACACCATCACGCTTGAATTCCATCACGAATAACTTTTTTTCTGAAAATTCTCATCGAAATGCTTTTGTACGCTTGTAAACTATATAATGATTTGTCACTGGAATAAATTTAACAGCTGTCGGACGAGTGGCTTAGAAATGACAGCAGTCTGAAGTTGGTTGCATTCTTTTCATCTCACCCTGTATAAATATATTTTTTAAGAAAATTAGATTATTTGCTTTTTTATACTTAATTTTATTTAGCACGTACCCAACCGAGTTAAAATCTCCATTTTTATTATACCCTACAACACTATGTGTTGGGGGTATTATAAGTTTGATTGGGCCAGAATTTATGTAACACCTCGAAATATTGGTTTCCCATATAGGAAAGTATATATGGATCTTCCTAGCTCGCCGAGCTGAGTCGATCTAGCTATGTATGTCCGTCCGTCCGTCTGTCCGTCTGTCCGTCTGTCCATGTTAATTTGTAATCACTCTACAGGTCGCAATTATGGCCCGATCTTCACGAAATTTAAAATGTAGGTGGGGTTAATGTCAGAATAGAACCCTATTTCTTTTGGAGATGATCGTCAAATGTTTAGGGGTTAAAATGGACCAAATACTGAAAAAATGTCGGATTTTGCAGTAGCTATACAGGTCGCAATTATAGACCAATCGACACGGAATTTCGCATGTAGCTAGAGTTTAGGGCGGGGAAGAAGCCTACCAAATTGGGTGGTCGTCGGATAATATTTAGCGGGTAAAATAGACCATATCTTTTGTGTTGAAAAAAATTCAAAAATTTTCATTAAACCGCAAATATTTTAAATCCTGGCGAAATCACGAAGCCATGACAAGGTTACTTCTGATCTTTACATTGATGTTAACATCCAACAAATCGGATATATAGCAAAATATGTGCGATATATATGTCTATCAAAGAAGATATGCTTGAAAGATGTCTTATATGTCGAGAACGGCTGAACTGATTTCGACAGTTCTCATTAATTCAGAATGGCCTCTTGGCAGGAAAGAAAAAAGTCTAAAAAAATCGCATAAAAATAGATGAAAATATAGATTTTGTAAAATTTTCTCATATTTTTTCAGTTTTGTCATATTTTTGGCATATTTTCATTTTGAATTAAACATTTGGTAATATTTCTACAGCTAACAAAACTAAGTAGTTAGGATTTCAGGATATCATATACAAATCGCATTTATGGCCAAATCTTTACGAAATTTCGCATGGGGATAAGATGAGGGTCAGAATAGAAGCCTACTCTTTTTGGAGATGATCGCCATATATTTGAGGGTTGAAATGGACCAAAAAACTGCAAAATTGTCAGCAGGTCATAATTATCGCCCGATTCTCACGCACATTTGAATGGGGGTTACCGGACATTGCAAAAGCCAAGCAGTTTTGGATGGCCAAAATACGAAAATGTCCATTCCAGAGACTTTTTGGAGAATTCACAAATACAGGAAAGACGCACTTCTGACTATTTCGTTAACGCTGATTTCGTTGAAGAATATAGTCAAATGTCTGTATCTCATATAGATGCGTTTCAGACAAAAACCAATAATAAATGTTAATCTTTTGCCACTTCTGAGAGATTATAGGTGTTTGGGAAATATTGGTTCCAGATCTAGGAAGACCATTTACGTGCAACATCTACCAATAAATTGGAAATTAGCAAATTAGTTTAAGTTGCTATTATTCGAAAATTAAAGAACGAAACCTGATGGTTTTCTTTTATTATTTGTCACAATATCTTGTGGAATTCTTTCGAGTTTCTCGCCTATATAAACTGTATCGTTTATTATAGTGTAGTAGGATATTCAACGGTCGGCCCCGCTCGACTATAGCCTTTGCTTACTTGTTTATTTATTTATTTATTTTTTTGGAAAAGTGTCATAGTAAGAATTATTCTAGATTAAATTTTATTAGGAATATCTGAACAAAAGAACTTTGTAAATATAAATTATCATAAATTTTTGTTAATAAAAAACCTTGTTTATTTTTGGATGTTGAGTTACCTTGTACTCTATATTATGTATAGCAGTCAAAATAAAATTTAACTTGCAAGATTTTTTTCTGTGGACTTTTCGTTGTTTTTTTTTTATTTATTGTATTTTATTATTATTTCTAAATATAAAAGTTGTTTACCATGCTTGTTTTTCATAAACAAATATCCGCTAAAGAAATATTATTAATATCAAAACAACTTCAATATTACCAACGTAAACAATATAATAGCGTAATTATTTAATATGATCTTCCCTTCTTTAGCGCTCAATTAAAATTGTTTTTCAAAAACAAAAATTTCCCCCAATAAAGGTAGGAATAATTCAGACAACAATATTAATTCCTTGTAATAATTAAGTGGAATTTAAAAAACCCGTTTGTAGAAAAACAAGTATTAAAATCTTTCTTTGAGAAAAAAACTAACGTTAATGACTACATTTATGTTTACCAAAAGCATGACCATTTGAAGCTATTATTAAACTTACAATGTCTGCAAAGCATTTTCATCGTCAATGACATCTTGGCCGCCAATGGCTGTCAAATAATTAGTAGCAGAAGCATAGCATCAAAGAAAATGTCTTTCGACACTTTTAATTGGAAACGTTATAAATGAAACGAAAACTCAAGCAGTCTTGTACACCAATCATGTCTCTTCAATGCGAAATGTACATTTAGTCATTTCTTGATCTGTGCATACGATATTGATTTTTATAAACCCTAACATACTAAAAACGTCTAGAAATGTTAAATTAGGATCAGCAATGATATCTGATTTTCGATTTTTTTTTTTTTTGGAAAAATGATTTTCTTACAAGTTTACCAATATATATCGAAATTGGTAACTATGAATTTTGAGAGCAGAAAATCACATTCTGAAATTCGGGAGAAAAATTTATAAACTACTACAAATGAAGCAATAAGAAACAATTTCCAATCATGAGTCGTCACATGTGAACATAACTTCTTTTCATTCTGATATTTTTAAAAACACAACATCGCACCTCGAACTTCATTATAAATGGAACGCAACATTCGCTCAACAAGGACAAGACCAATATTTATGTTTGTTTTACGTTTTCGATTGTCGTTGTTAACGGTTGTCGTTGTTCTTTTAATCCGCTTTTATGTAACCCATTTCAGGTAATGTTTGACTGCCTACGAAGAGTTTGCCACAACCATCAGAGTCCTTTTTTTGACAAAAACCCAGAGAAAATTCTGGAACCGAGAATACCACAACATTCATTATTGAATGTTGGCAGTTTTTAAGTAGCTCTTTTCAGAGCATTAATTTTCAGCAGCAGCATCATCATCATGTTGTCACTTCCATTTGCCATGGTTTGTTTAACAAAAATTGTGAAAAGGAAAATGGAAGCAAAGTGACGTAACTATGCCTTACCTTATATAAAACTATGGAAAAATAAGCCAAATATTGCCATTAAAAGATATTAAGTTCCCCTATTATATACAAAGAGGTCGTCTGCTGCCTAAGATCAGAGAGGTCGTCTACTGCCTAAGATCTACAGATCTTCTACTGCCTACAGAAGACCTGCTACAGCCAGGAGGAGACCAAGATATTTGCTGCAGCCAAGAGAAAACATAGAGGTCTTCTATAGGCTAGAAAATTCCTGGGGGTCTTCTATTGTGTATATAAGGTCTGGAGTTTATTTCTTGCCTATAGGCCTGGAGGTATTTATTGCCTAAATGTTTTCTCTTCCCTATGGAAAACATGGAACCAATGTTATATAAAAGACCGATACGACGTCACTGCCTAAAAAGGACCTTCGGATTTTTTACTGCCTATATAAGACATTGAATTCTTCTATCGAATGTAGAAGATCAGGAGATCTGCTATGGTCAGTAGGAGACTTGGAGCTATTCCATGATTTATAGAAGACCTCAAGGTCTTCTATCGCATATATTAGACCAGGAAGTCTTTTGTCGTCTAATAGAGGCCCCGATTGCAGACGTTGAGGTCGTCTTTTGTCTAAAGAAGACCAAGAGGTCGACTATAGGATACCATTAGGTCTTCTATCGTCAATAGGAGGTCTGGAGGCCTTCTATGGTCTATACTAGACCATGAGGTTTTCTAAAACCTTTTGAAGACCTAGAGAGTTCCACGATATAGTAGAGATTGGGAGGCTCTATTGCCTAATGGAAACTTGATGTCTTCTATTACCTGTAAAAGACCTGGGGTCTTCTACTGCCTATAGAAAACCTGGAGGACTGCTGTTGTCTAAAGAATATCTTGAAGTATTTTATTGTCTAAAGACGACCAGGAGGTCTTTTACTGACTGTAGACGACCGGGAGGTCTTCTGTTGTCTATAAAAGACCTGGAGGTCTTTTGTTGTATATAGAAGACATGAATGTCTTCTAATGTCTATAGAAGACCTGGAGGTCTTCAACTTTCTGCAGAAGACGGGGCGATCTTTCATTTTCTATAGAAGACCTAGATGTCTTATATTGCTTATGGAAGACCGGGAGGAGCCCTTCATTTGGAAGACTTGGAGGTCTTCTTCTTCTTAGAGTAGACCTTGAAGTATTCTATTGTAAGAGAAGACCTTCTATTGTCTGTAAAAAAACCTGGAGGTCTTCTACGGTCTATAGAATAGCTGGAGGTGTTCTTCGGTCTATAGAAGACCTTGAGGTGTTCTATGGTAAAAGGAAGACCTGGAGGTCGTCTACGGTCTATAGAAGACTTGGATGTCGTCTACGGTCTATAGAAGACCTGGAAGACCTGTAGAGGACCTGGAATAAAAGAGGAGGTCTTCTATTGCCTATTGAAGACATTGAGGTCTTCTTTTGCCTATTGAGGACCTATTGAGGTCTTCTTTTGCCTATTGAGCACCTAGAGGTGTGTTGTTGTCTATAAAAGACATGGAGGTCTTCTATTGTCTGTAAAAAACGTGGAGGTCTATAGAAGAGTGTTCTTCGGTCTGTAGAAGACCTGGATGTCTTCCAAGGTCTATAGAAAACCTGGAGGTCTTCTACAGTCTATGGAAGACCAGGAGGTCTTCTGCGGTCTATAGAAGACATGGAGGTCTTCAACGATCTATAGAAGACATGGAGGTCTTCAACGGTCTATAAAAGACATGGAGGTCTTCAATTGGCTGTAGAAGCCCTGGTGGTCCTCAATTGTATATTGGAGATCTGAACGTTTTCAATTTTCTATAGAAGACCTGGAGTTCTTCCACTGTGTATAGAGGACCTTACGGTCTTGAATTGCCTATATAAATCCTCGTGGTCTTCTATTATCTATAGAAGACCTATATACGTTTTTTTGCCAAGAGGTCTTCTATTGCCTTCGATCGCCTACAGAAAACCTAGAGGGTTTCAATTGCCTATAGAATACTTGGAGGTCTTCAATAGCCTCTAAAATACCTGAAGGTCTTCTGTTGCATAAAGAAAACCTAACGATTTTCTATTTTCTAGGACCTACCTTTGATCTTCCATTATCTATAAAATATCAAGCATTCCTAAGAGTAGTGAAGAGTTTCTTTAGTTTTTCCTCTCCCATTTTCCAGTCTTCCTTTATTTTCTATTGAAGATCTGGATACCTTGAAGTCTTTTGCTTATTGAAGTCCTTGAGGAACAGTATCGTCTATAGAAGACCTGGTGATATTATAATGTCCTTTGAAGATTTGGAGGTCTTCTACTAGCAATAGAAGACCTGGGGATGTTATATTGTCTGTAGTTGACCTGGAGGTTTTCTTTGTCCATTGAAGACCTGAGAGTCTGCTTTTGTCCATTCAGATCCAGAAAACATTGAGTTCTTTTATTTCCTTCGACCTACCTTTAAATCTCCTATTATCTATAAAATATCAAGAAGTCCTTTGAAGAATATCTAATGTTTCTTTATTTTTTCTTTCCCCATTTTCCAATTTTTCAACAGCTTTCCTCTTAACTTAAAACGATATAAACTGTGTGGTATTATAGCCACTTTTCATCTTTTGTATTGTTGTTGCATTTATTTTTTGTGGAAATCGTATACAGCGTTTTGCATTTGTCGGTATCGGTGTGTGTGTAACTTTATTTTTTCGGGGATTATAAACTAATGTTTGCAAAACTACATCAAATATATAAAGGCATTGAAAGCAAATACCGTATTTATAAATACAACAACAAGAGTGCAGACATTTGGAGGATGTATCATATGTGTTGTACAGTACTAGTTTAGAATAGTGGGAAGGAATTATATATATATGTTTAGAAAAATATAGTCGTTATAGTTTAGGACTTAAATTTTATAATACCATCTGTTACTCTTACGTTTTTAGTCCATAATGACCAACAAAAAATATGTTCTCCCTAGAAATCTATAGCTAGTGTTCATGGGAATCGGAATAGCTCTATTTGCTTTAAAGGAAACAGACTCTAATTTTCAAATCTAGGCTGAAAGAAATTTAAGTCAATTTCATTATTATTTCGTAGTGCTTAAGCTCCACCATCTAATGACCAGTTACTGTTATTTACATATGTATGCAAACATTATGCGGATGCATTTTCCCGCACATTGGGTACAACTTCATGGCATACAAAAGAAAACCACAAACACCACAACAAACGAAATATTATGCGAAATACTTATGTATGTGTGTGTGTGTGTAGCTGCATGAATGCATGCAAATTCATTCGACTTCTGTTGCGGATGCATGCCAACGCTATTGCGTTACCCAAAGGCGGTAGTGTAACATTAACTACAGAAATATCCGCGTTTAAATATCTGCTAATGTACACACGCCCTTTTAGAATATATTTCAAAGGGTTACGGAGAAGCCAATTAGAAGTAGGGGGTGAGAAATAAGGGAATTATTTATTCAATAGAAGAACTCTATACGGTCTAATAAAATATGGGAGAGAATTATTCTATAACATTTTAGGTCTTTAATAGGTATTTAATAGGTCTTTAAAATAGAAAACATCGTTCCGAATTTTTAAAGGCCTTATACGAAATAAATTTCCGTCTCTAGAATATAAAGCCGTTTTATGAAGTCTATAAATATACAGGGTGAGATGAAAAAAACTACAACCAAATTTAGACTGCTGCCATTTCTAAGCCACTCGTCCGACAGCTGTTAAAATTATTCCAGTGACAGCTCATTATATTGTTTATAAGCGTACAAAAGAATTTAAGTGAGAATTCTCCAGAAAGAAAGTTATTCGTGATGAAATACAAGCGTGATTTCTTTTTATTTGGCTGGAGAACCACGAGTGGCTATCGTTACAGCACTCCAACATTTAAATGTGAATAAATCTTTTGTGTCTCGTACCAACGCTCGTTATCGTGATACTGGTAGCGTTGCCCAACGTCAAGAAAGTGGACGAAAGAAAACAGCAACATCAGCAGAAATGGTTCCAAAGGTAACGAAGCGACTTTATCGAAATCCACGTCGAAGTGGCCGAAAAATGGCTCGTGAGCTGAACATATCGCAATATTTCATTCGGAATAAAGCAATATCGCAATATTCCATATTCCATTTCATATATTGAAAAATGAGCTCGGGGTAAAGCCATTGAAATTCCAAAAAGTGCAAGAACTTACACTGCAACAGAAAGAAAATAGACTCAAATGAAAATCAAAGTGGTGAACTGCCGAATTTGGTTTTCTCCGATGAGAAAACATTCGTTGTCCAGCAGTTTGTAAACAAACAAAATTATCGTGTTTACTTGCCGAAGAGGTCAGCTGAAAATGTACACCTTCGGTTACCCACCAGAACTCAAGCGCCGGGCGTGGTAATGGTGTGGGCCGCCATAACAGTCGATAGTCGCTCCTCGCTCGTATTAATCGACCGAGACATCAGAATAAATGCCGAATATTATCGCAAAAATATTCTGGAGGGTGTATTAAAGGCTTGGGCACGCAAACATTTTTCCCGCAGATCCTGGACTTTCCAACAGGGCTCAGCACCCAAGAATGGCTACAAAATGAGGTTCCTCGCTTCATTTCTCTCCGGATACCAATCCGTTGGACTATTGTGTCTGGAGTATTTTGGAAGGCAAGGTTGGCACTAAAAAATACCAAAATCTCAATCACCTCAAGCAAGCGCAAAAAATACCGCAGTGCAACATTCGGGCAGCGTGTGACGGTTTCATTTGCCGTTGAAGGCCATAATTCGTGGCAAAGGTAACCAATTCGAACAAATCTAAACTTATTCTAAAATTTGATACTATTCCCGACATTTTTTGCTTTCTTTCATAGGTGATCAATGAATAGGTGATCTTTTTGCAGGCTGCTGCTGTAGAATGTAGTATCTTCCGTAAAATTTTCAAAAGGCATTTTGAATTTTTCAAATGCTTTTGAAATTACTTGAAAAAATAATTTTCTCTCAAGAAGATCTTTTTCTTACAGAATACCCTTTTATGATCTTCGTCCCGATTGATTTTTTTATGAAAAAATTCTCATCCCTATTTTTTATTTCTACCTTGGACCCTTATGTATTAGCGAAATTACACTATTTGGCATACTTAATGGTGCACACTGTAGTGTGCGCGTTAAGTGCACATTGAAGAGTCGGTATTTACATATTTTGTGATGCATGTGAATACACATCAAACCAACGCAACACAATCAAATGTATAAACATTGTTATCAAAGTTCTTTCTTCAATTCTTGGAAATCATCTCCGCCGAAAACCCCCACGCAAACAAAAAACACTTCCGAGCTTTCTTTGAGGAAATATATTTATTTGTGGTAGTTGGTTCGTATGCGGTTATGTCAGATCCTTTTTCTCTTTTTTTCTTTTTGTAGTCGCTTTCAAAATTGTTAAATGTTGTTTAAGTTTTGTACAAGACGCCTGCTTAACCCAGCTCCAACCATTATCGTAAATAAACTACGTACATACATACATATAACAAAGTAAAGAACTGAATTTATTTGCAAGTCGAGTTGAAGATTCACACACACGTGCACTCACACTTAAACACACATACAAATACTAGCATAAATTCATGTTAATATTTCGTTTTTACATGATTTTATTGTAAAATTACCATAAATTTAGTTGAGTTTTTAGACGCAGCTCTGCCTTGGGAAAAGTTGATGCTGTTTATACAATATCATAATTTGTGTGTAAAACCAGCGAAATTACATTACATCAGCGGCATCAGGGCCAAAACAGCAGAGGCGGGTGTAGATTTTTGATTAAAAAAGGCAAAAGCGTCAAGCCTTAATTCTACTTAATTGAGAAGACGCAGAGGTCTTTCGCCACCTATAGAAGTGGTATCTTACTGCCAATAGAGGACCTGGAGGTCTTTCACTGCCTATAAAAGACCTTGATAAAATTTGAATGTCTTCTACTTTCTATAGAAGCCCTTGAGGTATCCTATTTTCTACAGACGACCTGTAGAAAACCTGTAGGTAGGTACTTCCTATTGAATATCTGGAGGTCTTCTACTGCCTCTAAAAGGCCTGGCGGTCTACTGCCTTATATTGTCTATAAAAGACATGAAGGTATTCTATTGTCTATAGAAGACCTGTCGGTCTTCTATGTTCTGAAGAAGATCTGTAAGTCTTCTTTTGTCTATAGAAGACCTGCACTGTCTGTAGGTCTAAAAATAAGAGGTTTTCTATTGTGTATAGAAGACCTGGAGCTCTTCTACTGTCTATAGACCACCTGAAGGTCTTCTACAGTCTAGTAGATCTTCTATTGTCTTTAAAAGACCTAAAGGTCTTGTACTGCCTAACGAAAGACTGGTCTTCTACTGCCTAACGAGGACGGGGTCTTCTACTCCCAGGGGTCTTCTACTTCCCATAGAATACCTAAAGTTCTTCTGCTGCCTGAAGATTTTCTGCTGCCCATAGAAGAATTGGAGTTCTACAGCCTATAGAAGACCTGGATGTCTTCTGCTGCCTATAGAAGACATGGAGGTCTTCTGCTGCCTATAGAAGACCTGGAGGTCTTCTTATGTCTATAGAAGACCTGGAGGTCTTCTTATGTCTATAGAAGACCTGGAGGTCTTCTAATGTCTATAGAAGACCTGGAGGTCTTCTAATGTCGATAGAAAACCTGGAGGTCTTCTAATGTCTATAGAAGACCTGGAGGTCTTCTAATGTCGATAGAAAACCTGGAGGTCTTCTAATGTCTATAGAAGATATGGAGGTCTTCTAATGTCTATAGAAGACCTGGAGGTCTTCTAATGTCTATAGAAGACCAGGAGGTCTTCTAATGTCTATAGAAGACCTGAAGGTCTTCTAATGTCTATAGAAGACCTGGAGGTCTTCTAATGTCTATAGAAGACCTGGAGGTCTTCTAATGTCTATAGAAGACCTGGAGGTCTTCTAATGTCTATAGAAGACCTGGAGGTCTTCTAATGTCTATAGAAGACCTGGAGGTCTTCTAATGTCTATAGAAGACCTGGAGGTCTTCTAATGTCTATAGAAGACCTGGAGGTCTTCTAATGCCTATAGAAGACCTGGAGGTCTTCTACTTGACCTGGAGTTCTTCCACTGTGTATAGAGGACCTGGAGTTCTTCTTCTGCCTATAGAAGATTTGAGGTCTTCTACTGCCTGAATAAGATCTGGAGGTCTTCTACTGCCTGTAGATTATATGGAGGTCTTCTATCAGTTGAGATCAAGGTCTATCAATGTTTTTCAAGCAAAATTTTTTCTTAGAGTCAAGTCGCAAACATTCCCAACAAATTTCCAACACCACGCCCCTGACTCCATGCAAATGCAACTAAATATTGCCATCGTACATCACCGCTTGATTTGTTTACACAATTTCAGGCTGTTGGGCCTTCGTCTAAGAAAAGTTCTTCCTCTTCTGCTGCCTATAGAAGACATGGAGGTCTTCTGCTGCCTATAGAAGACCTGGAGGTCTTCTTATGTCTATAGAAGACCTGGAGGTCTTCTTATGTCTATAGAAGACCTGGAGGTCTTCTAATGTCTATAGAAGACCTGGAGGTCTTCTAATGTCGATAGAAAACCTGGAGGTCTTCTAATGTCTATAGAAGACCTGGAGGTCTTCTAATGTCGATAGAAAACCTGGAGGTCTTCTAATGTCTATAGAAGATATGGAGGTCTTCTAATGTCTATAGAAGACCTGGAGGTCTTCTAATGTCTATAGAAGACCAGGAGGTCTTCTAATGTCTATAGAAGACCTGAAGGTCTTCTAATGTCTATAGAAGACCTGGAGGTCTTCTAATGTCTATAGAAGACCTGGAGGTCTTCTAATGTCTATAGAAGACCTGGAGGTCTTCTAATGTCTATAGAAGACCTGGAGGTCTTCTAATGTCTATAGAAGACCTGGAGGTCTTCTAATGTCTATAGAAGACCTGGAGGTCTTCTAATGTCTATAGAAGACCTGGAGGTCTTCTAATGCCTATAGAAGACCTGGAGGTCTTCTACTTGACCTGGAGTTCTTCCACTGTGTATAGAGGACCTGGAGTTCTTCTTCTGCCTATAGAAGATTTGAGGTCTTCTACTGCCTGAATAAGATCTGGAGGTCTTCTACTGCCTGTAGATTATATGGAGGTCTTCTATCAGTTGAGATCAAGGTCTATCAATGTTTTTCAAGCAAAATTTTTTCTTAGAGTCAAGTCGCAAACATTCCCAACAAATTTCCAACACCACGCCCCTGACTCCATGCAAATGCAACTAAATATTGCCATCGTACATCACCGCTTGATTTGTTTACACAATTTCAGGCTGTTGGGCCTTCGTCTAAGAAAAGTTCTTCCTCTTCTTCTTCTTCTTTTCACTTTTTGTTGTTGTTATTACATCAAAATCCTTGCAATACGAAACGAAGCAGCTACAAAGACTAACTGCAGTTTGCATCCAACACCGCCGTTGGTAGTTGCAACTAAAAAGGGTTTTCTATTTATGTTTTCTGTTTCATTTTGCGGCAACTTTTTGTTTTATATCTTCGTCTACTTCTTCCCCTTTCTGGATGGGAGGCGGTATAAAACTTTGTTTAGAATTATTTTATATCCTCCACGAAATATTTACGCAAATTGTATTTTTCGGCATAGAGTTTTATGGTTTTTATTCAGTGTTAAAGTAAGAAAAGTTATTTGAGCTAAGCCGAATTGAGTTTCGTTCACAGCATTGGCGGCGGGTGGTTGGCTGGCTGGTTGGTTATATGGCAAACGGAAGTTGGTAAGTGGAGTTTTGATTTTTTCGGGCCAATAACAACAATAGCATAAACGTTGTGGGTGCAAAACAATGCCAGCAAAAAGGAAGTTGAGAATTTTTTGTATTTTTAACAAGTCTATTTTTTGTAGGGGAAATTTTCGGGGATTTTTTCAATGAAGATGTTCATTCGGTTGTAAAGATTTATGATTTTATTCAGTGCAAAAGTTGGGAAGAGTTATTTGAGCTTTGCCCATTTTCAGTTGTAAAATGTTGCATTTATGGCGGTGGAGAGAAATTCAATTTTCGGGTTGATGCCAATGCGGAACTGCAATGGTTAACTATTTAAGACAAATTCGCGGCTACGACTGTTTTATTCTTTCAGATTATAAAAATCGAGCATTTTCCAACTCCTGAGTGACTATTGGACAGTGAAACTATAAGAAAGTTTCTTTCACACTATCCCCAAAAATTAGGTAATTAGGGATATTTTGACTCAGAATGAGAACGTATTAATTAACAGTAAAAAGAAAAACATACTTTTAAATTTTAGTACATATATTTTGAATGTAATTTTCATATAAACCATTATACCTAGATATATGCTTTATTCCGAGATATTTAATGAAATTTTGTGTAGAATATTTCTTCTTTTGACACTTTCTGCTTAAAACTTGATTTTATATTGCTTTCATGCATAAACTCAAAAAGACCAAACCAAATCTGTCAAAAAACTTGAAAAATTTTTCGAGTTTTTTTTTTCTGACAACATTTATGAAAATCGTAAAATTTTTTGAAAACACATTTGTAGAATATTTTAATAGGCTATTTTGAAAAAATTCCCCTTTTTGACTCGCTTGAGGGTTAAATTTTCTAGCCAAAATAATCCTCGGATTGTTATATTTAATATTTTCGAAGACACTATATATCTAAAATCAACGGATTGCAATGAATCTTAACCCGAAAATGTCGAAGAGTTTGGAGTAACCCTATATTTTGTTTACTTGGTGATGTAAGTTTTCAAAAACCGAAACAAGTAACCTCGATTTTTAGCTGTACTTCCTTGATATGCTAATTTTTTCTCGTTATTATTTTTTGTGTTACACAGTGTTATTTTTTAAAAATCGCCGTACATAGGTCTGAATTCCACGATAAGGTCCTTGAAAAAATATTCATTAAAATTTCACGAAAAGGCCCTTGAAAAAATATTCATTAAAAATCCAAGATAAGGTCCTTGAAATATATTCAGTAAAAATCCACGTAAGGTCGTAAGTCTATGATTATTGCTCTGATAGTCCTTGAAAATATATTCCTAAAAAATCTACGATTATTGCTCTGATAGTCCTTGAAAACATATTCTTAAAAAATCCACGATTATTGCTCTGATAGTCCTTGAAAATATATTCCTAAAAAATCCACGATTATTGCTCTGATAGTCCTTGAAAATATATTCTTGAAAAATCCACGATTATTGCTCCGATAGTCCTTGAAAATATATTCTTAAAAAATCCACGATTATTGCTCTGATAGTCCTTGAAAATATATTCTTAAAAAATCCACGATTATTGCTCTGATAGTCCTTGAAAATATATTCTTAAAAAATCCACGATTATTGCTCTGATAGTCCTTGAAAATATATTCTTAAAAAATCCACGATAATTGCTCTGATAGTCCATCAAAATATATTCTTAAAAAATCCACGATTATTGTTCTGATGGCCTTAGAAAATATATTCTTTAAAAATTCACTATAATTAAGATTATTGCTCTGATAATCCTTGAAAATATATTCTTAAAAAATCCACGATTATTGCTCTGATATTCCTTGAAAATATATTCTTAAAAAATCCACGATTATTGCTCTGATAGTCCTTGAAAATATATTCTTAAAAAATTCCAAGATTATTGCTCTGATAGTCCTTGAAAATATATTCTTGAAAAATCCACGATTATTGCTCCGATAGTCCTTGAATATATATTCTTGAAAAATCCACAATTATTGCTCCGATAGTCCTTCAAAATATATTCTTAAAAAATCCACGATAATTGCTCTGATAGTCCATCAAAATATATTCTTAAAAAATCCACGATTATTGTTCTGATGGCCTTAGAAAATATATTCTTTAAAAATTCACTATAATTGCTCTAATGGCCCTTGAAAATATATTCTTAAAAAATCCAAAATTATTGCTCTGATAATCCTTGAAAATATATTCTTAAAAAATCCACGATTATTGCTCTGATAGTCCTTGAAAATATATTCTTAAACAATCCACTATTATTGCTCTAATGGCCCTTGAAAATATATTCTTAAAAAATCCACGATTATTGCTCTGATATTCCTTGAAAATATATTTTTTAAAAATCCACGATTATTGCTCTGATAGTCCTTGAAAATATATTCTAAAAAAATCCACGATTATTGCTCTGATAGTCCTTGTAAATATATTCGTAAAAAATCCACGATTATTGCTCTGATAGTCCTTGAAAATATATTCTTTAAAAATCTATGATTATTGCTCTAAAGGACCTCGAAAATATATTCTTTAAAAATCTATGATTATTGCTTTGATATTCCTTGAAAATATATTCTTTAAAAATCCACGATTATTGCTTTGATATTCCTTGAAAATATATTCTTTAAAAATTCACAATTATTGCTTTGATATTCCTTGAAAATATATTCTTAAAAAATCCACGATTATTGCTCTGATAGTCCTTGAAAATAAATTTATAAAATCCACGATTATTGCTCTGATAGTCCTTGTAATATATATTCTCAAAAAACCACGATTATTGCTCTGATAGTCCTTGAAAAAGTATTCTTTAAAAATCCACGATTATTGCTCTGATATTCCTTGAAAATATATTCTTAAAAAATCCACGATTATTGCTCTGATAGTCCTTGAAAATATATTCTTAAAAATCCACGATTTTTGCTCTGATAGTCCTTGAAAATATATTCTTAAAAAATCCACGATTATTGCTCTGATAGTCCTTGAAAATATATTCTTAAAAAATCCATGATTATTGCTCTGATAGTCCTTAATAATATATATTCTTAAAAAATCCACGATTATTGCTCTTATTGTCCTTGAAAATATATTCTTAAAAAATCCACGATTATTGCTCTGATAGTCCTTGAATATATATTCTTAAAAAATCCATGATTATTGCTCTGATAGTCCTTAATAATATATATTCTTAAAAAATCCACGATTATTGCTCTTATTGTCCTTGAAAATATATTCTTAAAAAATCCACGATTATTGTTCTGATAGTCCTTTAAAATATATTCTTAAAAAAATCCATGATTATTGCTCTGATAGTCCTTGAAAATATATTCTTAAAAAATCCACGATTATTGCTCTAATAGCCCTTGAAAATATATTCTTAAAATATCCACGATTATTGCTCTAATAGTCCATGAAATATATTCTTAAAAAACTCACTATTATTGCTCCAATAGTCCTTGAAAATATATTCTTAAAAATCCAGGTTTATTGCTCTGATAGTCCTTAAATATATATTTTTAAAAAATCCACGATTATTGCTCTGATAGTCCTTGAAAATATATTCTTAAAAAATCCACGATTATTGCTCTGATAGTCCTTGAAAATATATTCTTAAAAAATCCATGATTGTTGCTCTGATAGTCCTTGAAAATATATTCCTAAAAAATCCATGATTGTTGCTCTGATAGTCCTTGAAAATATATTCTTTAAAAATCCACGATTATTGCTCTGATAGTGCTTGAAAATATATTCTTAAAAAATCCACGATTATTGTTCTAGTAGTCCTTGAAAGTATATTCTTTAAAACTGCACGATTAATGCTCTAATGGCCCTTGAAAATATATTCTTAAAAAATCCACGATTATTGCTCTGATAGTCCTTGAAAATATATTCTTAAAAAATCCACGATTATTGCTCTGATAGTCCTTGAAAATATATTCTTAAAAAATCCACGATTATTGTTATAAAGGTCCTTTGAAAGGTATTCTTAAAAAATCCACGATTATTGCTATAGTGGTCCTTTGAAAAATATTCTTCAAAAATCCACGATTATTCCAATAAAAGTCCTTTAAAAAATATTCCTGAAAAATTCACAATTATTGCTATAAAAATTCGTTGATAAATATTCTTTAAAACCCGACGATAATTACTCTGATAGTCCTTGAAAATATATTCTTAAAAAATCCACGATTATTGCTCTGAGGGTCCTTTAAAAAAACATTCCTTAAGAATCCACGATCATTGCTCTGAGGGTCGTTTGAAAAATATTCCTTCAAAATCCACGATAATTACTCTGAAAGTCTTTGAAAATATATTCTTTAAAAATCCACGAATATTGCTTACAAGTCCTTGGAAAAATATTTTTGAAAAACCCTCGATTATTGTTCTGATGCCCCTTGAAAATATATTCTTTAAAAATCCACGATCTAATAGTCCTTGAAATTATTCTTTAAAAATCCCCGATTATTGCTCTGATAGTCCTTGAAAAAATATTCTTTAAAAATCCACAACTATTGATATGAGGTCCTTTGAAAAATATTCTTTAAAAAACCCCGATTATACCTATAAAAGCCCTTTGAAAAAATCCAGGATTTTTGCTCTGTTAGTCCTTGAAAATATATTCTTTAAAAATCCAGAATATATTTGAGGTCCCTGATGGACCTCAAAATTATATTCTTTACGAATCTACTACTATTATTGCTCTGATTGTTTTTTTTTTTAAATATTCTTAAAACAATCCCTCGATGGTCCTGGAAAAATATTTATTAAAAATCCACAAATCCATTTTAAATCTCTGATGTTGCTCGAAAATATATTACTAAAAATCACTAATTAAGCTCTGATAACATATTCACTAAAAATTCACGAGTGTTTTTTGATGGTCCTCGGTGGTAGATACCCATTTTTATAAAAAAAAATCCAAGGTATTGCAAATTTAGCCATTCAATATAAATGATTCTCGTATATCATTTCCAATCCGAAACCTTTGATTTGTGTTAAAAGTCATATTTTGTTGTTGCCATTCTATTCCCTTCTCTTCTGGACAACTGTCAAACAAAGAAAACAATTTTTAATTATGCTAAGCCAGCGATTGCACGGAAAAGGGAACAAAATTATGAAAAATCACGAAGCCAAAGTAAACTTTGACCATTAATAATGTGATTAAAATGCATGAGATGACCAAGCGGTTGGTATGTCGCGTACTCTGTTCCATATACATGGAAAAAATCTACAAGATTAATTGTTTGAAAAAGATACAACAAATGTATTCATATAAAAGTCACATGACAGTAGGGGTCAAAAGTGTTTTTTTTTTCTGAAAAAAAGTTGGCTAAAATATGTTAAAAAAAATATCATCCAAGGACCCTTTGTTCCTAATAGATTTATCAGATTTGTTTTTGTTTAATGATTGTTTATCCTCCATGTTTTGTTTATCCCTTGCTCTCAATTTTGACCCTCACTGTTGATGACGACCAAAAAAAAACTACTCATACTTTTGATTTTTGTCTTTTGTCCTTTGATGGCATTCTATGCTGTTGTTACGTCATTGTCAGCAGCTATTGTCCCTTTTGCCGCCTCCTCCGTTTCCTCTACCCTCCTCTTCCGGCAAAACATCTTGTATTCATCATTTGATACTTTATGAATTTGTCTTCTCTCTTACTATGCGGGAGTATAGAAAAAACGTGACAAAACTTGGGAACACAAAAATTCATGCCAAAGAAGGAAACAACAAAAACAAAATCAACAACAGAGTATAAAACAAAGAATTAAAGGCAAACACGAGCACCACAATGCGTTGTTGACAACATCAAAGACAACAATGATGGGTATCGTGGTCGTCGCCATCGTCATCCTCATCAGCAGCATCGTCATCATCCTCGTCATACAAGTATCATGTTTGCATTTCATTCCTCCACATTACTACCGTGCCATAACCATACCGCACCGTATTCACAACGTGTCCATACACCACGTTGTCATCTGACAATGAATTTAGTTAAAATTAATTTAAAGTACACACACGCACACATACACACCCGTTCATATTCATACACAATACACACACGTTAACATATTCACTCGAATTCCCTTTACACAGGGAATTCCATATCATTTGTTTATACAGTCCGCTATTGTTGTAGACGTTGTCGTTGTGGTAGTGAAACACGGTTATAATTCCCAACAAATATTATTTCCGCTGCATACACTTCTAAATATTTGAATATGAATGATTTTAAACGGATTATAATCTCGTATGGGCGGAATTAAAGTAACATTGTTTTCGAACCGTGTTGCTGTGATGCGAAATGTAACAAATCTGGGGAATTGTGTTCAAAATTAAAGCGGAAATATTTTTAGAGAACTCAATAATAGATGCTACCCTACAGTATTTATTCACAAGCATGCGTTAGTGATATCCTAAACCATTCTCAGGTATAGGGTATTATGCCTTTGTATATATCATTGTAAGAGTATTGAATGCCCGAATGAATGGACAGATGAACCAATTAAGATGAAATTTCGTACCGTTCGTTTGTTTTCCCCAAAACGAGCCCTGCTGAAAACAGTGGAAATAGGTTTATATTTGGATGTAGCACCCTTTATATCTGCCTAATATATGTTTCAATACACACCATAACAATGGTATCAGATATAGACTAGAAATACGTTTTCCCATAGATAACTTCAAACGATTTCAAGGTTTTTCTGAACCAAGCGTTGCAATATTAAGCGAAATGAATAGATTTTTTAACATACGACCGAATTTAGGCTAGAAGTTAGTATGTCAAATTGGGCGAAAATCTCATTAATGACGTAGAAAGCGTCAGAAGTCTACATCTTAACAAAATGACAGGCATTTATATAATTTAAGAACACATTTAAGGTTTCAAGCCGTACTTTTGTGCAAAAATCTCCAACAAACCATCATTTTAGAAGTTTAACGTCAAAGACAAAAATTTAATAAATATTAATTAAAGTTTCACCAGAAGGTGGTCTAAAGACAAAATATCTCTATTTACGTTGTACATTGAAGAAAATGTTAGCATCAACAATATCCGAAATTATTCGAAACAGATGGTATATATATATTATTTGATACGGCCAAAACGTGCCTCATCGAAACAACAGTTTTAGATCCTAGGTCTCTTTGGTCGAAATCCGTTTCAGGATATTTTGAGTCGATCTAGAGGTGTCCGTCCGTCGGTCTGTCTGTCTGGCTGGTTGGGCCAAATTTGATACATCGTAGTGTTACTATAAAACTCAGATCAAGTTCAGAAACGTCTAAATTTTCCAAAAAAAAAAAATATATATATATATATTTCTGCACAGAAAGAGGAAGGATGAACCGATTTAAATCCAATTTGGCGAATACTAATTTTTGCATCAGTGCTAGGTCAGGTGCGAAAATGTACAATATATGTAAACTCCATCAAGTACCTCCCCTACAAAGAGTCAAGGTTTTGAATAACCAATACTATTATGAAATCAGAAATAAGCATCCGGTTCTCTTCATATTTCAAACATCCCACTATTTTTAATAGTACAAGATCTGCTGTGAGCATGGGATATGTTGGTCAACTTTTTTTTGGTACCTCCACCACAAGGTCAACATTTTGAATATATAGTGGGAGATGAAAAAACTGTAACCAAATTCAGAATGCTGTCATTTCTAAGCCACTCGTCCGACAGCTGTTAAAATTATTACTGTGACAGTTCATTATATTGTTGGAAGTGGACGGAAGAAAACAGCATCATCATCAGAAAAGGTTCGAAAAGTAAAGAAGCGACTTGATTGAAACCCACATCTCTGTGGCCGAAAAATGGCTCGTGAGCTGAACATATCGCAATATTCCATTCGGCAAATATTGAAAAATGAGTTCGGGGTAAAGCCATTGAAATTCCAAAAAGTGCGAGAGCTTACACCTAAGAGCTAACGGGTTGCTTCGCTTGGAACTGCCGAATTTGGTTTTCTCCGATGAGAAAACATTCGTTGTCCAGCAGTTTGTAAACAAACAAAATGATCGTGCCAAAGAGGACAGCTGCAAATGTGCACCTTCGGTTGGCCACCAGAACTCAAGCGCAGGCCATGGTGAAAATGTGGGCCGCCATAACAGCCGATGGTCGCTCTCCGCTCGTATTAAACGATAGTGGCATCAGAATAAATGCCGAATATTATCGCGAAATATTCTGAAGGGTGTATTAAAGCCTTGGGCACACAAACATTTTGGCCGCAGATCTTGGACATTCCAACAGTATTCAGCAACATCGCACTCAGCACGCTCCACCCAATAATGGTTACAAAATAAGGTTCCTCGCTTCATTTCCAGCGCACAATGGCCACCAAAATCTCCGGATACCAATCCCTTGGACTATTGTGTCTGGAGTATTTTGGAAAGCAAGGTTGGCACTAAAAAATACCAAAGTGTCGATCACCTCAAGCAAGCGCTTCGCCGGGAATGGGCAAAAATACCGCATAGCAATATTCGGGCGGCATGTGACGGTTTCTTTGGTCGTTTGAAGGCCATAATTCGTGCCAAAGGTGACCAATTCGAACAAATCTAAACTTATTCAAAAATTTGATGCTATTTCCGATTTTTTTTTTTTTTGCTTTCATTCAATAGATCTTAAAAAATGTAAACATTATGGCGATTTACTTTTTTGCAGTTTTATGATCTCACCCTGTATATTTTTTATCCGATTTGGTGTTAAACTCCCTCACATACGTAATATGCATTACACAACAATGATATTTGATACCGGACATCAGATACAGCTCGAGATTGTTATGTACCTTCGATATACATCTTCATCCGATTTTTACGGTTATTGTTCACCATATATGTTAATCGGCCCAAATTGGGTAGATTTTTTCATATTCAATTGAATTTTTCCATTTGGTTAAACTCGGTCCGGTATATCTAATGCTTCAATAAATATTTTTAATATAATCCATATAGAAGTCACTTTATGCACTTTTACCAAATGTTATTGGGTACTAGAGGTACAAAAGCCTCCGTCAAATTTGTTGAAAATCGATTCAGAATTGGATATAGTTCCCAAATTGTAACTACTCTAAAGCAATGATACGAATTCATATAAGGTTCATAGTTGGTATGGTCTACTTCACATAAATTCACAATATAAACTTATTTGTTATGGGAGCTCTACTAAATACGCATAGTGTGTAGAGTGTCATATATTCGGCCCCGCTCGAATTTTGACCTCTCCTAATTATTGAAAGTTTACTGTTTCAGATAGTTAAAGATTTAAAATTCTCTATTGAACTTACTATCTCCCTATCAAATTACCAAACAGTGTCACAATATTTCATTTCATATAAAACAAAGAATCTAAATACTTTGTTTTGATATCATTCGGTATATTTTTTTACAAGCAACTCCAAATATTAGCCTACCCATTACACACATACCTATTCGTGTGTGTTGAGTGTGATTTCACAATACATTGCGTTAACATTTGTTACAAACGGTTGGCGGGTTAGGCAGATAGATAGCCAAAGTAGGAGCGGAGGGTCTGGCAAAGTTAACTTTACTTTCTGAAATATTAAATATTTTTAAACAAAACTATAAGTATTCACACATAGACAGGCGCACACACACACACGCACCCACACTCATGTAGCACGAAATTCACAACATTCTGGCATCTTTACTTTGGCATCCATAAGGGATTTTTAGTTTTTGAACTCATCTTAAACTATTCAACCATCAAAGTAAACTAACTATGCTGTGTGTTTCGATGGGTATATGTGTGTGTGTGTGTGTGTGTCTAGGGATGACCGTTCCTTGGTCTATCCACTCCATATGTTTTGTGGGGGTTGTGTATTTAACATTCCATTGTGGTAGTGTTGATGTGGTGGCCGTCTATTCCTTAGAGTTTAATGCACTTTGATTTTCTCTGGGCAAAATAGTGGTCCGCTGATACGCAATGAACATTTTCTTTTGGAGATGTACGAGTATATATGAGAACATATTTTTCGGAAAGTTAACCTTAGTCAGATTGACGTTGTACGGGGTATGCACATACACATATAAACTTGGAAGTGAACTAATAACATTTACACAGGGACACAAGTTGGATGTTGCATTTTACGGAATTTAAGAGGGAACAAGTTAAAAAGTATCAGTCGATTTTGCCGACAGATGTATACCCTCAGCTATGAATGTTTATGAGGCACCAGGTATAGTAGACCAAGATATTCCACATGATCTAAAATTGATAAAAAAAATATTGATATGAGCTCAATTTCAAGAAAATCAGACAATGCCATTTTTTTTTTTTTTTTGAATAATTTTTAATTACAATTTAAACCTTCTGTGGGATGTACGAGGTTGGAAATTGGGATTCTTTGTGGAGGTACCAGAAGGGGTAGGAAGATTCCATCTTCCACCAGAGCTTGTGTTAAAAGAAACACTGAGATGTGTGAAATTTTAGGATAATCGGATGCTTATTTCGCATTTTATGAGAGTTATTTTTATTCACAATTTTAACCCGTTGTGGGGGAGGTGCCAGAAGGAATGGCCAGATCTCTACCTTCTTTATAGCAGGTATTGTGTTGATAGAAATATTGAGATGTGCCACGTCTGAATGAAATCGGATATTAATTTCGCGTTTTATGAGCTTCATGGATATTCAAAATGTTGACCCTTTGTGGGAGAGGTACTAGAAGACCTGGACCCATATATTCCATCATCACACTAGAGCTTGGGTTAAAAAAAAATATTGTGATCTGTGTGATTTGGAGACAATCAGAGTGAGTTTGGAGACATTAAGAGTTATAATTGTTCAATATTTTGGCCCTTTGTGGGGGAAGTACTTGATGGAGTGGACCGACATTTCCCATCTTCGCACCTGACCTAGAACTGATGCAAATATTAAGATTTGCAAAGTTGGAGCAAAATTGGATGATCCTTTTTCTTTCTGTCCAGTAAAATAAACATATTTTTAATTTCGACCTTCTGTGGGGGAGTTACCAGAAGGAGTGGGCCAATATTGCCCATGTCCGAACTCGATCTAATTTTGATAAAATAGTATACTCCCTTCGAATGTTATCGTAAACAACAGCTAACCAGACTGACAGGCAAACATCGCTAGAATGGCTCCAAAGAGACCTATGGTCCAAACCGTTTTTTTCAATGAGGCACGTCTTTGCCTTATTAAATGATGCTAGCTATATAGATAAGGGTATAAAAAATTAGATAATATTTTCCGTTTTTTCCAAACATTAATGTAAAATTTATTTTCTTTGGTGACTTAGTAAAATTTGAAGAAGTATATTTTTATACCCTCCACCGTACTATGGAGGGTATATTAATTTTGTTATTCCGTTTGTAACTCCTCGAAATACTTATGTCAGACCCAACAAAGTGTAAATATTCTTTATCAGCGTAAAATTCTAAGACAATTTAGCCATGTCCGTCTGTCTGTTTGTCTGTTGTAATCACGCTATCTTTCGAACGAATTGAGATAGAAGGCTAAAATAACGGTACCTCCCGATAATCGGTATTTTGATGACTGTAGTTACATTATTCACCGATCGATTTTTCTATTGAATTTTGTAATGTCTTATGAACAAATTACCTATGCAGGTCCATGTTGTCGTATCGACCCGGCTACATATATAGCGGCTACATTCGGAATTTCTAAGATTTTAACGGATTTTATTGTTTTTGAAAATTTCCAAATTCGCTACAAATGGTTCGGCCCGGCCGAAATTACAGCCTTTTTATTTGTTTCCTTTGACGTCACCCTTCTAAAAAAAGTTCAGGTACGATTTTTACTATTGACGTCTTCTTGGACCTATAGTAGAATTTTATGAAAAACAAGTAAAAAACAAGTAAGCAAATGCTATAGTCGTGCGGGGCCGACCATGTGATACCCTACAACACTACAATATGTTAGAAGCCCCCTTATGTCCAAATCCATTTTGGAAGATTGCGCTTTTGAAATTATGTGACGGAGCAATGCCCAGATATTACCCTTAGCATTTTGACCAGGGACATTTGCCCAATATTTACGCACTCCATCGTATTTTGCGATCATCTCCAAAAGCAAGAGGCTCCTCTGTATCTCCAAATTTAGACTCTTCTATACGATCTTCTTGTCTACGATATTTGGCTATATTCGTCAAAGAAATCAGCAAAAAAGGCAGAAGTTCACATTTTGTGTATTTCGGCTATCGCTATTATATTTTTCAGACAAAAGTAGTGGTCCATTCTACACGCTGTCCTAAACTCTCTTTATGACCTTTATAACGGCTGCAAAATCAGGAACATTTTTAGTTGTTGGTCCATTTCAACCCCTAAATATACTGCGGACATCTTTGAAAACAATAGGCTGAGGATCGGACGATAATTGCAATCTGTATATAATATCCCAAACCTGTGTTGTAAGGTGGAAAAATATTACAAAATGTACACCTTCATATTATAAGTCAAATTGAAAAAATCGCATGCGATAAAAAATATGAAAAAATAAAAAAATGTCACAAAATACTAAAAAATCTATATTAAGATCATTTTTGACTTATTTTTATGCGATGTTTTAGATTTTATACTTTTATGTAAAGAGTGCATTCTAAATTGACAAAATTTGTCAAAATCGGTCCAACCATTCTTGAGATATAAGCATTCCATCTAACATTCCTTTCCTTTGTATATACACATTGTACATATTTCGCTATATATAGCCGATATATTTACTATCGTCATCTACGTAACGATCAGAATTGACCTGTTCGTCTATTTATGATTTCGCCGGGACTAAAAATATTCGCGGTATAATGGAAATTTGACTTTTATTTATCACAAATATTATAGTCTTTTTCACCCACTAAACATTACCCGATGACCATCAAAACCGGAAGGCTTCTGCCCAGCCCGAAGATTTAGCCCCATGCTAATTTCCGCGTCGATTGGTCAATAATTGCGACCTGTAGAGCAACTGCAAAATCAGGATTTTTTTCAGTTTTTGGTCCATTTCGATCCCTGAATATTGTGCGATCATCTCCAAAAGAAATAGGGTTCTATTCTGACCTTATCCCCACCTCCATTCTAAATTTCGTGAAGATCGGGCCATAATTGCGGCCTGTAGTGTGATTATAAATTTACAGGGACAGACGGACAGACGGACGGACGGACATACATAGCTAGATCGACTCAGCTCGGCGAGATAGGAAGATCCATATATACTTTCCTATGTGGGAAACCAATATTTAGAGGTGTTACATAATTTTTGGCCCAATCAAACTTATAATACCCCCAACACATAGTGTTGTAGGGTATAAACATTAAATTAAAAATCATCAAAATACCGAATATCTGGAGGTACCTTCATATGGGAGCTATACCAAAACGTGAACCTATACATAAAATGTTTGACCACCGGAGCTAGAACCCTTTATGACCAACAAAGACCAATTTTTTGACAAATCCGTGAAAAAATGTGCAAAAAATCAAAAAAAATACCAAAAATCGGGGGGTACCCTTGTATGAGTGCTATACCAAAGCGTGAACCCATACAAACAATATTTCGCCACACGAACTAGGACCCATTATGACCCACAAACACCATATCAGACAAATCCATGAAAAAATGTGGCAAAAATCATCAAAACACCGAATATCGGGAGGTACCGTTATATGGGGACTATACCAAAACGTGGACCGATGTATCTCATTTTCAATACCAACCATCCTAGACACAATACAAATTGTTCTACCGAGTTTTGACGCTCTACGTCAAATAATGTAGGCTGTATCGTGATTTCAACAGACAGACGGTCATCGTTAAATCGACTTAGAATTTTATGCTGATTATGAATATATATACTTTAGGGGGTCTACCACAAATATTTAGGGATGTTACAAACGGAATGACAAAATTATTATACCCTCCTTTCCAAGGTGGAGGATATAATAAATTTAAAGGAAGTTTTAAAGGAAGTTTTAAAACATATTTTTAAAAAAGGATTGAATTTCTACCAAAATATTTCTCGTATTTGATCTACAATACTGTCATGATAAAAAAATGTATGGGTTCCTAGGAATCTGAATCCGACAATTGCCAAAGGTGTTATGTTTACTTTCCTATGTTAACTTTCAAAACGCCAATATAAGTGTCTTTTCTTTTTTAAATCTGCTTTCAAAATCTGCATGAATTCCCCCATAATTACTGAAAAGCTGAATTATGTCGAACAATGTAATTGTAACATGTTAAATGTAGATAAAACCAATAGTTGTATTTAAAATCTAACCACAAACCTATTTCAAATTTATTTGCATGACAAACTGTGTTTCAATGCCAAAAATAGATAGCCGAATAAATTACTATCCACGAGGGAATAGTGAAATCACCAAAATCCATCTAAAATCAATTTCATATGATAGCCAATGATATCTTCTAAATTGCCTTCAAGCCTCCAGCAAAACAGCTAACACCATAGCTGCTGCCAAATTTGCATTTGGGATGTCATAAAATATTCCATGTTCCCCAGTGTATCAAAGTTTAGCTCCTCCACAGTTTTTAAGTTTTCTTTGCAGCGCAATCTGACAATTACTTGAAAAGTTTCATTTTTAAGTGGGCATACTTGAGTTGGCTGTTGCTCCTTAAACACAGCTTCAAGCATCAGGACGGTGCCGTTGTTGTTGTTTTTGCTGATGTTGTTGTACATTTTCATATTTTGTTATATGCCACTGACCAGAAGACCTCAGGATAGGCCATGCATAAAATTAAACTTTAAAATGGTTGAGGAAATTAAGAAAATATTAAATATTTGCCAGTCAATTCGGGGAGCAAGAAAAACTGCATGTATTCCAAAAAGGTGGATATCCTTATAAAGTCATGTACATGCATGGCTTTGGTGTTTTTTTTTTTTTAATATATTATAATTAACAGAATTGTAAGGAAGTATTAATATTCTCATGCAATCAAACAAAGGATATTAAAATTTGAAAATTAAACAAAAGTTGCATTTACGATCCTTGTGAAATCTTTCATAGGGGTATTTATTGGATTAAAAAATAGAAGAGGCCAATGGAATTACTATGGGATTTTAATGTATCTAAATATGTACAATAATATTGTCCAAATTGTACTGAGGGAAATAAATGATTAAATGTAGGTTCATCGTAATGTTGAGGGATCAGATGGACCTGGAAATTGTAATTATAAAACTGAAATTTGAAAGTTCTTAAAAATTATTTCAACAAAAATTTTTTTGGTAGAGTTCCTAGTGATTTTTTTTTTTTTTTGAAAATTTGTACTAAATATATACGTAAAATAAAAAAATACTAAGTATTGATATTAGAAGTATATTTGGTCCTAGAAATCTGATATGAGATCAGACTTGCTGCTTAATGGATTTCGTAGTAAAAAATACTACTAAAAAGTACTACACTTTTTATGAGAGATGCACAATTTTTTTTACAAAATGGTTCTCAGGTTTTTTAATACTTCTGATTTTAAGCGATTACCAAAATCTTAGAGCTATATATCAAAGGAGGAACCAGACTTCTGAATGTATACAGGGTGAGATAAGAAACTGCAACAAAGTCAAACGCCATAATATTCATTTTTTTGTAATTTTATTGAATGTAGCAAAAAATGTCGGAAATAGCATCAACTTTAAAATTAAGTTTAGATGTGAAACCGTCACACTCTGCCCGAATGTTGCTCAGCGGTATTTTGGCCCATTCCCGGTGAAGGGCTTGCTTGAGGTGATCGACACTTTGGTATTTTTATACCCTACAACACTATGTGTTGGGGGTACTATAAGTTTGATTGGGCCAAAAATTATGTAACACCTTGAAATATTGGTTTCCCACATAGGGAAGTATACATGGATCTTCCTAGCTCGCCGAGCTGAGTCGATCTAGCTATGTATGTCCGTCCGTCCGTCTGTCCATGTTAATTTGTAATCAAGCTACAGGTCGCAATTATGGCCCGATTCCCACGAAATTGAAAATGGAGGTGGGGTTATGGTCATAATAGAAGCTTTTGTTTTTGGAGATGATCGCAAAATATTGAGGGGTTGAAATGGACCAAAAACAGAAAAAATACTTGATTTTGTAGTTGCTCTACAGGTCACAATTATTGACCAACTGGGCAGAAGCGTACTAATTTGGATGGTTATCGGACCACATTTAGTGGGTAAAATATACCATAACTTTTTTTTTTGTAAAAAATAGGAAATTTTCCACTAAACCGCGAATATTTTTTATCCTGGCGAAATCACAAACACACGAAAATGTCACTTCTGACCATTACATTGATACTCATATCCAAAATCTCGCATATATTGCAAAATATATACAATCTCATATATCAATGAAGAGAATGTTAGTTAGATCGCTGATAAATCAAGAACGCTGGACTGTTTTTCACAACTCTCATCAATTCGGAATGGTCTCTTGCCACAAAAGGATAACATCAAAGAAAATCGCGTAAAAGTATGCCAATAAAAAAGTGAATATTTTTTGTTAATTTTTTTTTTAATTTTTGTCATATTTTTTATCGCATGCGATTTTTTTAATTTGACTTACAATTTTGAATTGTAAATTTTTAAAGTTTTTCTACTCCCCCCAGAAATATGTGTTAAAGGTATTATATACAGGTCGTAATTTTCGTCTGATCCTCACGAAATTTAGCATGGGCTAGCGTTAGGGTGAGAATTAAAGCCTACTGTTATGTAGATTTAAATTCAGAGGTTCAAATGGACCAAAAAAAACATTTTCCTGACAGAGGAAAGAAGTCGAGCATATTGGATGACTATTGGATTATACTTATCTGTGGAATGGACCATGCCTTTTCAGAATTTGTTTCGAATACATAACAACACGGCGGAGTGCGTAAATAAGGGTAACATCTGGACAGGCCTCTTTGAAATGATTTCAATATTGAAATCTTCTAAAATGAATTTGGACGTAAGGGTGGTTCCAATATATTGTAGTTTTGTAGGCTATCACATGGTCGGCCCCACACGACCATAGCCTTTGCTTACTTGTTTAGTGCTAACCTTGCTTTCCAAAATACTCCAGACACAATAGTTTGGTGGCCATTGTGCGCTGGAAATGAAGCGAGGAACCTCATTTTGTAACCATTCTTGGATGGCGCGTGCTGAGTGCGATAGTGCTGAGGCCTGTTGGAATGTCCAAGGTCGGCGGCCAAAATGTTTGCGTGCCCAAGGCTTAAATACACTTTCCAGAAAAATTTCATGACAATCTTTGGCATTTATTCTGATGCCACGGTCCGATAATACGAGCGGAGAGCGCCCATCGGCTGTTATGGCGGCCCACACCATTACCATGGCCTGCGCTTGAGTTCTGGTGGCCAACCGAAGGTGCACATTTTCAGGTGACCTCTTTGGTAAGTAAACACGATCATCAACGAATGTTTTTTCAAAACCAGAAAACCAAAATCGGCAGTTCATCATTTTCGACTCTCTAGCTCTTTTGAGTCTATTTTCTTTCTGTTGCGGTGTAAGTTCTTGCACTTTTTGGAATTTCAATGGCTTTACCCCGAGCTCATTGCGAAATGGAAAATTCTCACCAAAATGCTTTTGTACACTTGTAAACAATATAATAAGCTGTCACTGGGATAATTATAACAGCTGTCGGACGATTGGCTTAGAAATGATAGCAGTCTGAAATTGGTTGCAGTTTTTTCATCTCACCCGTATGCGAAGACGAGGATCTGTTATAGGCTGTAGTACCGTTTCTGAACTTCAAATACGAAATTTAAAAGAATTCCGGTGAATAGTGTCGCTTATATCATTAACATAATATAGGGAGGTAACTTAATATGTGGACTATACGAAGTCGTGGACCTGCATGGGCAATTTTTTGTCTTAGGTTGGAGTTTCCATTAAGAACTTCAAATAAGAAATTTAAAAAAAAATCCGATGTTGCTGAAATGGTTAAAATACCGAATATCGTTAAGTGTTGTTGTTTCTGTCATAGGCTATAGAAGCCATTGCGAACTTTTAATACCAAATTTGAAACAATTCCACTGAATTCCAATGTTGATAAAATCATCAAAATACCGAATGTTGGGAGGTACCGCTATATTTGGTGCTATATGAAAAAATAGACCTACGGAGTGGGCCGATATTGTCCATTTAAACACCTGTGTAGCTCTGATGCAAAAATTAGTGTTTACAATTTTGAAAAAAAAAATCGGATGATTTTTTTCTTTCTATGAGGTTAACTATTTTCTTTTAAAAGTGTTGATGTTCATAGGAGGAGTACCAGAAGGAGTGGACCGATTTTCCCCATTTTCGAAATCGATCTAAGTTTGATAGTAATATTAAGATGTATCAATTTCGGACCGAATCGGATATTCCCTTCGAGAGTTATCGTGCTCTCCAGCCCGACAGATAGACGGACGGACGAACATCACTAGATCGACTACAAATGTCCCGAATCGGATTTGGTCCAAATAGACCTGGAATCTAAGCCCTTATTCCGATGAAACACATTTTAGCCGTATTTAATTATAGTTACCCTCTGTAGCCATATGGATGAGGATATAAAGAACTCCTCACTTTTAATGTATAATATTAGAGCATACTTTACTAACTCTTAATTTTTTGGGCATAAAGTGTTAATTTTTTTTGAAGTTCTATCCATTACTTGGTAATAAGGAATGTCAGTATTAGTTGCATTTTTTTCCTTTTTTTAAGGAATAACCCATTATTTTCAAACTACTGGTAATACAGAAAGTGACAACACACTTTAATGGGTTAATTGGTTCAAATAGCTTCCAATTTCTGTATGTATTTGCTAGGAGCATTACACACTCAAGCGACATGACACATCCTCCTTCTCCATAACTTATTTCCGTTTTACATCATTCCACAATACAAGACGTTGTTGCATAGCCACATACTGTATTGTTAATTACTCAATCACAACCGATTGTCGATCGCATCCATGAGTCACAATCGGGTGGGCATGTCTGTTAACCTTTTCAAACAAAATACAATTTCCCCCCAAATACCTACTCACGAGGTGCACGCCTATTTCAAACAAGAACTTTGTACGTTTCAAAACGAGTTGTAGGAAAACAAGCCATGGCAGATTAATCATTCACTATTGCATAACGGAGATCCAAACCAACGAACAGGTTTGGGACCAACCAAACGAAAACAACAAACCCATACGTACCTGCACACACACACGCAGGTAGTACATTCATAGCTTGGTATTTGCAATTTTCGCAACTGCGATCACACTCCAGTCGAATTTGCATTCGACTTGAGAACAACTTTATTCTCTGCTCCAAAGATATTTACCAACGAACCAACCAACTAACAGAAATGAGATGCGGAATTAATTACCGGCTTATTCTCTCTCTCGCTGTTAAACCCCATGATACTGGCTTCCATGAGATACACATTATTCGGCGCCTGCATATGAATTGCATAAATAATTATTAACTTTTCATGGTAAGTCGATTTATTGTCGAAAATCCACAAGTTTGAAAAATCTTTGCTCTCTCAGCCGAACAAGAAACCGGCATATTTTCTTATTATTCTCGGGTTTAGTGGATTTCGGCGTTGTTGTTGGTGGTGGTGCTCTGTTATTGGCATTTGTGTTGTTGGCCCACTGCTGGATGGCTGCCTGCTGCTGTTGTTTGTCATTAACATCATCGTCATCAGCAGCAGTAGCAGTTGACAACCCGATAAACCAGCTGTAAGCCAACAATAAACTCTGCGAAAAATAAAAGAAGAAAGGAAAGAAAAAAAATACCACCACCAACCAAACAAATCAAATGTTATGCAAAATTCCAATCCGCCGAAAGAAAATCTCTGAGAGCGAAGCAAACACTCCCTGTCTGCTGTTGTTTGTGTGTGTGTGTGTTTTGCCGTCAGCACCATTATTGAGCGTGGATTTGAAAGGGCAGGTGAATAACGGAGATTGCGCAGTTCGGATACCGCATACCGAAAATACAATCAAAACAAAAAACAACTGTATCCATTGGATGTACCTACTATGGCATTCATTCGTACATTGTTCTTGTAAACATCTGATGATGATGACTTGAGTCAATGATTGTACGGCAGCCAGAAATGAGAAGATTCCATTGCGGATTGAGAGAGTGAGAGCAAATGAGAGTGGTATTTTGAAGCCAGTCTCTTTGTGTGCCGCCATTACAGTAGGTTCAAAAGTGAATAACGTCCTAAGCCACAGTTTTCATTAACAAATGTAAATTCGGATTTTTTCACATAAAGTATATTTTAAATTTCATAGAAATAATTGAAAATGAAAAAATTTTCCCATCAGAGCAATATACCAAAATGCTCGGTTATTATTCGGTCAACATCTTCATTGTTCAGAACTACTTTCCACATTTTATAAGAAATTTAGCGAGTTGTCTTAAAATCGGCTGTAAAAAGTAAAAATATCAGTCGGTTTTGCCGACAGTTGTGACAGTTTATGAGGTACCACATATTGTGGACCAAAATATTCAACATCATCAAAAATTGATAAAAATATTGGGATGTGCAAAATTTCAAGATAATTTGGAATAATTTTTAATTATAATTTTAATCTTCTGTGAGGGAGGTACGAGAAGATGTGAGCCAATAAATTCCATACATCTTGTTAAGAAATGTGTAAATGGATTAAATTTAAAAAGAACAGTCGAATTGTTTCGCAAGTAATGTGAGATATAAACATTGAAAATTGTGACTCTTTGTGGTAGAGGTACTAGCAGGGGTAGGCCGAAATATATCATCTTCACATCTAATCTTGCGTTAGTACAAATATTGGAATACAGGGAATTTAAAGAGAATCAGATGTTTATTTTGCATTACATAAGAGTCATAAATATTCAAAATTTTGCTCCGTTGTGAGAAAGGTATCAGAAGGTGTGGTCCTTCTTCATACCTTATATTTTGTTGATAAAAATATTTGGATGTGCCAAAATTGAAAAAATCGAATAATCGTTTCGCGTTTTATGATATTCATTGTAATTTAAAGTTTTGACCCGTTGTGGGGGAGGTACCAGAAGTAGTGGATCAATATCTACCATCTACACACCAGGGGTCTAATTACCGCATACGATATCGAGAAGTTACGATATCGTTATCTTATTTTTGGATGACGGCGTTCGATATCGAGTACTTGACATGCAAGTGTCGAATGAAACCATGCGAGTTTTTGCCCGCGACTATTTTTGTATCGTATACTACAATTTAAGGTGTTATAATTCTGATTGGAGCAAAATTTGTGCATTAATTCAAAAACAAAATATAAGTTTCATTAAAAATATTAAATAATTGAATAATTATTATGATTTGACACAAAAGCTTCATTGCATTTTGTCGACTCTTCCAATCGAAATGTTATTTTTTTTTTTGTGACACAACTTCTTCTCCATTTCTTTTAAAAGTCAACTCAAACCAACCAAAAAGTCGTTCCCGACACAATGCTAGAAGCTGCCGCTAGCTACAAGTGATGGTGTAACTGCTAACTGTAGAGTAGGTAGTACCGCTGTTGACATGTGGCCAGTTAAGTGCAGTTTTGACAAAATATATTTAAAAGCTTCATTTAAAACACGAAAGCGTTGTTTAAACATTCAATGTGAAGAAGAACTATAAAAGCATATATTCTAACAAAGATAAAGGATTGCTTTAATCGCGAATTTGTTTCCTTGTGTTAATTGAAATACTGGAATGTGTGAAATTTTGGGATAATTGGATGCTATTTCGCATATTATGATGTTATTCAAAATTTTGACCCGTTGTGGAGGAGGTACCAGAAGGAATGGTCCGATCTCTAACTTCTTCATAACAAATCTTATGCTGAAATATTGCCAAGTCCGAATGGAATCGGATATTAATTTCGCGTTTTATGAGCTTTATGGATATTTAAAATTTCGAATCTTTGTGGGGGAGGTACCAGAAGAAATGGACCGATATATTCCATCTTCAAACCAGGCCTTGGGTTAATAAAAATATCGTGATCTATGTAATTTGGAGACAATCGGACATTAACATCACATTTTAAATGAGTTAAAGTTATTCAAAATTGACCCTTTGTGGGGAAGGTACTTGATGGAGTGGACCCATATTGTCCATTACGGTACATGACCTAGCACTGATGCAAATGTTTGAATTTGCAAAGTTGAATCAAAATCGAATTACCCGTCCTCTTTCTGTGCGGTAAAACATCTTTTTTGAAAATTCCGTCCTTTTGTGGGAGAAGTACCAGAAGGAGTAGGCCGATATTGCCCATCTCCGAACTCGGTCTAAGTTTGAAGTTTTAGCCAGAAAAGATTTGTTTAAAATTCTTAAATTTTGAGGGCATCATCCAGGAGATTTGAACATCATTAACGACGATTTAGATTGCCAATCATTCAAAAGGGAATGTCCAAAAGACCGAAAAATAAATAAAGGTTATTTTGATTTTGGTGGGTATAAAGGATTTTGCAAGAAATTTTGTAATTTCTTCTGAGTTGGTTTGTCAGGGTCCAGAATCTTAGCTCATAATTTCAGCTATATTCCTTCACTCAATACCAAATTTAGTAACCTAGACACCATCCATCCTAAACACCAACAGTGATCCAAAATTAGTACTTTTCGTACACATTTCCAAAAACATCTTCATATCATCATAGCCATCACATCATATTCATATCTCAATCCTCTATATGAATTGCGACCTCAATATCACATTTCGGCCATTACTCAATTTTGCATCATTTGGTACTCTTCGAATAATTATAGTACAAATTTCCGAGTCCACCTAGATATATCGATCTGCGTCTTTAATGCCAAATTTCAGATTTCAAGCAATATTTGTTCGTTCAATACCAAATCGTATCGAATATAGTACTATTTAATTCTTTCCGTACACTTGTGGTACAATTTCCAAAACCACCTGCTTTTCACAAACCTATTATCAACAGGGACCTCAACACAAAATTTAAAATTTCAACTTCACCCGTTCACCCGAAGCCAAACTGTTGAAAATTTAGTACAATTTAGTTCATATTTCCAAAACCACTTTCATATATCAAACTTACTATCCAACCTTTATTCTCATACCAACTTTCATGTTTTTAGCTCTATTCGTTCACATATTAAAAAAAAATGGTACAGTTTTAGAACTTTTCCAAAGACTCTTTGGTACATTTATCCTGAACTCCATAAGTCTCACTTCAAATTTTCGCAAAATAGTAGCTAGTATCCTACATTTAATACAAAGTAGCTAATTAGCCCTGGGTCTATGATTTGCACTGTCAAAATTTCTGAAAACAAACCAATACGCAATTACAAAAACAAACAAGTAAGCAAATGCTATAGTCGTGGGGGGCCGACCATGTTACCTGAAGAGAGAATATTCTTTAATTCTGACCCAAACCCTACCCCCATGAAAAATTTGGGAGTATCGGACTATAATTGCGACCTGTATATAATACTCTAAACAAATAGGGTTGCTGGGTGTAGAAAAACTATAGAATTTGTACAATTAAAAATTGTAACACAAACTAAAACAAGTAAGCAGAGGCTATAGTCGTACGGGGCCGACCATGTGATACCCTACAACACTACAATATGTTAGAAGCCCCTTTATGTCCAATTCCATTTTGGAAGATTTCGCTTTTGATATTATGTCACGAAGCACTGCCCAGATATTTTCCTTAGCATTTTGATCAGGGCATTTACCCAATATTTACGCCCTCCGTCGTGCTGTTAGTTGTTGTGGTCCATTTTACAGCTAAATATAATCAAAGAGTCATAAAAATGCTAATTTTACTCAAATGTATGTTATGTCTGCATGACTTTTGGTATTGAAAATGGGCCATGTAGGCTCACGTTTTGGTATAGCCCCCATATAACGGTACATCCCGATATTCGGTATTTTGATAATTTTAGCGGCATTATTCACCGGAGTTGTTTCAAATTTGGTATTTGAAGTTCGTAATGGATACTACAGCCTAAGACAGAAAATTGTCTGTGCCGGTCCACGTCTTCGTATATATAAATTTCTCATTAAACCGCGAATATTTTTAATCCCAGCGAAATCACAAGTAGATGAAGAGGTCAATTCTGACCGTTACGTAGATGCCGATTGTACATATATGTGATATATATCGGGAAATATACACAATGTAAATATACAATGGAAGGGGATGTTAGCTAGAATGTATATATATCAAGAATGGCTTTACCAATTTTGACAAATCTTGTCAATTCAGAATGCCCTCTTGGCATAAAAGAATAAAATCTAAAAAAATTGCAATAAAACATGTCAATAATGATGTTAATATAGATTTTTTGGTATTTTGTGACATATTTATTTTTTCTTTTTTTTATCGCATGCGATTTTTTCAATTTGACTTGAAATATTGAAGTGTAAATTTTGTAATATTTTTTCACATTACAACACAGGTTGAGGTTATTATATACAGATTGCAATTATCGTCCGATCTTCACGAAAATTTTCACAAGGGTAGGGTTAGGCTCAGAAGAGCTATTGTTTTCAAAGGTGAACGCAATATATTTAGGGGTTAAAATGGACCAACCACTAAAAATGTTCCTGATTTTGCAGCCGTTATAAGGTCGCAAATAGAAACAAAAGGACATGAAATCTCGCATGTAGTTAGATCGATTTGGATATAAGGGGGCTTCTAACATATTGTAGTGTTGTAGGGTATCACACGGTCGGCCCCGCACGACTATTGCCTTTGCTTACTTGTTTATTTTTTGTTTTGTTTTAACAATCTTTAATAGAAATACGATTGTAAATGTTTTAAAGTACTGAAAACTTCGAATATTTTTCGTTGAGCGTTAATGTAACCAATACCAAATAATAATGAATACCTTTGGAAAATGTTATTAGATATTTCAAAATCGAACTATTACCATTATATGGCGGCATTACTAAAACGTCTACGGAGTTCTGAATTTTTTATATAGAATTGATGACCTCACTGTAAACCCTAATTCCAAATTATAGACAATTCCATTAGAAATTGTTCTCAAAACCTTCAAAATACCTATAATCGATCCTTTCAAAGTTTACAATTTCGTTGAGATATAAACTCAATGTTCCCTCTATTCACTTTGTACTATTTGTTTAATGCTTGTAACTAATTAAAACACATATTTTTTAAACAAAAAATCTTAAAAAAAATTATCTGTTTAAAACCGCAATAATCATACCAACATGGACATACAGAAATGAGTCACTTTAAAATGAAATCATCATATATGTAACCACAACTAATGTTAAATATATTTTGCAGAATTATATTGTTGATTTAAAAGTCACCAGAATTCAGTAAAGTACTTAAATAAAATTAAAAAAAGTTTTACAATTATTATTACGTGTATTATACATGTTTACATCCCCTATGCCACGGCAAATTCTTACAATCCTGTCGAACCCACTGTAACTGTGGTTATTAGTTGCGAACGTTTGAATGAATCAAAGTCTGAGATAAAAAAGGTTTGTCTGCTGATATCTCTGCATGTTCCGAAACACACGTACTGCAATATATCTACATTTGTCTGCCTGTCTGTATGAATGTACATACATATCTGTACGTACATACATAGTAGTCGGGGATAAATGTATCAAAATCATATTGCAATATATTTTCCGCCCTTAAATTTATTTTAAATCAATGACATTCTTGGTGTGTCGTGTGTATGTGCATGCGAAAATAACTACCTACAACAACCTGCTAATATTATTTCGAAGGGTAGAAATTATGCTCCAATCTTTAATGAGAATTTCCACTCTCTATTATGAGGGTTAATGCTCTCATCGACATCATCTGATTGGACCCGGTATTTCTCAGTTGTAGGAAATATCAAAAATAAAACAAAACAAATTGAGGAGCGAGTGTGTGTGTGTGCGTGTGTTTGTAGGTGCGTACTGTAGGGGATTAGTTTGTTGTTGTTCTACTCAACTCAAAATTTTAAAATGTCAATGTAATAACTTGGTTGGTTGAGTCAGGGCGAGCGAGAGAGCTGTTGTCTGGGTCTGGTGTGTTGGATACCAACAGTGATGTCAACTACGAGTTTAAAAAGACATATATATTTTAGTATTTAGGTTTGCAAAACCAAATGCAATGTAGTCTTTGTCATTTATAAGATAATATTTGATGTAGATATTTAATAATTGACTCAATTTTTTACGATGATTTAAACAGAATGATATCAGCACCTGGAAATATGCGTCAGTGACCCTGTAATTGTTCGTTTACAGTTTTTCGGGTTTCAACAAACCCAGTGGTAATTTAACAAATTCCCTTGTACGTGTGTCAAATAAATTCACATAAAGGATGTTAACATGGCAAAATACCCTAATGTAAAAATAAATTTTAAGTCCGTCCGTTATTATGTGCATTATTGGATGCTTTGGAGAGGTTAATATTTGAAATCGAATTGAACTGATATATGAGAGATATATCTTTATCTGAAACGATTTTCCTAGATTTGATTGAGGTATTATTTTATGCTATTGTTAATATAAAAATGTTAGTTTTAGGTTCCGCTGTGCCGATATTGTACTCATGCAATGAGCCGCACGTTGGGCGCCAATTAATGAAAACGAGTAAGATCGCGTTTTTTGTTATTAAATAAGCTAATTTATTTCTTATGTTATGCTTTGTTATTTGATTCCTGTCTATTTAAATCATTTTGACTTTTTTAAATGTACTACATTTTCCAGGTGGTTCATTGCATGAATGCAATGTAATCAATATAAGATTGAATTTGCTATATTTTTTGGTTACACATAGAATGAGTGTACTGTCAGCACAAGAGTAAGCGAAATTAATGCTTTTTATCTTAATATGTTTCTGAACATTGATTGGTACGACTCATGATTTGACTATGAGAATGCCTTGTAATAAAATCCTATGAAAAATATACAGTGTGAGTTAAAAAAATGCCATAATTTTTACATTTTTTTTTTTAAATTTTTTTGAATGAAAGCAAAAAATGACAGAAATATCATCACATTTCAGAATAAGTTTGGATTTGTTCGAATTGGTCAGCTTTGGCACGAATTATTTCCTTTAAACGTCCAATGAAACCGTCACACGCTGCTCAATTGTTGCTCTGCGTTATTTTGGCCCATTGCCGGGCCGATTGCTTGAGGTAATCGACACTTTGGTATTTTTTAGTGCCAACCTGGCTTTTCAAAATACTCCAGACACAATAGTCCAACGGATTTGTATCCGGAGGTTTTGGTGGTCATTGTGCGCTAGAAAGGAAGCGAGGAACCTCAGTTTGTAATCATTTTTGGGTGGTGCTGAGTCCTGAGGTGGTGCGAGCGGAGAGCGACCATCGGCTGTTATGGCGGCCGACACCATTACCATGGCCGGCGTTTGAGTTCTGGTGGCCAATCGAAGGTGCACATTTTCAGTTGACCTCTTTGGCAAATAACACGATCATTGTGTTTGTTTACAAACTGCTAAACAACGAATGTTTTCTCATTGGAGAAAACCAAATTCGGCAGTTCAGCACTTTCGGTCCAGCGAAGCGACTTTTTAGCTCTTTTGAGTCTATTTTCTTTCTGTTGCGGTGTAAGTTCTTACACTTTTTGGAATGTCAATGACTTTACCCCGAGCTCATTTTTCAATATTGAAATATATAAGACCACTCTTTTTAGGGTCAAAGTTTTGAATAATTATATCTCTTATAATTTGCGAAATAAGCATCCGCACAAGACCAGGTGTGAATATGGAATGTATCGGTCCACTATATCTTGAACAACCAGGGTTACAATTTGGAATAAACAAGACGCTTATAAGGGGAAGTAACCTCTGATTCTATTCACATTTTACAGATCCCAATATTTTTATTAACACAAGATCTGGTGTAAAGATGGTAGATATAGGTCCACCCATTCTGGTAACTAAACACCACCTACCCCCCTCAAAAAAATTGCCACAATTTTCAACATTTATATCTCTTATAAGTTGCAAAATAAGCTGGCGACTCATTTGGAACCACCACCATAAAGGACCAACAGCTTGAATATTCATAAAGCAAATCATCATATATTTAAATAAACGAACAGTGACGGAAAAACCTACAGATACTTTTTAACTCGTTACTATGTATATGTATTCCGGCGTTTAGGAAAGATTTAGTCTTTTGGCATTTTCAATGATCTACTGTCGAATTTTATGACAATAGTTTTGTGGAGTATACTAAATTTCAAAAAATGTGAAAGGGATTAAAACTTGCCCCCTCTATTGCCACTTCTATGTTTAGCTCTATTTTCATAATCAGCTGGGATTAGTTGATTTTTATTGAAATCACATCATACACGTAACTTTGTAAAGTCTAAAAATTATATTCTTCAGTTTGTATCTTTTTATTTTTACATAATTCAAATTCTGGATATTTTAGGTAGAAAAAAATGTCCAATATTTATAAATTAGCTACTGCCTTATAACAAAATAAAAATACCACAATTTCCAGGAGTTGTAAAATATTTAGGATTTTAAATGAACCAAAAACTGAACATTTTAATTTTATTAAGGTTTACCTAACTAAAAATTCGTTCCACATTTCTAATGATTCTTTCTACGAAACTATACGAAATTTAAAGCCAAATTGGAATCCCCACGTTTTGTTTCGGAAAATTATTTCCAAAAACTTTTAAAATTTTATTTCTTTAATTTAATTTCTTTAATTATATCTAACAAATAATTGTTTCTCTTCTTCGAAACCCTTTCAGGATCAATAAGTTTAAAACATTTAATCCATCCACCTAAAACATTTTCTGGTGTTTATGATTTTATTGCGTTGTCATCACTGTTTGCTATTATTACTGCTGTGGAGAAACCAAAAAAAATGTTAGATTCCAGTGCAACCACAAACAGCACTGGCTTCGTGTGTATGACTCTTCAGGAAATGAGCGTATGAGTAAGGTTTTGGTGGTCATGCTAATATTTTTTGGGGGGTTTCCGTTGTGTGTACTCTCTACCATTGAATAGTGGCTGTGTTCGAGAGACACGGAAAGAGAGAGAGAGAGAGTACTTACATATTTGTGAGCGGCATTTTACTCTGATTGAAAACGACATTCATGCAACCAACAGGAAAAATAACATTTTTGCGCTGGTTTCCTACTGGCTCTCACTCTCTACGGCGGTGTGTTGTGATTCACACTCTCTTGCTCTCTGCGTGAGTGTTAGACCATTGTTGTTGCCTCGTGCATATTTCGTTGGTGTCGTGCCAGTCAGCTAAACCGTACAACAAGCAACCAGCAGTAGTCATCTTTTGCTGTGAGTATAACATTCGTATAGAGTTTTTAAACGTCAGACGCGTTTTTTCTTTACAAGTTGTGGGTACTCAATTGCGCTTAATATACACACCAAAAGAAAGAACCATACAGCAACAACAACAAAAAAGAAACAATAAAACACACACACACCCGTGCATACACATACACACACACGCAAGAAGAAAGCAAATTAAACAAAAAAAATAAAACAACAGCAACAAAAAATATTTCAAACCAAATGTAAAGAAAACGACAGCGGCAACAACGTCGTAAAAAATATTAATTCCAGTAATTAAACAAAAATAATATACAAAAATAATTGCAACAACAAAATAGGAAGAAGGAAATTACAAAAAAAAAGAAAATAAAATAATTAATGAAAATAAATTGCTTTTACTTTTTTCTCCATTAGAACCACAACCACAAATTGAAGGGGACATCCCACAAAATAAGTATAAAGATAAAATCAAGAAAAAGAAGAAGAAAACACAAAGAAAATAGTTAGCAAAAAATAAAGAAATATTGCAACGCCGAAGTTTGTGAATAAAATTTAGAAAAAATTCCAATTAAAAAAAATAAAATCTATTTTTCTACTACTATCTATTATTTAAATAAAAAAGAAAAAAATCTTATAAGAAAATTTTTGGAATTTGTTCATAGAGCAAATAAGCAGTAAATTGAAATAATATGGTGCTTCATTTACAACAACAACAACAAAGAATAGTGTAAAATATTGTTAACCAGAAAAAGGAAATCTAAAAAAAAGAATTCAACAACAAAAAGAAGAAATAGCAAAATAAAGTGAAAGATATCGCCGCCGACGACGCCGTATTCCAGCTCTCACAGCCGCCCCCACACACACAACAACACATTAAAAGTGCAATATGCTTGCAAGGATTTAAAGGAAAGCGGAAATTAAACATTATAGCTTAGCGAAGAAAGAAAGTAAGTTCAGCTGGCATCCGTTGGATACCTATCTTTCGCTTAGTTTTTAATTATTTTACAACCTCCGCAAGCCCAGTGACGATGATGATGATGATGGCGGAGACGTTGACGACAATGATGATGATGATAATGTCGACGATGATAATCATGAATGTCTAAGTTCAATTTGCATTTTCCTAATGTCCGGCCAATGTCGGCAACGTCAACATAGACGAATCACCACCCCTCTGCCCGTCTGCCACCCAATCCCGGTGACTCCACACACCAACTTATCTATTTTTAGTTTCCATATGTTTACCAGTTTTTAACTTCATCTTGGTCTGGTTTGTCATAGATGGTTTGAATTGGGTGCCCCCAGCCACCCTGGTGGTGGGGTGTAAGGAGTTTACTTTTGGTTACCACTATTTTTGTGTCTGTGACACTATGAAATTTTACCAGCATTGATTTGATGCCTTGGCAAAAAATGTACAATATACAATTTTTAAGATAATTCCGCTACGTCTTTTCCCACCACTTCATCGTCATCATCATCACCAACATCGTCGTCGTCGTAGTCTTCTTCTTCTTTTGCGTCGTTGGTGTCTTATGGCTCCCCAAATCCCCCGTTCCGAGTCCAGTCATCAAAATCTACCAACAAAACATATAGACATCAGCAGTCTGCTAACCTACCTACCAACCAACCGAACCAACCAGCCAGCCAGTCAACCCAACCAAACAGTCAGCCAGCCAGCCGTACACACATCTATTCAGTTAACCAATTTTTTTTTTTTTTTTTTGTTTTTCGTCTACAATACACGACCAACTTCTCTAGATACACAGAGCTTAAGATTGTGGCTACACTGAACGAAATAATTGTAGGAGCAGGAAAATTAGAAGATTAAATTAAAATATGAAGGATGTGGAAAAGGATAAAGTATTTAAAGAGGAATAAGGTTACGACAGTTTTGTGAGCAAATTTTCATATTGGAAAAGTGCAGCTGCGCTGTTTGCAGGAATGAAGATGTTCATTGAACGGATCAGTTTTATGAGGAACTAGTTCTGTTTTTACTAAATAGAAAATAGTTCATTTGTTCAATGTATTTAAAATTTTTAGCTGCTTATTTTGTTTTGATATTAACATGGTTTGGGAATTTTCAATTGGCTATATTTCAGTTTTGAGGATTCATAAATAAGGTTGTGGTTACACTGAGCGAAATATTGATAGGAACAGAATAATAGGGAGATTTAATTAGAGTTAAAAAAAGGGAAATGGATAAGTATAGAGACATTAAAAAGGAAGGCAGCTGCTTTGTCCACAAGAATGAAGTTGTTCATTAAATAGTTTATGTTTTGATGTTCAAGTTCACAAAAGGAACTAGTTGCTTTTCTTAGTTCCTTTCTAGTTCCTGTGTTCTATTTAGCTAAAAAGTTTGAACGCGTTTTCAGATGCGTAGACACCATCATGTTTTCTCACTGGGATAATGATGCTGTTCATTAAACGGATCCGTCTCGCATGTTCAGTTTCTCAAAAGGAACTAGTTACGTTATGTTTCGTCTATGTTCCATTTAGTCCACCATTTCTCGTGTGAGTTCTATATGCCTAGTTATTTTTACTGGGCACAGCATGGCACCGGTTTTTATATACATATCGGAAAATTGCAGTTGCGATGTCTATAGGAATAATAGTGTTCACTGTAAGGAACTTTCTTTCAAGTCCATTCCCTAAGTAGGAACTATTTCTGCTATGAAGTTCCCTTATAACACTTAGTTCACTATTTGTCCCAGCTGTGCTGCCTACAGGAGTAATATTCATTGAACGGCTCCTTCCCTTTTACTTTCTTTTCTTCACAAAGATATAGTTCTGCTTTATAGTTCCATTGTTCAATATGTAGTACTATTCTGTACTATTTCTTGTGTATTTTGGCTGCGTAGCTCTTTTTACAAAAAAAAAATCTCATTTACACATTGCAGCGGAGCTGTTCACTAGTGTCAAGAACAAATAAGAACCATTCAGCGAAAGGAACGATGTGAACTATATACAGTTCTTTCGTTCATTTAGTTCCATTAGTTCAAAGGGACCTTTACTTCTATTAGTTCATTAACTTTATTTCGTCTTATCTCATCATTTTAATTCCTTTGGTTCTACATTTAACTTTAATTCCGTTAGTGTTTCTGGCAAGACTAACATGAAAATTTTTGTCAATTACGAAAGCCATCAAATATACTGTTTATTGTGTGGGTTTATTGAAATGAACGAACTATGAAAGTAAAAAAAGTGGTATACCCAAAATAAACAATTGAAGTTGAAGAAAGTTCAACTAAAAGGAACTATATAAAGTAACTAGTTCCTCTTCTGACTCCCAGATTACCCAATTCTACGATTCACAGCAATGATGCTGTTGTTTCCAGAAGATGAACTAGTTCCTTTTTATAGTTCCCTTATTTCAATTAGTACATGATTTTCAATGTCAATTGTGGGAAATTTATACTTAAATCTGGTTTTGATAAATTATTAGTTCTAGACAGTTTCAATGATTTTGTTCACTGAATGGACCCTTTAGCGCTAATTTTCTCAAGATGAACTAGTACTATTTCGTAAGCTTTTTAGCAGATTTTATTACTGTAGAATAGGACTGTTGGGAATCACTGAAAAATACTAAGTATATTATATTAATGTTGTACAAGGAGTATTCACTCGTGGAACTTCCTCAGGGTAAAAGGAATACAATCGATTTTTTTTAATATAAACCATAAAAGCAATGTAGTTACGAACGTTCCTTTTGCAGAAAAGTTCGTTTGAACTAGTTCATTCTGGAACTCATCGACTCTAAACTCATACATTAAGTGGAGATAAAAAATGGAAAAACTTTTTTGTGAACTATGAACTAGATTTACAAACTAGTTTAGTAAAAAAACCAAACTATGTGGAGCTGGATATTACAGATCTAAAAAATTTCTGCATTTCACTGAGCACCAACTTGGTTCAGACCTTAACAGTTAACTATCTAGTTCTCATCGAGCCTTAATAGAAAAATAATTAGAGTGAATGAAAAGGAGGACCGATTTTATTTTGAAGGTCACTGAGGGTCGACTTCATCTTATAAGTGATTGTTCGATTCAATCCAGAACTTAATTAATGAGCTAGATTAACTGACCTAGTTCATTGGCTGATTGCAAAAAATCATTCTATGGAACTAGTTCGTTTGTGAGCTACACAACTCTAGTGCGGTGCGCTTATCATAGCTTTGAATTTTTGTTGAATTGTGAACGATATACTACCATTCAGATCGTTTAAGAACAGACCGTACAGCTACCTGGTGAGCATGTTCAAAAGAATACACCTCACTAAAGAATGCACGTTCCCGAAATTGCTGAATGAATGAAGAGTAAATAATCACTGACTACCTCGAAATTCAAAGAGTAAATGAATACGTAAACCAGTGAGTGATTTTTAAACCACCTAAGTATTGGACTAGTTCATTAAGAACAGCAGGAGAGTAAAGAGATGGACACCCACTCTCAAATAAAGTACTAACCTATTTCGTGAAATAATTTTCACGTTTTCAATTTTTCTTTTAACAAAGTTAGATAGAATTACAAATGGAAGACAAGGCTAATACACCCTCCAGAGAGGGGTGGAGGGTATAAAAAAAATAGAGGTCGAGTTATATAAACACCTTTTGGTCCTTTTCTCGAATGTTGAGGCATTGATTACACATAACCCATAAATGACGAATGAAAAGTCGAGCAACTGGACTAATGAATGAACTAACTAAGAACTTCAAATTTATATAACTGCAGTTAGACATTTTGTAGGTATCCGATAGAAGATCAATATTTAAAATGAAGATCAAATTCAATAATTTTCAGTGCATTTTGGAATTCGTGGTGCAAAGTCCACAATTTGGTGTAAAAGATACATGCCCGTCCGGATATATCCAAAACAAGTTAAAAAGCAGTAAGTTCGGCCGGGCCGAACTTTCAATACCCTCCACCATTTGCAATTAATTTGGAAATTATTAAAAAAAAAAATCCTTAACATATTTTGTTAAAATTTTAAAAATGCCGAATATAGCCGTTATATTGGGGTTTATACGACGTGAATCCACATAGGCATTGTTTGTCATAAGCCATTACCATATTCAAATTCAAAAACGTGAAATAAACGGTGAATAATGTAGCTAAAATGATCAAAATATCGTATATAGGGAGGTACCGTTATATCGGAGCTGTGCGAAGACTTGGACCATCATAGACAATTTTCTGTCATATGCTGTAGCATCCATTACGAACTTCAAATACGAAATCTGAAACAATTTTGGTGGGTATAATACCTAAACTCGTCAAAATACCGAATATAGGGGGATACTGATATATTAGGCCTATACGAAGACCTGGACCAGCACGGACAATTTTCTGTCATAGGCTGTAATATCCATTACGAACTTCAAAAACCAATTTGAAACAATTCTGGTTAATAATGTCGCTAAAATCATCAAAATATCGAATATAGGGCATTACCGTTATATGGAAGCTATACGAAGACGTTGACCTACATGGCCATTTACGAACTTAACCTGCCTACTGGAAAAATAAACACGTGTGCAAAATTTCTATCTCAATTCGTTCGAAAGATAGCGTGATTACAACAGACAGACGGACATGGCTAAATCGACTTAGAATTTTACGCTGGTCAAGAATATATACACTTTGTTGGGTTTGATATGAGTATTTCGAGGAGTTACAAACGGAATAACAAAGTTAATATACCCTCCATAGTATGGTGGAGGGTATAAAAATGTATGCACTGATTTGAACCAAAGATTTGGTAAACAATTTGAGATTTTGGGAAAGTGAGTTCCTTTGTAAACGTTCTTCTTTACATCTATCTAGGCGTGGCACTATTTTGTGGTTTTTCTATTTGTGTTTTTAAGACGAAAATATTGTGAGCCAATGTTAAAACCTTTTGCACGTTTTCACACTTGCACAAACAATTCCACATAGCTACAGCGTCAAACACTTGGCTTCAAACAAGAACATCATGTGGTTTGTTTCAATAGTCGCTTGACATTTTAGCCAAAATATTGCGATCTGTTTTGTGGCTGTTGGTTTTGCATCCGCAGTCCAAAATTTTACACTTATTTTCAAACGTGTATATGGTATATATATGTATGCGTACATATTTATATATAAATAGAATGAATGCATTTATCTAATATCGAACAAAGGGAATCACTTTATTGTTGCCACATACGAATCGAACTGATATCAGAAAAAACTCGATTATAAGATAACGGTGATTGTTCACCACCGCCACCACCATTCTCCGGCGTTTCTCTTATCGTTTTGGAGGCTATAAAAAGAAGAGTTTTATTTTTCAAATGATGACTAATTTTCGAGGCAGCTTGTATTAGTCGAGGGATATGCCCACAATGACTGATATGAGGGTATTTAGTGAGAAATAACAAAAAATAATCAGCATTATTTGGGAATATTGTTAAGAGGGTCAGGAGGGGGTTATTTATTAATGCAAAAATTTGTTTAGTTTGAAGATATGTTTGAAAAGGAAGGTCAATAACACAGTACAACAACAATTGATGGGGTTATGCAACTCTTATTTTAGGAAAAGAAGTTTTATATAGACCCCACCTATTGAAAGTATATTTAAAGAATGAAGCGTGGATCGAAATCAAAGACGGTCAATATCTTTCCCCTCATTCTACTGCTTCTTCATAGAAGATAAAAAAAATCATCTCCGCAATATATTTGCATTACTTTTAGCCTTAAAACCCGGGCAATATCCACCTTCTTCTGGTACCGCGCTTAAAGTCAATCTCTTAAGTCAAAATTTTAAATTTTCATAACTCTCATGAAAGTAGAAATAATTCATCGACTTTCTTTGAACTTTTCACATTGAGTTAACGTTGTCAATATTAGGTCCAATGTCCACCCCACCCCACCACTATTTCTTCCGTCCCCACCCTGCAAAAATTAAAAAGAAAATCACCCCTAGAGCAAATATAACCCATAAAACTATGTATTAAGTTCAATGAGAAGATTTAAGACAAATCGTTCGGTTGTTGTTTCCCATACATGGAGAATGCTTGAAACCTCTAAAAATGCATTCAACTGATGACTAACGAAATATGACTGTTATCTGGGCTTACATTGCGGACAGAATTTTTCAATATAGGTGTACATTTTCAGTTGACCTCTTTGGCTAGTAAACACGATCATTTTGTTTGTTTACACACTGCTGGACAACGAATGTTTTCTTGAGACTATTTTCTTTCTGTTGCGGTGTAAGTTCTTGCACTTTTTGGAATTTTAATGGCTTTACCCTGAGCTCATCTTTCAATATATTCCGATGGAATATTGCGATGTTTTGTTCGGTTTCGATCAAGTCGCTTCTTTTCTTTTCGAACCATTTCTGCTGATGTTGCTGTTTTCTTCCGTCCACTTGCTTGACGTCGGGCTACGCTACCCGTATCAAGAGAGTTGGATGCTTATTTTGCTTTTTATCTTTGATTTTTCAAAATGTGAACCCTTTGTGAGGAACGTACCAGAAGAAGTGCGCCGATATATTCCATTTTCACAGCAGATCTTGTGTTAGTAAATATAATGGCATGTGTGAACTTTGTAGAGAACCACATGCGGACTTTACAATCGTTTTGGTTATCCAAAATTTTGGCCCTTTGTGGGAGATGTACCAGATGAAATGGTCCGATCTCTATCATTTTTATAACATATCTTGTGTTGATCGAAATATTGAGATTTACCAAGTCTAAATGGAGTCGGATGTTAGTTTCGCGTTTTATGAGTTTCATTGATATTTAAAATGTTGACCCTTTTGGGAGGGAGGTACCAGAAGAAGTGGACCGATACATTCCATCTTCACAGCAGATCTTGTGTTAGAAGAAATAATGGGATGTGTGAAATGTGAAGAAAATCGGATGCTTATTTAGGATTGTATAATCGTTTTGGTTATTCAAAATTTAGACTCTTTGTGGACCTTTTGAGATACCTATCCTATGTCCTATGATGTCGTATCTCTACCACCTCTACAACAGATCTTGTGTTGATGGAAATATTGCACTGTGCTAAGTCGGAGTGTAATCGAATGCTAATTTCGCGTTTTATGAGCTTCATGGATATTCAAAATGTTGGCCTTTTGTAGGGGAGATACCAGAAGAAGTGGACCGATATCTTCCATCTTAACACCAGACCTTGGGTTAAAAAATATATTACGATTTGAAGATAATCGGACTCTTATAACATATTTTATATGAGTTATAATTATTCAAAATGTTGACTCTTTGTGTGGGGAGGTACTAGATGGAGTGGACCGATATTGTCCATTTTCGCAACTGACCTAGCACTGATCCAAATAATAGGATTTGTAAAGTTGGGGCAAGTTTGGATTTTACTATCTCTTTCGGTGCAGTAAAATATTTTGTTTGAAAATTATTATTATGTGGGAGGTATAAGTAGAAGCGGACCTATATTGCCCAACTCCGAACTCGATCTAAGTTTGATAATAATATTACGATGTACCAACTTTCGACCCAATCGGATACTCAATTCGAGATTTATCGTGGGCATCAGCCAGTCAGACAAACAGACAGACGGACGGAAATCGCTAGATCGACTCCAAAAGTCCTGAAACGGATTTGGCCTAAAGAGACCTAGTTAGACCCTAGACCATTATTTCGATGAGGCACGTTTTGGCCGTATCAAATCCTCTTTAGCCATACGACTGAAGGTATAATAGCCTTTTATAGAGCGTGTATATACCCCTAATATACCCGAATATTCATATTTAAATCCACTCGACTTGAGAATCGATTTCATTTGACGTATGCGCAATGAAATTGACAATTGAAACTCCTTCGATGCAAACGTACTCACAAAATCAAAGTTCAGTAAAATTTATTCGTTTTCGCAAAAATTAGTGATTTTTAGTTATATTTCCAAAACTTTCAAATATCAACCCTACACACTAACAGTGACCCTAATACCACATTTCAGATTTTTAGCACTAAAACGTGTATTACGCACTCCCAAAAACGCCTTTAGTATCACACTTATAGGTCGAAAAATCTAGTCTTCATTTCACCCACCACACATCAACATCGGCCCACATGCAAAGTTTGAAGATCCTTGCTTCAGCCGTTTCGTCTGCGCTGTACTCAATCCACTTTACTCTTTCATATATAGGGTCGGCCAAAATCCGTAAGCAATTTTAAAACACATTTTCTAACACTGTCAAAGTTTTCATAATAATGACCAGAGGTACCTGCGAAACGACGACTTTTTGGACATTTTTTTTTACATTTTACATGGAGAAGTTACATATTTGGTGGTTCGGCCTTGAAGTGGATTCCAAAATGCATTTCTGCGTATATGCCTACCCAGTTTGTAATAAAGATCAGCTGAAATTATATTTCCTTAGAAATTCAAATCCATAGCATGCTGTAGACTAGTGTTATTTATCTTCTACTGCCGCCGAAAGACGGTAAATATCTATAGTTGTTTGGATGGTTGATACAAGTACTACAACTATGTGTATGCAGTTGTGGTGGATGGCTGGCTGGCTGCCTGCCTGCCCCGTTGAATGGATGGATGGTAATCTTTATTTTTGTTACTGTGTGTCGGTCGGTCGGTTGGTCGTGTGACGCCCTAAAAGTTGCTGTTTTGTTAGAGAAAGAAATCTCTTGGTTTTTGTCTATGCTCTCCAAACAAAAATTCCCCTCTGGGCACACACACTCACAATTCGCTCATTTACAACAAACCGGCAATGGATCGAACTCGCTGTGTTGGTGTGGTGGTGGGGCACATGGAATTCATATAAAATCAACTGCTCTTCTCTCATTACTATTTGCTGCTCTAATCATTGCTCTTATTCTCATTTCATCAATTACTCTCGCAATGATTCACTCAGCTACTCTGCTTACTACGCATTTTTGCTGAGTGTGTGTGCGAGTGTAAGTGACTGCTGTGTAATTTGTTAGTGTAGCGAAATGCCGTCTGAAGACGACGATGTCGTTGAAGATGGGGATGGTTGTGATGATGACGACGATGGTTATTTTGTTATTGTTATTTATAGGATCTCCACCAAACCACCCACCATTGCCGCTACCCCTTTTCTCCCCGCATTGTCTCGTAACTAAAGTACTTTTCAATGTAGCATTGTTGCCATAGCTCACTTGCTTTGTTGTCCGCATTACTCTCTGTGGATAATGTCTCGAAAGTAAGCGTTCGTCCGACCGACCGACCGTCAAACCATCCAGCCAGCCAAACTCTGTTGTTATTCATTTATTTATTTTTATTTTTGCTAAACACAAATGTGAATGCCATTGCAGGAGAAGGCTATTGTTAAGAAATATTCTTACGTTTTTTTGGTTAAGATTTCTTCCATTTTATGGTTATTTTTTGTGTGGACATTCGGTCTCCTTGCCTGCTTCGTTTGCTCGTAAACCCTCCCCATTTTGAAGTTTCCTTTTTCGTATCGTCACCCCTTCCACATGCCGGCAAATTGTTGTTGTTATTGGTTCATGTCGTTGCTTTGCGGCAAATAAATATAATGCCGGTCGGTCGGTCGGTAACTTTATTCCATAAAGTATTTTATGCGTAATTGATAGGATTTTTATTTTATTTCTTTTTTTGCTAGATTTTGTGCTTCGTTTTTTATTTCGGATTAGGGGGCAAACGTGTCACATTTTGTAATTGATTTATACAATGCAGCATATGAGTCGTACGAGGGCTGGTTCAGTCAATTAGTAATTCCAAATATGCTAATGTGAAATATGAAATTTACATATCCTAACATGCTATGTTGAGCAAAAAGAAAAAAAATCCACGAAAGCCAAAGGTCACTCTGAATTATTGGCGTTATAAATTAAGAAAATAAAATATAAACACCTTACCGGAAATAATGAATAATTACCAAGACCATAAACCTAATTAAGGATTAGAAGGTTGTTTTTTTTTGGGGTAATAAAGGAGAAATTATGGTAAGCCAATGAAAGGAATGCAAGTTATAAATATATTTTAAGCTTGTTAGAGCCCATAACAATTTTTGTGTAATAATAAACCTGGTAAGGTTTTTTATTTATTCTAACAATTAAAACAATGTTCCTTTGCTGCTACAAGGGCTTAGAAGCTCATAAAATTTCCTATGCCCAGTAACAAAGTATTTAAAATTTCTACGTTTTAAGAAATAAACTCTATATTTTGTTCAAAGGGAGTCAGATCCTTTACCAAACCTACAATATAGCATTATCGTAAATGTACTAAATTTATCTAGCAAAGACAAAAACCATCCGAATTTTACTGTGACTCAGTATAGGGTCATTGAGAGAGATCGGAAGGTTGATTAACCCATTAGTGGGCAGTGTCCCTTATAAGGGACTCTCACATTTTCCACTGAAGCACTTTCCAATGCTCGTTTTTTTGTAAACAAGTATGCTATGCCGTTACTGACACTCCAACGAATTATGTTCTATCCCATTCATTTAATTTCTTGCGAGTTGCTTGTTGTATTTTGTGCAAAATATGGAAAACCAATTTGTGAAAAAACAAAAATCTCGAGCTGGGTAAGTAAAATTTCAATAAAGTTATGATTCTGTGAATATTTATGATTGTGTTTGTATTGTTATTTGTAAGTAAGTGTAATAAACTAGTTTATGCCCAAAAAATAAAATAAATTGTTGTGACACGTGCATAAAGTGACTATGAATGCAACGTCCCCTAAGAGGGACACTGCGCCCGTAGTACAATTGTAATCCACTGATTGAGTAATAAATCTTATATGTGCAGACTTACAGTTTCTGAAAAACTGAATGAATTGGATGTTATTGGCGATAATGAGTTGCACGACATTGAAATTTACGCGATCCCACCAATAGATGGTGCAGATACTGATGGTGGTGGCCCATATTTGCATATTTGCTTGATGGTCAGTAGTGAATGCATGGCTGTTAATGAAGAAGTTACATCCCAATGATCCGGCATAATCAACTCTTCTAAATTTTCGCCGTTATATTGCAACATCATATGTGGAATCGTATGGTACCCCAGCATCAAGAGGTTTGCGCAATAGCAATGTCACTGCAGATACAAGATATGATGGCAGAAACCACATTATTGAATATTCAGAAACATATAAACGCTGTGGATTATGCGGCAAAAAGTCTAACTTTATTTGTAAGAAGTGTGACAAAAGTCTCCACCCTAAAAATTGCTTTAAGGAATATCATAAGCCAAGTGTGCCCAATGCGCAGCGTCCCTTATAAGGGACGATCCATAACTCCAAAACCATAAGCTTTTTTGAATAAATTATTTTTAAAACAAATTAACAATACCATTTTTATTTGTAATTGGTGTAAATCGCTTAAAGATAGTGCCCAGGGAACTTCGTCCACTAATGGGTTAATGCATTATGCCCTCCAACTTGAAAAGTAAGGCATATTACCTTGTAACATCCAAGAATGTTCGTAGTAGACCTCCTAAAGCATATATTTTCATGATCAGCTTAAAATTCAAAGTCATTTTTAAAACATTTTTCACGGATTTCTCTGAAAAATGGTATTTGTAGGTCATAATGGGTCCTAATTCGTGTGGTGAAATATTGTAGGTATTGGTCCACGCTTCGGTATAGCCCACATATAATGGTACCTCCCGACATTCGGTATTTTGATAGTTTTTGTCACATTCTTTTACGGATTTGTCTAAAAATTGGTATTTGTTGGTCATACTGGGTTCTGGCTGCGGTGGCGAAACATTGTATGTATAGGTCCACGTTTTGGTATAGCTCCCATATAACGGTACCACCATATATTCAGTATTTTGATGATTTTTGCCACATTTCTTCGCGGATTTGTATAAAAGTTGGTATTTTTAGGTCATAATGGATTCGAAACATTGTATATTCAGGTCCACGTTTTGGTTTAGCTGCCATATAACGGTACCTCTCTATATTCGGTATATTATCTTGATTGTTTTCGCCACATTTTTTCACGAATTTGTCTAAAAATTTGTAATTGTAGGTGATAATAGATTATAGCTAAAGTGGCAAAATATTCTTTGTATAGGTCCACGTTTTAAAAATTGGTAATTGGAGGGCTAATGGGTTCTAGCTCCGATGGCGAAATTTTGTATGTATAAGTCCACGGTTTCCTATAGCGCACATCAACGATACCCACCGATATTTGGTATTTTAATAATTCTAGTCACATTTACCCACGAAATTGAGGAAGATTTAGTAGATCACAGTCCTTGAAGTATCAAATTTCCTATATAGGTTCCCATTTTGGTATGGCCCCCACATAACGGCCTCACCCACAAACGGTCTTATTGGTATAAGTAGTTTGAAGTGGAACACGTTTAAATTTAGATATTTTTATAAAACATTGTTTTCTTTACACAATGGTGGAGGGTATTAAAAATTCGGTCCTGCCGAACATAATGTTATTTTACTTGTTATCGATATTTTGGACCCGATTTTTTATTTCCTCCAAAAAGTCGAAAGGGACCATTATTTGGGTGCCTTTCAAAATTCTACAATATATGTGATTATTTTTCGTAGGTCTAGAGGTATGGGTCCCTCAACCCAGACAACCCGATTCTTTTCAGAACCAAAGTATTTCTAAATTTGATACTTTTCTAGTAAGCCGGCTGTCGGTAGGGGCTTAAGACATTCTCCTGTGGGTATGTTCAACACCGGTTACGTGAACTATGGAGGGTACATTAGTTTGTCATTCCGTTTGTAGCCCCTCGTAACATACATTTTGGTTTACACTGCCTCTTGCATATTTTCTTCTTCTTTTGATTTATGTTAAAATTTTAAACCTCATGATTTTTCATAAAAAACTCGTTCTAATTTAAGATTTTCCAAAAATCTCATACCAAATTGTTCCATGGTTATACTCAAAATATTAGCCCACAAGAATAATGGCATTAATTGAATGCATTAATCCTGTACCCAATTGTTTCTGTTTATAGGAAATGTCAAACTCATAACTTGAAATTTAGCATTAATATTGAACCCACACACTTACCCACACATTAGGGCATTTATGTGTGTGCGTGGGGATGTTGCGTCTATACCGGATATAAGAAACATTTTGCCTGGAAGTAATGATTTTCTATTTAGCAAAGATTTATCATTGTAATTAACTTTGATTTACAGTACGGTGATGAAGATGAATGGTGGGAGAATGACTCGTCACTCTTCATAACAAGGGCTAATGGTGAAAATAGCATAGGACATAATATTGGTAATAATTTGAGGGGAAAGCTCATATCCATGAAATGAACAGATACTTCCATTTAGGATATACGAGTTTTACAAACATGAAACAATTTTTAGATGTATTTAGAAATTTCTAAACAAGACCTTTTGAGGAGTTTTCTGGCTATTATATTACTCTTATAGAGGACCCAAAGGCCTTCCCATAGATTACCAAAAGGATTTCTCTTCGAAGCTCTACAGATCTGCATAGAGGACCCAAATGGCTTCATAGAAGACCAATCGGTCCTCTTATAGAAGGGGCCAAACGTCTTCTCAAAGGAAACCAAAAAGAAAAACCCATAGAATACCAAAAGGACCTTTCTGAACTTTCTCATAGAAGTTCAAACGGTTTTCTCATAGAAGACTAAGAAATCTTCTATAAGTAGACGAAAAAGCCTTCTTATAGTAGACGAAAAGGTCTTTATAGAAGATTAAAAGACTTTCTCATAGGAGACCAAAAGTTCTTCTCATAGAAGAATAAATGGTTTTCTCGTAGAAAACTAAACGCTCTTCTTATTGCAGACTAAAAGGTTTTCTCATAGAAGACTAAAAGGTCTTCTCATAGAAGACTGAACTGTCTTCTAATGGAAGTCCAAAAGCTCTTCTTATGGATGGCCAAAAGATCTTCTTGTGGAAGACTTGAAGGACTGGAAGTCTTCTCATAGAAGACTGGAAGATCTTCTCACAGAAGACTGGAAGGTCTTCTCATAGAAGACTGGAAGATCTTCTCAGAATAAAAGGTCTTCTTATAAAAGACTAAAAGGTCTCCTAATAGAAGGCTAAAAGGTTTTCCCATAAGACTAAAAGGTCTTCTCGTGGAAGGCTAAAAAATCTTTTCTTAAAAGGTCAAAATACTAAATGGATTTTTCATAGAAAACCAAGAGGTCTTCTTATAGAGGACTTAAAGTTCTTCTCATGGAAGACTAAAAGTTCTTCTCATGGAAGACTAAAAGTTCTTCTCTTAGAAGACTAAAATATCCCCTCATGGGAGCCTAAAAATTCTTCTCATGGAAGACTAAAAGATCTAAAAGATCAGAGGAGACTGAAATATATTCCCCGAGACGACTAAAAGGTATTCTCAGAGGCGACTTAAAAGTCTTCTCAGAGAAGGCTAAAAGGTCTTCTCAGAGAAGACTAAAATATCTTCTAAGAGAAGACTAAAAGGTCTTCTCAGTGAAAACCGTAAATCGTTTCAGAGAAGATTAGATAGTCCCTCCCTTATGGGAGGCTAAAAAGTCTTCTCATGGAAGACTAAAAAATCTAAAAAATCAGAGAAGTTTAAAAGATTCTCTCAAGGAAGACTAGAAGGTCCTCTCGAAAAGAGACCATAAATCTCTCAGAGAAGACCATAAATTGTTTCTTCTCGTATAAGGTCTTCCCAGAGAAAACTAAAAGGCCTTCTCAGAAAAGACTTAAAGGTCCACTCAGAGAAGACTGCAACATCCTCTCAGAGAAGACTAAAAGGTCCTTTCAGAAAAGCGTAAAAGGTCCTTTCAGAGATGATAAAAGGGTCCTCTCAGTGAAGACCAAAAGTTCTTCTCAGAGAAGACTAAAAGGTCTTCTCAGTGAAGACCATAAATCATTTCAGAGAAGACTATAAAGTCTTCACGTATAATGTTTTCTCAGAGAAAACTAAAAGACCTTCTCAGAAAAGACTAAAAGGTCCTCTTAGAAAAGGTCCTCTCAGAGAAGCCTAAAAGGTCCACTTAGAGAGGATTAAAAAGTCCTCGCAGAGAAGCTTAAAAGGTCTTCTCAGAGAAGACTAAAAGGGTCCTCTCAGAGAAGACTAAAAGGTCTTCTAAGTGAAGACTAAAAGGTCTTCTCAGTGAAGACCATAAATCGTTTCAGAGAAGACTAGAGAGTCTTTTCGTATAAGATCTTCTCCGAGAAGACTAAAAGGTCTTCTTAGAGAAGACTAAAAGGTCTTCTTACAGAAGACTAAAAGGTCTTCGCAGAGAAGACTAAAAGGTAATTTCAGAGAAAACTAAAATATCTTCTCATAGAAGACTAAAAGTTCTTCTCATAGAAGACCAATAGGTCTTCCCTTAGAAGACTAAATGGTCTCGAATTTAAGTAGATTTAACTATGAAATTCCATATTTGTTGCAAATTAAAAATATATGTGGAAGCTAGACCCTCTCCCTTCAACCTCTGCTGGCATCTGGACCTCAGCTGACGCAGAAAAAAAAAATGATTTTATATTCCCCCACACAAAATAACCAACGTCGGCATATATTCTCCGCTTCCAATTGCACTCGAATGAAACTAGTATTAAAGGATATTCACGAAATCTCCTCTAACAATGGCCTATCACTCATCTCGCTGTCAGTGAGTGTGTTGTTACATCACTTGACACTCTAATTAATGGTGTACGAGCGAACGAATGAACACAAGTATGGATGAAATATTAAAAAAGGAAAATCCGCACACACACACAAACAACACTCTGATCGCTTATTTCACATATTGCAAATTAATGGGTTTTCCATATTAATCTTTTCATCCTTGTCGAAGTTTTCCATGTGGCTTTCACTTTCTCTGGTTTCAATTTTTTTGCTTGTTTGTTTGTTTGTTTCTTTTCGGCATTATTTAGTCCATGGTGAATGAAATAAATTAATATCTGACTTTAATACCATAGAGAGTTTACATATTCAGGCGTCGAATATACAAGAATCCCCTTTAGGCTTTTATTATTTCGATTCACACACACACACACTCACACTCAAACACATATATTCGTTGATGAAGGTAGTAGGATCGGGGAGTGTTGGCGGTAATGATGCCCTGCTACTCAAGTAAAATCGTTTGAGGTTTCGTTTTTTTTTTTTTTTTCATCTTCTGGTTCTCTTTCTCCTTCTTCTTGGCTTTTGTAGCAAATCTTTAGCTGACAATAAGAAATGATGCAAACTTCAGCGTTGGCCAAGACATATACCCCCCTTCCACCACTCCGATTCATTTCTCCTTGTTTTATTTTCCGTGTTGTTGTTGTTGTGGTTTCTGTATTCTTTCTCCCACACATGACCCAACGTCAAGAACAATGGCAACCTACATCCATATCCTTTCACAAGGAAATTGTAACACACACACTCTTACATTTTAAGAAAACATTCATCCATCTTCACAGATTTGTGGGCTCTCATTCGCACTTGAAGGCGCACATGCCAGGATAATAGGGTCAACCACCAAGTGAGTTTAGCAGTGAAGGATGTTTTTCTTTTTTGATATCTAAATAATTTGAAACCTGTAATGCAAATGACGACCCTCTTAAAGCAAAATCACTTATCACTTTTGTTTGGAAGAAAAAAAAAACACATTAAATGGAAAATATCTTTATTTTACTTTTTAAAGTTTTATCGTGGTGCGTTGTTTTTCATGTTTCTTTTAAATATTTTATTCGATGCTAAAAACAAAATGCCTTTACAACCTAACAAATAACTACTTCACCCAACTGTTACCCACAAATCTTCTTTTAACCTCTTAAATAACTACAGAGTCAGTCTTCTTATACGAAGGGGACTAGCAGGCGACCAACAAGCAAAGCACTCATTCGACAAGGGGGAGGAGGAAAGCAGCCTCAAAGTATAAGATGTGGTTTTTGTCAAGAACACTGCTGCCACTGCTGCTGCTACTGTTGCGATGGTGATGTTCTTGTTTCTTTCTTTTCAAGGTGTTTTTATTTTCTTTGTTTTGCCCACGTTTTTGTAATTTTTTAGACCATCAGAATATCCATAGAAGAATTAGAGGAGGGGAAAAATTTGCAACGCACAAAAAATGTGAAAAAATAAATATTACTCGCCGCCTAGTAATTTACAGTTGAGGGTAATACAGTAGCAGTGGCAGAAAAATAACTTTAACCCGTAAGGAAAGCTCAAAAACCGGGCGGGGCCGAATATATGATATACTATGCCTATTTAGTAGGTATCTTGTAAAATAAAGGTTTATATTTCAATTTCTAAGCTCTATGAGATATCTGGTACAAAATATCATTATGGTAGAGTGCATATTCCGAAAATTGGAGATTTAAACAGTAAATCAGATAGAGCATATATATGAGTGGAAATTTGAAATTCTTACTTCTATGCTAAACTCGATTGAATTGCGAAAAATCACTCCATTTGGGCTAATGTTAGTCATTTTGTGCACAATACACCTAAAATCTGATAATGATATATATGGGAGCCGATCTTTATAAATTTTAGTATATCTATTTCTTGGCTGTATCTGATATCTGGTACCAAATATAATTCTTTTATGGCGCATTTTACGAATTTGAGGGACCACCAAATCGGATGAATCATATATATGGGAGATGTAGCCATATCTGAGCAGATTTGCAGTACTTATTTCTTTACTAAATTCGGTCTGAAATGCCAAAATTCACACCATTTGGACTCATATTAGTCATTTGGTGCACAAGAAACCTAAAATCGGATGAAATATATTTATGGGAGCTATAGCTTTATCTGAACCGATTTTCAATCTCAAGTACATGCGAGTAGACTGAATTTGGTAGGAAATGCCAAAATTCACTCCATTTGGACTGATATTAGCCATTTGGGCCACAATATACCTGAAATTGGTCATAGATATATATGGGAGCTATGTCTAATTTTCACCAATGTAATTTTGAAATGTTGTATTGAGGTTCCTCTTGGTAGTTGGTTTGTAATAAAGAGCTGATTTTGGAAATGTCAATTGTACGAAAAGTACAATATTGAGCTATATTTGATCAAATTTTGTTTTGATATAGGTTGCCAAATTCTGAAATTTGGTATTAAGGTCGTTGTTCTGGTGTAGCCTGGTCATATGGAGTTGGTTTCGAAAATTTGCACTGCAATTGTAAGAAAAGTACTAAATGGTAATATATTTGGTATTGGATGAAGGAATAGATATAAAATTCTAAAATTAACATATTGGGTTACTGATGGTGTCTGTACAGGGTGCGGTGAAAAATCTGCAATCAACTTCAGACTGCTGTCATTTCTACGCCACTCTTCCTACAGCTGTTAAAATTAGTCCAGTGACTTGTTTACAAGCGCACAAAAGCATTTTGGTGAGAATTTTCCAGAAAAAAAATTATTCGTGATGGAATTCAAGCGTGATAGTGTGATTTCTTTATATTTGGCTGAAGAACCACAAATGGCTATCGTTAGAGCACTCCAGCATTTAAATGTGGATCAATCTTTTGTGTCTCGTACCATCGCTCGTTACCGTGATACTGGTAGCGTAGCGTAGAAGCGACTTATTCGAAACATGCATCCCAGTGGCCGGACAATGGGTCGTAAGCTGCACTTATCGCAATATTCCATTCGGCAAATATTGAAAAATGAACTTGGAGTAAAGCCATTTAAATTCCAAAAAGTGCAAGAACTTACACCGCAACGGAATGAAAATAGGCTCAAAAGAGCTAAAGAGTTGCTTCGCTTGGCCGAAAGTGGTGAACTGCCGAATATGGTTTTCTCCGATGAGAAAACATTCGTTGTCCAGCAGTTTGTAAACAAACAAAATGATCGTGTTTATTTGCCAAAGAGGTCAGCTGAAAATATGCACCTTCGATTGGCCACCAGAACTCAAGCGCCGGCCATAGTGATGGTGTGGGCCGCCATAACAGCCGAAGGTCGCTCTTCGCTCGTATTAATCGATCGTGGCATCAGAATAAATGCTGAATATTATCGCGAAAATATTCTGAAGGATATATTAAAGCCTTGTGCACGCAAACATTTTTGCCGCAGACCTTCGACAGGACTCAGGACATTTCAACAGGACTCAGCACCATGGCACTCTGCCACCCAAGAATTGTTACATAATTAGGTTCCTCGCTGCGCACAATGGCCTTCAAAATCTCCGGATACCAATCCGTTGGACTATTGTGTCTGGAGTATTTTGGAAAGCAAGGTTGGCACTAAAAATACCAAAGTGTCGATCACCTCAAGCAAGCGCTTCGCCTGGAATGAGCCAAAAAACCGCAGAGCAACATTCGGGCAGCATGTGACGGTTTTATTGGCCGTTTGAAATCCTTAATTCGTGCCAAAGGTGACCAATTCGAACAAATTTAAACTTATTCTAAAATTTGATGCTATTTCAGACATTTTTTGCCTTCATTCAATAAAATTGAAAAAAAATGGATATGATATGGACAGTATTTTAAAAATTGACTGTCAACGTTGCCCTTTACGTATAGGCCCTTCAGGCGCTTATATTCTGAGGACTTCAGTGAAAGGAAAACGCTCTTCTGTTAATATAATATTTTGTATGTGTGTTACACCTGGATGACTTTTTTGAAGGATGACTTTAAACATTGAAGACCTGGCTGGCTAGAGGTCTTTAAGGGATAGAAAATGAAAAATATCATAATTTTTCTTAAAACTAATGCTACATTATTGCCCACAACTGTACAATGTTAGTTTGCAAGAGTTTGTAAGTTAAAAGAAATCCTTGTACTCTGCGGACGTGAGCAAGTATTACTGAATACTAAAATACAAGTATTTCGAAGAGGCAGGCGGTTGGTTGGGTGGGTGCATCACTGGGTGGTTGTGGTCATACATACTTGCGTATGTATGTATGAATCTTTGCCAGAGTGTATAATTTAAGTATTGCTTCAAGTATGCTCTTGTAATACTTTACTTATAATTTTACTTTATGTGGTTGTGTTTCTTTAGCTTTTTCTTCTTATTTATGACTTTCTTCATATTTTCTCCCCATCTTGGGGGGAGGGTGGAAACACCACCACCACCATCACCAGCATCATCATCAACATATCAGTCGTGGAACATCATTATTAGACTTGTATTCAGTTGGACTCTCGACCACAGCGCCGCTGTAAAACGTTGCGACGATAATGTCTTTGTTGACGATGTTGGTATTTCTCCTTTGAGATTCTCAGTTCTCGACATCTTTGCAACATTGTTGCCGACAACAATTTTGATTTCACACCCTTCATTTGTTTTCACTCGGCGAGTGAGTGAGTGAGTGCGAGTGTGTTTTTTGTTTCGTTTGCATTGTAAGCGTTCTCCATATAAAATACCTACTGACTTCAGGTGTAAGTAAAACACCAAGAACAAGAAGAAAGAAAGAAACAACATTCTTTTGTAACTGCGTGAGTCAAACTAAGTGAATGAATGACTGACTGGCTGGCTGTCTGCCGGGTTGACTGTTTGCCAGTGTGACTTTGTCTCGTCGTTGATGTTGATGTCGCCGTTTTCGTTGTTTACATTTGTCATTTCTGAAAAAATCAGGTGTAACACTGTGAACGTTGTGGGTTCACAGCTTGTCGCCTATATATGTGAGTGAGTGAGTGTGCCGATGTGTGTGATTTGTTTGTATGCTACGGGTACACCGACCGTGGTGCTCTCGCACAGAGTGCGGAGGTCTACGTGGTCGCGTGTTAAAGTAAAGTTGTTTTCTTGGCACTTTTCTTTCTTTTTTTTGTCGTTTTTTTTTTCTTTTCTCTGCTGTTGTTTTGAATTTTGCCGTCTGTGCTGCTGTTGTTTTTGATTTTTTTCATTTCATTTAATATTATAGTGTCTCGTGTGTGTTGTTTATACCTATGTAACGTACACACACACAAACACAACCGTTGCCACAATTACGCCTTCCTTGTTCTTATTGTTTTGTTACTTTGGTTTCTTTGTTGTTGGTGATTTTTTTTTGTTACTGTTGTTATTGATGGTATAGATTTAACTTTCCATACCCACTAGCCTACCCACTCCCCATTAAGCAGCTTAAACCGAATCAAAATGAATTGAACTTTTTTGTTGTTGTCATCAATCAAATATTTACAACAACACGCAAAGATTCTGGAAGAAGAAGATTTTTCCTGTTTTGTTTTTTGAAGATTGTAGCCTTTTATTGTTCGTAACCTTTCTTTGCGTAGATATGTACAGGGTTGCCCATACTTGACGGACCTTTGGGCGCTTTGGGCCCATTCCAATCGACGAGGCTTGTCCGCAGGCAACATTCTTTGCGTCAATTGAATTTTGTACGGGAACAAATGCAAATCAATGCGAATAATCCGTTGTAAAGTGGACCGAGCCATGCCCAACTGCTGAGAACGGCGTTTTTGGGATGTTCTTGGGGACCTCTCAACACTGGCTCGTACGGCAGCGATATTCTCGGCCGATCGCCTTGGTCGACTTTTATATGGCCTCTTCGGATTAGAAAGAGCCTTACCAGTCGAAAATTTTTCGTATAAACGCTTAATCGTGTTCTCAGAAGGCGCACTTCTCACATTTTTTAATGTTTAAAAAGCACGTTGAGTTTTCACAATTGACTTCTTCTGTTGAATGTAAATTTCAGAGCGCTCTCGTGGCGTGTATTGGTTCATGGTAAAAATCTGCTTGGACTGACGCTTCAAACGCTGTATGTCATTAAGCGATGTGACATCTGTGTCAAAAGTTATGGCGTTGCCAAATGGGTCCGTCGAATATGGGCAACCCTGTACATATGCTGTTGGAGCTAAAAATAAATTTTGGATATTTCTTTTATGAACGTCTCGATACTTTGAGGATGAACTATGAATGGTTTGTACTTTTGTTATACCGAATATTTCTTCACTTAGATGTGCCCTTCTAATTGACCCACCCAAGCACCCAATCACATGTTCTATTTCAAAGGTTAGATAAGGAGACTTCAATCCTCCTCTGAACGTTTCAGGATTAAGTCTCATGATTCTCTCTCTTTCAGCTAGAGTTCAGCAAAAGCGTCTTTATACCCTCCACCTTAGTATGGAGGGTATATTAAGTTTGTCATTGCGTTTGTAACACCTCGAAATATACATTTTAGACCCCACAGCATCATAATACATTCTATGTCGATTTAGCGATGTCCGCCCGTATGTGGAAATCACTCTAGCTTCCGAACAAAATAAAGTAGATTGATAAAATTTTACTCAAATATATATTATGTCTGCAGGACGTTTGGTATTGAAAATGGGCCCCATATAACTGTTCATCCCTATATTCGGTAGTTTTGATGATTTTAGCAACATTAATCAACGGAACTATTTCAAATTTCGTATTTGAAGTTCCTAACAGATACTACAGCCTGTGACAGAAAATTGCCTATACAGGTTCCGGTCTTCATATAACCCCCATATAACTGTTCTTTCCTGTAATCGGTATATTGATGATTTAAGCGAAATTATTCACCGGAAATGTTTAAAATTTGGTATTTGAGGTTCGTATTGGATACTACAGTATATGGCAGAAAATTGTCCGTGCAGGTCCACGTTTTGGTATAGCCCCCATATAATGGAACCTCCTTATATTCGGTATTTTTGATGATTTTAGCTGCAGTATTCGCCGACATTATTCACCGGAAATGTTTCAAATTTGGTATTTGAAGTTCGTAGTGGATACTACAACCTATGGCAGAAAAGTTTCTGTGCAGGCCAAGACTACGTATAGCCATATACGGCACCTTCCAATATTCGGCATTTTAGTGATTACAGCGACATTATTCATTGTTTCAAATTTGGTATTTGAAGTTCGTAATGGATACCACAGAAAATTGTATGCGCAGGTCCACGCCTCGTATAGCCCCTATATAACGGCACCTCCAGATATTCAGTATTTTGATGATTTTAACGACATTTTTTAACGGAATTGTTTCAAATTTGGTATTTGAAGTTCGTCATAGATATTACCGGCCATGGCAGAAAATTATCTGTGCAGTTCCACGTTTTGGTATAGCCCCCATATAGTGGTACCTCAACAGTATTCGACGATTTGGTTTCAAGATTCACATTTGAGTATTGTAATGGCTTATGGCCAAAGTTGCCTATGCAGGTCTATGAGTTACATTCGGTATTTTAAAGATTTTAACAGATTTTTTAACGGATTTTATTTATTTTTTGAAAATTGCCAAATTCGCTCTAACTAGCGGAGGGTATTCCAAGTTCCGCCCGACCGATTTTTTAGATTTCAATCATTTTTTGTTCTCCTAATGCCAAAGTGCACCAAATTTGTACCATTTAGTACTTTTCGTGCACAATTCGCACATTTAGTACACATTTCCAAAACCATCTTAATATATCAAACTTAGTTTCCAACCTTGTTTCTCATACCAAATTTCAAGTTTAGCTCTGTCCGCTCACATACTACCAAATGGTACTATTTGAAAAGTTTAGTACCATTTTCGAAATTTTCGTAACTTTAACGTTTGATTTTCCAAAAACAATTTTCTTACATCTATCCTTCACTCCATCAATGACCCTCATTTCAAACTTCGGAATTCTAACTCATACCTTTGTTCAATACAAAGTATGTTATTTTTAGTACATTTTAGTACTTTTTGTACCCTTTTAGTTCGAATTTCAAAAAACCCAGCCCTTTTTTTATTACACATATATAATTGCAGGACAAACTGAGTAGACTATGAAAGTAGAGCTAAAAATAGAAGACACATTTACATCGAAAAGGAGGGCGGGTAAGCTCCCTTCTCTTCAGCATATTTTTAAAATTTCGAATTAAGATTTCCTGAAATCCTTACATTTAAGGCATATTCTGCCTTCGGCAATATTAATGACATCCATCCACAAATTATATTGGTCGAAAATTATAGCCTTCGATAGAGTCACAAAAGAGATACTATTTGCATTACTTCTTTTCAAAAAAACAAAAAAAAATAAATCTATATATATAAATGTAAGTTGTGTTAGTTACTACGCTTATAACTCAAGATCCGCTGATCCGATTTTAACGATTCATACAAATTCGGAATTGTCTCTTTTCCGAAAAGGATAATATTCAAAAAAATCGCGTAAAAATGTGTTATATTAACATTTTCATTTTGACTTTTGAAATGTACAATAGTAATGTTTTATTTTGCATGATTTTTTTTTCCATTTTGACTTACTTTTTTCTAATGTACATTTGTAGTGTTTTTTTTATATATTTTTTTTAATTCGAATATTAATACCAATTTATTTAATTAACTTGATTTCTTGAGAACTGAAATTGATGGCGGGTTGCATGGAAGTCAGTCAAATGATATCGAAATAACTTAACGCGGTTAGACCAATGTTAAAAGATAATTACTTTTTCAAAATCGCTAAAAAACACGATAAAAGAGATCTCATGGCAAAAATTCTCAAATCGGGAAAAATCGAAGAAAAAAATTCAATGGAAATTGACTAGATATGGAAATAATCCATCCAATGAGATCTTAAAATGCTAAATTCATTGGGACTGCAACCAGTGAAATACCGAATATGAAGAGCACTGTTATATGCAAACTATATAAAATAGTGGAGCAAATTGAAAGTTTGGAAAGAAAAGGATACATTTCCTTGGAAAATTTTTCCGAAACCTTAAAAGTAACCTTAACTCCCATGAAACGTTATACGGTGACTTTGCGCTATCATCAGTAGTCAGTTTGGTTGGTAATTAAAAATCCCAAAAAAAGGGGGGGGGGGGGGTCGATCAAACGTTTTTAGGGTCCATTTTATATAGTTTAACCAAACACAAAGGGCCTCAAATATTTTGCTCTATACTTCGCAAAAGTTACCATAGAGTTTTAAATTTTTTCTAGGGGTTTCATGAATAATCAGTTGTTCAAAATATATATCAGATGTATATCAAATGTTGGTAATTTGAGATTTTAAGAAGAACAACACATTTTTTCAAATAATTATAAGAATAGGACCATGCTTTGGTATAACCCTTATATGTGGAACTATTTCTTTCATATTACAATAATCCGCCCAATGAGAATTCAAAATGCAATTCATTGGAATTGCAATCAGTGAAATACTGAATATAAAGGGTGCAAAATGGTAGAGCGAATTGGACATTTAGGAAAAAAAACTTTCAAGATATCTTAAATCGCTTTTGCAGGTCACGATATATGACCCCCGGATAAGGGTACACTCCTTTTTCAAGTATAGTTTACATTTTAACCATATTTTACTCATACGCATTTTAGCAAAAGTTGGTAATTTGAGAAGAAACCATCCTCGCAAAAAATGATCACGTTTTGGTATAACCATTATATAATTTAAGCTATATTCGGGGTTTTTGACATTTTTCTTTCATTTTTCAGGCCTTTATTTGGCATCTTTGTTTCTACGGGTGTAAAAAACCTACTCTCATAATATTTTGACTTTTGGAGTAGAGTCCATCTTGGTCTTGATCATATTCATCAATTGATTTGGCTAAAAAATTGTATTTAGGCTACTCTGGGATAGAGAATCGTCTTACAGATAAGCATTTATTTCCACATAGGCATTTATTTGAGTATAGTTCCCACAATAGTGTACCAGCAAATCAACATTCTTAACCAATGTTTGGTCAGAAAAAAAAATTTTGGTATACTATTGAATTTTTAACTCTCAAGAGAATATTGGCTGGGAACGTAGATGTGGGATGTACGTCTACATGCTTTGAACTCCGAAATATCAAATTGTGGCAGAAACATGAAAAAATCACGAATATTATTTTTTGGATCGTTATTGAATTACACTATGAAGAAAAATATGGACTTTATGGGTTTTCCAACACACAATTTAAATGACAAAAATAAATTAATTCCTATCTTACGGTAATGGGTGTAAAAGACCAATTATCTTTGACTATTTTGAAATCATTCAGATCAGTGTTCTATAATGCTTTAAAAAATATGCATTAAAAACTAAAAGTAGGGGCCGGCAACGCGGACCGGGCCAGCTAGTAAATAAATAAAATAAAAAATTAATAAATAAATAAATAAATAAATAAATAAATAAATAAATAAATAATATAAATAAAATAAATAAAATAAATTAAATAAATTAAATAAATAAAAAAAATAAAATAAAATAAAATAAAATAAATAAAATACATAAAATAAATAAAATACATAAAATAAATAAAATAAATAAAATAAATAAAATGAATAAAATAAATAAAATAAATAAATAAATAAATAAAAATAAAAAAAACTTCCTTTGTTCGGGATTGAGCCAAGACCATGAAAAATGTTCTTGACAAGGTTTCTAATGTCCTTGTATTTTCTCTCTCCTGTCCTGTGTAGGTGGGTAGACTTTAGGGAGTCTCATTAACATTGCAAATAAAAAGTGATTTTTATGATTAATCCCGAAATCGTTTTTATCTTCTCTACCAATTTACCATACATATTACCCAGCTCTGATATCATCCGGCTTACACTGGCTACAAAACAAAACAGAAAAATTGTCTAGTAATCTTGGGCAGTGATAAATTGCCGGTTTATATGAATACGAAACGAAATAAAGCAAAACAATATAAAGCAAGCTGTGAAACATCTGTAGAAAAACTCAATCTTCAAAGACACAAAAAAAGGGAATCTGTTTTATAAAATTGATTAGATTTGTTTTTTTCTTTGCAATAGAAAAACGATTTTCTTAGGAAAGTTTGTTGTGTAAAAACATCCATGATTTACACACATGACATTGTCAAGCATCGTTTGGTGACACATGCTGTACTTTTTTCTTTGTTACAGTCATAAAAAATAAATGTATATATTTTTTGTTTCTATTTCTATCTAAAATTGTTGACAGGCTTCAATCGATAAATACAAATTTATAGTAACAGTTTCAAATTGGATGAAACCACACACGCATGGTTTACGATAAATATTTTGTTACAGATTTACATTTTTTATATAAAAATAATTTCAACTACATTTTATGTAAAACTGTCACCACAACAATTAACAATTATTTTATGATGGCACAGCCAACCACCAACAAATATTTTAGAAAATTAGTTTTATTTTATATAATTAAATTTGAACAATAGCAATTTTTATTGTTCGCACAAAGATTTTAAGGACTCGCGGGTGTCTAAGAGGTCTTTTTAATATATACAACCTGTTAAACTCTGTAAACAGTACGTAGCTAAATAGTTAAAATAAATGCGGTATAATCTCTCCCCGAGCACGTGTCCAGCCTACTTGTCCAGCCTACGTGTCCAGCCAACGTGTCCATTACATCCAACAAGAATTACTCTGTACTGGATGTTTCCCAATTTTGTGAAGGGTTTTAAATTTTTGATGCAGTGTAGAAACCCGACTTATGCATTATAGACGAAAAGAGATTTTTTGGCTTATCAGATTTTCCTTTTTTTTTAATGTAGTTTAATGTTTAATCTCAAATTGGCCTTTGTATGGGTGTTTGAATTGACGGAAGTCTAATACAACCTCCATGGAACTATGCAGGTCTTAAAAAAATTCAAAATTACAAAAATTTCAAAAAATGGAAAAAAAATTTGGTCGGATGGTTTTAAACAAAATTTTAAAAAAATCCTCTATATTTGGAAGAGAGCATTTTCATTTTTTAGATCTCGGTATTTGCCATGTTAATAAAAAATCAATATTTAAAAATTTTGTTCAGAAATTTTAGAATTTCTATAGAATTTAGAATATGGAGTTAAGAAAATATATATATATATTTTATAAAATAAAAAAAATCTGAAAAAATTACCATGTATGTCCAGTGAAACATATGGATCATGTCGGGTATTATATAGATACTAGCGAGATTACCAAGGAAGATATTAGTAAAACCATTGCACAATGTACCCACATCCAATTTGTATGTCCAAAAGTATTTCAACTATTTCAACATCGAATTTCAGCTCTCTAATTTCCCCCATTACGAAATTTAGTATCATCTAGAACAATTATAGCAAGAATATCCAAAACAAGCTCCTTTCCTCCTCCTAGATGCCAACAGTGATTCCAAATTTGTACAATTATAGTACGCATTTGCAAACCCACATCCATATCGCTATTCCAGATGCCAACAATATTAAATTTGAGGATTTCAGCTCCATCCTTTTTCCTTATACCAATATTTTAATACATTTACTACGCATTTATCTACACAATCTACATTTTTCCATCCTAGACAACAACAGTGATTCAAGATTAGTACTTTTGGAATGATTTGAAAAACGATGTGTCAATTCCATATGCCGTGAGGGACCTCAATATCAAATTTGAGGATTCCAGCCCTATGCCTACAGTCAATTACAAATTTAGTAGCATTCAGTAATTTTCCTTCAAATATAGGGTGCAGATACCATCTATTATCAGATACCAAATTTCAGAATTTTATTTTCACCCAATATAGTATTATTCAGCACTTTTCGTACAATTACGCTACACATTTTCACAACCACCCCTATATCTCATTTCCAGATACCACCAGAGATCTCAAAATAAAATTTCATGATTTTAGCTCTATTCTTTCACAAAATATCAAATTTAATACCATTTTGCACTTTTCGTACAATTGTAGTACGCGTTTGCAAAACTACATCCATATGTCAATTGCAGATACCAACATAGACCTCAATATTAAATTTCAGTATTTCAGCCCTATCCCTCTTCCAGTACCAAATTTAGTAGAATTTTGTACTTTTCGTATTTCCAAAATAAATCTCAAACATCAGATATTATCAGTAATCTAAATATCAATTTTCAATATCACTATCCCCTCACCAAAAACCAAATATAGTACTTTGTGACCATTATAGTACACATTTCCGAAACCACCACATGTCCAGGTTACACATGTACAGAATTGCAGTTTTATTCCATTACCCAATACCAAATTTAGTACCATATAGCTCTCTTCGTACCGTTAAAGTACCAATTTTCAAAACAGTCTCCATATCTCTACCTCAGATACCAACAGTGACGCTTGTATCAAATTTCTGGACTTCAGGAATAGATCCTTCACCCAATACCCCGATACCAAGTTTTAGATTTCAAGCACTATCTGTTTATTCGTTAACAAATTGTACCAAATATAGTACTCAAAACCACCTCTTCATCACAAGTCTACCACCAAAAGGACCCCAAAACGAAATTTCAGAATTCGAGCTACTTTTCAACCTTGATTCTCATTCCAAGTTTTTAGCTCTATCCGTTCAAATAATGCCAAAGTACCATTTTAAATTTCTGTTACAATTTTATTTATTTATTTTTAAACTTTTCGTAACCTGAAATTTTGAAATTTCCAAAAACACTTTCCTGCACTTCATCAACGATTCTTACTCCAAATTTCAGAATTCTAGTTCATACCATTTGTCCAATTCACTGTTTAGTACATTCTAGTACTTTTTGCACCCTTTTGGTACGAATTTCCAAAAACAAAGCCTTATCACACACCTTCGCACCCAGACAGTCCTATTACCCAATACCAAATTTTAGTAATCAAACAATCTCCACATACCAACAGGGACGTTCATATCAAATTTCTGGATTTCCCTTTTAGTACGAACGAAAAAAATTCCAAAAACATCTCCATATCTCAATCCCAAATACCAAAAGAGACCTCAAAATTTGGGGATCCCATATCTATCCCTTCACCCAATATCAAATTTAGTACCGCTTAGTCCTTTTTTAAAATTATTGTACTTTTCGTACACTTTTTGTACGAGTTTCAAACCCTTAAGATACCTTCTGTAGCTAAAGACCCTAAAAGACAGGTATTCTTTAGTTTAAAATAGTGCACCAATAGACAATGTTTGATTATACCCATGTTGACCTCTCAGATTCTCATCCATCTCCAAATAGAAACATAAATAAGGGTTGTAGTTATTTACTTACTCTTCATTTTTCAAATAAAAATAATAGACTTTAACATTGTTTCAATTCACTGAGAGCATACTGTTCAAAATTAAAAGTCTCCCCCATTTTTGTCGAAAAAAATACACATTGTGTGAAATTTGTATGAACGCAACAAATTTATTTGTCATATTATTTGTATGTAAGTAAACAAATTTTCACATTTAATTAAACAATGTACAATAAACAAAACCACAATATTTATATCATTTATTTATATAATCGTATGTACACACACATACACTCATACATATGCATCGCACACTTGTTTATAAATTGTTATTATTTTTATGATTTCTGTGGCAACGAGTGTGGGTCAGTAATTTTGCTCCAACCAACCACAAACGGGTTGCCACAAAATCGAAAAATAAATTTTATTAAAGATGCTGATGGATAGAAGGCCAACGTTCTGATGAGGAGCAGTGATTTATAAGCCAGCCACAGGGGTTCTTTTCTACATTGCTTTTGTTGGTTGGCCATTATAACATTTTAAATTTAAACATTGATATTTGTTCGTGTGTAGTTGAAATTGTAATTAGATTCTTAATTTCTCCATAAATGAATATTTTAATTGTTATTTTAGCTTGGAGACGTTGGATTGTTTTGTATTGAAGTGGACAAAAAGTGTCTCCTAACAAAAATATCATTTATGGTAATAGCATTTAAATGCGATTATCACTTATGCAATAAGTCATAAATGTCACATTCATACATATTCACATTCATAATTATGTTCATAAGTATATTGACATATTTGAGCACTTAAATATCAATTTGAGGCGACATTGATGTTTATTGTTTGGCCATAGGCAAACACTATCATATAATTTGTACAAATTAAAAAAAAGAAAAAAACTTTGGATACAGGGACTGGGGGAGAAGATTCTCTTTAGAAAATAATGTTTTTGCATATACATTTTACGAAATTCAAAAATAATAAATCATCAATATTTGGAAATAAAAACTATTTTTGGAAATAAATCCACAATTTTTGGCCAGGAACATAAAGCTGGACTATAACTGAGATCGCGTTTGCAGGGTGTAAGCAAAAGTATTAAAACTATATATCCAAATATCGAACTTCATATAATTTCTGAAAATAAAAATGTTCTATTGGAATATGGATACTTATTTCACTTTGCTGGTACATTACCAAAAGAAATAGACCGATTTTACACTTGATGTAATAATTTCAGAAAATTTGAGTGTTTATCCAGGGTTTTCTTTTTTCGAAAAGAATAATTGGAAGAATGTTTACCTTTTACACCAAAAATTTTCACACCTTTTACAGAAGTGACACAAAGAGGAATTTTATTCATTTTTACGCAAGACGTAATTCTGATATAAATATTACGATATGTAAAGTTTAGTCTATGTTTTTCATTCCCTTTCCTTATATGTAACACACAGGTGCCCGCTACTTCATCGACCAAAATTTAGATTCGTTCCAAAAGCATTTTTATACCCTCCACCTTAGAAAGAAGGGGTTTATTAACTTTGTCATTCTGTTTGTAACATCCTTAAATATTCGTCATAGACCCCATAAAGTATATATATATTCATAATCATCATAAAATTCTAAGTCGATTTAACGATGTCCGTCTATCTGTCCGTCTGTCTGTCTGTCTGTTGAAATCACGATACAGCCCATATTATTTGACGTAGAGCGCCAAAATTTAGCAGAGCTATTTGTATTGTGTCTAGGATGGTTGGTATTGAAAATGAGATGTATCGGTCCACGTTCTGGTATAGTCCCCATATAACGGTACCTTCCGATATTGGGTATTTTGATTATTTATGCCAAATTTTTTCACGGATTTGTCTGAAAATTGGTACTTGTAGGTCATAATGGGTCCCTGTGCGTGTGGCAAAACATTGCATGTATGGGTCCACGTTTTGGTATAGCCCCCATATAACGGTACCTCCCAATATTCGGTATTTTGATGGTTTTTGCCACATTTTTTCCCTGATTTGACTAAAAATTGGTATTTGTGGGCCATAATAGGTTCTAGTTCATTTGGCGGAACATTGTATGTATAGGTCCACGTTTTGATATAGTCCCCAATTAAATGTACCTCCCAATATCCGGTATTTTTATGATTTTTGACACATTTTTTCAAGAATTACTCTGAAAATTGGTAGTTGTAGATCATAATGGGTCCCAGTTCGTGTGGCGAGTCATTGTAATTATAGGTCCACGTTTTGGTATAGCCCCCATATAACGGTACCTCCCGACATTCGGTAATTTGATGATTTTTGCCACATTTTTCACAGATTGGTCTGAAAATTGGTATTTGTAGTCATAATGGGTTCTAGCTCCGTTGGCGAAACATTGTATGTATAGGTCCATGATTTGATATAGCCCCCATATAACGGTACCTTCCGATATTCGGTATTTTGATGGTTTTTGCCACATTTCTTCTAATGTTTCCTTTACCCTAAGGTGGAGGGTGTTAAAAGTTTGGCCCGGCATCAGGTTCTCTTTATATTTCACACATCCCATTATTTTTACTAACTGTTGTGAAGATGGGATATATCGGTCCACTCCTTTTGGTAACTCCCCCTGAAAGGCTCAAAGAAAACGAAATTAGCATCCAACTCTCCTCTAATTTCACACATACAAAGAAGTCCGATAGGAAATGGCCAAAATTCGCACATTCCTTTGGAACCTACTCCATAAGGGGTTAAACATTTGAATAATCATAACAGAAGTCAAAATATTTTTAAATAGACGTTCATTGGCTGAGAGTATACTTCTGTCTGCAAAACCTACAGATACTCTTTAACTTGTTAGTACTCAAAATGCCCAATTTGCTCAGTTTGACCAATGTTAATACATTACAAAACAACACATTTCCAAACCAACCTCCATATGCCAACTCCAGATACCAACAGTGACCTCAATATCAAATTTAAGGCTTCTACCCCTATCCCTTGACCAAATATCAAATTTGGCATTATTTGGTACTTTTCGTACAATTATAATACATATTTTCAACAAACACCGCTAAATCTCTAACACAGATACCGTCAGCCACCTAAATATCAAATTTCAGGAATTCAACTCTTTTCTTCCGCCCAATGCCAAATATAGTACTATTTGGTACTTTTCATTTTCAAAACAGTACCTGTTTAGAACTTTTCGTAACCTTACTCAGTCCCGTACCCCCATGCAAAATTTCAAGATTCTAGCTTCAGCTGTTTCGCCTGGGCGTTTATGAATCAGTCAGTCATTAATATTTTACTTTTTACATATCTAAAAGATAGATTTATGATCTTTCTCAAAAATTTTATTTTATTTTTTTTTTTTGTGGGATAGCTATCGTACAGAGTGGACCGATATATCTTATATTCACAGAAGGTCAAAAATTTTAGTTTTTTAAGAGTTTTGGAAGGATAAAAAAATTGCCTTTTGCGTCCTAATACCGCCTCACTTGTGCGATAATTTTTGTTGTTGCAACCAATATGGTTTTGCGATTGAGGCCAGCCCTGCTATATTTTTTATTCAGGAATTTGGAAACATTTTTTTTAGAACTTAATATAGACAATTTTTTCATGGACATATAACTTTATAATTACTTCCAATAGTTGTCCCCACGTTATGACAATTATAACATCCCCATTCTTCCCACACTACATGCCATTCAAAGGCATTCGCTTTACGAATATTATATTTGTAGATCCCATATGTGCGCTCTGTTCCCTTAATTGTATGCATATTTGCGGTATGTAATAATGTCGCATTCAATTATATTTCATTCGTGTTCATACGCACAAAGAACACCGGAGTACAACGAATGACAGTGCGTGAAGAAGGAGGAAAAAAACATGATACGATGGTTACAAAGCAGGAGGTGATTACAGCAAATAAATCCCCCTCCCCCGCCGTTCATGGAAAACAAACAAACGGCTAAAGTCGTATGAAGATAAACTGATAATTCAGGTGAAATGTGATTAATTGACACAACAAATATAGCTTATCGGGATTTTGTGAATGAACGAAATTGTTCAAAACGCTATTGCCTGGGTAATTATTAAGAGAATATTAAATGAAGTTCAGAGGAAATTGAGATAATCTTTGTCATGAAAATCAATTATCCATTTATCTCGACAGCACGTGTCATTTAAAAACAAGTAAAAAAACATTAAGTTCGGCTGGGCCTAACTTTTAATACCCTCCACCTTAGGGTAAAAGAAACATTAGAAGAAATGTGGCAAAAATCATTAAAATGCCGAATATCGGGAGGTACCGTTATATGGGGGCCACACCAAAACGTGGACCTATAATTACAATGTTTCGCCACACGAACTAGGACCCATTATGACCCACAAATACCAATTTTTAGACAAATCCGTGAAAAAATGTGGCAAAAATCATAAAATTACCGAATATCGGGAGGTACCGTTATATGGGGGCTATATCAAATCATGGACCCATACATGCAATGTTTCGCCACCGGAGCTGGAACCCATTATGACCAACAAATACCAATTTTCAAACAAATCCGTGAAAAAATGTTGCAAAAATCATCAAAATAAGGAATATCGGGAGGTACCGTTATATGGGGGCTATACCAAATCATGGACACATACATGCAATGTTTCGCCACCGGAGCTGGAAACCATTATGACCCACAAATACCAATTTTTAGACAAATCCGTGAAAAAATGTGGCAAAAAACAAACTAAAATACCGAATATCGGGAGGTACCTTTATATGGGGGCTATACCACAACGTGGACCTATACATACAATATTTTGCCACACACTCAGGGACCTGTTATGACCTACAAATACCAATTTCCAGACAAATCCGTGAAAAAATGTGGCATAAGTCATCAAAATACCGAATATCGGGAGGTACCGTTATATGGGGACTATACCAGAACGTGGACCGATATATCTCATTTTCAATACCAACCATCCTAGACACAATGCAAATAGCTCTGCTAAATTTTGGCGCTCTACGTCAAATATTGTGGGCTGTATCGCGATTTCAACAGACAGACGGACGGACAGACAGACGGACGGACAGACAGACAGACAGACGGACATCGTTAAATCGACTTAGAATTTTATGCTGATTATGAATATATATACTTTATGGGGTCTAAGACGAATATTTAAGGGTGTTACAAACGGAATGACAAAGTTAATATACCCTCCTTTCCAAGGTGGAGGGTATAATGAATATTTTTTGAAATGTTTATACTCTAATATCAATAAATAAATGTCGGTTTAAAGCAGTATTTTATGAATACTGATTAAAAATAATATTAATGCAATAGAAAAAATTGTTATTGTGTATCTATAAAATATATTTGGCAAAAGGTCGATTTCAAGAAATTGTTGTAAATTTACTGATATATATAATAATTTATTGTATAATAATAATTATTTTAAATAAAATTATATTAAATTTCTTTTTATTATTTTCCTGTAAAAAATAATTTTTGACCAAAATTCCCATACCCACCGCCGTATTATTGCCAGCGAAAAAATAACCAAACAATAATAAAAAACGCTAATTAACATAAAGTTTTGTAACTTATGTGAGCGTATCCTCACTTAAGTACATAACATAATGAAAGGATGTTCACTAATATTTAATAAAGTGTCCCGGCGAGTAAAAGTTCAACAACAGCAGCAACAACAATGGCAACAAAACGGGAATATATGTAAACATGAGTTTATAAGTACCGCAAACAACACATTTTTACAAACATGTTAGTAAACTGCTGTCATTAAATTTTAACGGCTGGAAAGATTAAAGTCCGGCTAAAGACAGACGATTTCTAATGTTTATGAACATTGCCTTATACATGTATATTTTTTGGGTTCTCCATATTTTTAAAGATGTATTGAAAGATTTTATCTATAATTCTAGAGATTTATTTCAATAACTTTTCGTAACCTTAAAGTTCTAAAATGATGTTAAACGGATAATGTAAAGAATAAAGCTAAGAACCTGAAATTTGATACAAGCATCAGGGTTGGAAAGTTAGTTTGATGTATGAAGGTGGATTTGGAATTGTGGACTAAGTATGCTAAATGGTACTAAATCTAAATTTTAGATGTGTGTACTAAATAGTACTAAATTTGGTATTGAGTGTAGGAATAAAGCTGAAATCGTGAAATTTGATATTGAGGTCTCTGTTCGTATGGAGTTGGTTTGGGAACTGTAATATAGTTGTACGAAAAGAACTAAGTGGAGTATTGGGTGAATGGATAGAGCTTGGATCTTGAAATTTTATATTGAGGTCACTGTTGGTTGTAGGACTCAAATTAGGTGGTGGCCAATTTTTGTTATGAAAAGATAATTTAGTATGATGTATAAAGTTTTGTTCGGAAATTTTGTCTAAGAAATAATGAACAAAATCTGAATTTTGAGTACTAAAATGATCTGGTGAAACGAATCTAAAATTTTAGGGTGGACCTTACCCTGACGAATTAACGGGCACTTGCTAGTAGGTACCACCCTGTATTTTGATAATTTTTAACGCATTTTTGAGACGTAGTTTTTGAAATTTGTTAATGAAAATTATTAATTTCAAAATGTATTAAGACCGTTCGAGTACTAATTCTCTGCACTTATAAACATATTTCTAAAATTTTTACTTTCCGAATGAGAGAGGCTATTAAAGTTCGGCCCCGCCGAGTTTTACAGTTTTTTTAATTCTTACAATTTTAATTGTTACTACTCGTCATAAGCATTCCATTAGTACCCATATAGGTCCGTTGGAATTTTCCAGGAAGTCACATTGACCATTTGAAGTATCCTTTTCAAAGGATTTCTCCGAAAATTATCATAACTCGGATTAGATTGAGTCTCCCTATCCTTTTGTAAGAAAAACCATGCCACCGACGCCAATATTGGAGCGGCAGTATTTCAGGAAGTCATAGTAGCTCACTGAAATAAATTATTCAAAAGATAAGCTCGATAGTTCGAAATCGTTTCAAACTCTCTATCTTTCTAGTGATGTTAATTGGTAGTACTCTTCATAAGCATTTCATTTTTAACCATAATGGATCGTCAGCGTTTTCCGGGATGTCACAGTGGCCAAGTGAAATGACTTCTCAAAAGGTTTCTCCATAAATGACCATAAATCGGAATCAGTCCAAAGTCCCTATCTGTTTTGTAATGCCAATAGATAGCACTCTTCACATGCTTTTGAAAAATAAAAATATTGGAGCGACAAAATTGTTGTTTAAGGCGCTGTGGCCAATGGAAATATCTGCGAGGTTGAGTATGTGGTTCTCATATATGCTAATTAAATTCGGAGTTTATTCGAACGAACTTAATTTTTTCTATGAATTTTCGAATCGCGTATATTCAATATAAAATTAGCCAGGACTTCTTTAGATTACTCAAAAACCCAACTCTTTTTAGGAGGTTCGTTAAAAATTCACAGTTATTAGTGAAGACTTATTGTTCACAAGTACCCTCCAAAGTTCTAACACCATTATTGGACCTTTAGATTTATATAATATATTGGCCAACAAATCTTAAAATAATACTCAAAAATGTCCTTTTTGTCAGAAAATGTCTTTACAATTCAGGAGTTCGATTTTTGCCCAGAAAGTTTTTTAATGACGTCAAACTCTATTAGCCAGGAAATTTAAATATTTGATTATTATCATCTACCGCGAGATCCTTAAAAAATTCTTTAAAGGATTCATATTAAAATAAATTAATCTTTAAAAGTCAAAGAAACCCAGCTCCAAAATTGTACTTCTATTCGGTTCAAAAATGTACATTATTCAGAATTTCGCACACTTATCCAAACCCCATATTAACCCAACATTCCATCTAATAACCATTTCAACTTCTGGTACCCTTTTAGTTCAAATTAAAGAAAAACATCAATTTTCAACGCCTACTTCAACAGTGAACCACATGAAAAACTTCAAAGTTCTAACTAAACCCGCTAAATACCATGACAAAGCATTTGGTACTATTTAGTAGTTTTTGTACATTTTTACTTCAAATCTCCTTTTTTCGTCAGTTGCTCAGTCATCTTTTAGCTCTTTGATATGTTTCCGCCCAGGAAACATCATTGGCGTGAACTAATACATCGCACTTTAAAACTTTTACCTAATGTTGCTTTCAAAAATTGGGAACATAAACGAGATTAGGCAAATATAGTGCATCTATAAACTTGATCTTAATTTGGAGAACTTTGTGGAAATTTTTACGCAAATTGAGTGTTGATCCCACTATGAGTCATACGAAAGACGTGGCTAGATCGAGTCAAAAGCCCCAATAACGATGACGTAAAAAATGCATAATTATCAATAATAATCATAAATTTTATAATTATTTATTTTGATTTTAAACTGTATGCGATTAGATTAACGAAAGACGTGTATAAATATACTGCAAACGTGTACAGCGGTTGCATCATATTGCAGATAACCACTCCAATACCACTTTCCAGAACAATTAAGTAAATATTTCTTCTATATCTGCAACATAAAAAAAAATAAATAAAAAATGTTCCTCAATACAAATATAAAACATTTTTTTGGACGCTTAAAATGGGGTTTACCTATTTTTTTGGCCCTTGCAACTCTGCAACTCATTTATTTACTAAAGTAATACACACACCGCAAAAATATCGAAAAGTAGATGGGGAGAAGCAGAAATAAGTAATTGAAACTCATTAAAAGTTATTTGACCCTTCTTCATTTTCTTTCTGTCTAGGCGTAAACATTACGAAAAAAACGAAAACGCAAGCAAAAAAATATTCAATTGATTTTCATTGTTTTCTTCTCTCTTTTTGCTTTCAGCAGCATTCAACGTTTACTAATCAACGGGATATAATAACAATCAAAACCAAAACAACAACAGCAGGCATCCAGCAACAGCATTGCTAACGAATCAACAAAATTTCAGTCAACAACAACAACAACAATCATCATTTACTACTGCAACTACAAATCAGGTCTTGAATACAAACAATCCCATAGTTACCGGTGCCACAATAACAACAACAACTCCCTCGTCAGCAACTGGAGCAGCAGCAGCAGCAACAACTGGTCTGGGTCAAAATTCGATTAAGAATAAGCATTCAATAACAACGCATCATCCCCATTTACAACAGCAACAACAACAACACCACTATCAACCGCAACATCATCAGCATCCCAGCAACAACAACAACCATCACAGCAACAACACAACAGCAGCAACGATGGGTCCCACCACATTGAATGGCACACAGCCACCACCAGCTCAGCTCCAGCAATATCAGCAACATCTACAACAGCCACAGGTAACGACTGATACGCAACAACAGCATCTGCATCATCCACACCAACAGCCGCATCAGCAACAACCTCAACAACAGCAGCAGCATCAACAACAACAACAGCAATACCAACAAACCGGTTCAGATCAGCTGTCGAAAACAAACGTCTACATACGCGGCTTGCCCGAGGGAACGACTGATAAAGATTTAGTTATTTTATGTTCAGAGTAAGTAGAGCGATTGTAGGAACATAATTTGGCGACAACTTCACTTCGATTTGGGAGGTTGGCAAAAGATTTGCAGGAAGGAAAATCATCAGGGAAGAAGATGAGGGTAGCGGAATTTTGTGTAACATAATCTTATATAAAAAATTGAAAAAGATTAGTCAATAGTTAAGATGGTGTAATTTCAATTTCGAATTTCGTGTTGAATTCGAAAAAATGGCGACAGAACAATTGTTTTCGAAAAAATCGGAGAGAATTGCAATTTTCAAATAGAAAGAGAGTTTCTCAGTTTGTGTTAATTTGCGCGGTTAAAATTTAGCTCTTACAATTTTCAAAAAAAAAAATATTTTCAAAAGTATGCCAGAATTTCCCAAAAACAAACGCTATTTTCGGAATTATAAAAAAAGTTTTATATGACTTTTTTCCGAAAACCGAATATATAAAATATTAACTTTTGAGATAATTACAATTTTCGAATTTCGAAATAATTGAAGTTGTGTTGGATTGTGCTCGGTTTATGCTAATTTGTCCTCTGAAAATATTTTTCCAAGTCTCTTAAGATTTTGGAAAAAAAAAAATTAGATAGTATTCCAGAATAGCAATTTTCGAATTTAGGTGGACAATATGGCTTTTAGGAAATTCGTACTAAAAGGTACTAAAAACTATTAAAAATTTAGCATTTTTGGCTAATATTCTCTCTTTTGGGCCTAGAAATTGAAATTTTCACGTTTAACACTCGTTTTTGGAAAGGCACATAAAAGTACTCAACCGTATTATTGGCGCTTACTTTTAGAGCATTAACCGTGAAATTTCACATTTAATTCGCCATAGTTGTTGTTTTTTGGAGTGTTTACTAAAGAAGGTACTAAACGTTCTAATTTTGTGGTAAGACAGAATTTTTGGAAACTTCAAACTTAAATTCACCTTAGCTGCGATTTACGACTTTAATTACTAAAAGACTAGAATTTCTTAATTTAGTATCGGAAATATTTATTACAGAATATTCTAAGCCTTTACGTTCAGGATTTTGGCTACAAATACACATTTTTAGCACATTTTTTTACCACTAGTACTGCTTAGTACTATAATAAGTAATTCCCATACTAAATTGAGAAATTCAAGTTTCGCGCTACTGGTATAAAAATCGATGAAGAGGAGTTTTTCATAAGCAGTACTAAAAAGTACTACAGGGTGAGATATAAAAACTGCAACAAAGCAAACGCCATAATTTGTACATTTTTTTTTTAATTTTATTGAATGAAAGCATAAAATGTCGGAAATTGCATCAAATTTTAGAATAAGTTTAGATTTGTTCGAATTGGTCACCTTTGGCACTAATTAAGGCTTTCAAACGGCCAATGAAACCGTCACACGCTGCCCGAATGTTGCTCTACGGGATTTTGATCGAATTTTTGGTATCTTTTAGTGCTAACCTTGCTTTCCAAAATACTCCAAACACAATCGTCCAACGGATTGGTATTCGGAGATTTTGGTGGCCATTGTGCGCTGGAAATGAAGCGAGGAACCTCATTTTGTAACCATTCTTGAGTGGCACATGCTGAGTGCGATGGTGCTGAGTCCTGTTAGAATGACCAAGGTCTGCGGCCAAAATGTTTGCGAGTCCAAGGCTTTAATACACGCTCCAGAATATTTTCGCGATAATGTTCGGCATTTATTCTGATGCCACGGTCGATTAATACTAGCGGAGAGCGACCATTGGCTGTTATGGTAGCCCACACCATCACTATGGCCGGTGCTTGAGTTCTGGTGGCCAACCGAAGGTGAACATTTTCAGCTGACCTTTTTGGCAAGTAAACACGATCATTTGTTTGTTTGCAAACTGCTGGACAACGAATGTTTTCTCATCGGATAAAACCAAATTCGATTTCACCATTTCGGCCAAGCAAAGCAACTCTTCAGCTCTTTTGAGTCCATTTTCTTTCTGTGGCGATGTAATTTCTTGCACTTTTTGGAATTTCAATGGCTTTACCCCGACACAATATTTGCCGAATGAAATATATGTTCACGGTCACGAGCCATTTTTGGGCCACTGCGACGCTGGTTTCGATCAAGTCGCTTATTTACTTTTCGAACCATTTCTACTGATGTTGCTGTTTTCTTCTGTCCACTTCCTTGACGTCGGACTACGCTACGGGTATCACGGTTACGAGCGATGCTACAAGACATAAAAGATTTATTCACATTTAAATGCTGCAGTGCTCTTACGATAGCCACTTGTGGATTTCTAGCCAATTATAAAGAAATCACGCTATCACGTTTGAATTTCATCTCGAATAACTTTTTTTCTGGAAAATTCTCACCAAAATGCTTTTGCACGCTTGTAAACAATATAATGAGCTGTCACTTGCATAATTTTAACAGCTGTCGGACGAATGACTTAGAAATGACAGCAGTCTGAAGTTGGTTGCAGTTTTTTCATCTCACCCTGTATGCGACACTACACTAGTGATTCTTCACTCCGAATTTCAGTATTTAAGCTCTCTACTTTTAGTACTTTTCGTACGCTTTTTTAACAGATATCCAGCACCAACTCTTTTTCCTAACCCTACTGAAGCCAATACCAAAATTTTAAAATCCATTCCCCCAAAACCATTTAGTGCAGTTCTTACTCTTAGTACACCTTTCCACAACCACATTCTGCTTCCCAAAATCTCATGCCAAATTTCAAGTATTACCTCCATCCATATGCAAAACTCCAAATGGTATAAAATCTAGTGCAGTTTAGTACTTTGGTACAACCATTGTCCGAATTTTCAAAAAACCTTTAATTCGTCTATCATACGCAACATCAAAGACCCTCATTTCAAAGTTCAGATTTCTAGTTTTTCCCTTTCCGAAGTACACAATTTAATACTATTTAATAACGATGTGATCTGGTTTGTTGGTGCCCTTCGAGATCACTTCAAAAAGTGATTTTATAACGGTAAATAAAGAGAAGATCCGACGTTTTTGACCTTTTAAATTTAAACGTGCATAATTTATATTTTTAATAGCGGATTTCTAATTTTTTTTCTTTGAAAGGTGTGTTACCTTTCAAAAGTTTTGCCTTTCAAACTAAATAAATATTAGGATAAGAAACTCGGATTTTTTCTATATTTACCATTGTAAAATCCATAATATGGAGGCAAAATATGGAGGTAATATATCAACTCAACCGCCCAAAAGGTGATTCTAATTCCAAATTTTAATTTTTCCAACTCTATTCCCTCACAAAATATAAAATTTAGTACCATTAGGAATTTTTTTTTAAATTTTTTATTGATATTCTATGAGTTTTGTATCGGAGGTACTAGAAATGGTCTCGTCGATTAGTTTCTGAAAAATATATTTCAACCAACATATCAACCCAGCTGATGCTATTTCCTCCCCTTTTATATGGTATTAGATTTTTTGGAAAATTGATCAATTTGTGGTGAGATAACAAAAGCATTGGACCTATATATCTCATCTCCCCTCTTTGCCTAATGTTATTAGAAATATTAGAATGTATAAAGCTTGAGGATAATCTAAGAAAACTTACAAATTTAGGAAAGTTCCATATGTATATCCTTTGAACGGGAGGTACCAGAGAAGGTGCGTCGAAGTAGTTCAGAATTTTTTAATAATTTCGGCATGTTTTCCAAGCAGCTATTTAAATTGTTTAGCTAGTTCTCAATGTCTTCAGGCCATATAGGCTTTAAGTTATATTCATTCTAGAGTTTTTTTCCCATATTCCCAACAAGTTTTCTTATGCATATTTCATAAAGCCAATTACCCCCTCCCCCCAATACTGAAGTACTTGAGATTAGAAGAAACTTTTGTTTTGGCGTTCAAACGCTTTTATATCTTTGCTTAAACGCTTACATGAATTGTCATTATTGCCAGTGATTTAACTTTTCTTTTTATCGGTGTTTCTTTTCTTCTTTGGTCTTTCTTCTTGCAGGTATGGTACTATAGTTTCGGCCAAAGCTATATTTGATAAGACAACAAAAAAATGTAAAGGTAAGTTGAGAACGTGCTGCTGCCATGGGAGTTTTTCGTGGCCGGGTTTTAACTTTGTTTTTATCATTAACGTAATTTTTATCTTCTCATAAAGATTCATAATGAAACTTTGTTATTTTTTCTTTGTTTGTTTTGCTCCAACCAACAACAAAACCACAAAAAAAAAATATTTCAAAAAAAAAACGAAAAACTTATCTCTCACATATTTCTGATACTATTTTTTTCTTCTTCTTCTTCATTGTTTTGTGGATTTGTCCTTTTTTTCTTCTTCTCTTTTTTTTTTTTTTGGTACTTATTTTCAGGTTACGGCTTTGTAGATTTCGAATCACCGGCATATGCTGAGAATGCCGTAAAATCTCTTCAAGCTAAAGGCATTAAAGCACAAATGGCAAAAGTGGGTGTTTGGGTGCTCCTTAGGCCGGCCATAGTACGTTGTTTTTATTCCTTTTTTCAGTTTTCATTTATCACGTTGCCTTCAGTTTTGTTTTGTTTTTGTTTCCCGTTGTACACTACCTTTTTTTGTTTGTGTTGCATGCTTGATAACAAAACCAAAAAATCGAAAAAAAAAACGAAAATACTCTATGTATAATTAGAACAAAAACCAAACCTGGGGACCAAACAAATCCAACGGACCAGCTAAGACTAAATGGACGAAAAGAACGACGTATCAAATGAACCACAACGTACCAACCGAGAAACAGGACATTTCTTTATAATAGACTGGATGGACTCATTCCTTTTTTTGGGAGGGATTTTCGTATTTCCAGTTTGTTTTTTCTGTTTTAGACTTTGGACAGTATCACCAACACCATCATCACGACTATTACATTACTTCCTTCTAACGCCTCTAACGCAAAGACATTCATTTACAGGAGGACTTTTTGTTTGTTGTTATGTGCTAATTTTTTTCTAAAGGAAACAAAACAAACATAAAGCTAACAGACAGAGAAAGCAAAAAGAATGAAATTTAAAAAACTTAAAAAAATCCTGCTCAGTTTCAGAATCTAATGATGAGTGAAAGAAAGGTATTTCGTTACAATAGAATTTTCACAATAGCGAGATCTCATTTAATTTGGTAACTGTACTGAAATAAAAGTGTTTTTTCCAAACAATTAGAATAAAACAGTGAATAGAGTTGTTATATATATTATTTTTTAGTATTAAATAAAGTTTTCACCTGGCATGAGTGATGGGGTCCACTGGTAACCATTGGAATTTAATCTAAAAAAAAATCAAATTTCTATAAAATAAATCCGATTTCAGTTACTCCATCACAAATGTAGGTCTTGACCCGATATATAAATATTTATATTTATTAGACATTATAGAAATGTTAAATTTTATAGAATTTTTTTGTATGTATATATGATTTTATATTTGATTTTGATTTTTGATTTTTATTCATTATTTTTATTTGCTTACAAACAGCTGGACAACGTATGTTTTCTCATCGGAGAAAACCAAATTCGGCAGTTCACCACTTTCGGCCAAGCGAAGCAACTCTTTAGCTCTCTTGAGTCTATTTCTTTCTGTTGCGGTGTTAGTTCTTGCACTTTTTTGGAGTTTCAATGGCTTTACCCCGAGCTAATTTTTCAATATTTGGTGAATGGAATATTGTGAATAGATAGACTAATGACTATCTAGGTAGACTCTCAAACATATATGGTCATATATGGTAGATATGGTCCCAATTTTATTCATCGCAATATTTATAACAATCTTGGGGTAGTAGCGAATATTGATATCATTTTGAGAAATCATAATACCCGCATATAAGGCAAAGGATTTCCAAGATTTATTTCGAATGCGAAAATGCAGACAGATGCAGACAGAGAGTTAAATTACCTAACAAAACCCGAAACGTCAAATTACAGTTGATTTGGTCTCCATATTTCCTAAAATGTGGACCTACAATTTTTAGGAAAAATAAGTTAATATATTCCATTTTCAAACCAAACATTTCAGGTATATTAGCACTGCTTGTGCAGGGTATGAAATATTCGAAGGGTCTCGAACCCAAATTTCTAAAATGTATCGTATTCCTTTGAGAACTATAAAGGGGCTATTCTAAATTGTACCAAGGGCATCAAAACAACTAAAATCAGTGAATGTCGCTGCTTAAGGCTTATCCCAAATATTCTATGGATATCAAATAAAAAAGTCTAAAGCTCAATTCAGTAGAGCAATTTTAATACTAAACATCGTAGTTTTAATGAATATTTGAGGAATTAGAGACGCGTTGGCGACCAGATGCCATTGAAATTTTATATGATGGTATGCTTTGGATTTTAATAGCTATTCAGGTTAAAGAGAGCCTTCAAATTAACCTTTAATTCACTTAAATTTCATTCTGTGAATCCCCAGTTTTTAGTTTTCATACAAAAGGAAACTGTGGAACCGGTGGAACAATGTAATTTATGCAACCCTAAAAAACCTCTATTAGAGTCAAACGACACAATTATATGTCGCTCTCTCTTAAAGTTTGACAAATGGTGGCGTCGTTTATTTTGTATAACTTCGAGGAAAATTAGATGAGTAGCAGTCTTCCAACTGGCCTGTCTAAATATTTCTCAATTTTGAATCGGATTTTATCTCTTGGTCTATGAGGTATCTTTTGGGCCATATCAATTGTTTTAAATCATTTATGCTCATAGAAATATAAAGTATCGACTATTAGGAAAATGTAATAAAAATGTATCGATAAGATTTCGATACTTTGTAGTAATTTATTTTAAGCAAAACAATTACATGTTTTTTGGCCAAACAAAAAGTTTTATTTTTTTTTTAATCGGAATTCTTCCTTGAATTTCTTCTGTTTATGTAGAATTTGTTAATGTAGATAGGATATGTTATTATTATGTTCCTATATATTGTAATATTAGTGTAGATATAAATTTAAGTTAGGTTGTGATCAAGTTTACGATTTTATTAACTGTCCACAAATATAAACATTTATTAAAATAATAATAAAAGCATAATAATAGAAATGATAATTATAAAAATTGAAAAATAAAAAAATAACAATAGTAAATTAAATATTAAAAAAAATAACAATAATAATAATAATAATAATAGTAAAAATAATGATAATAATAATAATAATAATAATAATAATAATAATAATAATAACAATAATAATAATAATAATAATAATAATAATAATAATAATAAAAATAATAATAATAGTAGTAATACTAAAAATAGTAATAATAAAAATAGAAAATAATAAATCTATGTTGTTTTGAATAATAGTAATAACAATATTTATAATAGTAATAACTCTGTGCAACACAAAAAATAATAATTACAAGAAATACCCAGCAGATTATGAAAGTGCGGCATACAATATAAGACACGTGTGTTAGCGATTTAAAAATACACACACACACCAAAAAAAGTAATTATTTTCTTTTTAAGATTTCTTGAATTCCTTACATTTTAGGTATATAGTGTCTTCGGCAAGACAATTTTTGGTGGAAAATATTAACCTTCAAGCGAGTTTCCAAGGGATAATGGCCGGAAACTTCCTTTAAACGAGATCGTGGCAAACCCAAATATTTTACAAATTTATTTACCATGAAATTCTAAAACAGGGCTTAAAAGTCATGGGAACTTTAAATGTAACCTAAAAGCCAGGAATTCATGTAATTAAAATCACATTTTAGTTTTAAAGCCGTACCTAATGTTATTTTTTGCAAACATATGGCTAAATTAAATGGAAAATAGAAGTCAATCGTAAAAACTACTCGGAATCGTTGATAACACCAATTTAGGGTCTATACCACAATTGGACCGATATGAACCCTGATTTTGGTCTAAGAATGCGAACTTCTTTTGAGGTTTTACTCTAGAAACCGATACTTTCTTAATATGTTTTTAGTAGAATTTCATGATAAACATGTTTTGACAGGCTAAGTTCACGTTTAAAATTATTTGTAATTTTTTTTTTTTTTTTTTTTTTTTTTGAAAAAGAACAGAAAATATTTATTTTCGTGACTGCTTTGAGGATTAAAGTTCTCGAACAAATGAAATCACATATTGTTATTAGTAATGCTACCGAAGACATTATATATCAACAAGTAAGTAAGTTTTTCCGGGCCGAACTTGTAATACCCTTCACCATTTGGAAGGAACAGGAAAAACTTAAAAAAAAATCGTCGAAAAGTACAGTTTAAATGAAAAAATACACATGTGTGCAAAATTGTAGCCTTCTATATCAATTCGTTCGAAAGATAACGTGATTACAACAGACGGACAGACAGACACTTAGATAGACGGACTTCGCTAAAAACTTAGAATTTTACGCTGATTGAGAATATATATAGTTTGTTGGGTCTAACATGAGTATTTCGAGGAGTTACAAACGAATGACAAAGTTAATAACCCTTCTATAGTGTAGGAGAGGGTATAAAAATGACGAAAATTTCAAAATGTGTGAGAGGGGGACACTGGACCTCTCTATGCAGATTACTTTGCGATATAAACGACGATACACATGTCTTCTATTTTTAGAACTAATTAATAATAAACCACCATATTGGGGTCTATACGAAGTCCTGGACTTGCATAAGCGACTTTTGTCATAATTCATTACAATATTCAAATACAAAACTTGAAAAAACTTAGGAACTTCAAATAAGAAATTTTAAACCAATTTTAAATATTATGGTATATGGTACCTAAAATCGTCAAAATACCGAATATAGGGAGCTGTTTATATACGGGGCCTATACGAAGTCCTAGACCTGCATAGACAATATTCTGTCATAGACCGTAGTTCCCATTACGAAATCTAAATACGACATTTGAAACAACTCAGGTGAATAATGTCGCTAAAATCATCGAAATTCCGAATTTTGGGAGGTACCGTTACATGGAGGCTATACGATATCGTGGACCTATATAGACATTTTTCTTCTAGGTGATAAAGTGCATAGCAAGAACTTCTAGTATGGATTTTTAGACAATTCCATTGAAAAATTTAGCTAAAATCATCAAAATACCGAATATAGGGAGGTACCGTTATATTGGGGATATACGTTATCGTGGACCTATATAGACAATACTCTTCCAGGGGCTAAAGTACTTTTTGTGGATTTTCAGACAATTTCATTGAAAAATCGTGGGCCTGACAGAACTTCTTTTGTGGTTTTTAAGAAAATTCCATTGAAAGTTATGGCTATGGGGGGATATACGATATCGTGGACCGAAAAAGCCCATCTTCGAACTTGACCTGCCTGCAGACAAAAGACGGTGCAAAATTTTAGCCTCCTGTCATATTCGTTTTGACTCCAACGTGATTTCAACAGACGGACGGACCGGGCTCTTCTTAGAATTTCACGCTGATCAAGAATAATAAATAAAATTATTATTTCGATGAGTTACAAACAGAATGACGAACTTAATATACCCTCCATACTTTAAATGGTGGAGGATATAAAAAGACATTCTAAATAAATAATAAATGCTTGGACAATCCGTAAAGATCACAAAAATGTATAACAGTTCTTAATGAAGTAGATTTTTCAATACATATATCTATAAACAAAAAATATATTTCAATTAGTTCAAACGAACACCATACCCAAATTAAGTCAAAGCTAGGTTCTTCAATTGTCTCAATAATTCGAAAGAAATACCAAAAAAAAATCTAAATACATAATTCTAATAACATAATTTACAGTTACCCAATACCCCTCTCTGATGGGTATGGTGTCTTGTTTTCTATTCTAGTTAAAAAATATTTATTAAAAACAAAATACAACGTATCTTTTGTTATAGAAATTAAACCCTAGAAACTGAGATTTAAATAAAGTAATTTTGAGTAGACATGGACCGGCCTTAGATAACAATTGTTTTTTTTTTATACAAAAAAAGTTGAGTAGTATATATTTGTAGATACAAGCAAACATCATAATAACAATCTACATACATACATTCATTACTTACTTCATACAAATGACACCATACTAACCACACACGCATACACACACACATGTAGCTAACTACCAACATCCAACGTAATATTTATTCTATTATTAACCCCAATAACTATAACTAACTAAAAGTAAACAAAATACAACTTTGTAATGATTCTAAACTAACTGTAAATTTATTTTTGAAAAATTCTAAACAAACAAAACTTTTAACATCATCGACACCACAACTCCAAACCAAAAAATTCCAATCACCCATCCACCTACGAACAAATCAACCACGACAACAACAACCACAGCAACAAGAACAGGATCCAACAAATTTGTACATCACAAATTTGCCGCCATATTTCAAAGAGACTGATTTAGAGAAAATGTTATCGAAGTACGGACACGTGGTGTCGACCAAGATTCTGTGTGATGCCCAATTGAATTCTCGAGGTAATTGGAATTATGCCCTTAATGACAGCAATAAAAAACAAACATCCAAATAAAAAAATTATTAAATTGATTGTTTTTATTTCTTTTTCCATGTATTTTCACCAGGTGTCGGCTTTGCACGCATGGAAAATCGCGAAAAATGCGAACAAATTATACAAGTCTTGAATGGTACTACAATACCGGGTGCTAACGATCCATTGGTGGTTAAATTCGCTGACAGCGGCTCATCAGCCAAAAAGAATCTATTGAAAGCCCGTGATCCCAACAATCGTTCGCGTTTGGATATATCAGCCGGAACAGCAGGTATGGAAAGTATACCTGTAACCCCTGATCCAGGGGCTCAGCAAAATGGTACTACAGCTGGCTATACTCGTTTTGGTACACCCCAAATAGGTAGTTATCCCTTGGCTAGTTCTCCATGGATGGGCTATATGATGACTACAACTGCTACACAGCCAGCTGCAGCATTCGAGAATCAGGTGAGTGTGGTAATGGAAAGTGAATTATTATTTGAAGAAAAAAATGTGGGGGTATACTCTAACAAGGAATACAAAGTGAACAAATTGTGATTTATTAGACTTTATTAGCCAATATCATATGCAGGACTAGCAGCATATACCCTTTAAGGAATAGATTGGCATAAAATAACAACGGACCAAGAAATATGACCATGAAATATATTTTAATATCTGAGTTTTTATTCGTATTAGTATTTAAATCAATAAAATTAGGAATACCAATTTAGGTATAACTTCAAGCATTCCATTGTTTCAAAATTCGTATTTGAAATTCGTAATGGGTGCTAAAGCCTATGACAAAAATTTTCGTATGCAGGTCTACGTCTTCGTATAGTCCCCATGCAGCGGTTTTCAATTAAGTGGTAGTTTTCGGATTTTTATACCCTCCACCATACATAGTATGGAGGGTATATTAAGTTCGTCATTCCGTTTGTAACTCATCGAAATAATCATTTTAGACCCAACAAAGTATATATATTCTTGACCAGCGTAAAATTCTATGGCGATTTAGCAGTGTCCGTCTGTCTGTCCGTCCGTCCGTCTGTTGCAATCACGCTACAGTCTAAACGAATTAAGATAGGAAGCTAAAATTTTGCACAGATCCCTCTTTTGTCTGCAGGCAGGTCAAGTTCGAAGGTGGGCTATATCGGTCCACGATTTCGTATAGCCCCCATATAACGGTACCCCCGATATTCGGTATTTTGATGATTTTAGCCACATTTTTCAACGGAACTGTCTTAAAAATCCACACAAGGAGTTTCTTGTGGGTACTTTATCCATTGCAAGAGAATTATCTATATAGGTCCACGATATCGTATAGCCCCCATATAACGGTACCCTCCGATATTCGGTATTTTGATGATTTTAGCCCCCACACAACGGTACCCCCCGATATTCGGTATTTTGATGATTTTAGCTATATATTCCAATGATATTTTCTGAAAATCCACACAAGGATTTCTTTGTGAGCACTTTAACCCCTGAAAGGAATTTTTCTATATAGGTCCACAATATCGTATATCCCCCCATATAACGGTACCCCCGATATTCGAGATTTTTATGATTTTAAAAGAATTTTCAATGGATTTTATTTTTTTTTTTTGAAAATTTACTAATTCGTTCCAAGTGGTGGAGGGTATTCAAAGTTCGGCCTTTTTTACTTGTTTTAGCTTGACATAGCCTATATTTTTCCCATTGCCCCCTTTGTATCTTCTTAGCGTTTTAAGCTAAAATCTTAAAAGTGTCACATGACTTAGTGTTTCTGAAGTCTCTTATTTAAACAATAGGGCATTCAAGCATCTGTACTTTTCTCACATTTCTACTATTCTTGCTTATCCTGAATTGGAGTCTATTGCTTTAAGCTTTATGTTCGATTAAATACCCCATCTGTGTTTGTGTATTTTGCTTTGGGCTTGACGAATAATATTTCACTTATCCATTTTTTATATATGGGTTATACTTATTTTGGACCCCATTAGGTACATAGATTTCTGCAATTTCGCAAACATGGTGTTGGAAGGTGGATTGGTTGCATGGGTGTCCACTACTTTGTATAGCCCCCCATACAACAGTATCTCCAAATTTTGTATATGTATGCTGATGATTTTAAAGGGAATAATTTCAGTATTTTATACCAATCCTGTTGGCAACCTTACCAAGAAAGGGTGAAAGTTATCAATAAGATTTCTCAATCGAACTGTTCGAAATATGATATTCCAAGCCCTTGGTTGGTAAAAAGATTTTTCCAATTTTCCTCAGAAATAAAATTTACAGTTCGGATACCAAAACCCGTAATTTTCAAATGTGATTGCGACATGTTTCTTTTTTGCTGATGAAACAGCGAACTTAAATTTTTTTTTAATTTTTTAATTTATTTTACTTTTTCCTTTTATTGCAGTATTTACAATTGGCTTCTTCACCACAACATTTGAGCGTTTCGCCATATAAAACCGATCTAGTGAATACCCTACAGGGTCCAGGAATGTATTTGAATGGTTCGGAGGCCGTAATGCCATATGGAGCTATGATGCCACCCATGGGTCCTTTACAGGTGATTAAAAGAGTCATTCGATTTTATAAATTCTTAACAAATTGATTTGTTATATCTTTCAAATAATTAAATTTAAATTTCATTTTCTCTTTCAACACACTCACACCCATAAAAACACCTACAACAATTAACCGCATCTCTTTTCTCCTCATATTTTGTTCTTCTCTTTTCTTTTATTTCATGAATCTCCAGTATATAAGTCCCTCATATCCCTATTATGCTCCTCCAATGATTCCTACCATACCTATGACAGATTCCTCTGACCAGGCATTGAGTACTGCTGCCTCACCCAATGGGGCTGCCTATACACAATTTTTACATCCTTTAGCACCCAAGTAGATGAATGTTTTTGTTTGTTAAGGTAAGTTGGCATGGCTGGCTGAGAATTGTGGACCATGTGGAACCAGGGACGTGGTAATTGATAATTTATTTTCTTTTATTCTCTTTTTTTCAACCAACAGTTCTAAGTCTATCCATAAATGGAAAGAAACCAAAATTTATGTTTGTAACTGAAAATCGATGATGAATAAGATAAAGATAAAGTGGAAGAGGAAATGGAAGAGAAGAAATTAAAGAAATGCAGAAAGAAGAATGAAACCAATCAATGATGATGACGACGACGACGAAGATGAAGAAGAATGAGATTTTGAAAAAACGCGCTTTTTAGTAAAACAAAAATAAATGAAGAAAAAAGAAAACAAAACAAAAGCCAAACTGGGCTTTTCTTTGGCTTTTTGTCTAAAATTCATACACACATACAAACATACAACAACACACTCAATCACTTACATCATAAGTATGCAAACATCTGGCAACGTTTTATACGACGAAGAAAAATAATCAGCGTAATAACAAGAATAAGAAGAAGCAGAATAAGAGTAAACAAACATTTAAGAATAAGTCAAAACAAAAACATGCTGTAGCTTTGCCTCAAGAAGACAACAACAAACAAAAAAAAAATTATGGAAAAAAATAAAAAAAAAATATTTTTTTATTTCTCTTACAAAGAGACCAGCCAACTCTTTGTTGAGCAAATTGAGTGTCACACACAGAACCGGATGCCAGAGCTGGCCAACACAACATGCATGTGTCACTGGCTTGGCCTGGCCTGGCCCCTGCGGAAAGGACATTATCATCATCTCATCATCACCAGCATATTTTTCGCCGTAGTCAAATAGAAATGTTTCTTCGTTTCGTTCTTTCTTTCTTTCTTTGGAATACCAAGTAATCTTAAGCTGCACATTCCATCGTTTATTAGGGTCCGGGGGAGTTTGGAGTTGGTGCTGCTGCACCATCCAACAGCTCCTTGGAAAAAAAATGTTTTTTTTTATTTTAAAGTAGTCATGTGTTTTTGTAATGTTTTTTTTTTCTAGTTTTAGTAGTTTATAATAATAAATGAATTTTTTATGGTTTTTTCCTCACCTCCTTTGTTTACTGTGTTTCTTAAGCTATTTTTGTAAAATTTCCAAAAAACAAAAACAAAAAAAAATGATAAGAAAATCCCAGAAAATCCAGTAGTTCTTAAAGAAAATAAAAAAAAAAAACAAAAAAAAATCGTAGTGGTAAACCAATGATAAGCTGAAGCAAAGAAAATAATGAAGACGTAAAGCGAAATAAAAGTTTATTAAATGTAAGTGAAAAAAAGAAAAGAAAAACACACACAGAGGAAAAAACAAACCATAAATGTGGATGTATTATTTATTTTGAATAAACGGAGAAAATAAAACTTGAAAGGATATTTTTAAGTAAAACCCTGGAGTTGTGGAGAATTTGAATTTTTTATTGGGGCTTTTGGGTGGGGATTTGTTGGTAAGTACTTGCGAGTTTTGCTAAAACTATTCAATTTTTATTCTCAATAAATCAAACAAGGTAATTGAAGTTGTAAGTTTGACCAAGACGTTAAGTGACAAAAAGAAGTTATTAAGAATATTTTATTAAATTCATAATTTTATGGACAAAAAAATTATTGCAGATATTTTGGATTTATTTTTTGGAAAAAAAATTTAAAATAATAAAATCTACAAAAATATTTAATATCGCTCTACGTTTGATTAAGACCTCAAAGAGAGAAATTCGAGGACGTAAAAGGAAAGCTAAGATCTTGAAAAATGACATAAGGGTTAAGATTGGATTTTTTTGAAAATCCGTACTTTTAAGGTATGAAAGGTAGGAAACGGTACAGAATGGCACCACATTGAACGATTATAGCATTGAAATTGTGCATGGGGTCACTCATGGTACAAATAAATCAGAGTGACCTAATTTCAAATAATAATATCCAGATCTGCATTTTTCCGAAATATAATTTGTCAAAAAACTTTATTGAAAACAGTTTCCAACTCCGATTTTTGGGGATACTAAGTTATGTCAATGTTATAATAGAGAATTCTAAAATATAAAAACGTTTACATGTGTGGGGGTGAGGTACCAAGATTTTCAGAACTTTGAACATACAGTATATTAATAGGGTCTTAATTGTCCAATAATTGGTAAAAGAAATTATACATAGGAATCACTTTTGATTAAGATAAGATAGGATTTTTGGAAATTTATAATTTAATGATAAGATATATACTAAAAGGTAAGTAGAGAACTTCAGCAGATTGTTTTTTTTTTTTTTTTTTTTTTTTTGGAAATTTTTGCTAAAACGAAGTCAACATTGTGCATTTTATCAGTCCTTCCAACGACGTCAAATTGTCGCAAAAACTGTTCTTTTCAATCAAGTTATAAATGCGAAGCGGTAGGGTCATAGTTCCAAAATTTGGCTTGTTGGAGGACCCAAAGGTGGCAAGCGATAGATTTTAAGAAGTACTTTAAAAATGTATGTTGGAACTACAGTTCTGCACTTATGGATCCTATAACAGTACCTCCCTATATTGTTTTTACCTACATTATTCCAAATGGTGGAGGGTATTCAAAGATCGGCACTGCCAAACTTACTGTTTTATTAGTTGTTATAACCTCAGCCATATGGTAACGGAGGGTATTCACCATTATAAGGCCAAAAGATGCCTTTGGACAAAATCTGTTTCATGACATCTCTCACACAAAAGTTCACAATTTTGTTCTCAGATCTTGTGTTGATAGAAATATTGAGGTGTACCATGTCTGAATGGAATCGGATGTTAATTTCGTCCTTTAAGAGCTTCATTAATATTCAAAATATCGACCCTTTGTGGGGAAGGTACCAGAAGGAGTCGACCGATATATTCCATATTCACGCCAGAGCTTGGGTTAATAAAAATATTCTGAAGTATATAATGTGAAGACAATCGGACTCTTACATCACATTTTATAAGAGTTTTAATTATTCGAAATGTTGACCCTATGTGGGGCTGGTACTTGATGGGTTGGACTGATATTGTCAATTTTCTCACCAGATTTAACACTGATGCATATATTAGGATTTGCAAAGTTAGAGCATAATTGGATTTTGCTTTCTCTCCCTGTGCAGTATTTTTTTTTTTTTTTAAATTTGGAAGTTTTGTAGGGTAGGTACCAGAATGAGTGGACCGATATTGTCCATCTCCGAACTCGATCTATGTTTTTTTTTTTTATTTCGTTGAGGCACGTTTTGGCCGTATCAAATGATATATACCTTCTCTAGCCATATGGCTGAGGGTATACAAATCTAGAAAAATCTGGCTAAAATGATCAAAATACTCAATATGGGGTGGCTCTGCAGGAAATCGTGCAATGTTTTGCCACCTGAACTAGGACCCATTATGATACAAATACCAAATTATAGACAATTCCGTTAGAAAATGTAACTTGAATCGTAAGAACAAACAACATTTGAAGGTATGGGGTGCTATAGTAATAATAGTATAGCGTGGACCTTTACAGACAATGTTCTGGCACCAAAGTCAGTACCCGTTATAAACTCTTTATGGCAAATTTGGAACAATTCCGTGGAAAAATTTGGCAAAAATCATCAAAATACCAAATATCGGGAGGTACCGTTATATGGGGGCTATACCAAAGCGTGGACCCATACATACAATATTTCGCCACAGATAAATGCGTGAAAAAATGTGGCAAATATCATCAAAATACCGAATATCGGGATGTGCCGTTATATGGGGACTATACCAAAACGTGAACCGATATACGGCATTTTCAATACCAACCATCCTTGACACAATACAAATTGTTCTGCTAAATTTTGACGCTCTACATCAAATAATGTGAGCTGTATCCTGATTTAGACAGACAGACAGACGGACATCGTTAAATCGACTTAGAATTTTATGCTGATTGTGATGTTGGGGATGTTACAAATGGAATGACAAAGTTAATATACCCTCCTTTGCAAGGTGGAGGGTATAAAAACTAAGAGAAATTGGACTGGTGGACGAGGTCTTGTTTTTGAGCTGCGCTAATAAATATAAAGAAACATACATTTTTGTTTTTGTCTTTTTTGGACTCATGTGCTACCACACGATTTTGAGCAGTGCTGCTTATTATCTGTCATGAGTGAAAGATCAATTAACAGACAAATACGAATAATTTTCAACATATTTTTCTATAAAATCATTTTTGAGGTAATTTGCATTATCTTTAATCTTCAATATTATTAAATATGCAAAAATTCAACGCAGGAAACTTATTTCAACATTTTCTTAATCATTTCTCTTTCATTTGTTTTTTTTTTTTTTGCCCATCTATGTTAAAACCATCAACACATGAAGTGTCCCATATGTTCTATGTTAAAAATATGTTATTTGATTACATAGTCCTGTTATTGTTAAATCCCTGTAAACTTGGGGATACCAAAACATTACCAAATTTCAATAACATTTTCTGTTAGCCCCACGGCTTAGTTTACATTTCACTAACATGTTCCTTAACATTTCCAGGTAGATTGGTGCAGTTCTGTTATGTTATCACGAACGCTATGTACCCATACAATTGTTGTTTTGCATTTTGTTTTGTTTATTTTACTTCATTTCCACTCTGTGCATATTCTCTTTGTAACCGCAACCGGCGAGACGAGGTGTTGCAAGAATAAAATTGCCATCAATGGGTTGTTGGGGGAAGTGCACAGCAGCCATGTAGAAATGTTTGTCTCTCCCTATTGGGTTGTTGTTATTTGAAGCCAGCCAGTCGAAGTAATCAAGAGGCCACAAGAAAAACAAAAACAAATTCTGGCAAAACACCATTACAATTCGTCACATAAATCTTTCGTGGCCATTCAAGTGAAAGAGTAAATTGTTTTGTTTGTCGTGAGAGAGCATTGCATCATTGTAATAATTGAATTATTTACAAAAATCAATCAAATTTTGTAATAAGAAAAGACTAAAGAAGATGTGTGTATGTGCCTCCTATTGGGTGGGGGTTGTGGGCAGCGGGCGAGAAATGAATGTGAATGCCAAAGATGCGAAGCAGACATGCAAACAATGTAAAAAGAAGAGAAAGAACAGGTGCAGCAGGGTGGAGAAGCATCAGACAAAGGAGGAAAAACATACGGTTATTAGGGGTGTCAATGCCTCAAGAAGACCCTTTGGTGTTGTTTTTGTACGAATAAGTGCAATGAAACCAATTATTCCATTCATTGTTTATTATTTACAAATAGGTATCAATTTCAATGGAATCCATTCTGTCATCTTATAAATCAAACAAAAATTCACAAAAAACATACAAAATAAAGAGAAATTGAGATAAGACGAATGAATGAAACTGAACAACATAGTAGACGATAGTAATTGAACGGTATATTTTGGGGTTTATGACACTGTCGTCATCGTCGCCGCATTGCTTGTTTGTCTGATTGTTGTTTCTGCATTGGGTGCTCGCATAGGTCCCCAGACGTTTTTAATTCACAATAACAACAAAATGCTCCCGCCTCTCATTGCATTCGCTCTTCCCTCTCACATGTTTTGCTGTTTACTTGCAATTTCTTTCTACTGCACAGAGTTGCCATTCTAATAGCTGGTTGGTTGATTTCGGTGAATTATTCATCTTCGCTGCTTCGAAGATGAAAATTTATTATTATATTTAATTCAAGTTAGTAAAAAACTTTAGATAATTCAATTTAAATTTATTTCCAAAATATTGCAAGTGTTTAGTAACAATTCATATGGATTTAGAGAAGGTTTCATTGATATAAGAAAAATCTGAAATAAACATCAGGTTTTAAAATTTTCTGTTAACTTTCTTAATCTGATATGTACTGTCTCAATATTAGCTAGTTCATATAATCTTGCTTAAGTAGTTTATTTTAAGCGGCTTGTAGCCTTTTAATGTGTGAAGCTGCACTAGTAGACTATAAAGGAGCTGCATATTATTATACCCTCCACCATACATAGTATGGAGGGTATATTAAGTTCGTCATTCCGTTTGTAACTCATCGAAAAAATCATTTTAGGCCCAACAAAGTGTATATATTCTTGATCAGCGTAAAATTCTAAGACGATTTAGCCCTGTCCGTCCGTCTGTTGTAATCACTCTACAGTCAAAACAAATTAAGATAGGAAGCTAAAATTTTGCACAGATATCTCTTTTGTCTGGGGGCAGGTTAAGTTCGAAGATGGGCTATATCGATCCACGATATCGTATTGCCCCCATATAACGGTACCCCGATATTCGGTATCTTGATGATTTTAGCCACATTTTCCAATGGAATGGTCTGAAAATCCACACAAGGAGTTCCTTGGGAGTACTTTATCCCTTGGAAGAGAATTATATATATGCGTTCACGATATCGTATAGGCCCCATATAATTGTACCTCCCCGATATTCGGTATTTTGATGATTTTAGCCACATTTTTCAATGGAATTGTCTGATATTCCACACAAGGAATTCTTTGTGAGTACTTTACCCTCTGAAAGAGAATTATATATATAGGTCCACTATATCGTATAGCCCCCATATAATTTTACCTCCCCGATATTCGGTATTTTGATGATTTTAGCAACATTTTTCAATGGAATTGTCTGATATTCCACACAAGGAATTCTTTGTGAGTATTTTACCCCCAGACACAGATTTGTCAATATAGGTCCACAATATCGTATACCCCCATATGTAGGCATCTTCCGATGTTAGGTATTTCAAAGATTTTAACAGAATTTTATTTTTTGAAAATTTTCTAATTCGTTCCAAATGGTGGAGGGTATTCAAAGTTCGGCGGGACGTGCATTAAAGCTAATTCCATGGACCAAACTGTTTAGATTATATTTTGGAAGTAAAATCCAGGATTTTCGTTGTTGCATGTAATTTTGGAAGGAAAAAAGCTTAGCCTTAGGGCTGCATTTCTGTTGTTTTACGAAGTTGTTCTACATCCTTATCTGTGATCTTCCACAAATCAAAGGGTCATTATATATAATATATAAGAAATATAATATATATAATATAGAATATAAGAAAAATGGAAACGTCCGGATTTTAACATATATAGTATATTATGCCTTGGACCAATATTTCGAGGTGTTACATTACCGAACACAGATTTATAAGGTCGCAGTCGTTCTACAGGCCACAATTAAAAACCAATCGATACGTAATTATGCATGACGTTAGAGTTCAGGACAGGGCAGAAGTCTTGAATTTTGGACGATCATTGGATTATATTCAGCGGATCACTCCTTTCGTTTGAATTTGTTTTTAATATCAGCGCGACAGAGAGCGAAAATAGGACCAAAAAGCGAAGGTAACATTTGAGCGGTGCTGTATGGTACTATTTAAAAAAAATGAAATATACCAAAATGGATTAAAGCCTAAAGGGACTTCCCAATGTATTATGGTATTGTAGGATATCACATGAACTCCCCAACACGACGATAGCCTTTGCTTTCTTTTTTAATATAATTCATATAACCATGCTTGATTTTTAAGAGCCCCGAAAGCATACAAATTGTGCTTTAGGGGAATTTTAATAATATTTGGGGTAGGGACCGGGTATTTGTGGGTGAGCGTCGGATAAAAACAAGTGAGAAAGATCTAGAATTGCGATATTAGTATCGGGAGTGACGTCGGCATTTGGGATATTTGCGACTTGAAGGTAATTGGCTTTAAGAAAAACCTATTCCCGGCTAACGATTCTGTTATTCGGGTGACAGAAAATCACTAACGCCGTAACCAATTCCAATCTCAATAAATATATGAAAGGCATTATTGCAATGTGAATGAAAAATATTTGTCTTATGAGTTAAGCGGTTTGGCTATAACCCTGTTATAAGAGCTCTATATTCATTTCCATTCAAATTAGCATTGAGGCAGTCGCAGAGTTTTCAGCCTCTTTTCCTGTTTATTCTGGGATTTTGATTAAATCGCCATTCGGAGGCTGCTCCAAGACCAGCAACACTTAGAGAGTTTCCTTCAGAAGGAGGGGTAAAAATTTCGATTAACAAGAAAATATTGAAAAACAAGTAAAAAAGCAGGCCGGGCCGAACTTTGAATACCCTACACCATTTGTAACGAATTAGAAAATTTTCAAAAAATAAAATCCATTAAAAATTCTTTTAAAATCTTTAAATTACCTAAAATCGGAATGTGGTGATATATGGGGAGATATACGATATTGTGGACCTATATAGACAAATCTATGTCTGGGGGTAAAGTACTCACAAGGAACTTCTTGTGTGGATTTTCAGATAATTCCATTGCAAAATGTGGATAAAATTATCAAAATCCCGAATATCGTTATATGTTGGCTATACGATATCGTGGACCTATACAGATAATTCTCTTCCAAGGGATAAAGAACTCACAAGGAACTGCTTGTGTGGAATTTCAGCCAATACCATTGGAAAATGTGGCTAAAATCAACAAAATACCGAATATCGGGGGTACCGTTATTTGGGGGCTATACGATACCTTGGACCTATATTAATAATTCTCTTTCAGGAGGTAAAATACTCACAAGGAAAATCATCAAAATACCGAATATGGGGGGTACCTTTATATGGGGGCTATACGATATCGTGGACCGATATAGCCCATCTTCGAACTTGACCTGCCTGCAGACAAAAAAGAGATCTGTGCAAAATTGTGGCTTCCTATCTTATCTTATATCTTTAGACTGTAGCGTGTTTACAAAATCGTCTTAGAATTTTACGCTGATCAAGAATATATATACTTTGTTGGGTCTAAAATGATTATATCGATGAGTTACAAACGGAATGACGAACTTAATATACCCTCCGTACTATGTATGGCGGATGGTATAAAAAACACGTTTTCCTAGGATATGGAATAAATAACTCCGCGGAACTCCGGAAATAAGAGGAAATTTATAAATTTTGTTAAACATACCACTCGTCATACACAAATACATCCTTTAATAATATCGTTTTCCAAATATCCCAATCTTTTAGTTTGAGTCACTTAAAATACCCAATCTACTCTGAATCTATCTCTACGATATCTAGTGTTAGATTTACGTTAAAAATTTTGCTTTGTTCCAGAACTGGAAGAATGTAAAATTTACTACTCTAATCAATTTTTTTTTATAAAAAAAAAAAAAAAAAATGCAAAAGTGGTAGATTCTGGAACAGACCATTTTATTTCATAACAATTTTTTCTTTCTCAATCCACCATTCCTATGTGCAACACATGCTTTGGCAACTCTGCTGCATAGAAGTCCTACTATTGTTAGTATTTCGCTGTCATTGTCCTCAGTTGCAAGCCAAACAACATATCATAACACAGTGGCAAATCATAAACAATTAGCAAAACAGAAATTCATTTCAAAGTGCTCAAAATAAAATATAAACAAATTGTTTTTTGCAAAAAACAACACAAATTGTATTCTATTTTTATGTCAATCGAAGGAAAATTACAGAAAAAAATCAAATAAACGTAAACAAAGACTGTTAAATGTGAATTCTTCCAAAGAGACTGTTATTGTGTGCCTCCTTCTCCAGTAGAAAGAACAAAGTACTGAGTGATATAACGTTTTTTTATTCTCTAATCAGAAAAAAAGAAAACTAAAATAAGAAACGAAATCCATAAATCTTCCAGCTAAATTATCATCTGCAATATTTTTGAATTTGTGCAAATACTACCTATAACAAATTAGAAACCCCCAAGGCAATTAATGTCGCGAAGTGAATGATTCCCAGTCATTGTCTATCCCCCTATACCCCCACAACACACATAAACGAAAAAGGTGAATTCATTCTGTATAAAGTGCATAAAAAAAACAAAAAACCGCAAAAGTCTCACAAATAAACAAAACAAAACAGCAAATATAAAACATAACAAGAAAAGATAGAGGCAAAGGCGAAAACGACGAAGAAAACAAAACAAACAATTATAAACAAAAACAACGCCCGTTGCAAAGCTCCAATGTGCTCTCCCCTGGTTATTGACTTTCGTGTTGCTGTCTCTTAAAAATAGTGCTCTTTGTTCTTGTGTGTTATCTTCTAAGGTGACTGACTACGTGCGTTCTCTTAATTCATTCATTCGTGTTTGCCGGTTAACTTTTGACATTTTACCTCGTCGTGTGTACGTTGTGTTGTCGCGAGTGCGTGAGTTCGTGTGTGTGTTTGTGTTCAATTGATGATTTGTAAATAATACCGTCGTGGTGTTTGAAAGTTTTGTGTGGATTTTTAAGCGTTTTGCATAGTTTCCCCCCTCGCCCACTCTGTAATATCATAATCAAGTTTGTGCGTGAGTTTGTTTGTCTTTTTTGTGTGTGACAAAGCACCTCCACATAGCCGCCCTTTGTTTGTGTTTCTTGTTGTTGCTGTTTTATGCCACGGTAATTAAAAGAACCCCGTGTTTAAAAAGAGTTTAAACTACTCGCAAATCGCATTCATTCATCCCCACATCAGCGACGAGCTTTGTTGCTGCATTAAAATCTTAATTGGTTTAACTAGTGGCGCTGACTGTCGCTCTTTACTCCTCCTCTAATCGTCGCCGACAATATTGGTAAGTGTTGATGATAAGTGCCATGAAAAATATCGCTTTTGTTAATTATGCGGAATTAATTTGTTGTAGTCCCCATCCTCGTCATCGGCATCGTCGTCTTCGTCGCTGCCTGGCTGGTGTGATAATGACGATGATAGTAGTGACGTTATTTGATAGTTTAAATTGTTTTTGTGCCGTTAATTGGGGTTAGTTGGGGTTTATTGTGTGATGCCAGACATTTACATTTATGTTAGATGCTATCGCCGACAACGCTACGACGATGTGTTAGATAGGCTATTATGAATTACCAGACGCTATAAATAATGAACTAGACACATTATTTTAAACACAAGACAAACTATTGGATACCCGTTTGTTATAAACAAAAAATTTACAGATTTTAAATAGATTTTGCCGGGATCGACAAATAACATTCTGGCAGCCATAAAGGGATATGTTTAAGGGTACAAATGTGGTACAGCTGGATCGAAAGAGCAATTTGGTATTAAAACAAGAAAAAAATTAAGTTCGGCCGGGCCAAACTTTTAATCCCCTCCACCTTAGGGTAAAAGAAACATTAGAACCCATTATGATCCACAAATACAAATTTTTAGATATATACATGGGAAAATGTGCCAAAAATCATCAAAATACCTAATATCGGGAAACACGGCTATATGGGGCAAAAACGTGGACCTATACATACAATGTTTCGCCAAAGGAGCTAGAAACCATTATAACTTAAACAAAATTTTGACCCTTTGTGTAGGAGATACCAGAAGGAGTGATCCGACACATTCCATCTTTCCACCTGGCCTTGTGTTAATAGAAATATTGGAATGTGTTGTGTGGGAGGTTAATGATAGAATAGACCGATATTATCCATTTTCGCACCTGACCTAGCACTAATAAAAATATTGGGATTTGCCAAAGTCGAACGGACATTCCTAGATTGACTCCAAATGTCCTAAAACGGATTTATTCCAAATGGACCCCTGATTTAAAACCGGTATTTCGATGAGGTACGATTTGGCCCCATTAAATGATATATATACTCTATAGCGATATGACTTAGGGTGTAAAAAAAAACTACACATACCTTTTACACTCAGCACATGAACACCTAATAAAATACATTTACCTTTTTGAAGGACATACCATAAATAGTGGATCTACAGTGTGAGATGAAAACACTGCAACCCACTTCAGACTGCTATCATTTCTAGGCCACTCGTCCGACAGCTGTTAAAATTATTCCAGTGACAGCTCTTTATATTGTTTACAAGTGTGCAAAAGCATTTTGGTGAGAATTTTCCGGAAAAAAAGTTATTCGTGATGAAATTCAAGCGTGATAGTGTGATTTCTTTATATTTGGCTGAAAAAGCACAACAGCACTCCAGCATTTAAATGTGAATAAATCTTTTGTGCCTCGTACCATCGCTCGTTACCATGATACTGGTAGTGTAGACCGACGTCAAGGCAGTGGACGGAAGAAAACAGCAACATCAGTAGAAATGGTTCGAAAAGTAAAGAAGCGACTTGATTGAAAACCGTGTCGCAGTGGCCAATATTCCATTCGGCAAGTATTGAAAAATGAGCTCGGAGTAAAGCCATTGAAATAGACTCAAAAGACCTAAAGAGTAGTGAACTGCCTCATTTGGTTTTGTTCGATGATAAAACATTCGTTGTCCAGCAGTTTGCAAACAAAATAATCATGTTTACTTGCCAAAGAGGCCAGCTAAAAATGTGCACCTTTGTTTGGTCAACATATGGTGTGGGCCGCCATAACAGCCGATGGTCGCTCTCCGCTCGAATTAATCGACCGTGGCATCAGATTAAATGCTGAATATTATCGCAAAAATATACTGGAGGGTGTTTTAAAGCCTTGGACACGCAAACATTTTGGCCGTAGACCTTGGACATTCCAACAGGACTCAACACCATCGCACTCAGCACGCGCCACCCAAGAATGGTTACAAAATGAGGTTTCTCGCTTCATTTCCAGGGCACAATTGCTACCAAAATCTCCGGTTACCAATCCGTTGGACTATTGTGTATGGAGTATTTTGGGAAGCCAGTTGGCACTAAAAAATACTAAAGTGTCGATCACCTTAAGCAAGCTCTTCGCCGGGAATTGTTCAAAATACCTCAGAGCAACATTCGGGCAGCATGTGACGGTTGAAGGCCATAATTCGTGCCAAAGGTGACCAATTCGAACAAATCTAAACTTATTCTAATATTTGATGCTATTCCGACATTGTTTGCTTTATTCAATAAAATTAAAAAAATGTAAAAATTATGGCGTTTGACGTTGTTGTATTTTTTTTTTATCTCACTCTGTATTTAAATAACTGAATATTGTCAGCTGTCGACAGTACCAACTGATTTTATTTAACCTTTTCTAAATAATTTATGAATTTCGATTTAATATTTGAGCATTCTAGAAGTCATACCAAGAACCCCATATAAATGAAATTTTATTCGATATAGCTTTCGTATTCGGATTTCAAATTTAAACCGTTCCAAAGCATTAATACGCAATTGATACTTTAATTGTCAATATGGACGTAGGTATTCTTAGTGATAGTGGATATCCTAAAGTTGACAACGTCCGCCTTTTGTAGTTCCTTACTGGTTTCCTTCATGTTGAGAGTGTAATCTATAATGTTTATTTTTAATTTTATTCGTACCCTAACAGTAATTGAAACCATTTTTCTTTTCAGACATTTTCTGCGAAAGATGCATCAACCACGCTATAGTCCAGCACCAATTGTGCCCCCCACAATGAATCCCATGACACATCCGGGTGTTGCCATGAGACCACCACTGCAGCAGCCACAAATGCGTCCTCAAAATTTTTCAAATGTAAGTATTATTTAATTCTATGATGTTCGAATGTTTTGAATATACGTAAATATATTTTAAATGTGTCAACTACGCTTGGGAAAGACTATTCCAAAAGACTCACACATGAATTTCGTTATAAAATGTAATTTAAATATTTTCCAGAGGAATTCTTATGAAAACGCAAATTTTAAGCCTTTCTAAAATAATTTTAGTTTCTTACTGTGATTTTTTATTTTATTTAAATACACATGTATGCATTTATTTGGAAAAATCGCAAATAGAGCTTCTCTTCAAAAACACCCATAACATCTCCAAAAGAAATTCAAAGTTTCTCTCCACACGCTGCCTGTGTCTGCATCATTTATTTGTGGAAGTTTTAATTATGCTCTAAATTATTATTAATTACATGGTGCAATATTTTTATTGTTATTATGCTCCTCGAGCTGCCGCTATTGCTGCTGCTGGCAGGAAGAAATTACCACATAAAGAATGTCTCGCACTCTCGCCCTCTCTTGTGTAACATTTATATCATTTATTCAGCCAGCACAGAACGCTTCGACGTTGTTGCGTAGGAAGCCAATTCAGTTTTGTTGGCAGAGGAAGAACTTAATAACTTCTTGACATTATTGGCTGCCTCTGGTTGAAGCGTTCGTTCGTTGTTGCTGCCTCAATATCACAATATTATGTCTTCGAAGGAAGTTTTCATTAAAAATGTACTCCCCTTTATGCCAAGTATATTGAAGTTTTTTTCTTTTCGTTTTATTTAAATGTCGTTGAAGCAAAGAGTATGATGTATTTGTTGTCAGTTTGATTTGAAGAAAAATGTCCCGTGAATACCACAATAGTGTTTGTCGATGGAGCTGTAACTGTAATTTGGTCGAACTGTTGTTACGGCTTTAAATGTCTCGACCGTTTCTCTTTGATTTTGATTCTCAATTTCATTTATCGTTATTTAGCTGTAGTATTTTAAATTTACCTGGATTGTGCTCTTACTTGTTGCTCTGGTACTTATTTCAGGCTAAATTTCATGAGGATCGGGCTACAATTGTGACCTGTAGTGTATCGATGTATTAGGATTTGGAAATGTTTTAGGTCCCATAAAACTAATAATAACCCCGATACAAAATTTTGTACGGCATACAAAACCGCAACCACATTTTTATATATCCTCGTGTATCGGGTAGATTTTGCTTGGATTGTTTGCTTGAGTGCTTATTAAGGTCCCGTACAACTATTTTCTAGTATTCATTAAGGACTATTCCAGCCTTGCATATCGTCGTAGATTCCTTCTTGAGTGCTCAATAATACCGCCCTTGCTTGATTGATTATTAAGGTATTTTGCTCCTTGCTACCTTCCCAGGATATATAATGAGAAATAGAGTATATATCTGGGTCTTGGATAGTCGACCAGCCCGACCCGACTTTCTTGTCCTATTTATAGGAGAAATATTATAAAGGATATTAGAAGAACCATTGCCCAATGGACACACATCAAATTTTTCTGTCCAAAACTAATTCAACGTCTCCATATGTTTACCCTTGAAACCAACAGTTATCTTAATATCAAATTTGAGGATTCCAGCCCTATTCCTTCACCCGAAACCAAATTTGGTAACATTTAGTACTCTTCGTACAATTATATAACACATTTTTGAAACCACCACCATATGTCTACACATTAACAGCGACCCTAATATCAAATTTCAGATTTCAAGCATTATCTGTACACCCAATCCCAGATTGTACAAAATATAGTACTATTTAGTACTTTTTGTGCACATATAGTATACATTTTTGAAACCACCTTTTCATCATAATTCTACCACTTATACGGACCCCAATACAAAGTTACGAACATTCAATACACATTTCCAAAACAACCTGTATGCCAAAATTTTCAAATTTCAAATTTTGAACGAAAATGGTACCAAATGTAGTACAATTTAGTATTTTTAATATACTTAATTTCCAAAAACCCACTGTGCATGCATCGTAAACTCCATTAGTGACCCTTATTACAAATTTGAGAGTTCTGGGCTACAAAGTCAAGCGCTACAATTTTTACATTCTTTTTTTATTTTTTTTTTTTTTAAATGAAAGCAGAAAATGTCGGAAATAGCATCAAATTTTGGAATAAGATTACGGAAACGAAATCTTCACACGCTGCCCGAATGTTGCTCTGCGGTATTTTGGCCCATTCCCGGTGAAGCGCTTGCTTGAGGTGATCGACACTTTGGAATTTTTTAGTGCCAACCTTACTTTCCAAAATACCCCAGACACAAAAATCCAATGGATTGGTATCCGGAGATTTTGGTGCCCATTGTGCGATGGAAATGAAGGGAGGAAGCTCATTTTGTAACCATTTTTGGGTGGCGAGTGCTGAGTGCGATGGTGCTGAGTCCTGTTGGAATGTCCAAGGTCTGCGGGCAAAATGTTTGCGTGCCCATAATGTTTGCGTGCGATAATATTCGGCATTTATTCTGATGCCACGGTCAATTAATATGAGCTGAGAGCGACCATCGGCTTTTATGGCGGCCCACACCATCTCCATGGCCGGCGCTTGAGTTCTGGTGATCAACCGAAGGTGCATATTTTCAGCTGAAAATGAATGCGTTCTCGTCAGAGAAAATTAAATTCGGCAGTTCACCACTTTCGGCCAAACGATACAACTCTTTAGCTCTTTTAGGTCTATTTTCTTTCTGTTGCGGTGTAAGTTCTTGCATTTTTTTTTGTAATTTCAATGGCTTTACCCCGAGCTCTTTTTTTAATATTTGCCGAATGGAATATTGAGATATGTTCAGCTCACGCCATTTTTCGGCCACTGCGACATGGGTTTTATTCTTCTTTACTTTTCGAGCCATTTCTGCTGATGTTGTTGTTTTCTTCCGTCCACTTTCTCGACGTCAGGCTACGCTACCAGTATCACGGTAATCACGAGCGATGGTACGAGACACAAACGATTTATTCACATTTAAATGCTGGAGTGCTAGATCGATAGCTGTTTGTGACTTTCCAGCCAGGCGCCGACCAAGCACATGGCCACGGATAAGATTTCTAATCTGGTTGGAGAGTTGACTCTGCTGACGTTCCTAGACGTGGTATGCGAAAGCAGAGAGAAAACTGTCCGTCCTTCTCAAAGAAACCAAGACCCTGGTATTCAGCCGGGAGACCATTCCATCTGGTTTTGTGAATGGCTGACCTCTCTCAGAAGCTGTGGTGAGGTCAAACCTCGAGGAAGGGGAATCACCGACATGCACCGATGAGGTTAATCTCCAGATTCAGGATGCCATGGCTGAAGGTGATGTGGTGGGTACCATAACCACCAATATCCCGCGGTGGCTTCGACTTAAGGGTAGCAAAGGCTAAGAGTGGTTATAAGAGGTCGGTGAAGTACTGCAGAAAGTTCATCCAATGAGACCCCCTCAAGTTAGAGAGGGAAAAGGAGAGGGAAAAAATTCTAATCAGGACGAACCTTAAGGCTGTGTGGAATTTCGAAAAGAACCACCTGCATTCGTTTGAGAAGGAGTTTATCTTCCTCCTTACTGACCTCGTAAAGAAGGTAAATCTACTTGTGTCACACACTATCACGCTTGAATAAGTTTCGAGAATAACTTTTTTCCTGGATAATTCTCACCAAAATGCTCTTGTACGCTTGTAAACAATATTATGAGCTGTCGCTGGAGTAATTTTAACAGCTGTCGGACGAGTGGCTTAAAAATGACAGCAGCCTGAAGTTGGTTGCAATTTTTTCGTCTCACCCTGTACAAACGATTTTGAGCAACGTTGTCCTAGTTTGTAATAGTATATTATTATAGCTTATCACCCTACCTAAATGCAGATACTGAATCTACCGAACACCTGGTGTGAGACTTCCCTCGAGCTTCTAATTTTAGTTTCTTCTAGTTTTTAGTCTCGGCGATTAAAAAATAGTTTATTGAATATAAAATTTCATTATATGGACTAATATTCATTTCTGAAACACCCCTCGTAACCCATTACCAAGTTAGCTAGTTTGTCATAAACACACATGTGCATGTATGCATACATATGCGTGTGTGTGTCTATGAAATCATGATTTAATGATATTGACTTTTATGACTTCCCTCTTAATTGTTAGATGTTTGTTGGGATAATTAAAAATATTTAATTTTTGCTTTTATGTCATAATAATTTCAATACAATAACGGTGAACGGAGACGAGCGTATGTGTGTGTAAGCGAGCGAGCGGTGTTGTGGATACAATTGTGACAGCGCCGAACATAACGCCATTTGATTATGGCAACTAATTTTTTGAGGGAAAACAGAAACTTTTGTGGTCGAAGTCTAGGCGGAATTTGTTCCCCCGCCCAGCCGAAACATTTGGATGAAGTTCATTAAACGAACCCCCCTCCCCATTTCTCTTTTCCCCTGTGTGCATGCCTGCCTCCACGCCAGCATATCCTTTGGCCCAGCACAGTTAATGAGCATATAAAGAAATCATAAATAATTTTTGTGATTTAATTTCGAACCAAGGGCACATGGTTGTGTGTGTGTGTGCGTGTGCTTATAATGTGTTTATTTGATTGCTGCCACTAACAACAGAAACAACCTCGAAGCCCCATAGAATTCATAGACCACCAACAACCACATTTTGAATATTTGTGGTTAGATTGGAATGTGAATAGGTTTTATACTCTCCTGCCAAACTTTGACCATAAATAAGTAATAATCATTAAAATGTGTTACAGATAATTATTATGGATGTATGTGAGTGTGTATGTGTGTGAAGTCTGTCTTTTTTGTATATGTATTTTATTCTCGGTTTCTATCTAAACATAATCAATAATTTGGCAGATGGATGTTTATTTGCTTTTTGCTAATGGACTTTCGGCATTGAGATTAGTTTTTTTTGTTTGTTTGTTTGCACACATAAATAATATAAAATATAACTATCAAAAGTTATTGCATGGAAATGTATGATGAACTGCAGTGGTTGGAAAAAGGGGGAAATTAAAAAAAAAAATACAAATGATTACCTTCTCCAACAGAAAAAAAATAAATACTGAAAAATATTAAGAGATTATGGAAGTAGTGCTAACAAAAACAAACATATGGGTGTTTTGAAAGTAACCTCAAATTGAGGAAGAAAGCTCCCCCTTTTTCAAATTTACGGATTTAGATTCCTTGGAATCGATAAATTGTAGATATATAGTGCCTTCGCCAATATTACTTGTAGCAATACATGGATTATTTTGGTACAAAAAATTTGATCCTCAAGCGAGCCACCCCTCCTTCACTTTAAACAAGATTGTAGCTAGTCAAAAATATGCTTGCTTGAGGTGATCGACACTTTGATATTTTTTAGTGCCAAACTTGTTTTCCAACATACTCCAGACACAATAGTCCAACGGATTGGTATCCGGAGATTTTGGTGGCAATTTTGAACTGGAAATGAAGCGAGGACCTCATTTTGTAACCATTCTTGGGTGGCGCGTGCTGAGTCCTGTTGCAATTTCCAATATCTGCGGCCAAAATGTTTGCATGCCCAAGGCTTTGATACAGGGGTATTTTTTACTCCTTTTTATACCCTCCACCTTGAGAAGGAGGGTATATTAACTTTGTCACTCCGTGTGACCGATCTCTAAATATTCCTCGTAGACTCCATAATGTATATATATTCATGATCAGCATACAATTCTAAGTAGATTTAATGATGTCTGTCTGTGTGTTAAAATCACGATACAGCCCTCATTATTTGACGAAGAGCTTCAAAATTTTGCAGAATAATTTGTATTGTATCTTGTATGATTGGCATTGAAAATGGCATATATTGGTCCACGTTTTTGTATCGCCCCCATATAACGCTACCTTCCAATATTCGGTATTTGGATGATTTTCGCCAGATTTTTTTCTGGGATTTGTCTACAAATTGGTATTTGTAGGCCATAATGGGTTCTAGCTCCGGTGGCGAAACATTGTATTTATAGGTCCACGTTTTTATATAGCCCCGATATTAGGTATTTTGATGATTTATGGCACATTTTTCCACGGATTTGTCTAAAAGTTGGTATTTGTAGGTCATAAATAGCTCCGGTGGCGAAATATTGTATGTATATTTCCACGATTTTGTATAGCCCCAATATAACGGTACCTCCCAATATTCGGTAACTTGATGATTTTTGGCACGGATTTGACTAAAAATTAGTATTTGTAGTTCGTAATGGGTTTTAGCTCCGGTGGCGAATCCTGATATTTGCATCAGTGCTAGTTCAGGTGTGAAAATGGTCAACATTTTAAATAATTATAACTCCTATAAAAAGTAAAGTAAGGGTCCGATTACGTTCAAATTTCACACATCACAATATTTTTATTAATCTTGTGTGTATATGGAGTATATCTGTTCACTCCTTCTGATACCACCCCCGCAAAGGTTCCACATTTTGAATACCCATGAAACTCATAAAATAGGAAATTAACATCCGATTCCATTTAGACATGCCACATCGTAATATTTCCATAAACATAAACATAAGATCTGACATAAATTTTTGTAGAGATTTTACTCTCTGGTACCTCCCCACAAGGGGTCAACATTTTTAATACCCAAAATTATCATAAAATCTGAAATAAGCATCCGGTTCATTTCATATCTCACACATCACAGTATTTTTTATTAACCCAAGATCTAGTGTGGAAATGGGATATGTTGGTCCACTCCTTCTGGTACACCCCTCACAGAGAGTCAAAATTTTGAATATCAATGGAGCTCATAAAAGGCGTCAATAACATGTGATTGCAATCTTGGTACATCTCAAAATTTCCATCAACACAAGATCTGTTATAAAGATGGTACAGATCAAAGCTTTTCTTCTGGTACCTCCCCACTTACTATCGCTTGTTACCGAGATACTGTTAGCGTAGCCCAACGTCATGGAATTGGACGGAAGAAAACAGAAATCGAAAAGTAAAGAAGCCGAAATCCGGCTCGTGAGCTGAACATATCGCAATATTCCAATTGGCACATATTGAAAAGTGAACTCAGGGTAAAGCCATTGAAATACCAAAAAGTGCAAGAACTTACACCGCAACAGAAAGAAAATGGACTCAAAAGAGCTAAAGAGTTGCCTCACTTGGCCGATAGTGGTGAACTGTCGAATTTGGTGTTCTCCGTTTAGAAAACTTTCGTTGTAACAGCCGATGGTCGCTCTCCGCTTGTACTAATCGACCGTGGCATCAGAATAAATTCCGAAAATATTCTGGAGGGTGTATTAAAGCCTTGGGCATGCAAACATTTTGGCCGCAGACCATGGACATTCCAACAGGACCATCGCACTCAGCACGCGCCATCCAAGAATGGTTACAAAATGAGGTACAGGTCATTTCCAACGCACAATGGCTACCAAAATCTCCGGATACCAATCGGTTGGACTATTGTGTCTGAAGTATTTTGGAAAGCAAGATTGTCAATAAAAAATACCAAAGTGTCGATCACCTCAAGCAAGCACTTCGCCGGGAATGGACCAAAATACCGCAGAGCAACATTCGGACAGCGTGTGACGGTTTCATTGGCCGTTTAAAGGCCATATTTCGTGCCAAAGGTGTCCAATTCGAACAAATCTAAACTTATTCTAAAACTTGATGCTATTTCCGACATTTTTCGATTTCATTCAATAAAATTAAAAATAAAATGTAAAAATTATGGAGTTTAACGTTGTTGCAATTTTTTTTATCTCACCCTGTATGTAGGGAAAGCAATATTTTGAGACACATATATCCGTATATAGCTATAGCCATAGCCATATTTTCCAACGGTTTATTCTTTAGGTTTAAAGTTATAAAGTTGCGTTGTTTGCGTGTTCATATTTTAAAGTCTCATACCATCAACTGAGTATTAACCACCGTAACCACCCAAAACTATTTATCCCACATAATAACATTATGGCTAAGCATAACACAAAATTCCTTCAAAGTTATACAAAACCTACAACACACCTGGCTGGCATTACTTCTTCAAACAAAACCTTGGAAATGTGTTTACCTAAAATCTCTAGTTTAACAAAAATTTAACAAAGTCGTGTAAACAGCCAACTTTTGGGTTGGTTCAGGAACAGATTTTTAAACAAAACAAAAGGAAAACTTTTTTTCATCCTCCTGCTGCTTAAAGGATTTTAGCGTCGTGTTGTTTTCCAAGAATTAAACTCAGCCTTTGTTTTGTTCAACTATTTATCAGTGTCATGCCATCGAATTTTCAACTGACCAATAAAAAGTCTTACGTTTTTTTTTTTGGTTTTGAATAGTTTAGCTGTGTTATGAATAAAATATAAATTTACGGAATGGAATTATTTTTTTTCATTGTAGTTGTAAACTAAGGTCACACGTTAAAGTCGTTACACTTCGTGTATCGAAGATATATGCCTTTTATTTATTTTGTGGGCAAATATCGTTATGAATTGAAAGCTTTCACATATGTCTTTTGGAAATATATATGAGGTCCTTTCTAGGAGAGAGACCTTCCAAATCTATTCCATTAGTAGGCATAGGCATTCTACGTAGCAGGCACTTTTTTGATTAAAGAATCCATTCTAAATAAGAGTTAAGAGTTATATATGTAGACGATTTTCATATTTTTATATGGATGGAGAAAACATTATTTAAGACTTATATCAGCGTCTAGTTTGAATCGAATTCCATCAGACGGTAGTGGTTTTCGATGGAACAACAAGTGGTTTTGGAATTATGTCCTAACAGAGTTTCGTCTGGCTAAACGAAAATATATATTATATTAGAACTAGAGATACCTTGTTGAAAGCAAAAATCAGTTTTTAAACTTTCGGAATTTTTTATCTTCAATATAATATTGAGCTTTTTCCATTATTTTCAATTAAACCAAGGTCGGTTAAAGACGATTTTTATTTTTGATGTGATATTCCAACAAAGTGTACCTCATGGAGGTATATTTGGAGGTATATTTGTATATGGTTAATTATATTGTTTTTAGGAACATAAACAAAATTTGGTACCTCATTTGGGAATTTGATCAATTCGGAAAAATACTAAATACATCAAAAAAAAAAAAAAAAATAAATAAATAAAAATAAAAAAAATAATAAAAATAAAAAAAAATAATAAAAATAAAAAAAAAATAATAATAACCAGTAAAGAAAGTCCTGAAGTTGGGCGGAGCCGACTTCATGATACCCTACACCACTTTGCTAATTTAGTAGTGCTCCACATAACAATTAAAAGTTTTTATGGGAGAATTCAATCATACACGCTATGTTTATAATTATTATTTAAAGTTCAAAGGACTAATTATGCCGAAGCATTTGTATCTTTTAAATTCGGACTTCTATTGCCCATTTGGGCGAAAATTAATTTGAAATCAGATAAAGATATATATGGGAGCTATATACAAATCTGAACCGATCTCGATAAAATTTGGCAAAGATATTTCTGAGCTATATTTGATATATTTCCCTGAATATCGTTGTTACGGAATGCATTTACGGCTGTGGGTAATAAATACAACAAATCGGATTAACAATATATATGGGAGCTATAGCTATATCTGAACCGATTTCGATCAAACATGGCATACTTATTTTCAGGCCAAATTTGGTTGTATGTGCAAAATTCCATACAATTCGGGCTGATATTACGTTTGGTGCAAAATAAAAGGCAAATCGGACGAAGATATATATGGGAGCTATATCTACATTTTTACCAATTATCTCCAATTTCAATAGGGTTCGTCCTTGGGCCAAACAAATGTTGTTTGGAAAATTTCATCTCAATCGGATAATAAATGCTACCTGTATTTTGCTCACAAGAATACATGGACAGACGGACGGACGGACGGACTGACATGCATAAATCAACTCAGAAAGTGATTTTATGGAGATCCTCAAAATTAAGTATGGGTCTATCACGCTTCCTTCCCCATGTTACAAACAAATGCACAAAGACATAATACCCTGACCACCTCGTGGTGTAGGCTATAATATTGGTAGGTTCAAAATTTGGAAATCGAACATTTATATCCAATTTTATTCGAAATTATAAATTCCGATGAATTACATATTCATATCCGATTTCTGGTAAATATTTAGATATAAGAAGTTGTAAAGAATCACCGACTTGTTTCTCGAGTTATGACACCCTTTGTGCGTGAGGTACTAGAAGGAGATGGCAGATGTATATCATCTTTTCACAACAGATCTTTTGCTAGCAAAAATGCTTGTATGTGGGAAACTTGAGGACGTTTTGTTTGAGCGTTTTGTTTTCAAAATCTTGAACCTACTGTGGAGGAGGTACCACAGTAGGTAGGTTGATGGAAATATTGAGATGTATCAAGTCTGAATGGAATCGGATGTTATTTTCGCGTTTTATAAACTTCATGTATACTCGAAATTTTGACCTCTTTAGAGGGAGGTTCCAGAAGGAGTAGACCGATCCTATATTGACACCAGGTCTTTGGCTAAAAAAAATATTGCGATGCGTGTAACTTGAAGAGATGCTTATTTCGGATTTTACGATCGTTTTGGTTATAATGTAAACCTTTGTGGGGGCGGCACCAAAAGGAATGGTCCGATTTCTTGCATATCTATAATAGATCTTGTGTTTGTGAAAATATTGAGATGTGCCAAGTCTGAATCAGATGTTAATGTGTGTAATTTGAAGACAATCGGACTCTTACATCGTATTTTACAAGAGTTATAATTATTCCAAATTGGAGGTACTTGATAGAGTGGACCGATATTGTCAATTTTCCCACCTAACCTGTCACTGATGGTGATATTATGACTTGCAAAATTGGAGCAAAATTGAATTATCTTTTCAATGATATTTCGTGGGGGAGGTACCAGGAGGAGTGGACCGATTTTGGCCATCTCCGAACTCGATCTAAGTTTGACAGTAACATTACGATGTACCAAGTTTTGATCAAATCGGATACTCCTTTTGAGAGTTATCGTGTGCACCAGCCAAACAGACAGACGGACGTACATCGCTAATTCGACTCCAAATGTCTTGAAACGGATTTGGCCCAAAAAACCCTAGTGTCTAAAACCGTTATTTCGGCTATTTTGATGATTTTAGCGACATTTTTTTATCGGAATTGTTACAAATTTGGTATTTTAAGTTCGTAATGGATACTACAGCCTAAGGCAGAAAATTGTCCGTGTAGGTAAACGCCTCATATAGCCCCCAAATAACGGCTATATTCGGTATTTTTAAGATTTTACCAGAATTTTTAACGGATTTTGTTTTTTTTTTCAAAACTTCCAATTTCGTTCCAATTGGTGGAGGGTATTCTAAGTTCGCCCCGGCCGAACTTACTGCTTTTTTACTTGTTTTTTTTTTAATATTTATTTTAAGTGCACTTATAGTCCGAATTTTCTAAAAACTTGGGTCCCATCTATTCTACACCCCATCATCAAACCTGAATCGAAATCTCTTTCTGAAATTTGTGTTTTCTAGTACTAATAGTTCGAATTTCCAATCTATTATAGAACCATTAGGGACCCTCATTCAAAATGTCAAACCTTACCTCTATACAACAATACACTTTTAGTTCTATTAATACACTTATAGTTCGAATTTCTAATATCCTGCCCTCATCCCACCCCTACACACCAACATTGACCCACATTCAAAATTTGAAGATTCTAGCTCTGTAGTCGTTTCCTGAAATATTTTTAAATGTATAGACTAAAAAGGCTGTAACTCAGGAATCAATATACATATAAACCTTCGTATTGACGACACCTTTAATACGAATTTTGCATAAACAAAATCGGTTCACGCATTCCAGAGAACATCTATGACAAACACAATGGAACTTATTTTAATGTATAAAGATTTTTTTAAAGTATATAATCCATGAGTCTTTTATGGGTACGTGAGATAAATTTATCCATATAAGACCTTCTGAGAATTATTATCCTATACATCCTTTATAACTAAAAGATCTACGCCTTTATGCCTTTTTAATACAATACCATATTTAGGATTTTTTTTTAAAGTCATAATTCAAAATTGTTAGACTTTCCATACATTGTCTAAAAATAAGTTTACCATTTGAATTTGAAAACATTATCACTGCTATATTGCCACACACACCTGTGCTTGCAAATTTCTCATGCAGATTACAGAACCGAGTGCCTTTGTCTGGGTATGACGTAGTTGCTGCCGCCGCTGCTATGGCTGATGCCATTTAAACGATAACTTCCGGTTTCAATTAAAACATGCGCAAGCTGCACAACGTACGGGACTCTCATGCGACATGCGTATTAAAACAGATTACTCTCAGAGATGTTTGGCACAACAACAGCAACGGTGGCAATGATGGCAATGCTAGTTCTTTTGCAGACTAAAAGCCGGCTTATGGGGAAACAAGCACACAAACAAACAATAACAACAACCGCCAGAGTGGCGAGCTGTTGCTGTAGAGGAAAGACAACAATGAGATTCGGTTCTAGGTTTCGTGGCGAGCGATTTGGGTAACTGTGATAAGAGCTGCTCTTGTCCATGGTCTTTTTGCAGGACAAACAAAAGATGGAGGCCACAGTCGAAACTGTTTATCCTGCAATTCGTTGAGAAGAGAGATTGTTTTCTGCTGCTCGCGGCTGCATAAATCTCCAAAAATCACACAGACATTGTTACTAGAGACATATATGGCTGGCTGCGCCCCCCTCCCCATGTTTACGTACCGTGAGTGAGTCTACAGAGCAAACGACCGACCGACCAAACGAACGAACCGAACAGTAAATGCTGAAAATAAAATAAAACTTTAAGTGTAAAATCCACATTGGCATAGAAGAAATCTGCTAAACGGCGGCAAACCTTACTCAACATAAAATTCAGAATGCCATTCGCCCAACGTTTGTCAAGTTAAACCAAACGCAAAGATATACAAACCGTTAGCAGCGATCCGACACCACGAACGAAAGATACGAGACCAACAAAAGTGCAAACAAAAGAAATTTGGTTTTTGTCAGCGTATCGTAACGTCTCGGCAGCTGTGTCCTTTGCCAGCCAGCATCCAGTTAGTAGTTCAGGCCACAGACCAAGCAACCAGAAGCACATGTGTTTGAAGGTGTCTGGAGAATAGCCCCTGTGTTTTCGAATAGAATTTCAAAGAACGAAAATTTTATTGTTTTCAAAAAAGAAAAAGAAACGGCATTCATAATCTGCGATCAAAAAACGGAAACGGAAGCTAAAATATATTAAAAAAATATAAATAAATTGCCAAAAGAAAATTTCAATAATTATCACAAAAATAGTAAAAAAAACGTGCTCTACTTAAAAAAACCCCTGTGACCGTGATTTGTTTGACTCGAAGGTCTTTGCTTGAGAAACTAACGTGACGTTTGGGGTCTCTAGTGGTCAGTCACATAAAAGAAAACTAAGGAAACGTGCCATTCCCTGCAAGTGTTGCATTAAAATAAAAACAAAAAACCACCTCTCCTCCATTGAAACAATCAAAGGCATCAATAAAAAAACAGAGAATAGTACATCAACAAAAGAAACAAAAAATCAGTCCATATTACAACGATACACATCCGTCATTTGTTTAACAATAAATAAAAGAAAGTGTTTTGTTTCGAGAGATTTAGAATTAATAGAAAATAAAATTAGCAAATTGCCAAAAAGAAATTTAAACCAAAAAAATTGTCACAAATAAAACAAGGCGCTCAATGTATACACAAAACAAAAATTAGATATATTTTTAAAATAAGATTTACAAAAAAGTGAAAATAATATTTAATAAACCAAATATATTTTATAAGAAAATAGCAAAATTTAATAAGAGAAAACTTAAAATTGTTGTGAATTGAAAATCCAAAGCTAAATATCCTAAACAAGAGTTTAAAAAATTTAACTAAATTTTACGTGTGTTCGAAAGCTGGCTATTGAGGTTGTTTTTTAAGGCTTTAAGTGTCAAAAGAAAAATAACATAATTAAACAAATTATAAATAAATAAATATTTATGTAATGCATATAACGCATAGTTACCGTATATCAATGTGGAAAATCAACTGTGCAGACCCTTAGATGCTTTTAAAAAATTGTGAATATTAAACATAAAAATAATATTATAGAAATATATTTAGGAAAATAAACAAAAGGAATAAAATAATAGATGCTCCTATAAACCAATACAAACGAAAAAATTAAATTAACATAGAAAAAAATTAAGTAAAAATATATAAAATAAAAATTTAAAAATACAAAAAGTGTCTCAGTTCTATAGCTCAAAAACCAATTTTGGGAAAACGCAAACGAAAAAAAACATAAATAAATAAAAAGGTAGTCTAAATTTTTTTTTTTAAAACCTACTATGGTATAATAATTATTACAATATTTTATGTTTAAAAAAATATTGAAGTTGGACTAAAATCGTTCTTGCTTTTTTCAAGGAGGGTTGCCGGTAGAATAAAAACCAGTAAGGAAAGTCTTAAAGTCGGGCGGGGCCGACTTTATGATCCCTTACACCACTTTGCTAATTTAGTAGAGCTCCGCATAACAATTAAAAGTTTTTGTGGGAGAATTCAATCATACACGCTATGATTATAATTATAATTTAAAGTTCAAAGGACTAAATATGCCGAAGCATTTGTATCTTTTAAAAATCGGAAATCGGATAAAAATATATATAGGAGCTATATCCAAATTGGAACCGATCTCGATAAAATTTGGCAAAGATATTTCTGAGCTGTATTTGATATATTTCCCTGAATATCGTTGTTACGGAGTGCATATTACGGCTGTGAATAACACATATGACAAATCGGATGAACAGTATATATGGGAGCTATAGCTATATCCGAACCGATCTTCACCAAATTTGACATACTAGCTTCTAGACTCAATTCGGTCGTAAGTGCCAAATTTGAGACGTTTGGTGCACAATCAAAGGTAAATATTAGACGTTTGGTGCACAATCAAAGGTAAATCGGATGAAGTTATATATGGGAGCTATATCCAAATCTGAACCGATCTCGATAAAATTTAGCAAATGTATTTCTGAGCTGTATTTGAAATATTTCCTCAAATATTGTTGTTACAACGTGCATACTACGGTTGCGGAGGACAAAAATAACAAATCGGATAAACAATATAAATGGGAGCTATAGCTATATCTGAACCGATTTCGATCAAATTTGGCATACTTAGTTTCAGGTCCAATCTGATCGTACGTGCAAAATTCCATACTATTCGGACTGAAATTACACGTTTGGTGTACAATAAAAGGCAAATCGGACGAAGATATATATGGGAGCTATATCTAAATTTTGACCGATTATCTCCAATTTCAATAGGGTTCGTCCTTGGGCCAAACAAATGATTTGTGCAAAATTTCATCTGGATAGGGCAATAAATGCGAACTGTACTTTGTTTACAAAAATACACGGACAGACTGACGGACGGACATGCATACATCGACTCAGAATGTGATTCTATGCAGATCATCAAAAGGAACTATGGGTCTATCTCGTTTCCTTTTGCCTGTTAAAAACAAATGCACAAAGATATAATACCCTGACCACCTTGTGGCTTAGGGTATAAAAACACACATACTGGTCTATATTACCGAAAAGTTAACCAGTAAGGAAAGCTCAAAAGTCAAGCTGGCCGACCATATGATTCACTACACCACTATGCGTCTTTAGAGCTCACGTAAATTAAAAATTATATTGGGAATTTATATGACGTAGATCATACCAACTATGAACCTTATTCGAATGCGTATCATGACTTTAGTTCACATTTTGGGAACTATATCCAACTCGGCATCGATTTTCAACAAATTTGATGGAGGCGTTTGTACCTCGTATCTAGTACCTAATAACATTACTGTATAGTGCATGATTTGACTTCTATAAGAATTATATTGAAAAATGTTTTTGGAGCAACATATATACCGGAACGACTTTTACCAAATGGTAAAATTCGGTTGAATATGAAAAAAAATATCCAATCTGGTCTGACATTACATATATGGTGAGCAATAACCGTAAAATCGGATGATATACATCGAGGCTATATAACAATCTGAACCGATCTCGATAAAATTTGATTCGGTTTTCACCAAATTTGAAGTAAATATTTCTAGGCCGGATTCGGTGGGAAGTGTCAGAATTCACTCCTTTTGGGCCGATATAAACCATTTGGTGCACAAAAAATCTAAAATCGGATAATGATATATATGGGAGCTATGTTCAAATCTGAACCGATCTCGATCAAATTTGGCAGATTGATCATTGTTGTGGAGTTCATATTACGCATGTGAGGGACTTAAACCCCAAATCCCAAATATATGGGAGCAATATCGATTTTCACCAAAATTTGAAGCAATTGCTTTTAGGCTGAATTCGGTCGGAAGTGCTACAGTCTATTTGGGCTGGTATTAGCCATTTGGTGCACAAAATTCTGATATGGGAGTTATATCCAAATCTGAACCGATCTCGACAAAATTTGACAGAGTTATTTTCGAGCAGTATCTGATATATGATCAGGTGTTGCTAGCAATTTTGAGATGTGCCGAGTATCGGATGCTTATTTCTAGTTTAAGGATCCAAAGATTGGCACGTCTTTTTCAGAGTTTATAAGATTTATAACTATTTAAAATTTTGACCTTTTGTAAAGCAGGAGGTACCATTTTCGCACTTTATATTGAATTGATTAAAATATTAAGATTTGCAAATTTTGCAGATTCACCTTTGTGGGGCAGGCAGACAGACGGAAGGCTGTCTGATTTTTGTCAAATGTTTAGAAACTGTTCTGGTCCAAAGAGACGTAGGGTCTAAAACATTAATATATTCACTTTGTAACCATATGGTTGAGGGTATGACCAATTTTTAGCAATTCGCAGAGATTCAGAATGGTTTCTAAAAAATACTGTGTGTCAAAATTGTTTTCTTACTTAATTAAAGGAAATCCCCAGCAGATTATGATTAAATGTAACAAGTTAATAAGCGGCTAAATTCAGACGGGCCGAACTATTAATATCCGCAACAAATTCTGTTGGCAAAAAGTATTCATAAAATTGTAGAAATATCAAATATCTGGTGGGGGTTATACAAAAAAAGCTGGAAGCTATACAATAATGTGAACCAATTATATGGTAGAGAAGCACCAACTATTGCGAATATATGTTTTAAAATAATTTTGTTGAAAATGTGGCTTAAATTGAAGTTATTATATGGGGGAATGTGAGATGTGGACATGTATGGGTAATTTTCTCTCAAACAAACTTTAAATATCAAATTAGAAATAATTTCATAGGAAAAGTGAATTAAATCAACAAAATACCGATTATCGTTAGGTACAGTTGTATGGGGGCTATACAAATAATTGGACATATTAAGCCAATTTTTATTTCAGAATATAATAAAATCATAAAAATACTGAATATAGGATGGCCCCATTATATGTGGGCTATATAAAGGTGTGAGGCAATTTTCTGTCATAGAAAGTGGTATAAATTACGAACTCCAAGTACCAAACTTGTAAACATTCCGGTGAAAAGCGTGATACGAGTCATAAAAATACCAAATATTTGAAGGAGCAGTTATATGGAAACTATACCAAAACTTGGATATATATACAGTTCTTTGTATAGATGTTTCCTGAATACTGGAAACACAAACTGCCTATATAAACTCTATAATATGGTGGAGGGTCTTAAAAAAGAAAAGTAATATTTTGAAATTTTGAAAGTTTTCATCAGAAACTAACCTAAATAGATGGACCAAATTCCCCTATTTAACACATTTTTGGAAGTTATCTTATTAAGATCGATTGGACTCCTTGAGTTTAAAATTTAAATTTTTAATATGAGTTTATAACAATTTCTCCTATAACGCGTTATTTTAGAAGAATGGCGTCAGACAAAAAATGTATTTTTTGTTTATCAAATTACACTAAAATTCCAAAGAAAGAAGTCAATTTCCATTAAATATCAAGAAAATATTTGCAACAATGTTGCCAAAAGATGCAAAAATATTTTTTAATTCTTTTGATCAAATTTGGCAGATAATTTTAGCAGTTTTTATGAATTCTTATACTTTCTCTGTCCAATAGCCAGTTTGGGTTGTGTAAAATATCAAGTGATTTTGATAGTATTCGGTTTATAAATTAAAACCCTCAAAAGAGTTTCGGGTTTTCAGGTCAAACTTTTTAAGGCCATTATTATCCTTGACCATAACCAAATGGACACCCATATTTTGAGAAATATTTTGCAACCTTTAATATTGATCTGTGAACGTTTATGTCGCCTTACTTTTTGTATAGGCCCTATATTCCGATTTCAAATGTGTTTTAAATTTGCATTATATTTTCTATCGAACGTCGCTTAATTCTATTTAAAGGTCTAGTCATGCAAAAATTTTCATTACATTATTAATATAGGTCCATGATTACGTATCGTCCTCATATTGGTTGCCTCAATTTCTAACCTAAATACTTATTGTCAAACAAATAATTATAAAAGGTCCAGTATTGGTATAGCTCCTTTATAGTAATACCATCTGCTACTCGATATTCGAAGGGTTTATCCCGTTTTCTTACGAATAGGATGTAATTAGTATTACTTTCGATAAAAACAGTCTTTATTGCACTTCAAGAACATTTCCCGTTTTGTCATGAGCTCCGTAGCGCGGTATCGATCGATTCTTTATGGGTAAACATTCGGCCCAAATGAACATAACTCAAAATTCCATTTGGACATGATAGGCCTCTCTTCTTCAATGTACAGATTCGCCGTAAGTTGAACTTTCGTGATGTATTTTTGGCGTATGACTCTGAAGGACATATGAAATCGTCTGATATGGCAGTTTACAGCTTGTATATCTTATAATTGCAATGTTTTTTTTCATTCAAATTGAATTAGAGTTTTTTGTGGAATATTTCTCCTCCGTCCTTTCCAATTTTATTTTTTTGAATTGGAAGATAAGTACCACCAATCTAGATTTTTCGATATCAAAATGTTGTACAAGAAGTTAGAAATTTTCAGTCGGCCTTCTGACAAATACATACCCTTAGTATTTGACCACGTTTTAACCTATCCCTTTTTTGGGGAACGTACTTAACGATTGGATGCACATATCCCAACTGTACATATTGCAATGTGCGAAGTTGGAACAATATTTTTTTGCAATTTTTGTGGGGATGGGACCAAAAAATAATGGATATATATATATATATATATATATATATATATATATATATATATATATATATTTATATATATATATATATATATATATATATATATATATATATATATATATATATATATATATATATATATATATATATTCCATTTTCATACTAGCTACACCATTCTGTGGAGGGTTTATTAGCGCTGTCATTCCTTTTGTAACTCCTCGAAATTATATATATTTATTTTTTTAATATTTATTTTAGTATATATTTTCTGGATCAGCGTACAATTTTAAGGCGATTTAGCGATGTCCGTCTGTCTATCTGTAGTAATCACGCTACCTTTCGGACGAATTGGGATAGAAGGCTAAAATTTTGCACACATTAGTGTTTTGGCAGTAGACAGGTTAAGTTAAATAATTAAATTGGCCATGTCGGTCCACGTTTTCGTATACTCCCATATAACCGAAATTCGCTATTTTTTACCCGAATCGTTTCAAATTTCGCTTTCGAAGTTTTTAGTGGATACTACAGACTGTGCCTAAAAATTTTGTCTTCGTCTAACCCCCTTATTCTTATTTTGATGGTTTTAGCGACATTACTCGCTGGAATTGTTTCAAATTTCGTGTTTGAAGATTGTAATGGGTACTACAGCTTAAGACAAAAAAATTAATTATGCAGGTCCACGCCTTCATAGAACTGCCGGTATTTTACGAAATTTTTCAAGTTTATTCCAAATGGTGAAGGGTATTAAAAGTTCGTCCCGGCCGAACTTTGCTACCTTTTTACTTGATAAAGATTGCAAGGTGCCAAGCTGGAACTACATTGTTTACATTGACATTTTAATATTTTTTTAAATAAAAATGTACAATTTTGTAGGGTTCGTACCAAAAGGAGTGGATCGATATATTTCATTCCCCCCTTGCTTTATTTGGATGTGTTAGGTTTGACTATATTAGAAAATCGCACCTTATCAAAGTCTTACTTAAATCCTACGATGTGCCAAGGTTGAAATATATCGGATGCTTCCTTCACTAGATATGGGATTCGTATGGTTTATAAGGTGTACTGATATTTTTCATTTTCGAACTAGATTTAAGTTTGGTAAAATAGTGTGGTTGTCGTGCTTACCAGCCAGCAGTGCAGATGGATGGACGGACAGACATAAATGGCTAAATTGATTCCAAACGTCCTTAAGCGGATTGCTGAGAAAGAAAACTAGGTGAAATATTTTAAAACGTGAAATATATTTTTATTTCAGCTGTGAAGTAAATGAATATTTAATATATTTTCCTTGAAAATTAAGATTTTACATGTATTCTTACTCCATTTGACTGTCCATGTTTCTTTTTAATTGAAGTGGTAAACACTGTCCGACTGTAGTTCCTCTCGGCATGTTTTTCTTTGTTATCCATAAAACTTTTTTATTCTCGAAAGTAAGGACTAAACCCTATTTAAAAAAAAAAAATCTCAAAAATACCTTTGAAGACTTGGTTAACAATAAACAACGGGCTAATTGTCGGTAACCCTTCTTAACTGTTAACAATAAAGTTGGAACGATTTTAGTCGACTTTTAAATGTTTAAACACCAACCCATTTATTTCAGCCATACCAAATGTGTCAAGCAATCAAAATATCTTAAAAAAATATTTAAATTTCCATTAAAAAAAACTGCTAATCGCACAAAGCAACGGCAACAAATATCAAATTTTCACATAATTGAAAGACTTAAAAATCACTTTTGTCTAACTGAAAAGAAATAGAGTGCCAATATAACAAAACCATTAAAATTGCGCCGATAAAAAGAAAATTATCGTTCACATCAATAGAAACGGTCCACAACGAAAGTAGCAACACCAGAAGCAACAATAACATAACCAACAACTACAACAACACCAACATCACACCCACGAAAACAGCCATCATAAAACCGACAATTTCAACCCCACAAATATCCCAAAGGGAAACGGCAACAACGACAGCAACACTAGCCAAGGCAACAGTTGTGCCAACATCAGAAACCCTGACTCGGACAACCTTTGCGAAAACAGCCATAACCGCAACAGTGACAACACCAACATCGTTGTCGTCATCGCCGATATCATTGTTAACGCCAACGCAACCTTCGCTCCCAACGACGGCGACAACACCCACACAAACCGTTGGAGTACGAGTACCGGCAACATTGCTGCCCACCGTTGTAGCAGCACCAAAACTAGCATCGTTGCCAACACCACGACCATTGCCACTACCACCAGCATCGGCATCGACAGCATCAGTGGCAACCACAACTGTAACAACTGCTTCAAATATTGATAAAACAATTGAGACAACCACGACATCCTCAGATATTTCTACATCCACTCCTTCCTCAACATCCTCGTCAACGTCTTTGTCATCCAGTGGCAAATCTGAATATTTGAAGAAGGAGCTGTCCAAAGAAACCCAGGCCTTACCAGCAACAGAATCAACAAGCAATAACAACAGCAACGACCCTACTCAACAGCAGAATTTCGGTTCCTCAAGTTTAGACATTTCATTATCAACGAATACCAACACCACCACCACCACCACCGACACCGATACCAACTCCAACAACAGCAACAGTGCTACCATTACAACGGCTACTCCCAGCATTGCCTCTATCCAAACCGTAGCCACGCAGCAGTCAAATCAACACCAACATCATCAACAACAACAACAACAACAGCAGCAGCAGCAACAACAGCAACCAATTTTTTACACTTGCACAGCAGCATCGACATCCTTGTTGGCCCAGCCGCCACCAACGAAAATTTTTAAAACGGATCATTTGTGTGTGAACGCTTACGGTTTGCCCCCGGTTGCTGCTGCCACCGCTGCTGCCGCTGCTACGGTTGGGCATCCCTGTGTCTATTGTGTAATTCCTGTTGTGGTAAGTGCTCATCTCTCATCTCTATGATTAAGATTCCGATTTGCTCCATCTCCGTAAATGGTTATGGCGAATTGTTCCTTGCGAGTATTTTGAAAAACAAAAAAAGGAAAGATTTTCGCCTAGACAAGTAACCCCAGCAACAGAAACAGCAGCAGCTGCTGAAGGATATTTCAAGTATTTCGTATTTGCATTAGACTTGTGGTCTCTTTTATGGATTCTATTCTTCTTTGACTATGTGAATATAATCATATTTTTGGGGGGCAATATCCTGGGGCAAGGGGGAGAGATTGTGGGTTAATGTTTCTAATGGAGGGAAAAGTAGCTGTGGATTTTTTTTGCATCGTCTTAGTCTATTCTTAGAGGTTAAAGTGAATTGAAGTGATTTAATTTTGAAAGCAAAGGCCAGGTCATATAATTTTAGTGTTATTACTTTAATAAATAATTAGCGGCAATTTTGGATAGCACTTTCTCGACTTTAACATTTTAAGAATTATTTAATTTCAGAATAACCCTGCTCCCGTTATATTTAGTGAGAAAATATTTCAATGTTGTCAGACCCAATAGAGGGAGCTTTACGCTGGTCCAACAAAAGTGTGTTTTTTGTCAAGCGTATTAAATTATTTTAACTGGATGGCCAGCCTTCGACCAGATTTAAATATTTTCACTTTTTGACAGACATCAAACCCTTATCTTTGTACCCTCCGCCACATGGCTACAGAGGGTATGTATCATTTGATACGGCTAAAACGTGCCTCATCGAAACGGTTTTAGACCCTAGGTCTCTTCGAACAAAATCCGTTTCAGGACATTTGGAGTCGATCTAGCGATGTCCGTCCGTTCGTTTGTCCGTCTGACTGGCTGATGCGTCGAAATGGTCAAAATTTTCAAAAAAAAAAAAAAAAAAAATGGTTGTAACTTTGTATATCGTAATATTTGCATCAGTCCTAGGTTAGGGGAGAAAATGGACAATATCGGTCCACGCCATCAATTACCTCCCTCACAAAGTGTCAAAATTTTTAATAATTATAACTCTTATAAAATGTGATGTAAATTTGAAGACAATCGGATTGTCTTCAAATTACGCACATCACAATACAGGGTGAGATAAAAACAACTACAACAAAGTCAAAAGCAATAAATTTTACTTTTTTTTTTTTTTAATTTATTCAATGAAAGCAGAACATGTCGGAAATAACATCAACGTTTAGAATAAGTTAATATTTGTTCGATTTGGTCACCTTTGGCACGAATTATGGCCTTCAAACGGCCAATGAAACCATCACACGCTACCCGAATATTGCTCAGCGGTATTTTGGTCCATTCCCGGCGAAGCGCTTGTTTGAGGTGATCGACACTTTGGGGTTTTTATTACCATTCTTGCCTTCCAAAATACTCCAGACACAACAGTCCAACGGATTGGTATCCGGAGATTTTCGTGGCTATTGTGCGCTGGAAATGAAGCGAGGAATGACATTTTGTAACCATTCTTGGGTGGCGAATGCTGAGTGCGATGGTCCTGTCTGGAATGTCCTGTTGGAATGTCCAAGGTCTGCGGCCAAAATGTTTGCCATGCTTTAATACACCTTCCAGAATATTTTGGCGATAATATTCGGCATTTATTCTGATGCTACTGTCGATTAATATGAGCGGAGAGCTATCATCGGCTGTTATGGCGGACACACCATCACCTTGGCGACCCACACCATTACCTTGGTGCTGAGTGCGATGGTGGTGAGTCCTGTTGGAATGTCCGAGGTCTGCGGCCAAAATGTTTGCGTGCCCAAGGCTATAATACACCCTCCAGAATATTTTCGCGATAATATTCGGCATTTATTCTGATGTCGATAATTACGAGTGGAGAGCGACTATCGGCTGTTATGACGTCCCACACCATTACATTGGCGGCCCACACCATCACCTTGGTGCTGAGTGCGATGGTGGTGAGTCCTGTTGAAATGTCCAAGGTCTGCGGCCAAAATGTTGTCCATGCCCAAAGCTTTAATACACCCTCCATAATATTTTTCCGATAATATTCGTCATTTATTCTGATGTCACTGCCGATTAATACGAGCGGAGAGCGATCATCTGCTGTAATGGCGGCCCACATCATCACCATGTCCGGCGCATGAGTTCTGGTGGCCAACCGAATGTGCACATTTTCAGCTGACCTCTTTGGCAAGTAAACACGATCATTTTGTTTGTCTACAAACTGCTGGACAACGAATGTTTTCTCATCGGAGACGGAGAAAACCAAATTCGGCAGTTCACCACATTCGGCCAAGCGAAGCAACTCTTTAGCTCTTTTGAGTCTATTTTCTTTCTGTTGTGGTGTAAGTTCTTGCATTTTTTGGAATTTCAATGGCTTTACATCGAGCTCATTTTTCAATATGTGACGAATGGAATATTGTGATGCGCTCAGCTCACGAGCCTTTTTTCGGCCATTGCGGTGCGGGTTTCGATCAAGTCGATTCTTTACTTTTCGAACCATTTCTGCTGATGTTGCGTATTTTTCGTCCACTTCCTTGACGTCGGACTACGCTGCCAGTATCACGGTAACGAGCGATAGTACGAGACACAAAAGATGTATTCACATTTAAATGCTGGAGTACTCTAACGATAGCCACCTGTGGTTTTCCAGCTAAATAAAAAGAAATTACATTATCACGTTTGAATTTCATTACGAATAACTTTTTTCTGGAAAATGCTCACCAAAATGCTTTCGTACGCTTGTAAACACTATAATGGGTTGTCACTGATTTTAATAGCTGTCGGACGAGGCGCTTAGAAATGACAGCAGTCTGAAGTTGAGTGCAGTTTTTTCATCCCACCCTGTATTTATAAGCTATGGCTATATCTGAACCGACTTTGATCAAATTTGCATAATTCCATACTATATGGGCAGATATTATACGTTTGGTGCAAAATAAAAGGCAAATCGGACGAAGATATTAATTGGAGCTATATCCAATTTCAATAAGGTTCGTTCTTGGGCCAAACAAATGATTTGTGCAAAATTTCATCTGTTTACAAAAATACATGCACAGACGGACGAACATGCATAAATTGACTTTTCTTTTGCCTGTTACAAACAAATGCACAAATACATAATACCCTCTCCACCTTATGGTCTAGATATCAAAATAGCCTTCATTCACACCTACAGCCCGATTTTAATTTTTGTGAAAGTTTCACAACATTTTACAACGTAGATGACAGTAATTTTATAGTTTGAAGCCTTAGTCCCACATAGTTTATGGTGTTCCCTTCTTCAGTAAAGATCTTCTTTAAAAATTATTAAAACTTTGAAATATAGCAGAAATAAGGTCAGAAACCTTATTTTCCGAATTTGTTATATCTTATGAGCCCAGCGTTTCGAGTGGAAAAATTGACGAAAATCGAAAACCTCCATTCAATTTCCTCTCTTTCTCTTATAATATTTTTTTAGACAAACCAATTGTTCCCACCATTCTCTTAGTTACTTCACTCACTATTCATTCACCCAATTTTTAGTGCTATTTTTTCTCCTTACTAACTGCATTTGTACAGCTGGTATTTCATCTGATGCCATCAATATTAATTAAAACAAGCAATGCTCTATTTTTTGTAGCAGCACTATTGTTGTTGTTGCTGGCTGGCTGCCGTTGGGACTGCTTCTTGTATTTCGAATACATCAATTCTGTGTAGTTTCTTTGTATGGCTCTGTTACTGGCGATGTTTTTTGTAGTCCCCCAACCAACGGCAATGTGATTCTACCAACAACCGTTCTGCTCAGCAACAAAATCTCAGCAATTTACTTGCCTATCTGTTGTTATCTGGTATTCAGATGTTCAGATTGTTAATATTTGCAAAAAGCAAAAAAAGAACACAACAAAAACAAAGTAAAAAAACAAAACAGAAACAAAAGCGAAATATATGAACGAGTAACCGAACGAATAAACGGATATTGCAGAACATCATGTTTCCGATCTATGGGGGCCGGCATACTACCAACACAATCCGACGAAGATACATTTATCCTCGTCGAAACAAAAAACAACAACAATAACAAATCGAACTTCTCATAGAGACACAGATTATATATTATAAAAAAGAAACAGGGAGGAAAATAAACCAAAGTCCTCTTCACAGAGACAAACAACAATAAAGCGTGTCAAAGGAAGTAACGCGCACAAATATGAAGGGTTTTTTTGCTCGAAGTGCTTTCCGTGTAATTGAAAATATTTCGTTAACTAGTGGTTTTGAGTAGGAGTTAAGGGATAAGAGGCGGACAGATCCTTAACGGCATGGAAACAGGATCTTGAAATCAATTTGGGATAAGATCTTCAATTCCATGCAAAGAAATTGTAATTTCAGTCAGGTACAAAACCTGTATATTTAAATGCCTCTCTTGTGAGGCATATGAATATACATCGTCGGGTAATGACAACTGCATATCTGGTAAGGTAAAAAATAATGAGTTATCTCTATAAACTATGCAAGGCACAAAATAAACATTATACCCAACACCACAGTTTGTAAGGGTTTTATGTCTTTGTGCATTTGTTTGTACCATGTAGAAGAAAGCGGGATAAACCCATAGTTACGTTTGAGGATCTTCATGGATTTATGCATGTTAGTCCGTCTGTCCATGGATTTTTGTGAACAAAATTCAGGTCGCATTTAGTATCCATTGTGCACGGGAAATTAAGCGAGGAACCTCATTCTGTAACCAATCTTGGGTGCCGCGTGCTGAGTGCGATGGTGCTGAGTCCTGACGGAATGTCCAAGTTCTTCGGCCAAAATGTTTGCGTGCCCAAGGCTTTAATACACCCTCCAGAATACATTCGCGATAATATTCAGCATTTATTCTGATGCTACTTTATTAATACGAGCGTAGAGCTATCACCGGCTGTTATGGCGGACCACACCATCACCATGTTCGGCGCCGTCTTTCTATGGATTTTGTGAACAAAATTCAGGTCGCATTTAGTATCCGATTGAGATGAAATTTTCGAACAAATATTTGTTTGGCCCAAGGACGTATTCTATTGAAATTGGTGATATGGCGCCCATATTTATCTTCAACCGATTTTGGGATAATTGTGTACCAAATGGCCAATATCAGTCCAAATGACCTGAATTTTGGCACAACCAACCGAATTCCGTTAAGAAGCAAGTACTTCAAATTTAGTGAAAATCGTTTTGGATATAGCTATAGCTCCCATATATATGTTTCGTCCGATTTGGTGGTTAAGTCCCTCATATGCATTATACAGGGTGAGATGAAAAAACGGCAACCAACTTCATACTGCTGTCATTTCTAAGTCACTCGTCCGACAGCTTTTAAAATTATTCCAGTGACAGCTCATTATGTTGTTTACAAGCATACAAAAGCATTTTGGTGAGAATTTTCCAGAAAGAAGTTATTCGTGAAGGAATTCAAGCGTGATAGTATGATTTCTTAATATTTGGCTGGAAAACCAAAAGTGGCTGTCGTTAGAGTACTCCAGTATTTTAATGTGAAGAAATCCTTTGTGTCTCGTACCATAGTTACCATGATACTGGTGGCGTAGACATACTTTAAGGAAGTGGACGGAAGAAAACACCAACATCAGCAGAAATTGTTCGAAAAGTAAAGAAGCGACTTGATCGAAACCTGCGCCGCAGTGACCGAGAAATGGCTCGTGAGCTGAACATATCGCAATAATCCATTCAGCTAATATTGAAAAATTAGCTCGGGGTAAAGCCATTGAAATTCCAAAAAGTGCATGAACTTACACCGTAGCATAAAGAAAATAGACTCAAAAGAGCTAAGGAGTTGCTTCGCTTGTCCGAAAATGGTGAACTGCCGAATTTGGTTTTCTCCGATGAGAAAACATTCGTTGTCCAGCAGTTTATAACAAAGAAAATTATCGTGTTTACTTGCCAAAGAGGTCAGCTAAAATGTGCTCATTCGGTTGGCCACCATAACTCAACCGCCGGCCATGGTGATGGTGTGGGCCGCCATAACAGCCGATAGTCGCTCTCCGCTCGTATTACTCGACTGTGGAATAAATCAACCATCAGAATAAATGCCAAATATTATCGCGAAAATATTCTGGAGGGTGTATTAAAGCCTTGAGAACGCAAACATTTGGGCCGCAGATCTTGAACATTCCAACAGGACTCAGCACCATCGAACTCAGCATCGCACACGCGCCAACCAAGAATGGTTACAAAATGAGGTTCCTCACTTCATTTCCAGCACATAATGGCCACCAAAATCTCCGGATACCAATCCGTTGGACTTTTGTGTCTGGAGTATTTTGGAAAGCAAGGTTGGCAGAAAAAAATATCAAAGTGTCGATCACCTCAAGAAAGCCAAAAAAAAATGGGCCAAAATACCGCAGAGCAACATTCGAGCAACGTGTTACGGTTTCATTGGTCGTTTGAAGGCCATGATTCGTGCCAAAGGTGACCAATTCGAATAAATCTAAACTTATTCTTAAATTTGATGATACTTCCTTCATTTTTTGCTTTCATTAAAAAAAAAAATTTTAAAAAAAAGTAAAAATTATGGTGTTTGACTTTGTTGCAGTATTTTTATCTCACCCAGTACCGTATAACTTATGAAGCTCAAAAATATATCTGTCAAATTTTATCGACACCAGATCAGATTTGAATATAGCTCCCGCATTAGCTTTATTGTGTAGCGAAGGGCTAATATCAGCCCAAATGGACTGAATTTTGCAAATTCCGCCTGAATTCATCCTAGGAACGTACTTCAAATGTGATGAAAATCAGTTCAGAGAAAGCTTTAATTTCGAATATTCCAATTCCATCCATAAATAAGTTATGTAGCCTAGTATATCATCCAATTGCTGCCTTACCCTCTACCTGGTTCACTTTGTTTAATTAAAGTAAACCATTGGCGTACATTCAATCTCTTTATACCTTGTGACCTACCAAATAGGTAAAATTTCAATCTCATCTCTTGAAGAGCGTCTTAAAAGTAATAACTTTGCCGGGTAGTTTGATTTTTCTAATTTTGGCCACAGCACACAAGTGACATTGTCATAAAACTAAAGGATATAACGTTCTACTAAAAGGAAAAGCGGTACACAAACAATAGCAGAAACAAAATGTCGAGAAAAACGGCCAAGACGTAATTGCAAAATAGAAACAAAACCAAAAAAAAAAAGAAAACACTAGCAGCTGATGAGAAATGATGAACCATCAAACAAAAATTCATCAAGGCCTGGCGTACAAAAATAGCTATACATATATGTCATAACTCTTGTATTGTGAATTGCAGTAATGGTTCTTTTTCCCCTACGACATACATATATCCTTCAACCAGCCGGCCTCCATGACTGCTTGCCGCTGGCCCCGGTCTTTGTAGAAAATCAGGTTCAACCTTTTGTATGCCATTCACATCACATTCACATAATCAACATCAAAATCATCAGCATCATTATTATTAGTAGCGAGTAGCATTGTTGTTGCATAGGAAGCAATATAAGCAAATTTGTTGTTGTTGTCGTTGTTGTTATTTTCTAGTTAGCCACAATAATATATATTTTTCTTTGTTTTATTACGATTCCACCGTGATTATTTCTTTGGGTTTCAATTTTTTGTTGCTTGTAGATAGCTTACCTACCCTACACAACACTGTGCTAAAAAAAAAACAATTCCACACCTAAAAAGTAATTTTTCACGAAACTTCTTTAGATAAGGTGGCCTCTATAGAGGTCCCTCGGAAGTTAGCTTTAATAGATATAAGACATTCTGACATACTGAAGATCTACATCAACCTAATTTTCCATATATGGAAGGACCTTTTTGGGTCTACTCATGATAGTTCTGTATGACTTTCATAGAAGGACCTATAGAAGTTTGTTGTTTTATAGAACAGACACGGGATTTCTTTTGAAGATATTTCGTAAGTCTTCTAATAGCAGAGGACCAGATGAAAGTCATATGTTTGTAGGTTCCTATTATTTCAATAAAATGTTGGTCTTCTTAAGAAGGGTTTCTATGGATTGTAGGTCTTCTACAAAAAATATTCTAAAGAACACATACCAAGCATTTCATAAATGTACTAGCAAGTTTCCGCTACTTCGTCAGCGAAAAGTTCACCTTACATTTTAGAATCGTTTCAGCAGTTCCTGTTAGGCCGTTTGCTCCATTAGTTCAGTTAAAGACATTTTTATACCCTCAGCCATATTGCTAGAGAGGGTATATATCATTTGATACGGCCAAAACGTGTCTCATCGAAATAACGGTTTTAGATCCTAGGTCTCTTTAAACGAAATCCGTTTCAGGACATTTGGAATCGATCTAGCGATGTCCGTCCGTCCATTGGCTGGTGCGCACGATAACTCTCGAAGCGAGTATCCGATTTGATATACACTTGAAACATTGTAATATTATTACAAAACTTAGATCGAGTTCGGAGATGGGCAATATCGATCCACTACCTCTGGTACCTCCCACACAAAATATCAAAATTTTCAAAGAAAATAATTTACTGAACAGAAAGAGAAAGGATAATCCGATTTTGCTGCATCTTTGCAAATCCTAACATTTGCTTAAGTGTTAGGTCAGGTGTGAAAATAGACAATATCGGTTCACTCCACCAAGTTCCTCCCCCACAAAGGGTCAACATTTTGAGTATTCATGAAGCTCATAAAACGCGAAATTAGCATCTGATTCAGATTTGGTACATCTCAATATATTCATCAACAAAAAATCTGTTATAAATATACAGGGTGAGATGAAAAAACTGCAATCAACTTCAGACTGCTGTCATTTTTAAACCACTCGTCTGATAAAATTATTCCGGTGACAGCTCATTATATCGTTTACAGCGTACAAAAGAATTTTAGTGAGAATTTTCCAGAAAGAAAGTTATTCGTGATGGAATTCAAGCGTGATGGTATGATTTCTTTATATTTGGCTGGAAAACCACAAGTGGCTATAGAGAGCACTCCAGCTTTTAAATGTGAACAAATCTTTTGTGTCTCGTACCATTGCTCGTTACAGCGATACTGGTAGCGAAGCCCGACGACAAGGAAGTGGATGGAAGAAAACAGCTACATCAGCGGACATGGTTTAAAAAGTAAAGAAGCGACTTGATCGAAGCACGCGTCGCAGAGGCCGAAAAATGGCTCGTGAGCTGAACATATCGCAATACTTCATTCAGAAAATATTGAAAAATGAGCTCGGGGTAAAGCCATTGAAGTTCCAAGAAGAACCACAACACCACAACAAAAAGCAAATAGACTCAAGAGAGCTAAAGAGTTGTTTCGCTTGGCAGAAAGTGGTGAACTATCGAATTTGGTTTTTTCCGATGAGAAAACATTCGTTGTCCAGCGGTTTGTAAACAAAGAAAATGATCGTGTTTTCTTGCCGAAACGGTCAGCTGAGAATGTTCACCTTTGGTTGGCCACTAGAACTCAAGCGCCGGTATGGTAAAGGTGTGGGCCGCCATAACAGCCGATGATAGCTCTCCTCTCGTATTAAACGACCGTAGCATCAGAATAAATGCCGAATATTATAGCGAAAATATTCTGGAGGGTGTATTAAAGCCTTGGGCACTCAAACATTTTGGCCGCAGGCCTTGGACATTCCAACAGGACTCAGTACCATCGCACCCAGCACGCGCCACCCAAGGGTTACAAAATGAGGTTCCTCGCTTCATTTCCAGCGCACAATGGCCACCAAAATCTCCGGATACCGATCCGTTGGACTATTGTGTATGGAGTATTTTGGAAAGCAAGGTTGGCACTAAAAAATATCAAAGTGTCGATCAAGCAAGCGTTTCGCCGGAAATGGGCCAAAATGCCGCACAGCAACATTCGGGCAGCGTGTGGCGGTTTCATTGGCGTTTTGAAGGCCATAATTTGTGCCTAAGGCGACTTATTCGAACAAATCTAAGCTTATTCTAAAATTTGATGCTATTAAAATTAAGTCAAAAATGTAAAAATTATGGCGTTTCAATTAGTTGCAGTTTTTTTATATCACCTTGTACAATGACTTAGAGCGGTCGGCCCCAGAAACGTGAATTTTGCTTATTTTCGTAACCGCTAAGATAGAATAGATTTACGTACCCGCTAAGATGACTAATTTTTGTTGAAAAAGTCATCTTCTTGGTGATGATTAAGGATGGCTTGAGCGTATGCTAGACGCGGTCAGCAGCTTACAGATGATGCACCATTTAGACTTTATACGGAAACATCTTAAAATCTTGTACCAAAATTCACAGTAACGATCGTCGATTGATACTCATTCGCTTCTGTTCGATGTCGACAGCGCTTCCTTGGCTATAGCAATATTCCCTGCGACGAAATTCACGTTGCGCCAAAGTCACCGACCTATGATTGACCGCTTTTCTGGAGCAGTGTAGCTTAACATTGTATATTCCATGTGTTTAATACAAAAAAATTTAAACAAAACTAACATTAGGGGCTAATCGTAAAATGTATAGCATTTTCTGATAGGAGGCTTACTTTTGCGCCACCCTATACTTTCTATTTTATTGTATCAGGTCAATATTTGTACTGGCCTGACACTCATAAAAATGATTTACCTCTCATTACTAAAACATAAAATAAAAAGTCGAAGATCGGGTCTTGGGTGCCATATAATGTGGTCTTGCAGCATTCGAACTCCTTTAATACTGCAGTCTGTTTTTTTATACCCTACACCACAAGGTGGTCAGGGTATTATGTCTTTGTGCATTTGTTTGTAAAAGGTAAAAGGAACCGAGATAGACCCACAGTTCCTTTTGATGATCTGCATAGAATCACATTCTGAGTCGATTTATGCATGTCCGTCCGTCCGTCCGTGTGTCCATGTATTTTTGTAAACAAAGTACAGTTTGCATTTATTGCCCTATCCAGATGAAATTTTGCACAAATTATTTGTTTGGCCAAGGACGAACCCTATTGAAATTGGAGATAATCGGTCAAAATTTAGATATAGCTCCCATATACACATTCGTCCGATTTGCCTTTTATTGTGCACCAAACGTGTAATATCAGTCCGAATAGTGTGGATGATTTTGCACGTACGATCAGATTGGACCTGAAAATAAGTATGCCAAATTTGACGGAAATCGGTTCAGATATAGCTATAGCTCCCATATATATTGTTTATCCGATTTGTTATTTTTGTCCTGCACTTACGACCGAATTGAGTGTAGAAGCTAGTATGACAAATTTAGTGAAGATCGGTTCAGATGTAGCTATAGCTCCCATATATACTGTTCATCCGATTTGTTATATTTGTTACCCACAGCCGTAATATGCACTCCATAACAACGATATTCAGGGAAATATATCAAATACAGGTCAGAAATATCTTTGCCAAATTTTATCGAGATCGGTTCCGATTTGGATATAGCACCCATATATATCTTTATCCGATTTCAAATTAATTGTGCACCAATGGGCAACACAAGTCCGGATTTAAAAGATACAAATGCTTCGGCATATTTAGTCCTTTGAACTGTAAATTATAATTATAATCATAGCGTGTATGATTGAATTCTCCCATAAAAACTTTTAACTGTTATGTGGAGCTCTACTAAATTAGCAAAGTGGTGTAGGGTATCATAAAGTCGGCCCCGCTCGACTTTAAGACTTTCTTTACAGGTTTTTTAATGCTAAAGCAGATTTTTCAATGGCAGATATGTTACCCTAAAATCATTACCACTATCAACCACGATTTTTCCGATTTTTCTTCTGTGCTTTTGTAGATCTATGCTATATATTTGAATATAAGTATGTATATGTTTCAGCTTTGTTTTCACTAAAAATGTTGTTTCGTTATTACCCTGCTACCAAAACAAATGCAAAATACACGAGAAAAAAATGAAAACAACTAAACGAAATGAAAGTCGAAGCAGTGGCAGCATCTCTGAAAAATGCCTTGAAATAGAAAAAGTTTAAAGCATCATTATCGTCATCGTCATCGCCGTTGTCGTTCTCGTTGTTGTCGTCATAGTCATTGTTGTCATTAGTATCACAAACAGGGGCAGCTGTATTCATTGAGCTGAATTTAAATCTGCTGAGATTTTTTTCGTTGGTTCGTTCGGTCCGTCGTTCAGTCTTTCCTGCTTATGTTGTTGTTGTTGTTGTTGTTGTTTTGTAATGTTGTGTTGTTTTGTTTTTTGTCTTGGCTCCTACATTTGTTTGGCATTTTGCTATGCTTCTGTTGTTGTTGTTGCTGATGATGTATTCTTATGGATTTTTTTTTTTGCTGAGTATGTCTTTGTTGCTACTGCTGCTGTTGTATTGTTCCGTTTCCGCCTTTTTGAGTTGGCAAGAATTTAAATGCACCAAAATAATATCTCTTTCCACAATGGCTGAATACCGAACGAGAAAATACAAAACAGAAAAAAAAAACAAATATAAATAAATTTCACTTTAACAAAAGGTATTTTTACAATTTATTTAAACCTTAACAAAGGGAATTCTTTTCTTTTTTTTTGGAGAAATGGAAATGCAGTTTTGGCAACTAAAGAAAATATTTCATATTTCAAGTACGTTTTGTTGGGTTGTTTTAATTGGAAATGTGTAATACGTTTCGCAAGAACACACATATATTTTTAAATATGAAGGATTTCGATTTCAGTTATCAACATATGAGCTTCTTATTTTTCGATGCAGTAATTATATTTTACACAAAAGTTCCAATTATTTTTGAATGTAGAAAAAGATTGATCATAACACTGAAATTTCAGTTATTCCCACAGCATTGAGTACAAGTAAAATTAAAGTTTCTGCATAATCTTAGCGAGAAGTGATCCAATCGAAAATTTAAATAGTTGAAAAAATTACCATGGAAAATAGGGTAGAAAAATAACCCCTAAGATTCCGCAAACTTAACGACCATGCCATTCAACATTTTATTTCTGGATATTGGATGAACTTGGATATTTGATGAACTATGCCATTAGTTTCGGTTTAATTAAATAAAAAACCAAATTTTATAGGACAGTACAAAAATTTGTGCCTAAAAAGTAGTTGGAGTAAAACGGCGATAAGATCGGTTGGTTGGGTTATGGACAAATCGGAGGGAGTTTATCTACTTAGAAAGAACCCGAAAGAGCAAATTACAACTTAATGCTTGGAAATTCCTCTAAGGCTTCAGAAAATGGGAATTTTCAATGTTAGATAATATGTTTGTCAATTAGCGACGAAATCTTCAAAAAATGACAACATATTATATGGGGTCATGCTAAAAAGTGCAAAAACATTGAAAATTTTTACAAGATGTAAATCAAACAAGCGAGAACCCTTTATGTTGAAAATTGTTGGTTGAAAATGTGTACAGAAACCCTTAAAATACCAAAAATTCCAAAGTCTTCAAAACCAAACAAAAAGTCTTCCAAATCTTTCATTTTGAGTGGGGGATATTAGTAAAACCATTGTGCAATGTACCTCAATATCAAACTGAAGAATTTCAGCTCTGTAATTCCCCCATTACTAAAATTTAGTACAATTATAGTACGCATATCCAAAATCAGCTCCTTCTCTCAACCACAGAGACCAAGAGTGGCCACAATATCAAATTTCAACTCTGTCTCTTCTTAGAAACATTGATTTTTTTTTCGATAAATTATAGTATGCATTTTTAAAACAATCTCCATATCTCAGATACCAACAATGACCTTACTATTTCTGGATCTCAGCTCTGTAATTTTTCCCATTACCAAATTTAGTACCATTTAGTTCAATTATAGTACGTATGTCCAAAACCACCTCCACAGCCTCAACCATATACACAAACAGTCGCATTCATATCAACATTCAGGGTTTCTGCTCTACAGGGTGAAATGAAAAAACTGCAAAAAACTTCAGAATGTTGTCATTTTTAAGCCACTCGTTCGACAGCTGCTAAAATTATTTCAGTGACAGCTTATTATATTGTTTACAAGCGTACAAAAGAATTTTGGTGAGAATTTTCCAGAATAAAAAGTTATTCGTGATGGAATTCAAGCGTGATAGTGTGATTTCTTTATATTTGGCTGGAAAACCACAAGTGGCTATCGTTAGAGCACTTCAGCATTTAAATGTAAATAAATCTTTTGTGTCTCGTACCATCGCTCGTTACCGTGATATTGGTAACGTAGCCCGACGTCAAGGAAGTGGACGGACAAAAATAGCAACATCAGCAGAACTGTATTTGTCTTTCGAGACGAGCTTAATGATCTGAAATTTGCTGTGAAAAGGAAATCCATATAGACACTATCACACACTCACCACTATGCGACGCGTTTCGCCGGCTCATAGTGGCTCATCAGGCATATTTGGTGTGAATGATGGCAGAAATGCTTCGAAAAGTAAAGAAGCGACTTGATCGAAACCCCCGTCGCAGTGGCCGAAAAATGACTCGTGATCTGAACATATCGCAATATTCCATTCGGCAAATACTAAAAACTGAGCTCCAATTGCAAAAAGTGTAATAATTTACACCGCAACAGAAAGAAGGTAGATCCAAAAGAGATGAAGAATTGCTTCGCTTGGCCGATGAGAAAACATTCGTTGTCCAGCTGTTTGTAGAAAAAAAAAAAAACAAAATGCTCGTGTTTACTTGCCAAAGAGGTCAGCTGAAAATGTGCACCTTCGGTTGGCCACCAGAACTCAAGCACCAGCCATGGTGATGGTGTGGGCCACCATAACAGCCGATGGTCGCTCTGCGCTCGTCTTAATCGACCGTGGAATAAATCAACCATCAGAATAAATGCCGAATATTATCGCGAAAATATTCTGGAAGGCGTATTAAAGCCTTGGGCACGCAAACATTTTGTCCGCAGACTTTGGACATTCCAACATCACCATCGCACTCAGCACTCGCCACCCAAGAATGGTTACAAAACGAGGTACCTCGCTTCATTTTCAGCGCACAATGGCCTCCAAAATCTCCGGATACCAATCTGTAGGATGGTTGTGTCTGGAGTATTTTGGGAAGCAAGGTTGACATTAAAAGATACCAAAGTGTCGATAACCTCAAGCAAGCGCTTAGCTGGGAATGGGCCAAAATACCGCAGAGCAACATTCGGACAGCGTGTGACGGTTTCATTGGCCATTTGAAGGATATAATTCGTGCCAAAGGTGGCCAATTCGAAAAAATCTAAACTTATTTTATAATTTCCGAAATGTTTTCCTGTCATTGAATAAAATTACAAAAAATGTAAAAATTATGGCGTTTGACTTTGTTGCAGTTTATCGCCCTGTAGGGAGGTACTGATATATGACCTGGATCTGCACAGACAATTTCCTGTCATAGACTATAGTTTCCATTACGAGCTCTTTATACGAAATTTGAAACAACTCTTGTGAATAATATCGGTAAAATCATCAAAATATCGATTGTTGCTGTTATAAGAAGGCTATACGAAAACGTGGAGCTGCATACGCAATATTTTGTCATAGGCTGTAGTAGCCATTACGAATTCTAAATACGAAATTCGAAACAACTCCGGTGAGTTATTTCCCTTAAATCGTCAGAATGTGAAATATGGGGTGTACCGTTGTATGTGGGTTATACCATATCGTGGATCTATATAGACATTTCTCTTCCAGGAGGTAAAGTACTCTGAAGAAACTCCTTTTGTGGATTTTCAGACAATTTCATTGAAAAACTTGGCTCCAATCATCAAAATACCGAATATCGGAGGTACCTCTATATGGGGGCTATACGATATCGTGAGACGATATAGCCCATCATCGAACTTTAGCTTTCTATCTCTATTCTTTTTGACCCTAGCATGAGTCCAACAGACGGACGGACAGAGAAAGGCGAACTTAATATACCCACCACACTATGTTTTTTAGTGGGTACAAAATTGACCCAACATTTAGTGTATGTGTTCATCATTATTTTGGGTCCTTGTATCTTGACCATTAATTAGTTTGATTTGAATATTACCGTTTATTGGGGGGGGGTTGTTTGAAAAGTTCATAAAAGATTCTTCAAATTTTTGAAGCATACCCGAAAATGAAAAAAAGTGGTTACAGGTTTCATATTTTCAAAAGTTATAAGGCTTCAGAAATAGTCAGTTTCTATCAGGCCCTAGTCGTCTACTAATATTAAAGTATATCGCTTATACATTTTATAAGAGTTATTATTTTGGAACTGTGTTGGCATGTTTGTTCGGCAAACCATAGTATTTTGTTTTTGCAAAATGGTCAGGCTTAATTCCATTATTGTTGTTTTTATAGTGGAAAACGATGGTAATATTTGCCAAGGGGTAAGGCAGGGAATACCTAGGTTTCGGAAAGAGCCACCAATCCTCATCAGTTCCCTTGTTTTTTTATCTGGGATATTCTCCTCAGAAGTTATTTTAAAAATAACTTCTATGACAAAAAACATTTATTACCCAAGTGACGAGACGAGAGATAATGACGAGATTATTATTTTGGTCTTTGTGAGGGAGGTAGTACAGAGTGGGGACCGATATTTTATATTTCTCCACCATATCCGAAGTTTTACCAAATTTGTTACGCATTTCGCTATATATGAGGTATATTTTTCAAGAAATTTTGTTACGTCATTTTAGATTTTTTCCCTTTTTAGTAGTAGCTTAAGCTTAAGTTCTCAGAGTTCATAAATTCGATTACATTGGAAACCGATTTCATAACCCATTAATCAATTCCTGGTATCCCCTTAATTTTTCCCATATTCAAAATGCATTATAATCCCACCCTCTCCAATGGCATCCAAAAAAAAACGTACATCGAATGCAAATTAATTTGTTATTCAAATCTGTATGAAATTCATGCATAAATACATACATATTTAATATTAATTTCAATATATGTATGATATTAAAATTACACCCCAATAGCCCAGCTCAAGGCCACACTGTATTCTATTAAGAGTTTCATTTTTTTCACAAGAATTTTGCAGGGATTATTTTTATTATTCGTTCATATTTTTGTTATGAGAAAAAATAAAAAATAAAAACTATAAATATTCTCACGCAAATATGTACACATTGAAAGAGGAACTATCAACCAAACAAACAAAACAAAGCAAAATAAAATAAGAAGTAGAAGGCGAACAAAAAGAATAAGCTAACGATATGCATTTTAACCACACCCACAAAAATCCGGTGAAGGAATACAAACAGAATAAAATCAAACACACACACACACCAGTCTGTAGCCTTCTTAGCCGTTTCTGCTGCTCTGTCTCCCCATATCGAGGAGGTAAAGGACCAGAAATGGATTCTCTTGCAACAGACAACAGCAACTACAACAGCACACAGATTATTGTAATCCTTAACAATTTTATTATGTTTGCGCGTTGCAACATGCAATTTGCCATTGTGTAAGTCTTTGACAGGGCTGGGGAGTCGGGGAGGGGGCTTATTGGCTATAGCATTATCATTTTCGTCCTTCTGCGCCACAGTTACCGCATAATGCTCAACGCCCCCAAAACAAATCCATGCACGACCATAACATAGGCAGAGGCGGCCATGTATGATGGCCTCCATTGCATCTCATCGGTGCCATTGTACGGCTATTGTTGCAAAACGATGAGTGCTCTGCTTATTTGTTTGGTTGGTCGTTTGTTTGTGTGGGAATGTGCGCCCGCGTGTTTGTGTGTGTGCACGCTTATTGGTAGGGGTTTAGCCCAAGGATATGAAAAGTATTTTCCACAGATTTTTCTACATGGATCAATAGAAAAAGTGTTCTCTTCTTGTTTTTTTTTTCGTAGTTGTATTTTGTTGTGATTATGATATTTAAGTGAATCTAAGGGCGGGAGAGTCACAGTGGTCTTCTATACAAATAATAATGTATGAAATTTTGAAGAGAAGATCATTTAAAGTATCATTTGAATACGTCGAAGTTTTCACTTTGCCATTTTACTGTTGTACATTTTAAGAATATAAGTGTGCTTTAAACTGTGTCAGCAGAAATGGTTCGAAAATCAAAGAAGCGACTTGATCAAAACCCGCGTCGCAGTGGCCGAAAAATGGTTTGTGAGCTGAATATATCACAATATTCCATTCACCAAATATTGAAAAATGAGCTCGGGGTAAAGCCATTGAAATTCCAAAAAGTGCAAGATCTTACACCGCAACTGAAAAAAATACACTCAAAAGAGCTGCTTCGCTTGGGCGAAAGTGGTGAACTTCCAAATTTGGTTTTCTCCGATGAGAAAACATTCGTTGTCCAGCAGTTTGTAAACAAACAAAATGATCGTGTTTACTTGCCACAGAGGTCAGCTGAAAATTTGCACCTTCGGTTGGCCACCAGAACTTAAGCGCCAGCCATGGTGGAGCTCGGGGCCGCCATAACAGCCCAAGGTCGCTCTCCGCACGGATTAATCGACTGTGGCATCAGAATTAATATCGAATATTATCGCGAAAATAGGGAGGGTGTATTAAAGCCTTGGGCACACAAACATTTTGACCGCAGACCTTGGACATTCCAACAGCACTCAGCAGCATCGCTCTCAGCACGCGCCACCCAAGAATGGTTACAAAATGAGGTTCCTCGCTTCATTTCCAGCGCACAATGGCCACCAAAATTTCCGGATACCAATCAGTTGGACTATTGTATTTGGGCTATCTTAGAAAGCAAGGTTGGCACTAAAAGATACCAAAGTGTCGATCACTTAAAGCAATCGCTTCGCAGGGAATGGGCCAAAATTCCACAGAGTAACATTCGGGCAGTGTGTGACGATTTCATTGGCCATAATTCGTGCGTAAAGTGAACAATTCGAACAAATCTAAACTTCTTCTCAAATTTGTTGCTATTTCCGATTTTTTTTGCACTGTACATTGTGCTAAATTTTCAGATTTTCAAGGTATCATAACTTTCAAGTTTCGTGCCTTGAAAATTTTTCATTTTTAAGTTTCCCGATGAGGATTCAAGTAACATCATTCTGTTTAATACTAATTCAATGTCTCCATATGTAAACCCTAGAAACCAACATTGACCTCAAAATTAAACTTCAGGATTTAAGCTCTATGCCCTCGTCCAATACCAAAATTTAGTTACATTTAGTACAAGAATCCAAAATTATCTACATCTCTTCATCCTAGACGCCAGTATCACAATGATCCGAAATTAGCACCATTTAGTACTTTGTAACAATTATAGAAGGCATTGCAAAACCACCACCATATCTTAACTCCAGATACCAACAGAGACCACAATATTAATTTTCGGGATGCAAGCTTTATCCTTTCACCCAATACCATATTTCGTACTTTTCGTACAATTATAGTACTGATTCCAAAACCAACTCCATATCTCAATTCCAGATGCCAAAAGAGACCTCAATATTAAATTTTGTCATTCCAACTCGAGTCCTTCACCTTATACAAAATTAAGTACTATTTAGTTCTTTTCGTACAAATGTTGGACGAATTTATCCAACCACTGCTAAATCTCTTATACAGATACCATCAGTAGTCTAAACATAAAATGTCAGAATTTTTTCTATATCCCTTCACCCAATACCAAATATAGTACCATTCAGTTTTACTTCAAAATGTTACTTGTTATAGTCAACATTTCCAAAACCACCTCCATATGTTCAGGCTTCATGTGCACAGTGACCTTAATACAAAATTTAAGATTTCAAGCACTATCTGTTCACCCAACACAACATTGTACCAAATATAGTACTATTTAGTACTTTTCGTGGATTTGTGGAAAACATTTCGGAAACCACTTCTTTCTCAGAAACCTACCACCAGCATTGACTCGAAATCAAATTATCAAAATTCCAACTTCATCCGTTCACCTTAAATCAAATTGTTCCCAATTCAGTACTATGCAGTACTACAATTAGTTCACATTGCCAAAACCACATTCACATATCAAATTTGCTTTCCAACCTTGATTATCATACAAAATTTCAAGTTTTTACCTCTATCCGTTCACATTATACCAAATGGCAGCATTTGAGAACTTCAGTTCCATTTTAGAACTTTTCGTAACCTTAAAGTTTGAATTTTTAAAAACCCTTCCAATACAAAGTATGCAGTTTTTAGTATATTTTTGCAAAAAAAAAAAAAAAAAAAAAAACTAAATAAAACGTACCTAGAGTGAATTTCGAATATCAAGATTCTAGCTTCAGCCATTATATCTGTTGAGGTAAACTATCTATTTACTCGTCAGAAAATATCCAGGCTTTTTCCTCTCTTAAATGCCATATAAACAATTTCGAAATTTTTCATATATCGAATTTTCGCACTTTGACCCATTTTGGATGAGAATATTTGCTTGAGAGAAATTTAAGTCTAATTTTCGAAAATAGGATTGAGTCAAATAAAAATATTTCTATATTCAAGTCGTAGGCTAATTTGGATATTAAACGTCAAGAGTTTCCTTGATCACCAACCAGCCAGAGTGATGGATGAATGACAACACATGTTCAATTCCATGAGATCGATATTTTGATGAGGCAAGCTTTTGACCCATTGAATGAAAGATATCCTCTGTAGGTTACAAAAAATTTGTTTCTCCTCCAATATAGACATCCCACTGTGCTCACATCCCCCACTTTACAAAACATCTACCAAAAAGAGAAAAAAAAATATCGAAACGACTTAGCTGAGAACATGATTGTTGCATCAACGTATAAACTGAAAGTTTTATATCAATTTGATCTGGTTTGTAAATATAGTACTTGAATATTTATGTATGTGTGTGTATATATATCCGTCATACTTGTTTGGTAGTTGTATGCAAGTATAAAAAAATTTGTTTTATTTTAAGTTTGAGCTCCCACATATAAAAAAATAAATCCACTATAACATAGATTACTATTTATTGGTGTTTTATAAAAATATCTTGTTTTTCTTAACAATTTTTCAATGGAAAATTGAATTTATGTGTTTTTGCAATCGAAGTTTTTTAGACAAAAAAATCCGTATTTCGTTATGAGGCCATGCTAAGTTATTCATAGATTAATAATGTTTTTGTTACAAATTTTATCAATAGATTTGTGTGAGTGGAAAAAAACAATATTTGAAATGAAAAGTATGATATTATATCGGAAATAATGTTTTTATAAATTAAATAAACATGTGGGAGTATTTCAATTTGGAAGTTTCAATTCTATCGTGGTTTTGATACATATTTGAATACATTTTTTCGAAGAAGCTTATTCGTATCTGCTTTATAAGGCATGTGTGTGTGCGTTTTACATTTTTAAGTTATATGTAGAGCTGTGTAAATCTAGTACATAGTTCAGAACACCTAAACGTATGATTTTTTTAATAAATTTCATATCACTCATACGCTGAGTTTTCACACAAACAACCGAAGTCCACGGAACTAAATAACGAACTAGTTCTTTCGAGGCGTATGATTAATGAATGTTGTATGACAACAATCATACAACACGTTACACTCCATGACATACATATGTATACCCTCAGCCACATGGCTAGAGAGGGTATATGTCATTTGATACGGCCAAAACGTGCCTCATCGAAATAACGGATTTAGACCCTAGATCTCTTTGGACCAAATCCGTTTCAAGACATTTGGAGTCGTTATAGCGATGTCAGTCTATAGCTCTTAAAGGGAGTATCCGATATGGCCCAAACTTGGTATATCGTAATATTTTAATCACACCTAAATTGAGTTCAGAGATGGGCAATATCGGTCAACTCCTTCTGGTACAACCCCCCATAAAGGTCAAAATTTTCGAAAAAAAAAAAAACAATAAAAAAGTCTAAAAGTCGTGCGGGGCCGACTTTATGATACCCTACACCACGTTGCTAATTTAGTAGAGCTCCACATAACAATTAAAAGTTTTTATGGGAGAATTCAATCATACACGCTATGATTATAATTATAATTCAAAGTTCAAAGGACTAAATATGCCGAAGAATTTGTATCTTTTAAATTCGGACTTGTATTGCCCATTTGGTGCACAATTAATTTGAAATCGGATAAAAATATATATGGGAGCTATATCCAAATCTTAACCGATCTCGATAAAATTTGGCAAAGATATTTCTGAGCTGTATTTGATATATTTCCCTGAATATCGTTGTTACGGAGTGCATATTACGGTTGTGGGTAACAAATATAATAAATCGGATGAATAATATATGTAGAAGCTATAGCTATATCTAAACCGATCTTCACCAAATTTGACTAGAAGCTATCTAGACTCAATTCGGTCGTAAGTGCCAAATTCCATTCCATTTGGACAAATATTAGACGTTTGGTGCACGATAAAAGGTAAATCGGACGAAGTTATATATGGGAGCTATATTCAAATCTGAACCGATCTCGATAAAATTTAGCATACTTATATTCAGGTCCAATCTGATCGTACGTGAAAAATTCCATACAATTCGGGCTGATATTCCACGTTTGGTGCACAATAAAAGGCAAATCGGACGAAGATATATATGGGAGCTATATATAAATTTTGACCGATTATCTCCAATTTCTATAGGGTTCGTGCTTGGGCCAAACAAATGATCTGTGCAAAATTTCATCTGGATCGGGCAATAAAATTTGTTTACAAAAATACATGGACAGACGGACGGACGGACATGCATAAATCGACTCAGAATGTGATTCTATGCAGATCATCAAAAGGAACTATGGGTCTATCTCGTTTCCTTCTGCCTGTTACAAACAAATGCACAAAGACATAATATCCTGACCACCTTGTGGTGTAGGGTATAACAAATTAAAAAGTATCAGTCGTTTTTGCCGACAGATGTATACCCTCAACCAATGTTTGACTATTTCAATATATATTGACTTCGATTATGATTATTCAAATTTTTGATCCTCTAAAGAGAAATTCTTACGAAATGGGCCAATATTACCCTTTGGGATTAGACTTAAAAATTTATTACGACGTGCCAGGTTTGGAATATATTTGTTACTTCCTTCACTTTATGTGAGATATGTGATAATTTTTAGGGTGAGGTACAAAAAAGGGTTCGCAGATATATATCACCTTCACAACAGATCTTGTGTTAGCAACAATGTTTGTGTGTGTGAAATTTGAAGAGAGTTTTTTGTACTCAATGTGGGGGAGGTACCAGAAGAAATGGTCCGACCCCTACCATCTTTATTACAGATCTTTTGTTAATGGAAATATTGAAGTGTACCAAGTCTTAATGGAATCGGATGTTAATTTCGCGTTTTATGAGCTTCATGGGAATACAAAATGTTGACCCTTTGTGGGTAAGGTACCAAAAGGAGTGGCCCAATATATCCCATCTTCACAGCGGAACTTGTGTTAGTAGAAATAGTGGGAGGTGTGAAATGGGAAGAGAACCGGATGTTTATTTCGCATTTTATGATCGCTTTGACACTTTGTGGGGGTTGTACCAGAATAAAAGGCCCCATCTTGTGCTGATACAAAATATTGAAATGTATTCAGTCTGAATGGAATCGGATGCTAATTTTCCGTTTTATTAGCTTCATGAATGTTCAAATATTTGTCCCTTTGTGGGGAGGTACCGGAAGGAGTGGACCGAAAGGTTTCATCTTCAAACCAGACCTTGGGTTAATAAAGATATTGTGATATGTGTAATTTGAAGACAACCGGACTTCAAAATGTTGAACCTTTTGGGGGAGGTACTTGATGAGTGGACCGATATTGTCCAACCACTGATTCGCAAAGTTGGAGAAAAATCGGATTGTCCTTTTTCTTTCTGCGCAGTAAATAATTTTATTTGAAAATGTTGACATTTTGTGTGGGAGGTACCAAAAAGAGTGGGCCGATATATCCCATTTTCACACCAGACCGTGGTTTAATAAAAATATTGTGGTATGTGTAATTTGAAGAGAACTGGAAGATTATTTCGGATTTTATGATCGTTTTGGTTATTCAACACTTTGACCCCTTGTGAGGGAGGTAGAAGAAATGGTCCGATCTCTACCATCTTTATAACAGATCTTATGTTGTTGGAAATATTGAGATGTGCCAAATCTGACTGGAGTCGGATGTTAATTTTGTGTTTTATGAGTTTTATAAATATTCAATAAAAATGAATCGACCCTATTTGGGGAAGCTCCAGAAGGAGTGGGCCGATATGTTTTATCTGCGCACCAGACCTTGGGTTAATAAAGATTTGTAATATTTATAATTTGAAGACAATCGGACACTTACATCACATTTTATAAGATTTATAATTTATAAGAATTATAACATTTCGAAAGAGACCTAGGGTCTAAAACCGTTATTTATACCCTCTGTGACCATCTGTCAGAGGGTATAAAAATATTTTACTGCAGAGAAAGAGAACGGATGATCCGATGTTGCTCCAACTTTGAAAATCCTAATATTTGCATCAGTGTTAGGTCAGGTGCGAAAATGGACAACGTCGGTCTACTCCTCCTCCACAAAGAGTAAAAATATTTAATAATTATACAACTGGTTGAATGATTGTTGTCAGACAACACCCATAAATCATACGCCTTCATAACTCATGGTCAGTGTGTTACACCTCACTAACACTCCAATCTTTCAAATTTAATTTTAGAAAACCCCAAACAATATTGGACAATAAAAAATAAATAAATATAAAATTGTATTGCTACCAGAGAAATAAAAAATGTGTTTTCTCAACATCCGACCGGCGAGAGAGAGAAATAAAATTTCCTGAATTTTTTCGCCCCCTAAAAAAGCCATAATACCAACAAACACTCATAATCCAATTTTGAAATGTAAATGTTTGCAAAAGCGACAGCCAGCAGTAAGCTGTAGTGAACTATGACGGCGCTGTCCCTATGCAAATGAACGAAAATCGTTGTTTGGAAAATTTTCGTCAAATATTACGATAACTTGCAATAGCAATAGCAAGAAAAAACCGACAGAGGAACTCAAACTAAAACTATGAAAAAGTGAAACAAACAAAAACAACAAAACTCACAACTCAGTAGAATACAATTGCTATGGCAGGACTTCCACTAAATCCTGCTGTTTTTTTTTTTTTTTTTTTTTTTTTTGGTTTGAAATATTGCTAAAAAATAGAGGATGTAAAAGGCCACAATAAAATGAACGAAATAAAAAATAAATCGACCCAGTGTAGCAAATTCACCAATGAATGATAGTCAAATCAACGCAATGCAAATTGCTGAAAAAAAGGGAAGTAAAAACCAGACATTGAATCTGGATTTCTCTTTCGGATTTTGGGAAGAAGTGAGTTCAATTTTGAGGCATTTGCTTAATGGCTCCTTCTTCACTTGGTTTTTCTTTTTCTCTCAGGGAGTAAAATGGAACAATTTCAAACCAATTTTGAATCCAACGCCAAAGCCTATTGGCCAGCTGTAATGTTTAAATTGATTTTGTTAGAAGAGAGAGGTTTTTAGCCTGCTTTGAATTTCCTATTAAAACGTAGTATCTTGAAATCACGTTATACATATCCTTTGCCTCCTTTTCTCACTCCTCTGCCTTTGAAAAATACAGGGTGAGATAACAAAATGCAACAAAGCCAAACGCCATAATTTTTATTTTTTTTTTTTAAATTTTATTGAATGAAAGCAAAAAAATGTCGGAAATAGCACCAAACTTTAGAATAAGTGAAAATTTGTTCGAATTGGTCAACTTTGCTACGAATTATGGCCTTCAAACGGCCAATAAAACCGTCACACGCTGCCCGAATGTTGCTCTACAGTATTTTGGCCCACTCCCGGCGAAGCGCTTGCTTGAGGTGATCGACACTTTCATATTTGTTAGTGGCAACCTTGCTTTCCAAAATACACCAGACACAATAGTCCAACGGATTCGTATCCGGAGATTTTGGTGGCCATTGCACACTGGAAATGAAGCAAGGAACCTCATTTTGTAACCATTCTTGGGTGGCGAGTGCTGAGGGCAATGGTGCCGAGTCCTGCGGCCAAAATGTTTGAGTGCCTAAGGCTTTAATACACCCTCCAGAATATTTTCGCGATAATATTCGGTTTTTATTCTGATGCCACGGTCGATTAATACGAGCGGAGAACGATCGTCGGCTGTTATGGCGGCCCACACCATCACCATAGCCGGTGATTGAGTTTTGGTAGCCTGTCGAAGGAGCACATTTTCAGCTGACCTCTTTGGCATATAAACACGATCATTTTCTTTGTTAACAAACTGCTGGACAACGAATGTTTTCTCGTCGGAGAAAATCAAACTCTTCAGTTCAAAACTTTCGGCCAAGCGAAGGAACTCTTAAGCTCTTTTGAGTCTATTTTCTTTCGGTTGGCTTTACCCCGATATCATTTTTCAATATTAGCCGAATGGAATATTGCGATATGTTCAGCTCACGAACCATTTTTCGACCACTGCGACACGAGTTTCGATCAAGTCGCTTCTTTACTTTTCGAACAATTTCTGATGATGTTGATTTTTTCTTCCGTCCACTTCCTTGACGTCGGGCTACGCTACCAGTATCACGGTAACGAGCGATGGTACGAGACAAAAAAGATTTATTCACATTTAAATGGTGGAGTGCTCTAACGATAGCCACTTGTGGGTTTCCAGCCAAATATGAAGAAATCGCACTATCACGCTTGAATTCCATCACGAATAACTTTATTTCTGAAACATTCTCACCAAAATGCCTTTGAACGGTTGCAAAAAATATAATGAGCTGTCAATGGAATAATTTTAACAGCTGTCGGAAGAGTGGCCTGGAAATGATAGCAGTCTGAAGTGAGTATTTTCATCTCACCCTATATATATACGTGTAGTTTGAAATCGCATTTTACATATTCATTGCCTCCCCTCCTCTCTTCTCTGTCTACAAAAAACATCCCTTTTTGGTCTAAAATTCACAAATGTTTTCCCTATAAAATCCACAATTTTTGGGGTCAAAGTTCATAATTTTTTTTACACTCGATCTGCAGTCAGGAGTTTCTTAATGAAATATCCTTAAAAAACACTTTTGCCAAGAAATCTTAAGAAATGTAAATAGCCATAATTTTTGATTGAGAAAGTCTCTTCAAAAATAGACATTTAAAAATATTTTTTAAAAATATTTCAACAGCTTCTTAATGGTAGCTTCTAGGACATTTGGAAGGGGAGCAAAGTGACATGTATGTCTTTCATAAGACTCCCATTTTCATCTCTGCCACACATATTTTGTTTTCACTCTCTTCTGAATGTATTTTTGCAACTTTATAAGATACTCCTCATAAGAAGGCATAAATTTCCCCATTGTCTCTGATTTTCCAATTGTAATTTAATTTCTTTCAAATAAATTATATTATAATTTTACCACATTTATTTATTACTGCTCCTCCCCTCACCATTGACAAACAAAGACTTTCTCTGTTGACAATTGAAATGCTTGGGGTTTTTTATTGTTTTCATAAAAATATTGCCGACCTGCCTAAACAGAAAAGAAAAAAACGCCACCACAAGGCCTTCGTTGATACCAACGACGACGATGACGACAACAACAATGGTGGCCTCTGATGTTGACAACAGTTTCAAGGATAACAAAAGGACAACGAATTTTCCTTTTCAGCTAACAATTAATCATAATTTGTTTGAGTTGGCTTCCTTTGACCTGAACTTGTTTGCCTGCTGATAAAATGGAAAAATAAAACAAACAAACAGAGAACAACGAACGGGAACGAGAAAAGCATCGGAAATAAAAACGCTAAACGATCTAATTGTGTGAGGGAGAACGAACATGTTACAATAATAGCTCCTTCGAAAGAACTGGGGAAATTAAATTTTATAATTTCATGTTAAACTAAGTTAAATGTGTTTCAAAAAAAAAATAGTTTTAAACAATACCAATGGCTTTTAGATCCTACGAAGTTCTTTGGAAATGGATCCTCTTTGCGAAGTTGAAGAAGTAAATATTTTTAGACGATACTAATGGCTTTTAGATCCTACCAAGTTCCTTGAAAATGACCTTCTACCCCTTTCTGATAGCTGTAGCTGTCCAAATATAGGCGTGGTTCTTAGCATAGATGTAATTCCAGGTTCTTGGTTTTTAGGAGGCTTCAGTTCAGTATTCAGCAAAATACGCATTTTTACATCGTGGGAAGGTAGGACCTTTTTTAGCCAAAAAATCTTTAATAATGTTTCACGATGTGATATAGCCCCTGTACAATAATACCCCATGGTCTGTATATATTTCAAAGAGAAGAGTGATAAGTGACTGACTGATTGATTCATCAACGTTCAAGCGAAACGGCTGAAGGTAGAATCCTGAAATTTTACATGTGGATCATTGTTAGTGTGTAGGGGTGAGATAAGGCTGGATTCTTTAGAATGTCTAACTAAAGGGTCCGCTGAAATATGTGCTACTGAATTTGGTACAAATAGGGGAAGTGAAAATTAAAAATGTTGGTATTGTGCTCAATGTTAGTGTGTTGGGTTTAGACTTCAGTGTTATTTGGAAATATGTACTTAAAGGTACGGAAAGTACTAAATTTTACTGAATTTAGTATATGAGAAAGGTATAGTGTTGGAAATCGTAAATTTGGTATTAGGGTCCCGTTTGGGAAGGTGGGGTTGAGATATGGGGGTGGTTTTGGAACATTTAATTAAAAGTATTAAAAGTATAACATTTTATAAAATTTGTTACAAAGACAAAGAAGTATAAAGATGGGGCAAGACAGATTCAAAATATGGCAACCCTGTGAAAATACCTCTGTTGTTACGATATCATAACAACATAGCTACCAATGTTAACTGATTTAAACCGCTAAGGCAGCGTGCGAATTTTTGGAAAGGTCTATGGAATAAAATTTTTAAACCACCATTTTGGATTTTTCAAATTTTTATTTGTTACTCGATTCTGTAATTGTGGCTTTTATTTTAACATGTCTCTGACATGAGCTGTTACTCTATGTATTGTAGACACAAACCATTTGCTCAAAATGTATTTTGTCTAGTCTTTACCATTTTAAGTCTTTTTTTGTTATTTGGTAAAGGGTATTTGATATTGTGTAGGATAGACGTATCGATGTCGGAAATATGTGCTAAGTGTTAGAACTGTAATGAATTTGATGGAATGTGAATATAGGGGAACGGAAATAGCTGGAAATTAAATATGTTGGTATTGGGGTCACCTTTGGGCTCTTAGGGTAGGGTTTAGATTTGAATATTCAGGGTGAGATGAAAAAACTGCAAGCAACTTCAAACTGCTGTAATTTCTAAGCCACTCTTCCGACAGCTCTTAAAATAATTCCAGTGATAGCTCATTATATTGTTTACAAGCATACAAAAGCATTTTGGTGAGAATTTTCCAGAAAAAAAACTTATTCGTGATGGAATTCAAGCGTGATAGTGTGATTTCTTTATATTTGGCTGAAAACCCACAAGTGGCTATCGTTAGAGCACTCCAGCATTTAAATATAAATAAATCGTGTGTGTCTCGTACCATCGCTCGTTACCGTGATACTGGTAGCGTAGCCCAACGTCAAGAAAGTGGACGCAAGAAAACAGCAACATCAGCAAAAATGGTTCGAAAAATAAAGAATCGACTTGATCGAAACCCCGCGTCGCAGTTGCCGAAAAATGGCTCGTGGGCTGAACATATCGCAATATTCTATTGAAAAATGAGATCGGGGTAAAACCATTACAAATCCAAAAAGTGCAAGAACTTAAACCGCAGCAGAAAGAAAATAGACTCAAAAGAGCTAAAGAGTTGCTTCGCTTGGCCGAAAGTGGTGAACAGCCGAATTTGGTTTTCTCCGATGAGAAACATTCGTTGTCCAGCAGTTTGTCAACAAACATAATGATCGTGTTTACTTGTCAAAGAGGTCATCTGAAATGTGCATCTTCGGTTGGCCACCAGAATTTAAGCGCCGGCCATGGTGATGGTGTGGGTCGCCATAACAGCCGATGGTCGCTTTCCGCTCGTATTAATCTAAACACCGGGTGAATACAATGCGTCTACCAACGCCCCCACATCGAAATGTGAGTACCAATTGATCACACGTATTTGGACGTGATCACCCCTTTGGTTAGGGGCGGAGCCTATCTAAACTCCTGCCTTTTTATGGGTCAGGCACCCGGTTGAAAATGCAACTCCACATTCGAGTTAATACTCTACCCGCGATTTGGGTACAAACCACAGCCACCGCGAAGCTCCCACAAGGGGACCAACACCAACTGTCAGGCTAGGTCCAAGGACCTAGGGGCACCTGGCACCCGCGGTACCAGAATATAGCCTCCGGTCAGGCTTCATAACTGAAGATATTACCAGTTGGACTCCAAACAGTCCTGGACTGGTGACCAACGCCATCACAAACCAGCAATCCATAAACGAAGCACATCAACAGTGGACACACAGACAACGACTCAGCCTCCCTCACGGGTGACTTGCGACCAATACATGGCCATCACCTTCACAAGTAGAGACAAAAGACACAACAATAAACAAGATCCTCCAAACGAAGAATCTCACGACATGACACAGTGGAAAAGGCGTATCTTAAAGATAAACCAACCAATAACGAAGACACTAAAGACAAGCCACAAAAAACAACAACCGCCAAGGAAGACAGCAATTTAGAACCTGGACAGGCGCAGCAATTATGAAACAAATCAGGGCACAATTACGAGGTGATTAGCTCTCGGCTACCAGAGCAGCAGTCCTTCTTCTATTGAAGACTTCTTTGGAGTATGAGTCTAAAGCTTGAAACGAACCCTCATCATCCAAGCACTTACTAAAGTCCCAACGGCCGTGAACAAACACAATCCCCATTCTATTAGTATCACGTATGTCATCATACATACATCACTGCGTCAGCATATGCGCGGAGTTCTCACGACCCCTGCCACATGCACATTCAGCAATGTCAGACAGGCCCCTAGCGTGCAGAAAAGCATTTAATAAACCATGTCCAGTTAGTACAAATCCCAGACTGAGGTCAAAACCAAAGCTTGGACGATTCATCACGAAGGTCACACCTGGAATAAATCCATACGTGACTCTCCCATTCTGACTCTCATTCCATCTGTTTTGCTACTTAGTGATCATACGTTCAAGAAGAAGAGCCTTGCTTCTTGCCACATCTCGAAACACCTCCAACGCTGATACCCAGTCATGTTCCGAGAGGGGTAAACCTCTCTTAATCTTAAAAGAAATGCCCCTCCGTGTTACCTCAAGATCCAGGGGGCCGCAGACCTTGGACATTTCAACTGGACTCAGCACCATCGCACTCAGCACGCGCCACTGAAAGAATGGTTACAAAATGAGGTTTCTCGCTTCATTTTCAGCGCACAATGGCCACCAAAATCTCCGGATACCAATCCGTTGGACTATTGTATCTGGAGTATTTTGGAAAGCAAGGTTGACACTAAAAAATACCAAAGTTTCGATCACCTCAAGCAAGCGCTTCGCCGGGAATGTGCCAAATAGCGCGGAACAATATTCGGGCAGCGTGTGACCGTTTCATTGGCCGTTTGAAGATCATAATTCGTGCTAAAGGTGGCCAATTCGAACAAATCTAAACTTATTCTTAAATTTGATGCTATTTCAGACATTTTTCGATTTCATTCAATAAAATTAAAAAAAGGTACAAATTATATCGTTTGAATTTGTTGCAGTTTTTTTATCTCACCCTGAATATAAGAACAGCTAGTGTTGTAAATATTGGTATAATTAACCACTTTGAGTAAAAAGCCTTTAGTACTGGAGATGAATTTTTAAATCCGTACTTTAACGTATTCGAACATTTGGAAATGGTACTTAATGTGGAGAGTAACAGACAATGAACAGAAAGTACTAAAACCAGTAAGGAGTGTAGTAGTAGAGCTGGAAATTATAATTTCGGTATTAGGATCACTGTAAGTGTGTATCACCTACATAAGGAGGTGAATTTTGAGATCCGTACTATAATGTACACGAAAAGTAGTACTTTGGTATAGAATAACTCGAATTGTGAATATTGATGTAGGGATCACTGCGAGTGTATAATTTTTAGATAAGAAGGTAAATTTAGACATCAGTACCAAAACGTGTACCCAATGAATCCGATTGGACTAAAATTAATGTAAGTGCTATGTTTTAGATAATGGACAGTTTTTGGAACTACGAAACGTAGGAAACTCGGTGGAGAGCGTATGAATAAAACTGGAAACCATAATTTTGGTATAAGAATTAGAATGAGTGTGTAGCATATAAGGAGGTCGACAGTTTGAAAGTACCAGAAGTATTTTCTAACTATAGTACCTATAATTTAGGAATTTAGGTTTCCAGAGTATAAAAGCATCTCCTGCAAGTAACTTAAGATTTTTTTCAGATTTCATTCTCACCTTCGAACCATGAATTCAATATTGTATTGCATGTTCTCAGGTTGTAAGTTCTCTCCGAAAATTTCGAAATCTCAGCTGCATTTTCCAACCCCTGGATCTGTAGGTTTGTGACTGGGGTTCGCTTAACCTGATTTTTTAATATTATACCTCTAATTTCCATATAGATTTGCAGAGAATTTAACCTAATCTCCGCGTGACTTCCAAGCATTTTCTCTAGCTTCCCTCTATTACTCGTATACATCGATATTGGTTTTAAATCAATTCCCAAAAATAGTTTTCTAGCACTCTCCTCTACTTTGCAGGATCATAATTTAATTTCTCTTCTTTTCGCTTGGCTTTCGTTCGTTTGACGATACCAAAAAGCGGTACTTGCATCTATTTTTACGATTGTCCTTTGTCGATATTCGTTCATTATTCATATATGCCAACATCTTTGTGGTCGATGTAGTTGTTTTCATTCTTCTTTTGTCATTGCCGCTGTTGTTGTTGTTGTGTGTTTAAATTATCATCTCTCTCTCAGATCACCACTTACAATTTATTCCACAAGTTTTTCGTAGAATTTTTTTTTTGCACTTTTTTTTTTGGTTTGTTGCTGCTCTCGAAAATTTTTGGATATTCTATTCATGCGAAGCCCGACTAGTTTATTTGATATGCAAACATATTCAAGTGAACAGCTACAGCAAGAATCTATGGCAGCAAATCCTTGTCAGTTCGGTTGGTTTTGGCCATTTCAAATATATATTTTTTCAAATCGGTCTTTTTTTGCCTTTGTCCAGGTCTTGCTGTCTATGCCTTTCACAAAAGTAAACTATGGAAATTACAATGTCCAACATTTCGACACACACACACTTACACTCACACTCAAACTAAGAGAGGAACACAATTCGTTTCCATTGTTTGGGGTCCATATCCAAACATATCTACCAAACATATCTATCTGTTCTTCTTTCTCTTGGTCGTATCTTGGTCCCTCGTCGTCGTTGTAAAACTATTGTCCCAAAGATTATAATAGTTTTGTGAGTGAAAAAGTGTGAGTGTGTGTGTGTGCGAGGAGCTTGTTATCCTGCCAATGCTTATGAGTACTCGCTTATGGCAGTAATGTGGCCATGGCTATGCTACAGGCTTAAGCAAGTGCAACAACAAAAGCTGGCAGTGTTAGCATTCGTAGTTCGTCTGGTAGTAGTAGTAGTAGTGGTGGTCCTGGTGATGGTGGTGGTACAGTTGTTATAAAATACTTTGCTCATAAATCCATTTGAAAACTAAATATTCGTTGTTTGCCATTTGCGTTTAGTTCTCTGTTCACTTGTTTTATTTTTGCTGCTGCTTCTGCTTTGTTTTCGTTCCGTCTATATGGCCAGAGCCATAGTAAAGCGCATTTAAATAACGTTTTGCAAAGCGAGCTGGAAACAAAAAACGAAAACAAGCAATGCCATTCAACAAAATGCCATTAACAATTATGAGTGATTTGTAGCTAAATTATGATAAATGATATCAAATGAAATTTTCAAAAGATAATGGAAGTTATTGTTCGCTCAGTTTGTTTAAAGCCTTAAATTTTGTAATACGAACTAAATGGTAGTTTGGCAAACAGATTTAATAGTTTTTTATGTTTCTTTTCTCTTTTTAGGTAAGTTTTATTGGATGTAATATTTTCTGTGAAAATGCAATGAACGGAGGAGGGTAAGTTAAAGTTTGGAAATATTAAACTGCTTGGAGAGGATAGAGCAAAAATGTGTAGGATAAATAAAATACCTGCTATACGTCTTTTATAAATAGAGCAACTTCTAAAGAATCCTGTAGATAGAAGATCATCTACAGTTAGTATACCCTCAGCCATACGGCAAGAGAGGATATATATTATTTGATACTGTCAAAACGTGTCTAATTGAAATAACGATTTAGAACCTAGGTCTATTTGGACCAAGGGATGGCCCGATTTGGCCCAAACTCGGAAAGAGACACCAATCTTCAGCTCGATAGAAGAGGATCCAAAGACTTATATTAAAATAAAATTCTTTTGAAAAATATTTTAAATCTTACAACCGCATTTATGAACATCTCTCCACTTTCATCTCTCTCCCCTCAACTATTAAGCTTATGATCTCGTCACTTGGGTAAAAAAACGTTTTTTGTCATAGGAGTTATTTTTAAAATAACTCCAGACAAAAACAAGGGAACTGATGAGGATTGATGGATCTTTCCAAAACCTAGGTATTCCCTGCATTACCCCTTGGTAAACATTACCATCTTTCTCCACTAATGAACAAACGTTGTTAAAAAAAAAAACAAAAATGGGGTTAAGTCTGATAATGTTGCAAAAACAACATTATTATCAAACTTAGATCGAGTTCGGAGGTGGGCAATATCGGTCGACTCATTCTGGTACTTTCGCCACAAAAAGTCAAAATTTTCAGTTATTATTATTTTCCTTATAAAAAAAGAAATATTAATTCCGCTTAGTGCAATACTTGTATTAGTTCTAAGTCAGGTGCGAAAATGGAAAATATCGGTTCACTCCAACATGTACCTCCCACACAATGGGTCAAAATTAGGAATAATTATAGCTTTTATAAAATGCGAAGTAAGCATCCGATTCTCGTAAACAATATTTTTATTAACCTAAGATCTGGTGTTAAGATGTGATATCTTGGTCCACTCCTTCTGGTACCTCCCCCACAAAGGGTCAAAATTTTCAATATTTATACCTCTTATAATTTGCAAAATATATTTCCGATTCTCTTCAAATTTAACACATCACAATATTTCTATCAACACATAATCTGGTGTGAAGATGGAATATATTAGACAACTTCTTCTGTAACCTCCCCTACAACGGGTCAACATTTTGAATAACTATGAAGCTCATAAAATGCAAAATGAGCATCCGATTATTTTTAAACATAGCACATAACAATATTTCTGGTAACACAAGAACTGTCGTCCACTTCTTCTGGTATTTCCCCCACAAGTGGTCAACATTTGTATTAACACAAGATTTGGTGTGAAGATGGTATATATCAGCCCACTCCTATTGGTATCTCCCCCACGAGGCTCACAATTTTCAATATTTATACCGTTTATAATTTGCGAAACTAGTCAGCGATTTTTTTAAACTTGGTAACATGAGATCGGCTAAATTTTTCTGGTACCTTCCCCACAAAAGGTTTAAATATCGATTAATTATTCTCATAAACATGGAAATAAATATGAGGTGCTCATCACAATATTTTTTTCAGTATTAGATGAAGTGGAATACTTCGATCCACTATATTCGGTACCTCACTCACATCTTAATTTTCCAAAAATTACTACATTTTTCATGTAAAGGTGAATAAAGTAGTCGACATAGCTCAAGTGTGACACATTCACAGAGCTTTTAAATGAAAATAATTATAGAAGATTTTTATTAGACCTATAGAGGGAAGAGAGGCAGTAAAATTGTATGTTTTATCTTTCTTCAAGGTTTAAAAAGATGAATGTGTTATATCTACAGAATTGTTGTGTAAGGCCTTCAATCTATAGATTAAAGAACTGTTGCTGTGGGGAGATCGGTGGAAGATTTTTCATCTTCGGTTGCTTTGAAGAGAGAGCTGCGGCTCTTTGCAGATATCTCGTCCTCTTTCCTATTGAAATATTTGTGTTGGTTTTCACGAAATACTTCACTAAGTACTGTCGCCTTCTATTCTCTAAAAATACTTTTGAAGGCATTGTTTACAATTTCTACATAGTCTTCCCTCTTCATAAAACACCGCTCATACCCTTCAAAGGGCTTATCTTTTAATAAAACACTGTTTATTTTTCAAGACTTCTTAAAGTCATATCACTACTTCTAATTTTGGAGATTGTCTCCTTCCTTGCTTCAGAAAATCTTTAGGAAAACAGCAACATCGGCAGAAATGGTTCGAAAAGTAAAGAAGCGACTTGATCGAAACCCACGTCGCAGTGACCGAAAAATGGCTTGTAAGCCAAACATATTGCAATGTTTTCCATTTTCCATTCAATATTGAAAAATGAGCTCGGGGTAAAGTCATTGATATTCCAAAAAGTACAAGAACTTACACCGCAACAGAAAGAAAATATGCTCAAAAGAGCTGCTTCGCTTGGCCGAAAGTGGTGAACTGCTGAATCTGGTTTTCTCCGATGGGAAAAAGTTCGTTGTCCAGCATTTTATAAACAAACAAAATTATCGTCAGAGGTCAGCTGAAAATGTGCAACTTCGGTTGGCCACCAGAACTCAAGCGCCGGCCATGGTGATGGTGTGGGCCGCCATAACAGCCGATGGTCGCTCTCCGCTCGTATTAATCGTCTGTGGCATCAGAATAAATGCCGAATATTATCGAAAAAAATATTCTGGGAGGGTTATTAAAGCCTTGGGCACGCAAACATTTTGGCCGCAGACCTTGGACATTCCAACAGGACTCAGCACCATCGCACTCAGCACGTGCCACCCAAGAATGGTTACAAAATGAGGTTCCTCGCTTCATTCCCAGCGCACAATGGCTACCCAAGTCTCCGGATACCAATCCGTTGGACTATTGTGTCTGGAGTAATTTGGAAAGCAAGGTTCGCACTAAAAATATCAAAGTGTCGATCACCTCAAGCAAGCGCTTCGCGGGGAATGGGCAAAAATACCGCAAAGGGGTTGGTACCAGAAGGAATGGACCGATATTGCCCATCTCCGAAGTCAATCTTAGTTTGACAATAATATGGCTGTGAAACAAGTTTGGACAAATCTGATACAAACAAAAAAAAAAAAAAAATACGTTAAAAAATTCCGTTAACCCTATCAAAATATCGAATATTCTGGGTTATCATCATTTGTGGGTTTTTCCCCAAACATGGACTTATTTAGACAATTCTAAGGCAACTGGTTCCCATTGCGAATTTCATGTCTAAAATGCAGATTTATTGGACTACAGTTTTGTTCACTCCATTCCATTTTGCATCTATTGCGATGTCCAAAGTCGGACATGGTTACATCTCATATGTATCCCTTGAAGGGTCTGCATTGGGTATTTCAGGGAGTTTCAAACGAAATAACCAAGTGCACATAGCCTATATCTGGCCGTACGCAGAAGCGGGCAGATCTCGAGACCTGCTACTTCCGAATGGTAACTGTTTTGAGATTTTGTGCTCTTGGTCCTCCGAAAATTAAGTTGTTAGTTAACTTGCTGCCCTCCATAATATGGTGGAAAATTTGGCTGGATTTTTGAGGATGAAAAGACGACAATGAGCGCATAAAAATGTCGATTTCATATCTACGATATTTTTGTAGAAGATTTGAATGCCCATCTACCACTTTTGATACGGTTCAAGAAAAAAGAGCACAACAGAAGGTTGGATGAATTGGATTATAAAAACGTAACGTTTTCCTAAAAAGGTCTCATTCGATGGCAATAACGCCAGAAATATGAGGCTATTTTAAATTTCTATAAGGCATTATCTTGAAGCACAATTAAAATTTCATTTTGAGATCATAATATACCTTCCAAGATCTACTGTGCTTCATGAATTTTCAATCGACCAGACATTGAGTTCCAATTTGTGTCACAGTACATTCGCCTATTTCTGAATTATGAGTCAATTCATAGAAATGTTTTTTTTTTCAATCTGGATTTACTTAGAATTAAAGGCCCTCACTGAAGCTAGTTCCGTTCCTCTCAAAGTGGAGTGTAGCCTACACACTTCACATAAATATACATATGGTTTCTCTTCTACGTACATACATACATTCCTCATGCCCATATGTTTACACAATATTGGTCGTTGCAAAGTGAACAACACACAGATGTATACAAATGAGCCACCAATATTTTCTTTAAAAATGCCCTGCCCCAATGTAGGGATTTGAGGGTAAATATTTAAAGCGAAATGTAGGCATTTGAACATGAAGGGTACTGCAATTAGCTTCTTCTGTGTATATCCTCAGCCATGGGGGAATGAAATGCTCTTAGATGGAATTGAACTACTGTCCAAAGAATAGGTCAAGTGGCTAAAATTTTGCTAAAGCGCACCATCTGTTTTTTTTTTTTTTTTTTTTTTGTTTGTTGAATATATAATCAGGATCTAATTATACTCTCAGCCATATGGCTATAGAGGTTATATATCATTTGAAACGGTCAAAACGTGCCTAGTCGAAATAACGGCCGTCTCTCTGTCTGGCTGGCTGGCTGGCTGGTGCGCACGATAACTCTCGAAGGGAGTATGCGATTTGATCCAAACTCGGTACTTGGTAATATTTTTGTCAAACTTAGATCGAGTTCGGAGATGGGCAATATCGGTCCACTCCTTCTGGTAAATCCCACTAAAATGTCAAAATTTTCAAAGAAGATAATTTATTACACAGAAAGAGAAAGGATAATCCGATTTTGCTCGAACTTTGCGAATCCTAACATTTTTATCAGTGCTAGTTCAGTTGCTAAAATGGACAGTATCGGTCCGTTCCATCAAGTTCCTCCCTCACAAAGGGTCAACATTTTGATTGATATTTCGTTCAATATTTTTTATTTGTATCAAATGAAGTATAAAAATGGAATATTTCGGTAGACTATATCTGGTCATCACGCACATATTAACATTTTCTAAAAATTACTACATATCTCATATATAGTGAAGGAGTGAGTCGATATAATCCATACCAGGAACGTCGGAATATTTATGTCATTTATTTGGATCCTATACGAAATGGACAATATTGGACCATTCCTTCCGAACCTGCTCCATAGAGGTCAAACGTTTGAATAATTGTAACAATAGTCAAATATATTTCGATTATTTAATCGAATATAGGCTGAGGGTATATATCTGTCGGCAATACCGACTGATACTTTTTAACTTGTTTTAATATGATCTCAATATGTCAGCCCCTGCTTAACGTGTATGGGAAGTGTTGACAAAAATATTTGCATACTCCGGACTGATTTAATTTTTGTACGGAGGCTTGGGGACGCGGTAAGATTTCAAGCGGGATGACGTTTTGAAACGAACTTTCGCTGGGGTAAAAACTCTTAAAACTCCAGGAGCATGGATAATTATAAACTCATAATGGGAACAGTTATATGCCTTAAATAGACGATCAACATCCCCAAAACATTAAAATCTTCTGAAGCCAATGATAACATGCCAGGAACGTGCACAGGATGGGATTCCGGGGATCGGAACGCCTCTAATTGCAACTATTCTGCCAATTTTCGTATTTTTTATATGGAAAAGTTATTTTTTATGTTTTTGCTATCTTCGCATTCAATGAGGGAATAGGGTATAAAAAGGAGGTCTAAGGGAGGTCTCTTGAAGATTTTGGAATGTGGTTTTATATCCTCAGCTAAAGCCTCAGGTTCCGTCCGTCCGTCTCTCGAAAGAAGTATCCCATTTGATCCAAACTTGGTACGTCGTAATATTATTATCGGACTTAGATCGAGTGGGGATGAAACTGCTACCTCCCTGGCAAATTGTCAACACTTTTAAAGAAAATATTTTACTTCACAGAAAGAGAAAGCATTATCTGATTTTGTTCAAACTTTGCAGATCCCAATATTTGCATCTGTGCTATGTAACGTGCGAAAGTGGACAATATCGTCCCACTCCATCATATACCTGTCCCACAAAGGGCCAACATTTTGTATAGTTATAACTCTCATAAAATACGTAATATCTTCCACCTTTCACACATCTCAATGTTTTTACTAAAAAAAGATCTGGTATGAAGATGGCATATATCGGACCACTTCTTCCGGTACCTTCCGCACAATGGAGTCAACATTTTAAAAAACCATGATGCTCATAAAAATGGAAATGAGCATCCAATTCCTTTTAAACTCGGTACATTCCAATATTTCTATTAACCAACGATCTGGTGTGAAGGTAGAATACATTGAACCACTCCTTCTGGCACCTCCACCATAACGGGTCTCAATTTTGAATAACCATGAATCTCATAAAACGCGGAATGAGTATATGATTACTTTCAAACTCGATACATCCCAATATTTCTATCAACACAAGTTCTGGTGTACAAATGAAATATGTCGGACCGCCACCTTTGGCACCTTCCCCACAACAGATCAAAGTGTTGAATAATAAAATGCGAAAAGACTCTTCAAATTTCACAAATCCCAATATTTTTACTAACACAAAATTTGGGCTGAAGTTGATAAATATCGGCCCACCCCCTTTGGCACCTCCCCCACAAACCCATTTGTATACCCTCCACCATTCTATAGGGGTAATTTAACATTGTCATTCCGTTCCTATAAGGTATATGTATTCTGGATCAATGTAAATTCAAAGCCGATTTAGCGATGACCATCTGTCTGTCTGTTGTAATCACTTTTTCGAACGATTTGAGATAGAAGACTAAAATTTTGCACACACATGTATTTTGTCAGTAGGCAGGTTAAATTTGTGCATTTCGGTCCACGTTTTCGTACAGCCCCCTTATAATGGTACCTACCGATTTTCAGTATTTTGATGATATTAGGGACATTATTCGTCGGAATTTCGTATTTGCAGCCTGTGACAAAAAAATACACATGCAGGCCCTCGTCTTCGTATAGGCCCCATATGACGGAACCACGCAATATTCGCTATTTTTATGATTTTAGAAACCTTAAAGGCATGAATTGCTTTAAATATCGTTTTAGAAGTTCATAGTGGGTGCTAAAACCTATGATAGTAAGTTATCTATGCAGGACCTCGTTTTCGTATAGCCCCTATATAACGGTTAAAAATTTTCAAATTTCTTCCAAATGGTGAAGGGGTATTAAAAATTCGACACGGCCGGACATAGCTGCTTTTTAATTGTCAATAATCTCATATCTAATAAGTCCGCAATTGTAAATCTTGTTATTTGTAAATCTTATTACTTCTCCTAACCAGAATACTGATGTGAATATGGGATTTATCGGTCCAGTCCTTGTGGTGCCTCCTCCACAAAATTATTCACATAAAATTGGAAATAAATGTTCGATTTTCGTTTTGCACATTCCAATATTTTTATCAGCATTAGATGAAGTGAAATACTTCGGTACATTATATTTCAAAAGTTTCCAAGAAATTTCAATTATCTGAGATAAAGTGAAGGAAGTGGTCGATATATTTCAAACCTGGGACGTTGCAACGTTCCTATCAAACTTATGTCAAATACGAAGTGTATAATATTGACCCACTTCTTTGCAACCGTCACTGTATAAAGGTCAACAGTTTGAATAATCATAACGAAAGTTAAAATATATTTATATAAACGTACATTGGTTGAGAGTATACCTCTATCGGCAAATTCGATTGATTGTCTTATTTTTATACCCTCCACCATAGTATCGAGGGTATATTAAGTTTGTCATTCCTTTTGTAACACCACGAAATATACATTTTAGACCCCAACAAAGTATATATATTCTTGATCAGCATAAAATTTTATGTTGATTTAGCCATGTCCGTCCGTCTGTCCGTCTGTGGAAATCACTCTAGCTTCCGAACTAATTGAAGTAGATTGATAAAATTTTACTCAAATGTATATTATGTCTGCAGGACTTGGTATTGGTATTGAAAATGGGCCATTTTTGGTATAGTCCCCATATAACGGTACCTCCCGATATTCGGTATTTTTATGATTTTGGCGACAATATTCATCGGAATTGTTTCAAATTTGGGATTTTAATTTCGAAATGGTTGCTGCAGCCTAAGACAGAAAATTGTCTGTGCAGGTCCATATCTTCGTAAAGCTCCCATATAACGGTACCTCCCGATATTCGGCATTTTTATGATTTTGGCGACAATATTCACCGGAATTGTTTCAAATTTGGTATTTTAATTTCGAAATGGTTGCTGCAGCCTAAGACAGAAAATTGTTTGTGCAGGTCCACGTCTTCGTAGAGCCCCCATATAACGGTATCTCCCTATATTCGGTATTTTGTTGATTTTAGCAACATTATTCACCAATTTTTTTGTTAAGTTTCGCATTTGAATATTGTAATGGCTTATGAAAAAGGTTACCTATGCTGGTCCATGTCGCCGTATAGACCCTAATGTAACATCTAAATTTGGTATTTTTAAGATTTTAACAGAATTTTTAACGGATTTTATTGTTTTTGAGAAATTTTTACTTGTTAATAAGTTGAATTATATCTGAATATTGGAAAAACCTCGTATCCTAGATAAGTTGAATTTCTGACCTTTAGGGTCCCCTGTTTAGACATACAATGTCACTGCTATGTGACACTCATGAATAATAAGACGCTTTGTGTCCTTTATCAATGAATGCCTTTTTAACTTGTATTTCCATAAAAGACTCTTAAAGTTCCGTTATAAATGTATATGGTTTGCTATAAACTGTACGGATTATCTATATATTGTACGCCCTTCTTTTAATTGAGAGCCTCAGAAGGTATACTAGTTCTTGAAGGCTTTTGATGATCCTAAATTAACTAAAAACGTTTTAGTGTCTTCTATTTATGACAGATCTTCGCATGCCCTCTATGAAGATCTCTGAGATTATTCAATTTATTTATAACCTTTAAGTTCTTGTATTTAGTGGAGATCGCAAAAGGTTTTCTATTTGCTAACTATTTTTTAAAGTTTTTTTTTTTTCATCTATAGAAGATTCCTTTATTTATTGAAAATCGTTTAATATTTATTTATTATTTATTTTTTTGCTATTAAACCTTTGAGGCTTTTCATTAATGAAGGAATCCCTGTTTTCTTATCACCTTGATCGATGTAGAAAAATATTTGCGGAGTAGATTGTGCTCTAAATTTAGGATTTTGTCACAAAACCCTTACTAGTGGTCCCCTTTAATGGCCAGACAACCACTTACAGGAAATTCCACATTATCCCAAAAATATTTACACATAATGTTATGTTTTTTTTCTTTTTGTTACTATTCAACTTGTTTCTGAGTTGAAAATCCACAAAACCAAATAAAGATTTTATTGTGGGGTTAAATGTGTCTGTGTGTGTGTGCTAACCTTGTTGATGTTGACAACATTTCATCCTTGAAAGTCCCCAATTCGTTCGTTTGTAAATTGAGGTTCAGCATTGGTCATCAGGTGTTAAATCGTTTACACACACAACAAAAAACCCCAACAGATTTGAAAAAGGAACAAACCTCATCTTTTAAGCATTATTGTATTTTTACAGATCCTTAAATATTGGTTTCATAAATCCCCATTGAAATCTTCTTTGTATATTTGGTGTTTAGTTTTTTTTTCTTTGTTAATCCCTCAAAAAAGTTTGTTTTGTCAGAGTCAGAGTATTCTAAATGTGAAATTCTCAGAATTTATTGTTATTTGTTTTTTTTTTTTTTTTTTTTTTTTGGCAAACTATTTAAAGTTGTTATTTTTTTGAATAGAAACATGTAACCTGATGGGATTTTCTACATTCATGTATTGTAGAGCAATGTGCGATACAATAAAAATTATGTAAGGAATTGTATACGTAGAGAACATATTACCTAATCTATGAAAAATGTACAATGAAATTAACAAAAAATAAATAAAAAATAAAATAAGAAGATACTACAATCTAATTTCACTGGGTGACCAAAGACTCATATTGGCCTCAATTGATATGTTAACTACCGCCTTAATACCCACAGAAATCTTATGAAAGGTGCTAAGTGGGTCCAATTGCATATACCTGTCCTCTTTTCCGAAAAACGATATTTTTAATGACTCGAAGAGGCTGAAAACTAACTGAGACATAAAAATTTACACATACTCCGTAAAAAATGAATGCCGTATGTTTCGCAATTTATAACAGATAAGAGTATTGAAAATTGTGTCCCTTTGGGGGTGAGGTACCAGAAGGGTTTTGCAGATATATAGCATCTTCACAACAGATCTTGTGTAAGCAAAAATGTCTGTATGTGTGAAATTGAAAGAGAGTTGGATGCTTATTTCGTTTTCTTTGAGCGTTTTGTTATTCAAAATCTTGAACCCTATATGGAGCAGGTAGCAAAAGAAATGGTCCGATCTCTACAATCTTTATGACAAAGCTTGTGTTGATGGAAATATTGATATGTACCATGTCTGGAATGGAATCGGATGCCTTTGTAGGGGAGGTACCAGAAGGAGTGGACCGATATATTGCATCTTAACACCAGTACATGGGTTCGTATAAATATTGGGCTGTGTGAAATTTGAAGATAAACAGACCCTTACATAACATTTTATAGGAGTTGTTATTATTCAAAATTTTGAACATTTGTGGGGGAGGTACTTGATGGAGTGGACCGATATTGTCCCTTTTCACACCTGACCTGGAACTGACGCAAATATTAAGATTTGCAAAGTTGGAGCATAAAACGGATTATCCCTTTTCTTTCTGTGCAAAAAAAATATATATTTTTTTTAAATTTCGACCATTTGTGGGGAAGGTACCAGAAGGATTGGGCCGATATATTCCATCTTAATGCCAGACCTTGGGTTAATATAAATATTGGGATGCGTGAAATTTGAAGACAATCGGGCTCTTACATCACATTTTATGAGAGTTGTTATTATTCAAAATTTTGACCATTTGTGGGGGAGGTACTTGATATTGCCCATCTCCGAACTCGATCTAAGTTTGACAAAAATATTACGATGTACCAAGTTTGGACCAAATCGGATACTCCCTTCGAGAGTTATCGTGCGCAACAGTCAGACAGGCAGACGGACGGAAGGACATCGCTAGATCGACTCCAAATGTTCTGAAACGGTTTTATTCCAAAGAGACCTAGGGTCTAAAACCGTTATTTCGAGTAGGTACGTTTTGACCGTATCAAATGATATATACCCTCTGTAGTCATATGGCTGAGGGTATAAAAAAAAGAAGACATGTGTATCGGTGTTTTGAAAGTTTACACCGCAAAGTAATCTAAATAGAGGTTGGCATTAAAAAACACCAAAGTGTCGATCACCTCAATCAAGCGCTTCACCGGAAATGGGCCAAAATACCGCAGAGCAACATTCGGGTAGGGTGTCACGGTTTCATTGGCCGTTTAAAGCCCATAATTCGTGCCAAAGGTGACCGATTCGCACAAATCTAAATTTATTAATTCACGTAAACCAATGACTTCAGGTATCCCTACAAAAATATTCGGGTAACGTCAAATCACACAAACACGGAGGCCAGTTCAATGGTCAATGTCTCGTCGTTGGTTTCATGTCGTTTCAATGATCTTTCATTAAGTCCATTGTTTCGCCTTCAGTATGGCAAGTGGCACCATCCAGTTGAAATCACAGAAATAAGGACTGATGATGATGGTGAAACAGTACATTTATAGAGATGCATTGGAAATTCCTGAACGGTGTGTGGATTAAGTTTGCCCCGAAATTTGGAAATGTGCAGGATTTCACGATAAGATATAAATTACAGTTAAGATAAACCCTGCTGTCGGACCTATATTTTCCTTCGGAATAATCTATCCTGGCTTTTTCAAAATCTCTCGATAATGTTCGTAAAGTACCGAGGAGTTTATCAAATGCTCTGCAAGTGGGAGAATGCTTCCATTAAACCCCTATCTTTCTTGAATAAAACGTCCTGCTGGCGACATAAAAATTGTCTCTCATATTGATGATACAAAATAAGGGCGTAATATCATAAACATATGTTTATAGTTTAAATCTTATTTAAACAAAATTAATGCCTTCTTTCATGAATGGAAGATTCAATGACCATACTTCTTGGCAAATGTTTTCCTGAGAGGAAAAGCCAGGTTACTCAGCTATTAATTTCAGTATACAGCCGATTTTACTGAAATATTTAATTTCATTATTTAACAAGTAATCAAAGGCTATAGCCGTCCGGGGCCGACCATGCGATACCTTACAACGCTACAATATATTAGAAGACCCATATGTCCATTTTGGAAGACTTCGTGATTGAAATGATGTCATAGAGCCCTTTTTAGATGTTACCCTTAGCTTGTTGTCATGGGGCATTTGCCCAATTTTTATGTACTCCCTGTTGTTAGGTATTTAAAACAATTTCACACGAAAGCAATATGGTTCTATTCTGGCCCTATCCCCACCTCCATTTTCAATTTCGTGATGATCGGGCCATAATTGCGACCTGTAGCGTGATTACAAATTAACATGGACAGACGGACGGAAGGACATACATGGCTAGATCGACTCAGCTTGGCGAGATGGGAAGATCCATATATAATTTCCTATATGGGAAACCAATATTTCGAGGCGTTACATAATTTTTGGCCCAATCAAACTTATAATACCCCCAACACAAAGTGTTGTAGGGTATAAAAACATGGTCTAATTGAAAAATGTACAACTTTCTGGGGTTATAAGATTTCAATTAGCAGAGGAGAGTTTAATTTTAACTTAAACTCGTTTTTTTAATGGTTAAATGTTACTTTGCATCCTCAGTCATATTTTTATTTCTGTTGGCATCTCTTAAAACAAAGAATATTTTACATTTTTAGACAAGGGCATATCCACAGCACTCACATACATCTAAAGCTTAACATTTATATGTCACCATAAAAAAGGCGGCAGTTTGTGGTTGCAGAACGAACCGTGGTTGGTACAAAATTCATGTACTTAAAAATATTCATGTAGAAGCAAGACCACGGGAAAAAAAAACGACTAGATGAGAAATACTTAGCATCACTAACACTTAACCCAGTCAGGCTGAAAATATGGGATGTACATAAGTACCGGTTGTAGAGTGTTGGAATAGACATCAAAATGGGTATAAAAAGGGTGCTAAATGAAACGTGTCAAAAAGTAACTATATAAAGCAAGTAAAAAAAAATTAATACCCACCACCTTAGGGTAATGGAAATGTTAGGACCCAATATGACCATCAAATACCAATTTTTAGACAAACCCATGAAAAAAATGTGGGAAAAATCATCAAAATACCGAATATCGGGAGGTACCGTTATATGGGGGCTATACCAAAACGTGGACTTATAGATGCAATGTTTCTCCACCGGAACTAGAACGCATTATGATCAACAAAAACCAATTTTTAGATAAATCCATAAAAAATGTGGCAAAAATCATCAAAATACTGAATATCGGGAGGTACAGCTATATGGGCCTGCAAATAATAATGTGGCCTGTATTGTGATTTCAACAGACAGACGGACAGACGAACATCGTTAAATCGACTTATAATTTTATGCTGATTAAGAATATATATAAATTATGGGGTCTATGACGAATATTTATACATGTTACAAACGGAATGACAAAGTTAATATACCCTCCTTTCTAAGGTGGAGGGTATAAAAATATACAGAAATACTAAAGAAGGTCTTATTATAAGAACCAGAAATAGATCTTTGTAACTATCTACAGAATATCATACATAAAAATATTTAAAAAAAAGCCCCTGTACATGGAATACAATTACAAGGTTCTCCATCTATCTATCTATCTATCTATCTATCTATCTATCTATCTATCTTTCTATCTTTCTATCTATCTATCTATCTATCTATCTATCTATCTATCTATCTATCTATCTATCTATCTATCTATCTATCTTTCTATCTATCTATCTATCTATCTATCTATCTATCTATCTATCTATATTAAATCACTGCATGGGTATTCTATTTTGAAAAACAAGTTAAAAAGCAGTAAGTTCGGCCGGGCCGAACTTTGAATACCCTCCACCATTTGGACCGAATTTGGAAATTTTCAAAAAATAAAATTCTTAAATTCTTAATTCTGTTAAAATTTTAAAAATACCAAATATAGCCGTTATATTGGGGTCTATACGACGTGGACCTACAAAGGCATTGTTTGTCATAAGCCATTACCATATTCAAAGTCGAAACTTTAAATAAATAGTAAATAATGTAGCTAAAATCATCAAAATATCGTATATAGGGAGGTACCGTTATATTGGAGCTGTGCGAAGACCAGCACCTGCATATAAAATTTTCTGTCACAAGCTGTAGCATCCATTGCGAACTTCAAATACCACAAACAAATTTCGAAGGGTATTGTACCTAAAATCGTCAAAATACCGATTAAAACAGGGTTGCCCATATTCGACGGACCCATCTGGCAACGCCATAATTTTTGACAGAGATGTCACATCGCTTAATGACATACCGCGTTTGAAGCGCCAGTCCAAGCAGATTTTTACCATGAACCAATACATGCCACGCGAGCGCTCTGAAATAGTTGAAATTTACATTCAACAGAAGAAGTCAATTGTGAAAACTCAACGTGCTTTTAAAACATTAAAAAATGTGAGAAGTGCGCCTTCTAAGAACACCATTAAGCGTTTATACGAAACAATTTCAACTGGTAAGGCTCTTTCTAATCCGAGGAAGCCATATAAAAGTCGACCAAGACGATCGGCCGAGAATATCGCTGCCGTACGAGCCAATGTTGAGAGGTCCCCAAGAACATCCCAAAAACGCCGTTCTCAGCAGTTGGGCATGGCTCGGTCCACTTTACAACGGATTATTCGCATTGATTTGCATTTGTTCCCGTACAAAATTCAATTGACGCAAAGAATGTTGCCTGCGGACAAGCCTTGTCGATTGGAATGGGCCCAAAGAGTCATCGAAAAAAAAAACTTGTGTGCTAAACTTTAGCCATCTATCTCAATTCATTCGAAAGATAGCGTGATTACAACAGACAGACGGACGGACGAACAGAGCTAAATCGTTTTAAAATGTTACGCTGATCAAGAATATATATACTTTGTTGGATCTGACATGAGTATTTCGAGGAGTTACAAACGGAATGACAAAGTTAATATACCCTCCATAATATGGTGGAGGGTATAAAAATAAATAGACCCATAGACGGTTTCCTATATACCCAAACTGCATATCAGTATTAAGTTGATATTAGATTCATAGCCCTAAGAGGTGACCTATCTGTGGGGAGGTATAGAAACGCCTCATGTTGAAAAAAGAACAACAAAATAGAAACTTACAGTTTCTTTTCCATTTACAGACTTACTAAAGCCCATATAAACAAATATACTCTTTTTTATGAGACGTATCATAAAAAATTGACCTTCATATCCCATCTGCATCAAATATGGCCAATTTCGAACGTTGAAGAACAATGGGGAATTATAATTTTATGAGAGTATTGTGATCCCATTTCCTGAAACGGATTTCGTCCAAAGCGTAGCGTAAGTTACAGACTTACCCCATCTATTATACATCCGAATGCATTTGCAAATATATTCAACATTTACACATACACACACACACGCGCGCAAAGCTAACACTGATTAAAATGCAATGATTTGCATTTGTGTGAGTCAGTGTATGTTAATTTCAACATAAGAATAGATGGCTTCTGCACACACACATTCATAGATACAGCATTAAACATAATGAAACAACTGCTAGTTTTTTTGCCATGACGTCAAAGTACTGTTACCAAGATTAAAAATAGTCCTGGCATAGATATTCCATTTAAAATTAGGCGAATTTAATCATTACATGAATCACATGAAAAACTTGTGGAGGACTTTAGGCAAAAGGTGGGATATCAACTCAAATCAAATTAATTTGCAACAAATATGAGTGCACTACAAGGTGAGATAAAAAAACTGCAACAAAGTCAAACGCCATAATTTTTACATTTTTTTTTTAAATTTTATTGAATGGAAACAAAAAATGTCGGAAATTGCATCAAATTTTAGAATAAGTTTAGATTTGTGCGAATTGGTCACCTTTGACACGAATTATGGCCTTTAAACGGCCAATGAAACCGTCACACGCTGCTTGAATGTTGGTCTGCGGTATTTTGGCCCATTCCCAGCGAATCGCTTGCTTGAGGTGATCGACACTTTGGTATTTTTTAGTGCCAACCTTGCTTTCCAAAATACTCCAGACACAATACTCCAACGAATTGGTATCCGGAGATTTTGGTGGCCATTGTGAGCTAGAAATGAAGCGAGGGACCTCATTTTGTTTTATAACCATTCTTGGCTGGTGTGTGCTAAGAGCGAGGGTGCTAATTCCTGTCGGAATGGTCGAGGTCTGCGGCCAACTTTTCTTCTGGAAAATTCTCACCGAAATGCTTTTGTACGCTTGTAAACAATATAATGAGCTTTCGCTGAAATATTTTTAACAGCTGTCGGACGAGTGACTTAGAAATGACAGGAGTCTCAAATTGACTGTAGTTTTTTCCTCTAACGCTGTATAACATTTGATACGGCCAAAATGTGCCTCATTGAAATAACGGTTTTAGATCCTAAGTCGCTTTGGACCAAATCTTGCAATGTATGCCTGGTGCGCACGATAACTATAAAAGGTAGTTTCCGATTTGGTCCAAACTTGGTACATCGTAATATTATTATCAAACTTAGATCGAGTTAGGAGATGGGCAATATCGGACCACTCCCTCTGCTACCTCCCCCACAAAAGGTCGAAATTTTCAAAAAAAAAACCCTTCATACACAGAAAGAGAAGGGATAATCCAGTTTTGCTCTAAATTTGCAATATTATAATATATAATATTTTCATCAGCACTAGGTCAGGTGCTAAAAAGGAACAACATCGGTCCACTCCATGAAGTACAAAGGTTCAGTATTTTAAATAATTATAAATTGTCTTCAAATATCACAAATGCCATTATTTTTACTAACACGAGGTCTGATGTAAAGATGGAATGTATACGTCCACTCCTTCTGGTACCTCCCCCTGAAATGGTAAAAAATTTGAATATCTGTGAAGCTCATAAAACTCGAAATTAATATCCGATTCCTTGGTACATATCAATATTTCCATCAACACAAGATATGTTATAAAAATGGTAGACCATTTCTTTTGGTGCCAACCCCCATATAGCGTTCAAGATTTTGAAAAACGAAACGCTCACAGTAAATGAAATAAGCATACATCTCTCGCCAAAACTTTACACATACAAACATTTTTGCTAACACAACATATGTTTGTGAAGATGATATATACCCCTTCTGGTAACTCATTCACAAATGCTATATCTTCAACCAGAGACCTGAGCTGAATATGGAAGTTATGTTTCCGCCAAAATTAGGATAAAAATGTTCGATTTTCTTGTAATTTTGCCCATAGCAATATTTTTATATGTATTAGATGAAGCATGAAAATGGAATACTTCGGTCGACTATATCTGGTACCCCACGCACATTTTAAGATTTGTATAGTTATTGTTGACCTTTGATCAATGTATTTTCTTCTGGTTTTTCGTTTGGCTCGAGGTCAGAATTTAAAAAACAGACGAATTTGTTTTTTTATATATTAATTTATTTGTCCGATATTTCGACTATCTTCGATAGTCATCATCAGGGATTTGACTTGAAAAAACAATTAACATTTAGTATAAATAAATAAAACAAAACACTATAACGATAATTACATTGGATTTTAACTCTTCTGTTTTTAAGTTCTCTGATGCAGCTTTTCCATCCTTTCCTTTTTACTCGAATTTTCCAACTAATTTTTCTTATGCTTTTCGATGACATTTCTATAAATTTGAGCACAATGTTCCGTGTCAGTTTTGTAGTTCATTCGTTTATTAGGAGGTACATTTATAATATGTAGCATTTCTAACATGTACCTACGTTTGTAGTTATTTTCTTGTGCCAAGATGTCGACATCTTTGAAATTGGGCGTATGTCCTTCTTGTTGGCAATGGGCAGCAAGGGCAGTTTTTTGCTCTATGGGTTTAGTTATTGTCTTTTGGTCCGATTTATGAGAGCTAATACGAGTTTTTAATTTAGATTTTGTTGTCCCAACATATGCCTTCTGACATACGTTGGACCCGTCCCCATTACATTTAATCTTATAAACGACGTTAGATTTATCCTCGTGTGGAATTTTTGTTTTAGTTCTACTAAAGAAATTATTGTTGGTGTTACTGCTTCTGAATGCCAATTGATACTTCTCACTGTTGTACATGTTTGATGAAGAAAATCTTTCCGAAAACCCTGGTATATATGTAGATCTTTTATATGTCTTTTCCACTAATTTTGTATTTTGGTATGCTCTATTACCCTCGGCGCGTTTAATCAATTCATTAACAATGTTACTAGGGAAGTCATTCATTTTTAAAATCTTTATGATTTTGATTTTGTTCTTTGCATGGAATTTTCTGTCACTTATTTTCAAGACCCTTTGGATAAAGTTTGTGGCCGTGTTGATTTTTATACGTCGCGGATGCTTTGAATGGTAATTAATTAATCTACCCGAGGCTGTTGGCTTTTGGTACCAATCTAATAACAACTTTTTTCCTTCTCTTTGTACTAAGCTATCTAGATATGGTAACTGATTATTCAATTCACTCTCCATCGTAAACCGTAGTTGTTTGTTGTACATATTCAGCGTCTTAAGTGTATTTTCCACTTCCTCCTTTTTTACGATGCAAAATATGTCGTCCACATATTTTGTCAAGAATCTGGGTTTGATAGTCAATTTGTTCATAGTTTCGTCAAGAAGTTTCTCCATTATTATATCAGCAATGATTGGTGAAATAGGTGAGCCCATCGGCATGCCTTTTTGTTGTTCATATATCTTATCCTTATATGCGAAATATCTAGCGTCCTTAATACATGTTGTCAAAATGTCAATAAAAAGATCCATTGGTATATGTGTATGTTCCTTTATAATAGACCAACTATCTTTAATAGCACTAATAGCCAAGTTTACTGGAATGCTTGGGAACAAGGAAATCACGTCAAATGAAATTAAAATTTCGTCATCTTCAATATGTTGATTATTAATCCTGGATTTGAAGTCTATTGCATCTTTAATGTTGTATTTTGAATCAACTGTCAATACTTTTAGGATTTTTGATATATATCTGGATAACTCATAAGTCGGCGAATTTGTAAATGAACATATTGGTCGTAGTGGTGTTCCCTCCTTATGGATTTTGGGCAATCCATATATCTTTGGTGGTATTGACGTTCTATTTATTAAGTTATATTTCACTTTCTCGTCAATTAGTTTTAACTCAAATAATTTTGTAACTAATTTATTGTTTTTCTCTTGTAGTCCTGTTGTTGGGTCTTTTCTTACACGTTTGTAAGTACACATGTCCATTAAAATTGCGTTCATTTTTGAATCATATTCTGTTTTTGACATGGCAACAGTTTTTCCACCCTTGTCTGCATTTAATATTAATAATTCTTTATTTTGTTTCAAAAATTTCGCCGTTTGGTCCACTGTGTTTAGAACAAACCGATCTCTTTTCCCTAATGTCGTTTTCCTCGTGTGGTCATTTATCAGAGTAATAAAATTTATTCTCGCATTCTCTTGTTGTTCTCTGTTATCCAACGTTTGAATGCACTCTTCTCCCTCAGCGATAATATCAAACAAGGGGAACGTCGTTTTTGTTGTTGGCAAAGAGAACTTCGGCCCAAGAGACAGCAACCATTCAACGTTGTTGGGTATGTCAGTATCTGTTTTATTTACGAACCATTCCTTGTTGTGTTGTATGTTCAGTTGACAGTGTTGTTGTTGTTTTAATGCGTCTAGTTTGTTGGTGTGTATAGATTTCTGTTTTGTGCTTTGAGAGTGAGAAATGATATTCTCACTTTCTGTGAGTAATATTAAGTCGTCTGCATCTAATTGGTCCCTGAGTTGAGCTTTAATGTTTGTAAGAGTATTTCTTGTAATGTTGACTTGCTTATGTTTCTGCTGTATTAATAGTTTAAGTACTTATGTGTGGAAGTTATAGGTGATTGTGTCTAACGATGTTTTTACATTTGTTGGTATTTGTTTATTTGTTTTAAATAAGTCAAAAACATTCTTTGTGGTGTTAGAAATAAAATTTGGAATTATACCTGTTTCTCTGCACTTAATGAGGAAAGTTGCTGTTTATAAGATTAAATGTAATGGGGACGGGTCCAACGTATGTCAGAAGGCATATGTTGGGACAACAAAATCTAAATTAAAAACTCGTATTAGCTCTCATAAATCGGACCAAAAGACAAAAACTAAACCCATAGAGCAAAAAACTGCCCTTGCTGCCCATTGCCAACAAGAAGGACATACGCCCAATTTCAAAGATGTCGACATCTTGGCACAAGAAAATAACTACAAACGTAGGTACATGTTAGAAATGCTACATATTATAAATGTACCTCCTAATAAACGAATGAACTACAAAACTGACACGGAACATTGTGCTCAAATTTATAGAAATGTCATCGAAAAGCATAAGAAAAATTAGTTGGAAAATTCGAGTAAAAAGGAAAGGATGGAAAAGCTGCATCAGAGAACTTAAAAACAGAAGAGTTAAAATCCAATGTAATTATCGTTATAGTGTTTTGTTTTATTTATTTATACTAAATGTTAATTGTTTTTTCAAGTCAAATCCCTGATGATGACTATCGAAGATAGTCGAAATATCGGACAAATAAATTAATATATAAAAAAACAAATTCGTCTGTTTTTTAAATTCTGACCTCGAGCCAAACGAAAAACCAGAAGAAAATTTTAAGATTTTCTAAAAATTATCACATATGTCATTTAAAGTGAAGAGAGTTACCAACCTGTTACCAAGTTACCCCATATTTATATCGTATTTATTTAGGTTCGATACGAAATAGACGATATTGGCCCATTCCCTCAGAACCCTCTCGATAGAGGGTCAACAGTTTGTATATACATAACTGAAGTCAAAATATATTTAAATAATCGATGAATGACTGAGGGCGGAACCGATTCATACTTTTTAACTTGTTTTGTTTTTTCAACGAAAAGGAAAGTTTTTGGGGTACTTTTACGTCAAATATATAGATATAACCATGGTACAATAAGGAGGTAGAACAGCTTCGTAAAATTGCATAAATACAGCCCTGAGGCTATGCCCGCTTCCTGTGAGAATAATTCAAAATTATATCCAACAAGTTGTTTTCATTTCATTTTCATTTGATATTTTTTGTTCATTTTTATTTTTAAAATCTGTGGAAAGATGAAAGAAATGCCTGAATAATCTCTTAAAATTATGATCCTAAGATTTCAATCTTTCAATTCCGTGGCATATCTGGTTAATATCATTAGTAAGCGCCCCGCAATTTAAGCTTCTTCCATTCATTGATTTTGAAAATATTTTGTTTTTATTTTTTTAAAACAATAAATAAATACACAAAATTGGCATAAGTCGGGCACACTTAGAAAAAAATTGTAATCAGCTGGTAGCTCTACCATACCTTTTTATTGTACAATGGATATAACCAAAAACCTTTTCAGTTTTTATACCCCTCAACACTATGTGTTGGGGGTATTATAAGTTTGATTGGGCCAAAAATTATGTAACACCTCGAAATATTGGTTTCCCACATATAGGAACCTATATATGGATCTTCCTATCTCGCCGAGCTGAGTCGATCTAGCTATGTATGTCCGTCCGTCTGTCCATGTTAATTTGTAATCACTCTACAGGTCGCAATTATAGCCCGATCTTCACGAAATTTAGAATGGAGGTCGGGCTAGAGCCAGATTAGAACCCTATTTCTTTTGGAGATGATCGCATAATATTTAGGGGTTGAAATGGACCAAAAACTGAAAAAAATCCTGATTTTGCAGTTACTCTACAGGACGCACTTTTGGACCAATCGAAGCGGAAGTTAGCATGGGGCTAGAGCTTCAGGCTGGGCAGAAGCCTTCCAATTTTGATGGTCATCGGGTAATATTTAGTGGGTGAAATAGACCATAACATTTCTGTTAAATAAATTTCAAATTTTCCATTAAACCGCGAATATTTTTAATCCCGGAGAAATCACAAATAGACGAACAGGTCAATCCTGACCGTTACGTAGATGCCGATGGTAAATATATCGGATATATATAGCGATGTATATAAAATACATATATACAAAAGAAGGGGATGTTAGCTGGAATGCTTATATATGAAGAACGGCTGGACCGATTTTTACCAATTTTGTCAATTCAGAATTCCCTATTGGCATAAGAGAATAAAATCTAGAAAAAACAGCATAAAAAGGTGCCAATAATGGTGTTTTTATAGATTTTGTAGTATTTTGTGACAATTTTTAATTTTTTCATAAATTTTATCGCATGCGATTTTTTCATTTTGACTTATAATATTAAAGTGTATATTTTGTAATATTTTTTCACCTTACAACACAGGTTTTGGTTATTATATACAGTCTGCAATTATCGTCTGATCCTCACGAATATTTTCACAAGGGTAGGGTTAGGCTCAGAAGGGCTAATGCTATTATTTCCAAAGATGTCCGCAATATGTTTAGGGGCTAAAATGGACCAAAAATAGAAAAAAAATTTCTGATCGTACAATTGAAGCCAATCGACCCGCCTGAGAAGAGAGTTATGGACAAGGAAGAGTCTTAGCATTTTGGATGACCACTGGATTAAATATAGCTATAAAATGGATCACAACAACTAACAGCACGACGGAGTGTGTAAATATTGGACAAATGTCCCTGTTCCAAATGCTAAGGGTAATATCTGGTCAGTGCTCCGTGACATAATTTCAAAAGCGAAATCTTCCAAAATGGATTTGGACATAACTTCTAACATATTGTAGTGTTGTAGGGAATCACAAGGTCGGCCCGGCACGACTATAGCCTTTGCTTACTTGTTTTTTCATAGCTTTATGTTTTCCATACAAATTTTAAGACTTTGTAACTAAATGTTGTAATTCATCACACTGTGGCTTGCAGTTTTAATTTTCTATCGGCAAGTCATCAACGTCTTTAATTTACCTTAAAACCTGGGAGTCAGGAGCTATTTTCTAGTGTTGGCTGGGACCCAAGTATATAACTTCCTTCAATATCTCCCCAAAAGTTGTCTGACATTTCTAATTCTGCACAAAGAAGCTTAAACTAAAGCATTATTATCTCCAAGAAATTTATTTTGTGATTGGTCTATGTAACAATATTTCAAAATTTTTGGAGCCTTAAGAAAATTTTCAGATATTAACTTTGTTCAAAATGAGAAAGTTTAAATTGTTTCTAAAACTTATCAATCTAATAAAATGTCACAACCGATTGCAAGTAAATCAATTTCACAGAAACTCTTTTCACTCAACGCCCAACTAAAAATCCTCTTTCGAGACGAGCTTAATGATCTGAAATTTGCAGTGAAAAGGAAAGCCAGATAGACACTATCACACACTCACCACTATGCGACGCGTTTCGCCGTTGGTTAAGCGGCGTTGCTGTGAGAAAGATCTGCCAATAGAACTTGAGTCGAACCTGGAGAGTTTCTAGTGTATAATTCGCATATGCTAATTTGCAATAAGTTCGAAATATATACTACTTTCCAGAGAACGGCCCTTGTAAGCCATCATCCACATCAAATATGCCTGATGAGCCGCTTAACCAACGGCGGAACGCGTCGCATAGTGGTGAGTGTGTGATAGTGTCTATCTGGCTTTCCTTTTCACTGCAAATTTCAGATCATTAAGCTCGTCTCGAAAGAGAAAACAAACACTTAAATCATAAACCATATGATCTTCGCCTTAACAAGGCAAAACTCAAAAATTCAGCCGAGCCTGGCTGTGGGATTTGAACCGCGGACCTCTGTGTGCAGCCAACTAGAAGTTGCCGTCTCTACGTTCAGAGCCATTAACCCGTCTTCCTAAAGCAGCACTAAAACAAGTGTATGCATTGGAAGCAATGTAGTTGTTGTGGACAAAAAATCCATCACTACAAAAACAAAAAAAAAAAAAAAAACGTTGCTGTGAGAAAGATCTGCCAATAGAACTTGAGTCGAACCTGGAGAGTTTCTAGTGTATAATTCGCATATGCTAATTTGCAATAAGTTCGAAATATATACTACTTTCCAGAGAACGGCCCTTGTAAGCCATCATCCACATCAAATATGCCTGATGAGCCGCTTAACCAACGGCGAAACGCGTCGCATAGTGGTGAGTGTGTGATAGTGTCTATCTGGCTTTCCTTTTCACTGCAAATTTCAGATCATTAAGCTCGTCTCGGAAGAGAAAACAAACACTTAAATCATAAAACATATGATCTTCGCCTTAACAAGGCAAAACTTAAAAATCCTCTTATATTCCAAAACAAATAATTTATGGTTCATAAGTAAAGCTTTTAAATTTTTAATCGTGACCAAAAGTCTAAAAAGACAGGAGACTTGTTGCTTGGACAGGCATAGAATTTGGTGTAGTCACATTTTAACATTTTGTTGGCGTCATCCTGACATTTGTGGGATGGGGCGGGCGTTGGTGGTGACATCTTTTGTTTGCTCTGAAGATGAATATTTAAAAATAATATTTATGTTGCCATATTTCTTTGTTGGAGTGTTGTGAGGGAGGGGGAGGGGAGGAGGTCGCACAAATAACAACTTACCAAAGTCAAAGAGACGACTTACACCTTAGTTTCGTTGAGATTTCAGGCTTTTGACTTGGTTTTGTTGAATGTATTTTATTTTTGTTTTTAATTTTTTCTTTTTTGTGGTACCTGCTTTCAACGTTGTTGAGTTTTAACGTGCCACAGCACTTTCCATGGCCTTTCGGCAGCACACAACCTAGCGAAACACTCAGAAAATATACACTTTATATTTTGCTGCTGTTGTTGTTTTTGCTTTTCTTACTACTTTTCACATTGGTATATTTTAAGGCAACACTTGACATTTATTCTTGAGAATCTCAGCCCAACACAATCGCTGCCACATCTCACTAAATCTACGGCCGCGAAGAACAACAGCAGCCCCAACCAGGTTTTCCTTAAATATGTTTCTTCGTTTTTGTTTCTTCGTTTTCTCTTCTATATTTTCCTATTCATTTCACTTTGAATCTGTTTCCTTTTTATTTTTCAAGGATTGTTTGCGAGCAGTGCATTGTGGAAACCAACAACACATTGCAACTTAACAGCAAACAAAGAGAAGATATCCAAGAAAACTTTTTTTTTTAGAATTTTTCGTTAAGAAAGCCAAGTTTGTTTTGAAAACTTTATTGTTTTCGGATTTATGTGAGATTTTCCTTTCTCCCTCCCTCTCCCGCTGCCTTGCATTTACATGTCATTCATTCATTCATTCATATTCATTTGAATGACATTTTAAATTTGACAAACTTAAGTGCAAAAATTGGACGGTGAATATATTGTCATTTGACTTTGTGAAGGCATTTTGAAACAAGGAGGATAAAAGTTAGATTCTTTGGTTCAAGTAGTGCTTTTATCTAGAAAGAAAATTGAGTAGAAGAGCTATATTCTCGAATATAATAAAGTTATTGAGACGACTTTAAGTAAAACAATGCAAATTTTGGCATCACAAGCTTGGTATATCGTAATATTTTTACCAAACATGGAACGTGTTTGGTTTGGTTGGATGGACTCTATTGGTTAATTTCTTCAGGTACCTCCGAAAATTTTTAAAATTCTGCAAAGAAAAACAAATTTCTTATTGAGCGAGACGAGTATCCGAAATATATAATATTTGGGTAAGACATAGGATAAGTGCGAAAATGAACAACATTGACCCACTCTTCCCACCTTCCCCAAAAAGGGTAAACATTTTATACCCTCCACCATACATAGTATGGAGGGTATATTAAGTTCGTCATTCCGTTTGAAACTCAACGAAATAATAATTTCAGACCCAACAAAATTCTAAGACGATTTAGACCTGACCGTCCGTCCGCCTGTTGTAATCATGCTAGAGTCAAAAAGAACAAGTAAAAAAGCTGTAAGTTCGGCCGGGCCGAACTTTTAATACCCTCCACCATTTGGTACAAATTTGGCAATTACCAAAAAATAAAACCCGTTAAAAATTCTGTTAAAATCGTAAAAATACGGAATGCTTATACGACGACGTGGGCCTGCATAGGCAACTTTTGTCATAAATTATTACAATATTTAAATGCGAAACTTGAAGAAAAATCTGTTTATAATGTAGCTAAAATCGTCAAAATACCGAATATGGGGGTACCGTTATATAGGGGCTATACGAAGACGTGGACCTGCACAGACAATTTTCTGGGATGGGCTGAAGTATCCATTACGAACTTCACATACGAAATTTGAAACAATCCCTGTAAATAACGCCGCTAAAATCATTAAAATACCGAATATGGGGGGGGGGGTACCGTTATATGAGGGCTATATGAAGACATGGACCTACTTGGCTCATTCTTTGACTTTGGATGAAGTATCCATTACGAACTTCATATACCAAATTTGAAACGATTCCGGTAAACAATGTCGCTAAAATCATCAAAAAACCGAATATCGGGGGGTACCGTTATATGGGGGCTACAGGAACACGTGAACCTGCACAGATAATTTTCTGTCTTAGGCTATAGCATCCATTACAAACTTCAAATGCCAAATTTGAAATAATTCCGGTGAATAATGTCGCTAAAATCATCAAAATACCGAATATCGGGAGGTACCGTTATATGGGGGCTATAGGATAACTTGGACCTACATGGCCCATTTACGAACTTAACCTGCCTACTGGGAAAAAATACATGTGTGCAAAATTTTAGCCTTCTATCTCAATTTGTTCGAAAGATAGCGACAGACAGACGGACGGACAGACAGACAGACAGACACACAGACAGACAGACGGACATGGCTAAATCGTCTTAGAATTTTATACTGATCAAGAATATATATACTTTGTTGGGTCTGACATGAATATTTCGAGGAGTTACAAACGGAATGACAAAATTAATATACCCTCCATAGTATGGTGGAGGGTATAAAAAACGAAACAAGATAGGAAGCTAAAATTTTGCACAAATCTTTCTTTTAGATCAAGTTCGAATATGGGCTATATCGGTCCACGATATAGCGGACCCCCCGATATTCGGTATTTTGATGATTTTAGCCACATTTTTCAATAGAATTGTCTGAAACTCGACGCAAGGGGTTCTTTGTAAGTACTTTACCCTCTGAGAGAGAATTTTTATATAAGCCCACGATATCGTATAACCACCATATAACGGCACGTCCCGATATTCGGTATTTTGATGATTTCAGCCATATTGTTGAATGTCTTAAAATCCACACAAGGGGTTCCTTCGGAGTACTTTATGCCCTAGAAGAGAAATGTCTATATAGGTCTACGATATCGTTTAGCCCCTATGTAACGTACCCTCCGATATTCAGTATTTCAATGATTTCAGCAAAATTTGTTAATGGAATTGTCTCAAAATCCACACAAGGGGTTCCTTCGGAGTACTTTATGCCCTAGAAGAGAGTTATCTATATAGGTCCACGTTTTAGCATAGCGCCCAAATAACGAAACCCGCAGAAATTCGGTATTTTCATGATTATTGCAACATTATGCTCCGAAATTGTGTTAAATTTCGTATTTGTAGTTCGGAACTGTTACTACAGCCTAGAACAAAAATTACTCATACAGGACCACATCTTCGTATTGTCCCCATATAACGATTTTCATAAGAACGGTATTTGTCGACGGAGTTTTTCTTAAAAATATTCAACTTTCTTCCAAATGGTTGGTGGAATAAAAAGTTCGGCTCAGTCGAACTTAGCTGCTTTTTTACTTATTGAATAATACCAACTCTAATAATATGAGAGATCTATGTCTGATTGTCTTTAACCTTCACAAACTCCAACAGTTTTACCTATCGATCTACTCTTTCTGGTATCTCCCCAATAATAGTTCCAAACATTTTCCAATAAAAAAAAAAAAAACAATTTTAATATTAAGCCAAGGGAGTACTTGATATAGCTTAAAATTGGCACATAGTAATATTTAGATCAGATATTTATCAGGATCGAAAGTGGACAATATTTTATTATTCTCACAAAAGGTCACAGTTTTAAATAATAATAAAAAACCTCCTTACCGTGCAACTCCATGTGAGATATTATTCAAACTTTTCACATCCCAATATTTTTGTCTATACTGAAAATGGAATATATCGTTCTACCCCATTTTGTACTACCCCACAAAATTTTAAAAATTTCAAAAAAATCATAGTCGGCTGACTATTTTATTTCACGCCCGGGCGAAGCGGCTGAGGCAGGAATCTGGAAATTCAGCATGTGAACCAATTTTATTATGTAGGGCTGAGATATGGCAGGGTTTTCGGATATTAGAACTGCAAGTGCAGCAGAAGTACTAAAATGTACTAAGAATTTAAACCATTGTATAAGGGAAACAGATAGATCTAAAACTCTCAAATTTGGAATAAATTTGAACGGTAAGGTAAAGGTACGAAAAACACTAAACTTGGTACCATTTGGTATTATGCTAACGGAAAGAGCTCAAATCTCGCAACTAGTATTAATTGAGTGTAGTAACTTTACTAAAATCTACTAAATGGCATGCAATTTAGTTATAGGGCACGGATGGGAATGTAAATTTGAAACGTTGGTACAGAGGCCACTGCTAGTGAATAAGGTGGTAACAAACTGGCACTTTGGCAAATGTGTATAACATATAAAAATTGTACTAAATGGTACTAACTTCGGTTTGCGTTTTAAATCCGATATTTGGTATTAGTATAGGGGTGAGACTTGGAAGTCGTTTTGGGAACATGTACTAAAAAAGTACGAAAAGCTCAAAATGATACTAAATTTGATATTTGCGGAAGGAGATTTATGTATTGAGTTGGAAATTTTAAATTTTTGTGCAGAGTTTGTTTTGTATTGAGTACAAAACGTAAAATTTAAAGGTTCATATAAGAATCACATATAAGAAAGCGTTTCGGAACTAAAGGGTACTAAATTTGGTATAATTTGGGTTTGGGTGAACGGATGGGACCACTGCTGGTGGGTAGGTTTGAGATTATGTGTTAGTTTTGGAAATCCTTTTCATATGAATACGAAAAGTGCTAAATGGTACTAGACTTGGTATACTTCGGGTTTCCATTTTTGCACCTGAACTAACACTGATGCAAATATTAGGATTGCAAAGTTGGAGCAAAATCGAATTACCTTTTCATTTTCTATGCAGTATAAAATTTTTATACCCTCGGTCATATGGCTAGAGAGGGTATATATTATTTGATACGACCAAAACGTGCATCATCTTTGGACCAAATCCGTTTCAGGACATGTGGGGTTGATCTAGCGTTGTCTGTCCTCCTGTTTGCCTGTCTTCCTGGCTGTTGCGCACGATAACTCTCGAAGGGAGTATGCGATTTGGTCCAAACTTGGTACATCGTAATATTGTTATTGAACATAGATCGAGTTTGGAGATGGGTAATATCGGTCCACTCCTTTTGGTACCTACCCCACAAAAGGTCGAAATTTTCAAAAAAAAAAAAAAAAAAAAAAAAAACTATTTTACTGCACAGAAAGAGAAACGATAATCCGATTTTACCAACTTTACCAACTTTGCAAATTCTAATATTTGCATCAGTGCTATAATTCTCATAAAATGTGATATAAGAGTCCGATTGTCTTCAAATTATAAAGTGAAGGAGGTAACCTATATAGTCCAAACATGGCACGTCCAAATATTTATATCATATGTATTTAGGTCCAGTACGAAATGTAGAATTACTGGCCCATTCTTTCGGAACTTATTCTATAGAGAGTCAACAGTTTGAATAATCTTAACAAAAATCAAAATCTTTATAAATAATCGAATATTGGCTGAGGTCAAAACCGACTGATATTTTTAACTTGTTTTTATACCCTCCACCATAGTATGGAGGGTCATTTCATTTGTTACACCTCGAAATATACATTTTATACCCCACAACGTTAAAGTTGATCAGCATAAAATGCTATGCCGATTTAGCGATGTCCGTCCGTCTATCCATCTGTCCGTCTGTGGAAATCACTCTAGCTTTCGAACGAAATGAAGTAGGTTTATAAAATTTTTCATAAATCTATTTAAAATGTGCCTGACTTTTGGTATTGAAAATAGGCCATGTAGGGCCACGTTTAGGTATAGTCCCCATATAATGGTACCTTCCTTTATCGGTATTTTGGTGATTTATATGACATTATTCAACGGAATTGTTTCAAATTTGGTATTTGAAGTTTGTAATGGATATTACAGCCTACAACAGAAAGTTGTCTGCTATATGAGGGCTATACGAAGACGTGGACCTACTTCGTATTGCCCTCATATAACACTACCTCCCGATATTCGTTATTTTGATGATTTAGCGAAATTGACTCTGCTGCTTTCTCCGCGTATGGGTGAGCTACGACAAACAGCTGACGAAATCCTAGCTGAACAGTTTAGTCTTCGCAAGTTTTGTTTTTCCTATTTTAATCAAAAAGTATCGGCCACAAAATATTTTCGCACTCCATTTTCTTGTCTGAAAACGCCATTTCGAACCTAAATGTAGTTTTGTGGACATTTTACCAATCAGTTTGACTTTTGCAAAGCTGGTAAGCGTAGCTACTACCCATGACCATGAGATTTTCTTAAAACCGGTTATTATCATACTTTACGGCCATGTATCTACATAATCAGAATATCAAAGACGACGAAACTGAAATAAAAGAAAGCAAACGAAACGCAACGCCGCTCGACTCGACTAAATGATTGACATAACAAATTTGATTATTATCCTTTAGGAACAGAAAAAATAAAGGATAAAACTAAATTGAGTTTAACATAAACCATTTGACGACAGCTTAGTTGCAGACATCACTTACAAATTGACGGCTAGAAGTGTTATTGACGCAGCTGCTGCCAGACAGCCACTGCCTGCCGCCTTCCGCCTCCTGCTGGCAGGCATACATCATTCGTTTTGCGACAACAGAATATCAAATAGGAAGGATATACGGTCGTTCGACGATTCCTTCCAATTTCATCTTCTTCTTCTTCGCCTTGTAACGTATGCCAATTTGAATTTATACGACCTTCTTCTATAGGAGTCCGTTTGCTGCCGCCCTGTTTATCTTGTCACAGTGCCATCAGCCTCAACGAAAGACAGATATCTGTGATGCTGGCAGCAGCATCAGCACCAGCAGCACCGACAGCATCTGGTCTTACAACATGATTGTTGTTCTTGTTGCAGCTTTTTTATTATTGGACTAGTTTCGATTAAATTTAATAACCAAGAATGTTGTGATGCCAATAAAAAGAATGTGGATCAATAGTAGGAAGAATTTCATTTCTTCATCACACGACAGAAATCTTGTTTATCATAGTTTTCGTTTTTTTTTTTTTATTTCTTTGCCTCTTGCGTATATTTCCATAGAATAATGGAATAGAAATTAAAAAGCAAACATCAGAGAAACTCAAAGCAGGGGAAGGATGCTTTGTGCTGGAGTAGTTAGGAAGTTTCTATGGTAGATATTCCTGAACTCAGATAACTTGCTTACCAAAATAGTTCTTCATAAAAATTGTGGAAGACAACGTCACCTCTTTGGACAATATTGAGGTGGTTTCTTTAGACAATCGAAGAACTTTGCAGAATGTCCAACGAGACGACAATACGGTTGTCTACAACAGACGACGACTTTAAGCTCGTTTCAAATAGACTTTAATGTCGTCTCTTTAGACGACTTCAAGGTTGTCTCTCGTTAGACGACTTCGAGGTTGTCTCTCTTTAGACGACTTCAAGGTTGTCTCTCTTTAGACGACTTCAAGGTTGTCTCTCTTTAGACGACATTAAGCTCTTCTCTCTATAGACGACTTTAAGGTCCTCTCTCTATAGACGACTTTAAGGTCCTCTCTCTATAGACGACTTTAAGGTCGTCTCTCTGTAGACGACTTTAAGGTCGTCTCTCTATAGACGACTTTAAGGTAGTCTCTTTCATAGACGACTTTAAGCTTGTCTCTTTCATAGACGACTTTAAGGTCATCTCTCCATGGACGACTTTAAGATCGTCTCTCCATGGACGACTTTAAGGTCTTCTCTCCATGGACGACTTTAAGGTCGTCTCTCCATGGACGACTTTAAGGTCGTCTCTCCATAGACGACTTTAAGGTCGTCTCTCAATAGACGACTTTAAGGCCGTCCCTATAGGCGACTTTAAGGTCGTCCCTATAGGCGACTTTAAGGTCATCTCTTTAGACGACTTTTAGGCTCGTCTATGGAGACGAGTTGTAGCTCGTCTATGGAGACGACTTGCAGCTCGTCTATAGAGACAACTTGCAGCTCGTCTATAGAGACGACTTGCAGCTCGTCTATAGAGATGACTTGCAGCTCGTCTATAGAGACGAATTGCAGCTCGTCTATAGAGACGACTTGCAGCTCGTCTATAGAGAGGACTTGCAGCTCGTCTATAGAGACGACTTGCAGCTCGTCTATAGAGACGACTTTCAGCTCGTCTATAGAGACGGTCTGCAGCTCGTCTATAGAGACGGTCTGCAGCTCGACTATAGAGACGGTCTGCAGCTCGTCTATAGAGACGATCTGCAGCTCGTCTATAGAGACGATCTGCAGCTCGTCTATAGAGACGATCTGCAGCTCGTCTATAGAGACGATCTGCAGCTCGTCTATAGAGACGACTTTCAGCTCGTCTATAGAGACGATCTGCAGCTCGTCTATAGAGACGATCTGCAGCTCGTCTATAGAGACGACTTTCAGCTCGTCTATAGAGACGATCTGCAGCTCGTCTATAGAGACGACTTTCAGCTCGTCTATAGAGACGATCTGCAGCTCGTCTATAGAGACGACTATCAGCTCGTCTATAGAGACGATCTGCAGCTGGTCTATAGAGACGACTTTCAGCTTGTCTATAGAGACGATCTGCAGCTCGTCTATAGAGACGATCTGCAGCTCGTCTATAGAGACGATCTGCAGCTCGTCTATAGAGACGACTTTCAGCTCGTCTATAGAGACGATCTGCAGCTCGTCTATAGAGACGATCTGCAGCTCGTCTATAGAGACGACTTTCAGCTCGTCTATAGAGACGATCTGCAGCTCGTCTATAGAGACGATCTGCAGCTCGTCTATAGAGACGACTATCAGCTCGTCTATAGAGACGATCTGCAGCTCGTCTATAGAGACGACTTTCAGCTCGTCTATAGAGACGATCTGCAGCTCGTCTATAGAGACGACGAGTTTAAGCTCGTCTATAGAGACGACGAGTTTAAGCTCGTCTATAGAGACGACGAGTTTAAGCTCGTGTATAGAGACGACAAGTTTAAGCTCGTCTATAGAGACGACGAGTTTAAGCTCGTCTATAGAGACGACGAGTTCGAACTCGTCTATAGAGACGACGAGTTTGAGCTCGTCCATGGAGACGACGAGTTTGAGCTCGTTTATGGAGGCGACAAGTTTGAGCTCGTCTATGGAGGCGACAAGTTTGAGCTCGTCTATGGAGGCGACAAGTTTGAGCTCGTCTATGGAGGCGACAAATTTGAGCTCGTCTATGGAGGCGACAAATTTGAGCTCGTCTATGGAGGCGACGAGTTTGAGCTCGTCTATGGAGGCGACGAGTTTAAGCTCGTCTATGGAAGCGACGAGTTTAAGCTCGTCTATGGAAGCGACGAGTTTGAGCTCGTCTATGGGGGCGAGTTGAGGCTCGTCTATGGAGACGTGTTGAATTTCGTCTATGGAGACGATTTGAAGCTTGTCTTTGGAGACGACGAGTTAGAGCTGGTCTTTGGAATCGACGAGTTTGAGCTTGTCTATAGAGACGATGAGTTGTTGCTCGTCTTTGGAGACGACGAGTTTGAGCTGGTCTTTGGAGTCGACGAGTTTGAGCTCGTCTATGGAGACGAGTTGAAGCTCGCCTATGGAGACATGTTGAAGCTCGTCTATGGATACGTGTTGAAGCGTGCCTGTGACTGTGACATTTTATTCGATTTACAGTTCCTTTTCGTGAGATATCTTTGGCATCGTCTTTTTTAATTTTGTTTTTTTTTTATTTTAAATATTTTCGTGTCACATCTCCTTTTGGCATTCATTTTATAATTTACATGCTCTCAAAATGACATTTAGGAACATGAGAATATATTTGCATACAAAAGTGATTGTAAATCTATTGGAATGCACTAAATTCTCTTGTAGCAGTTTGGGCAATATATTCTCATTGTTTAATGGTCTATTTTGATGGTATCCTTGGACACTAATCCTTGTTCATTTATTGCCAAAATGTCGTGGCAATCGGTTGGAAATTCGACAGAAATTAAGTGCTCAATACAATTGGTCTGCCTGCATGCGGCGGTGCCAATTCTAGTCCACGAGACGGCAATTGGTCAATGAGAAGCATACACACATATCTGTGAGATTGATTAATAATGGCGATATACTCGATGTTTCGAAATAGATGCGTAGGATTGATAAAATAAATTTGAAGTGCTGCAATTGGAGAATTTGAGAGGTCATCGAATTGGTTTTTGTTCATATTGGTTTTCGGTTTATTTTCAATATTGATTTTCCATCTTTTTTCTTTTTTCCTATAAAAAAGCAACAAAAATAGTTGGTTTACTTGTTTTCATAAATTATTTCGACTTATATGTTTATATCTTCTACCATAACGTAACCATAGAATATATTTGCTATTTCTGCCCTCTGGCAGCTTCCCACGACTCTCACTTTTGAACAACATTTCAAAATGACAATATTTCATATTAACAAATTTCAAACTTTTTCAACATCTCAAGTTTTAACTACTTCAGCATTTTTTTTCCAAGCTGGCAATATTATGCATTTTTTAATATGGCGAACATATGCTCGAACCATTATTGAATTTTAAACATCATAGAATTCGCTGTTCCCCATCACCTTAGCTCTTGCCACATTATCGATTCCAAGATTATAAAGGCGAACATCAGGAGATGACAACGCAGAAAACACAAGGATGGCAAACAAATAAGGCAGCACCACCACCACCACCACCTCCACTGCCGGCAATGCTAACTGCTGAATGCCAATGCAAAGAAAACGCAAATTCCTGGTGTGAAATCAATGAATTTCCAATGCATTTTTTTTTTCGTGTCATACAAAAGAATAAGAAGACAATTTGCCTGCCTGCCTGCACGCCGGTCCGCCTGTCTGTCTCTCGGCCTGAATAGCTGTAATTTTTCATTGTTGAAATTTATTATTGCCAACTTTGCCGTTTGTGAATAGCACCAGTGGCAGTGGTTCAGTCGTCGTCGTAGTAGTGGTTCAAATTCCAATTGGTATTTAAAAAGTGGAGAATTTGCAGCGTTCTGCTGGAACTTGAAATAATAGTTGTCTTTTTTTGTGCTGTTGGTGTCGTTGTTGTTTCGTTTGCCTTTTGTTCACTCTTCCAAGACATGTCATGGCAATAACAGCTGCAGCCAGGAAAAGATCTGTCTTTATTGTCGCATTCTTGGGAAGATGGAATAGATGGCTTTTAGCAGCAGCAGCAGCATCAGTCGCATCAGACTCACATTCACTTAACAAGGACTTTGCGCTCATACGGAGACAGACAAAAGCCATTGCCATTTCTTTTGTTATGTCCTTTTTTGTGTTCGTGTTTGTTTCCTATTCGCCATTTTTTGTTCTCATTTTATTTCACTTTGGCTCTGGCGTTATTTGTATGGCTCGCCTTTTAGACTTTCCATTTTCTAGTTTTGCGATTGAAAACTACTTGATACCATTTGGATGATGGTGGGATGCTTTGGTGTCTGCTATGTCATTTCTTAGTTTCGCCACTGTCTCCACATTCCATTGTGGCTTTTAGTAGATTTTCACTTTTAAAAATGCTTTATGAGATTTGAATTAAAACCTGGAGGGAAAAATATCTGTAAACCATTACATCTTTTGGTTGGAAACATTTTTTTAAAGAATTACATCTGATTTCTTCGATAAAAGTATGGCTATAGAGGACAAAATATGCCTCATTGAAATCTAGGTTTTAGACCCCATGTCTCTTGGGACTAAATGTTTGCAAGGATATTTATTGTTAATCCTGCCGTGTGTAATCCTGTCTCTCTCTCTCTCTCTCTTTGACTTAACGTATAAAGCGAAGAATGGCATACACTAATATTTTTAAAACGAAGATCTGACACTAAATTGACAATATGGGTCCAGTACTTTTCATACCTCCTTCCTCTTTCAGTCCAGCTCCAAAAACGTAAAATATTGGTATTCCCTGTACACCTCCCATATAACGTTGTGATTGTTCATAAGAGTTCCGAACTGGAAGACAAATAAAATTGATATAGAAAATAATCCTACCATTGGACTATGGGGCTAATGGCATACTTTTGAAGCAACAAATCACCGTAGAGCATCCAAATTTTTTTCATAGGTGCTATTTATGATGAGAAGAACATCTGCCGAATTTCTTACGAATCCGCAAGAATATACAGGATGAGATAAAAAAACTGCAACCAACTTCATACTGTAGTCATTTCAAGGCCACTCGCCCGACAGCTTCCAAAATTATTGCAATGATACCTCATTATATTGTTTACAAGCATACAAAAGCATTTTGGTGAAAATTTTCCAAAAAAAAAAAAAAAATCGTGATGGGATTCTAGCGTGATAGTGTGATTTCTTTACATTTGGATGGAAAACCACAAGTGGCTATCGTTAGAGCCCCACAGCATTAAAATGTGAGTAAATATTTTGTGTCTCGTACCATCGCTTGTTACCGTGATACTGGTAGCGTAGCCCGACGTCGATTAAGTGAACGGAAGAAAATAGCAATATCAGCAGAAATGATTTAAAATGTAAAGAAAGGACTTGATCGAAACCCGCGTCGCAGTTGCAAAAAATGGCACGTGAGCTGAACATATTGCAATATTCCATTGGGCAAATATTGAAAAATGAGCTCGGGGTAAAGCCATTGAAATTGCAAAAAGTGCAAGAACTTACACCGCAACTGCCGAATTTGGTATTTTCTGATTGAAAACATTCGTTGTCCAGCAGTTTGTAAACAAACAAAATGATCGTGTTTACTTGCCCAAGGAGGTCAGCTGAAAATGTGCACCTTTGGATGGGCAGCAGAACTCCAGCAGCGCCGTCCATGGTAATGGTGTGGGCCGCCATAACAGCCGATGGTCGCTCTCCGCTCGAATTAATTGACCGTGGAATCAGAATAAATGCCGAATATTATCGCGAAAATATTCTGGAGGGTATATTAAAGCCTTGGGCTCGCAAACATTTTGGCCGCAGACCTTGGACATTTTCAACAGGACTCAGCACCATCGCACTCAGCACGCGCCACCCAAGTATGGTTACAAAATGAGGTTCCTCGCTTCATTTCCAGCGCACAATGGCCACCATAATCTCCGGATCCCAATCCGATGGACTATTGTGTCTGGAGTATTTTGGAAAGTAAGTTTGGCACTAAAAAATTCCAAAGTGTCGATCACCTCAAGCAAGCGCTTCACCGGGAATGGGCCAAAATACCGCAGAGCAACATTCGGGCAGCGTGTGACGGTTTCATTGGCCGTCTGAAGGCCATAATTCGTGCCAAAGATGACCTATTCGAACAAATCTAAACTTGTTCTAAATTTTGATGCTATTCCCGACATTTTTGGTTTTCATTTAAAAAATTAAAAAAAAAAAATGTAATAATTCTGACGTTTGACTTTGTTGCAGTTTTTTTTTTATCTCACATTGTATATGGTTGCTATAGCTATATCTGAACCGGTTTCGATTAAATTTTTCATACTTATAAATTTCAGAAATACAGCCCTGAGACCATGCCCGCTTCCTGTCAAACTTATTCAAAATTATATACAACATGTTGTTTTAATTTTTTTTTCATATTTTCCTCAGTTTTGACGCGAAAAATTAATTAAATGTCTGAATTTTTTGCTCAAAAATATAATTATAACTGTTCAATCTTTCAATTCAATGGCTATACAGGCTAATAGCTTTGATGCGCGAGCCCCAATCTACGTGTCTTCCAATCATTGGTTTTGTGAAATATTTTGTTTTCATTTTTCAAAACAATAAATACATACATAAAATTGGCAGAAGTCGGGCACACTTAGAAAAAAATTGTAATCAGCTGGTAGCTCTACCTTACTTTTTTATTGTACCATGTTTGGGCTGATATTACACGTTTGGTACACAGAAGGGAAACCGAATGAAGATATAAATGGAGATATATCGAAATTTTGAACGATTATCTCCAATTTCACTAGGGTTCGTCCTTGATTTGTTCAAAATTTCACCTGGATCGGGCAATAAATGCGATCTGTACTTTGTTTAAAAAAATACACGGACAGACGGACAGACATACACAAATCGACTCAGAATGTGATTCTATGAACTATAAGTCCATCTCGTTTCCGGTTTTCTGTTACAAACAAATGCACAAAGACATAATACCCTCACCACCGGGTATAAAAAAGGAGAAAAAATGCGGACCCTTTAATATCCATAATATACATGTGTATTCTTGTTTACCATCAACTATATGTACAAGGAAATTATGCACTGTCAGGACCGAGTAACATTAGTTCAGGTGATAGGGTTCTCCTTGTTTCTACTCTACCAGTATTTTCGGGTTTCATCGTAACCTTTTCTGTTATTGCTATTAAAATGTTTGTAAAAATTAAAAGCAACAAGTTAAAAAGTAGTAAGTTCGGCCGGGCCGAACTTTGAACACGCTCCACTATTTTGAACGAATCTGGACATTTTCAAATGTTAAAATCTTAAAAATACCGAATACAGCCGTTATATTGGGGTCTATACGACGTGGACCTACATAGGCTTATAAACCATTACCATATTCAAATTCGAAACTTGAAATAATCGGTGAATAATGTAGCTAAAATCATCAAATTACCGTATGTGCGGTTATATCAGAGCTATACGAAGACCTGCATAGACAATTTTCTGTCACAGGCTGTAGCTACCATAACGAACTTCAAATAAGACATCTCAAACAATTTGAGTATTAGTGAGAATTGTACCTAAAATCGTCAAAATACCGAATATAGGGAGGTACAGATATATAGGGCCTGTACTAAGACCTGGACCTACACAGACAATTTTCTGTCTAAGGCTGTAGTATCGATTTCGAACTTCAAATACCAAATTTGAAACAATTCCGGTGAATAATGTCGCTAAAATCATCAAAATACCGAATATAGGGAGGTACCGTTATATGAGGGCTTTACGAAAAAGTGGACCTGTACAGACTATTTTCTGTCATATGCTGTAGTATCTATTACGAATTTTAAATACCAAATTTGAAACATTTCCGGTGAATAATGTCTCTAAAATCATCAAAATATCGAATATCGGGAGGTACCGTTATATGGGGCTATATGAAAACGTAGACCTATATGACCCATTTGCGAACTTAACCTGCCTACTGGCAAAATAAACATGTGTTCAAAATTTTGGCATTCTATCTCAATTCATTCGAAAGATAACGTGATTACGACAGACAGACAGGCGGACGTCATTAAATCGACTTAGAATTTTACGCTGATCAAGGATATATATACTTTGTTGGGTCTGATCTGAGTGTTTCGAGGAGTTACAAATGTTAGTACACCCTCCATAGTATGGTGAAGGGTATAAAAAAGGAATTGCCACGAAATTGCCAGATCGTGCATTTTTCTATTTCCATTCTATTACCCTTATCTCCTATAAACGAAGACTTGTCGGAAATATTTGTAAATTCTTATTATTTTCTAATTCTAAAAATAAAAAATTATTATCTTTAAATTATTTAAATATTTTTTTTTATGCCACATAATCTCCACATCTCATGCAAAAAATATGACAATAATTGATGGAGACATGAAGACATCAAGGTTGTCTCGTCTAAATGAGACTTTAATATTAGCGCTTGTATAGACACATGCAGGCTTATTTTGCTGTTGTTGTTGTTGTTTTTGCCATAAAAGAAAAATTAATTCCGATTATCCTTTGAATAGACAAGTGGGTTTCTGCGCGACAAGTATTATGCATGTTTATATGTGTATTATTAATAATAATACTCTCAAAGGATGTGATGTGACGCCGTAGGGGCTGTCGCGTGTTGTCATTGTGCGGGTTTTGATTAGGATCACATACGATTTTATATTTTTCATTTGCGATGATTTAAACCGCACATGCATGTGTTTATTGGAAAAAGTGTATGCAGTGGGAAACTGTGAAAAAAATCGCGAAAGATTATCCTATATACATATACTATAATCTGTTAAGTTTTTCTAAATATTCTAATAAAATAGTTTCATTTGGAAAAGGGTTGTATATTGTGTTATATTTCTATGTCATCTCCTCTTTGACACAAATACCATATCGCCATTGTCACTGATCCACACCACTCCAACTGCAGACACAAACTCTGCCACTCACTTTCATACCAAGACTGTCTGTCAATCATCTTTGGCTTTATTAATTACAATAATGAAAGCTACTTAAAAACACATCAAAAGAAAATGACGATAACAAGACCGAATTGCAGCAACAACATTGTACCGAAAAAAGTGCAGGGAAAATAAAACAAAAGCATGCCAAGAACTGACGAAGAACACAAACAACAAAATGAGGTAAACATTGCACTCTGTCATTCTAAAGTAGTTCATGGAGATATTAAAAATTACTCACATTCTGGCACGCTTCCTACTCCGACTACTACCAACTGCTATGATAATGACAAAAGGTGGCCAAAGGAGGAGGTGGAAAAACTAGAAAATTATTTCTAGGCAAGCCATATATCACGCAGTATAGTATTTCTCACACATAATGAATGTATGTATGGGTGTATGTAGGTGATATACCATCCCAACCTATCACATGTGCAGAATATTGGGGAAGCTGAGGTGTTTGTGACATATATTTGCTGGCACACCTGTGAATCTTTCAAAGTTGCACTTTTCCTTTGTATTTGTGTGACAAGAAAACAAAAAATCTTTGGAACAACACAAAAAAAGTTGTTAAGCTTTATTCATTTGTCAGTGATAGTGAACTTACAGTGTGGTAGGAAAATTCAAATACTGATGAACAAAGAGAAAACGGCCACCACCTTTCAGGGAGGCAAAAAAAAAAATGTTTCAAAGAACTTTACAAGAACCTTTAGAGACCAATAGAGGTGGATTTTTCTAAGAATTTTCCAAGGACTCTGAGAAAGTATTCGAAGGCCCTTTTGGCCAATTATAGTCGATTTTCTAAGAATATTTCCAAAGACCCTTTCGCCATTCGATGTAGAGTTTTAAAGACATTTTCCAAAGACCCTTTGGGGGAATTAATGTGAATCTTCTAAGAAAATAAACTTTCCAAGGGAACTTATAGCCAATTATGGTCGATTTTATAAGAATATTTCCATAGACACTTTGGTCAATCGACGTGAAGTTAAAAAAAATAAATTACAAGGACCCTTTTGAGCAGTTAAATTATCAGATCAGTTTAAAATATCCAAGGAGTTTGATGGAACCTGAATTTCAAGGCATATTCCAGGAGTTCTGAAAGGCCAAAAAAACGAGGAATTTTCAAGGAGTATTCAAAAGACCCACAAAACGTGGGTTTTGTAACGAATTATCCAGGGACTCTAACTAACGTGTCTTTCGTAAGCGATTATCCACAGGACTCTCAGAGGTCATTACCTATAAGCTTTTCAAATAATTACTAGGACTCTAAGAAGCCAATAAAGGTCGATTTTTAAAAGAATATTCCAAAAACTCTCGGAGGCCATAATATGTGGATTTTTCAAAAATAATCCAAAGACTCAAGGAATGATCCAAAGATAGACCATTGAACTTTTCAAGGAATATTAGGGACCCTCAGAGGCCAATAAAAGTGGATTTTTCATGTAATATTCCAAGGCCTATAAACTTGGGGCCTTTTCAATTAACTTTTTCAGGACTTTTTCAACTCTTAGAAGTCAATTAATAATTTTTAAGGAATATGCCAAGGACTCGGTGAGTACAAGATACGTTGGTTCTTCAATAACAAACTTCGAAGGGCTCTAATAGTGCAATAACCATGATTTTTTTAAGGAATATCCCAAGAACTCTCACTCAACAAAAATTGATTTTTAAGGAAGCCAATAGACGCGGCTTCATCAAAATCAATCTTCAAGGACGGATAGTCAAGAAACACCTATTTACCAAGGACTCTGCTAGCCAAAAAATTCTTAGAATATTCCAAGAACTCTGCCAGGTCAGATATCGACTCTTATAGTCGATATATAGTTTTTCCAAGGACTCTGCTAACCAAAAAATCCGGTTTTCTTAAGAATATTCCAAGGACTCTGGCAGGATTTTTTAAGGAATTTTTTAAGAACTTTAAGAGACTAATCTTAGTGATTTTTTCAAAGACTTTTCTAAGCCGCTAAACATGTATTGTTCAGCAAATTATGTGAACACTTTGGGAGGTAAATAAATGTAAATATTACATTGAATATTCTAAGGATTCTGGGCAATAGACGTGGGTTCATCGAAAGATTTTTTAAGAACTTTGATAGTCGAAGAAACTAAGATTTTTCAAGAATCCTTCTGAGTCAAAAATATTGGATTTTCCTAGGAATATTTAAGGGCCTATGAATTTCAACCCACTGTGCAAGGACTATGATGGGACAATATACCTGTATTTTTCAAGAATATTACAAGGACACTGTTAAGCCAATAAACATGCATATTTCAAAGAATTATTTCAAGACTTTGGGAGATCAATATTCATTGATTTTTAAGAATTATTTAGTGACATTAGTGACCGTGGATTCATCAAAAGAATTTTCAAATAAACAAAGATTTTCCCAGGACTCTTTTAAGCCAAAGATCGAGGATTTTCTTAAGAATATTTTAAGGATTATGACGGACAAATGTATCTGAATTTTTAAAGGAATTATTCAAGGGCTATGATAGGCCAGTATACCAGTATTTTTCCAAGTATTTACAAGGACTTTGCGAGACCAATACTCGTGGATTTTCAAAGAATATTCCAACGACTCTTCTAAGCCAATAAACATGTATTTTGCAAAAAATTATTTCAGGATTTTGGGAGCTCAATAAACATGGACTTCGCAAATAAACTTATTATAGGAATTTGGAAGTATTGTTTATTTTTTGTATATATTAAAGAATTATGCAAAGTCGTTAACAAGCCAGTACGAATGGATTTTTCGATGAGTTATCCAGGGACCCTGATATGTCAAGAAGCCAAATATCCTGGGACCTCAAAAGCCCAGCTTGTAAATAAACCTCAAAATGGGATAAGTCTGTAATATGGAAAGCATATCAAAGAGTCTCAAGTCAGGCTGTCATGTTTCCGAATAGAGAAGCTGAATCACAAATGGGTATTTTTGATCATATTTCTAAAATATGGTTGCAATTTCCGATTAGTCGAGGGACTAAAAATATTCTACAAAACAATATTTCATAAAATTCTTCTGTAGGTCCTAGAAGACATCAAAAGTCTATATTTTACCTAAACCCCAAAACCCCTTCTGACTACATTGCACATTCTTTAATATTTTTTTATTTCATGGGTGATAGGTTACGCATTTGAGGTAGAGCTAAATTTCGGATTCTTTTCTAGTTATTGTGATACTTTAATGGGTTTACATTATTTTTTATTATTTGAATTTAATGATACGTTATTGGATTTAGATTATTTTTATATTATTTTAATTTAATGATCGCGCAAAAAAGACAAATTTAAAAATTTTAAAAAATTGTGGTTGCATGATACCACTCTCATTTATCTTTATGCAAAGACAAAATCTGGAGACAGGTAAAATTAGAAGATACAAACATTTTAATTCTTAAATACAATAAAATTTACCAGATCTCCAAAATACTCGCCCAAATTCAAATCAAATATGGGCTCTGAAAATAAACCCTTTATCGGTAATGATTTCCGAATTTTTTTTATTTCCATAAAATAAAAAAAAAACATTTTTTTTTAATAAAAAAAAACAAGTTCCTTTTCGCTTCTACCCACTGTGCATTTAATTCACTCTGTTGCAATCTACATTGGCTCTGTGCGAACGAACACTCACCCACTAATTAGCAAAAAAGAGCTGATGTCTTTTAATAAACACAACAGACAAGGTAAAAGTAAAATGAAAAGCAACACAACCACAACAACATTATCATCTCCAATGCAACTAACAGCTACAACAACAACAGCAACACCAACCAAACCAGCAGACATGGTCTGTGTAGAGTATATAGCTTGGTTGACAGCTGTTTGTTGGCTTGTCACATCGTATTAGTTGAAAGGTCGGTCGGTTGGTATATGCGTGCGTGTGTGTGTGTGCGTGATGCCCACATTCAGTAAATTAATTGCGCACACACAACACCATGCAAGCCAACATCCGTAACAAATTGAAGACCATCATGTAGGTGTATGGGTTTGTTAGATTCTGCGTTTGTGTGCGTGCACTTCTGACACAGGTTGCAACATGTGCTACTTTGCCCACCTGCTACCTGCTGCTGTTTCCTACCTTAAACAAGACATAATTCTTTTTAAGTGTTCCTCTCTTTTGTGGCTTTCGGTGGTCTTTGTTCTTGGTCATGGCATGTTTTTCGGTTCTATTTCTCGTTTTGGCTACTTCCACTCCAACACAAGACTCCATTCAACTTTGTGTGTATTCAATGATGCTTTATGTCTTATATTTTATATGCCCGGTTGGTTTCTTTGTTTTCACAAATTAATTCCATTTAATGACTAAATCTGGTCTGATATGATGTTGATGAGGATGATGACGACGGCGATTTTTCATTTGTTGCTAGGGCCCATAGAAATGAAAGTAAACATAGGTAGAGGTGATTTTATTAGCAATACTTTGGTACAAGGGCTAGGTGAATTCAGTGGAATTCTAAATTTAAAGGAACAAAGGGTTGATGGGTTTATTTGTTATTCTAATTGATTTGAAATGGGACTTTGGGGCGTATGAGTGTTTGCAAATGTTATGAGCGGCATTGATCATACGCCCATACTCTCACAGAACCGTGCCACAAATTTGAATTTTGTCAATAATTACAGGAAAACTAAAGTAGATTTTGAAGGAAAAGCTAAACATAGAAGACAGGTGCATCGACGTTTTGAAAGTTTACATCGCAAAGTAATCTTAATAGTAGGCAGAAGCTCCCCCTCTTCCAAATCCAAGTATTTAAGATATATAATGTCTTGGGCAATATTACAAATAAAAATGCGAGGAATATGTTTGTAGGCAATATCATCAAGCGAGGCAACAAAAGGGTCTTCTTGATATTTTTTATACCCTCAGCCCTATGGCTGGAGAGGGTATATCACTTGATACGGCCAAAACGTGCCTCATCGAAATAACTGTTTGGTCTGAATACAGGGTGAGATCAAGAACTGCAAAAGAGTCAAACGCCTAAATTTATATATATATATTTATTATATATATATATATATATATTATATATATATATATATTATATATATTATATATATATATATATATATATATATATATATATATATATATATATATATATATATATATATATATATACATATATGTATATATATATATATATATATATATTTTTTTTTTTTTTATTTATTTATTTTTTTTTTTTATTGTTTTGAAAGAAAGCAATTCGAATTGCTCAACTTTGGCACGAATTATGGCCTTCAATCGGCTTGAGGTGATCGATACGTTGGTATTTTTTAGTGCCAACCTTGCTTTAAAAAATACTCCAGACATAATAGTCCAACGGACTAGGTTCCGGAGATTTTGGTTACCATTGTTCGCTGCAAATGAAGCGAGAAACCTCATTTTGTGACCATTCTTGTTTATTCTGATGCCACGGTCGATTAATACAAGTGGAGAGCGGCCATCGGCTTTTATGGTGCCATGGTCATAATCATGGCCGGCGATTGAGTTCTGATGGCCAACCGAAGGTGCACATTTTCAGCTGACCTCTTTGGCAAGTAAACACGAACATTTTGTTTGTTTACAATCTGCTGGTCAACGAATGTTTTCTCATTGGAGAAAACCAAATTCGTCAGCTCACCACTTTCGGCCAAGCGAATCAATTCTTTAGCTCTCTTGAGTCTATTTTCTTTCTGTTGCGGTGTAAGTTCTTGGACTTTTTGGAATTTCAATGGCTTTACCCCAAGCTCATTTTTTAATATTTGCCGATATGCGATATGTTCAGCTCACGAGGCATTTTTCGGTCACTGCGACGCGGGTTTCGATCAAGTCGCTTCTTTACTTTTCGAACCATTTCTACTGCTGTTTTCTTCTGTCCACTTCCTTGACTTCGGGCTACGCTACCAGCATCACGGTTACGTGCGATGGTATGAGACACAAAAGATTTATTCACATTTAAATGCTGGAGTGCTCTAACGATGGCCACTTGTAGTTTTCCAGACAAGCATAAAGAAATCACACTATCACGCTTGAATTCCATCACGAATAATTTTTTTTACCAAAATGCTTTTGTACTGTCACTGGTATAATATTAGCAGCTGTTGGACGATTGAATTCAGACCTGCCACTTCGCTATATTTCCATCAATACAAGATCTGTTATAAAGATGATAGAGATCGGGCGATTACTTCTGGTATCGGGTTAAAATGTTTAATAACCAAGCCGTACATAAAATCCGAAATAAGCATCGAATTCCCTTCATATTTCACTCTACCCATTATTTCTACTAACAAAAGATCTGCTACGAAGATGGGATATATTTGTCCACTCCTTCTGGTACCTCCGCTACAATGAGTCAAAATTTTGAATATCCATTAAGCTCATTAAACGAGAAATAAACATCCGATTCCATTTAGACCTTGGACATATGAACATTTTATCAACACAGGATCTGTTATAAAGGCGGTAGAGATCCTTTTGGTACCTCCCCCACAAAGGGTCAAGGTTTTGAATAACAAAAACGTTTAAAAGATCCGAAATAAGCATCAGGTTCTTCTTAAATTTCTCACATACCATTATTTCTATTAACACAAGGTCTGTTGTGAAGATGGGATAAATCGGTCGTCTCCTTCTGGTACCTCCTCCACAAAGGGTCAAATTTTTGAATATCCATGGAGCTCATAAAGTCATAATATATTTAAATAATCGAACATTGGCTGAGGGTATAGGTCTGTCCGCAGAACCGACTGATACTTTTTAACTTGTTTTCATTGTCATCACTACAAGGGTATACAGCTCGCTGGCCGTAACCAGATTTCTATATACATATACCGTAGCCCGTTCCATGCTCCTGCTAGCCACACCTTACAGTCAACTTACTGTCCTCTCGCCATTCTCTCATCATCTCCACACTACTAGCCCTTTATAAAAATATAAATTCAGATTAGGAACAATACAAACGTTTGCGATAAATCTTCAGTTTCTGTCAACTACCAATACAACTACAAATATCATTCTCATTTTCCTACAAATCTCATTAAAAATGTTGATGTTGAATCATTTTCCACTTTTATCAACAACATATTTACACAATTTAGTTAGTACTCATTTGGTCAATATTTTATCGGCACAGTTTGTTCACCTTACAACTGTTCTGATTAGCATTGAAAGTAATCAACTGCCAAATGAAATGTTTAAATATATATTATTTAATAATAAATAAACAAAAGATAAATAATTCAATTTGAACCGCAAATAACACTCAGTTAAATGAGCTCCAAACACAAATGCAATTTCCAACAATTGGCAAACGGCGATTACAAAACATGGGACATATGGCCAGCCCGCATAATGATACGCACACGCACACATATATGTATGTGCATGTATGTATATGTGCAATACAATCGAATCTGCCTAAGAGAAACTAGGAATACTTAATAGTGTCATGAGACAGAAGAGATGGAGTTTTCCAGTAGTCTAAAATCTGAAAATTTTCGATTTACATAAGAATTAGTATTTAGTCCGACCATGACAATGAGAGCCCAAAATATATATAAAATAATTCCAAAATTCTATATTCAAACTCGTATCGCACTGGACCTTTTAATACCTAATAATTACAATTGTCTGTCATGTAAATCATATCACTTTGTCAACTGACACCATCCGGCCAATTATATTGTCATTCGTTTCAGTTGAATTTCGCTAGGGATCAATCGGTCCCATTTATTCAACTTTTATGGTTTATTATTGATTCTTCTGAACTACTACCCACAGACCGGCCTACTACCACCCACAACGTATGCTAACATTCAAACACAACATCAGCTACATAAATAATAAATCTGTTGTTTGATTCGCCTACAAGCTTACATGAGGCCATTCACTATCTGATAATGTAGATTTACCTCGGTCTATCTAACGATTGTGGTGGCCTTTGTCTGGGGGTGTGTGAAATTCTAAGAGGATTTGCTGTCGTCAAACCAGTTTTGTGCCTCCTTTAATAGTAATCAAAGATGAGGGGCATAAAGTAATAATACAATTATTATTATTTAATAAAAATTAATAATAATATTATTTTATTATTTATTGTTACTTGAACAAAGCCGTAAAACTTCCACGCAAGTTGATAAGCAACGTCTTGAATATATGCCTAATACTGATATTGTAATTGTAGTTTAAACTACTTAAAATAAATTATTTTACAAATTGCGATTTTGATTTCTTATATATTTCGAATATTAAAAACATTTTAAATTGAGCACATATACATCAGTAATTTAAAATTGTTTGTTGGCAGGGAAAACGAAAATCTTATTAGAAAACGTAAGATATGGTTTATATCATTTCAACGTTTACCGAGGATGGTATTAGTAAAACTATTGCACAATGGATCTATATCCAATTTTTCAGTCCCAGGCTATTTTAACGTCTTCATATGTGAAATCTAGAAACGTAATCTAAATATTAAATTTCAGAATTGTATCTCTATCCCTTTACTCAATGCCAAACTAAGTAGCGTTTAGATCTTTTCGTACAGTTGATGTACACATTTACAAAACAATCTCCATATCTTAACCTCAGATACCAATAATGACATTAATATTAAATTGTAGGATTTCAACTATGTTATTTTCCCCCTTTTCAAATTTAGTACGGAAACAGGGTGAGCTGAAAAAAGTGTAACAAAGTCAAACGCCATAATTTTTACATTTTTTTTTTTAATTTTATTGAATGAAAGCAAAAAATGTCGGAAATAGCATCAAATTTTAGAATAAGTTTAGATTTGTTCGAATTGGTCACCTTTGGCACGAATTATGACCTTCAAACGGTCAATGAAACCGCCACATTGTACGAATAGTCCAACGGATTGGTATCCGGAGATTTTGGTGGCCATTGTACGCTGGAAATGAAGCGAGAAACCTCATTTTGTAACCATTCTTGGGTGGCACGTGCTGAGTGTGAAGATGCTGAGTCCTGTTGGAATGTCCAGGGTCTGCGGCCAAAATGTTTGCGTGCCCAAGGCTTTAATACACCCTCCAGAATATTTTTGCGATAATATTCGGCATTTATTCCGATGCCTCGATGTCGATTAATACGAGCGGAGAGCGACCATCAGCTGTTATGGCGGCCAACATCATCACCATGGCCGGCTCTTGAGTTCTGGTGGCCAACCGAAGGTGCACATTTTCAGCTGACCTTTTTGGCAATTAAACACGAAAAGTTACAAACTGCTGGACAACGAATGTTTTCTCATCGGAGAAAACCAAATCCAGCAGTTCATCATTTTCGGCGAAGCGTAGCAACTCTTTAGCTCTTTTGAGCCTATTTTCTTTCAGTTGCGGTGTAAATTCTTGCACTTTTTGGATTTTCAATATTTTCCGAATGAAATATTGCGATGCCTTCAGATCACGAGCCATTTTTCGGCTACTGCAACGCGGGTTTCGATCAAGTCGCTTCTTTATTTTCGAACCATTTCTGCTGATGTTGTTGTTTTCATCCGTCCACTTTCTTGACGTCGGTCTACGCTACCAGTATCACGGTAACGAGCGATGGTACGAGACACAATAGATTTATTCACATTTAAATTCTGGAGCGCTCTGACGATAGCCACTTGTGGTATTTCTGGAAAACTCTCATCAAAATGTTTTTGTACGTTTGTAAATAATATAGAGCTGTCACTGTCTAACAGCAGTCGGACTCGTGGCTTAGAAATGATAGCAGTCTGAAATTGGTTGCAGTTTTTTCATCTCTCCCTGTGTAGTACGCGTACCCAACACCCAACTCCGAATTTAGTACTATTTTCTAATTTTCGTACAATTATAGACCTATTCCTTCACACAATACCAAGCTTAGTACTATGTAATACTATTCGTACAGATATAGTACACATTTCCAAAAATACGTCTATATATCAACTTTCAGTATTTTAGCTTTATTCTTTCACCCAATGCCGAATTTAGTACTTTTCGTACAATTAAAGTACACATTTCCAATGCCAACTCTATACCAAAATCCGAGATATCAACAGAAACCTCAATCTCCAATGTCGGGATTCCAGGTTTATATATTCACCAAATGCCCAATTTGGTACCACTTAATACTTTGCGAATAATTATTGTACACATAGACATAAATAGTGAAATCTATATCAAATTTCAGAATTGTAGCCCTATCCCTTCCACCAATACCAAATTTAGCACTATTTAGTACATTTCGTACAATTATAGTACACATATCCAAAACCACCTATATTTCTGTATTACAGATACAAACAGAGATCACATTGTCAAATTTGAGGATTTCCTCCCTATTCCTTCACCCCATACCAAATTTAGTACTTTTCGTACACATATTAGAAACCACCTCCATATGTATGTCTAGGCTTCACATAGGCAGCAACTCTAATTCCATTTTTCAGATTTGAAGCACAATCTGTTTACCTAATACCAAATTGTTTAAATACAGTACTATTTAGTACATTTCCTGCATTTGTAGAACACATTTCCAAAACCACCTCTTTTCCAGAAACCGACCACCAGTAGGGACATCAACAAAAAATTTTGAAATATTAGCTACAACCGTTCACCCTAAACCTAATAGTTCCAAATTTAGTACCATATTGTACAATACACACATTTAGTACAAATTTGCAAGACCATCTTCATATGTCAAACTTAGTTTGTAGTTCTACCCGTTCACATAATACCAAATGGTATAATTTTATAAGTTTAGTACCATTTAAGAACGTTTCGTTACTTTAAAATTTCCAAAAACCCTTTGGTATATCCATCCTGCCCTCCATTAGTGTCTCTCATTCCAAATTTCAGAATTTTTGGCTCATTCTGTATGTCTATGTTGATGATGGGGAATTCGATGTTTCCTATGTCTCGTACGTAACTGTGGGTTCTAGGGTGGATATTCAGAAGGTGAACAATTTGTGAATAATCGGGAGCTCTAATGCAGTGATGTCGGGATGTTCACAATTCACCTTCACCCCGCACTCGGGTTGTTAATGAAGTGTGATTAGTTGAACGACGATTCGTTGGGGATTGGGAGCTTGTGGTTGGTCGAACGATATTGACTAGGAAAAACGATCTTAGTCATCGGATTGATTGGCGTTTGGAATGGTGACGAGTTGAATGTAATCGGTAATTTGAGAGCGGACGTCGTCGGACTTTCTGCCCTAAACGAAATTTAATGTTAATTTCAAACGTCAAATATGACGTTGAAAAAGTTCTAATAAAATTAATCAAGAAAATTAGGGAATATTTTCGCTTTGTTACGCAACAATGATCCACATGTTTTTTTGATGTATAATGAAAATATGGATTTTTGTCATTAGTGGCTTATAGCGAAATTTGTTGAAGAAAATTTCGGTCTTTGATCATTTTGGTAAAATATAGCTTTTTGTTGGAGATTTTACATAATTTCACATAAAGTAATGTTTTAATCCCTAAATGTATACTTAATATATATGAATTCTTGGCGTTTAGGTAAGATTTAGACTCTTGACGTCTTTTAAGACCTTTAGTAGAATTTTATGACAAATATTTTTGTAGACTATTTTGGCTTGCTTTGAAAAAGCATAAAGACTCGCGGACTCGCTTGAAGTTTATAACTTTCGACTAAAATATTCCTCTTATTTTTATCTGTAATATTGCGGAAGATATTGTATACCTAAAATGCACGGATTCCAAGAATCATATTGAAATCCATTTAATCTTCCATCCATTATCTTGTTAATTTTAGTTTTTAATGTGTTGTTTTTATTGATTTGTTAGTTCTTGTAATTCTGGCCTATGCACCATTACATTTTGCAACATTACCAAAGGCATATATAATTTTGCATGGATCAAATAAAAATCAATTGGTGAGAAGACCCAAAGTTGACAAATTTTCACATTATTACTACAACTTCCATTTTGTGAACAACTCTTGAACAAAAATTAAACTCGATTTAGATGCTAAGTATGTAGCCTTAAAATCAAATCAAGCTGCCTGCCTCCAATCATCTCCCTCAACTCTAAAGTAACGAAAATCACATGTCAATTTAAGTTAACAAAATTGCTCATTAATCACGTAACGTGTCAAGTAATGTGAGACCCTTCTCTCAACCTATCGTTACTGCCACAAAATCAATATGGCCTATGCACTTGTGTGTGTCTATGTGAGTGTTTGTGCACATACACTCGCAAGTTATGATTTGATTTTGGACATAGGCACGTAGTTGAAAGTTAATTCAACTTCGTAAAAGTTCTTCTCTAAACGTTCAACCTCTTATTTCTTGTCCATCTTTCGCATATTCTGTCACATGTGTCAATATGAGCACATGTGTGAATGCATATGTAGCTGAGTGTGTGTGTGTGAGTAATTGCAGTATATATTAGAACGGCAGTAACGTGAGAGGTCTGCTTATCAAATTGTTCAATTTTTGAAAGCATTTATTTTGCAAAAATCTTCTTGCTTTTAGGTCTCTGTGTGGTATGAGTTATGTTAATAAGCATACGCCTGGATGGGCAGAAGGGAAGTTATTAGTGATGGAAGAAACTCGATAAGTGGCAATTTGCAATGGGGAGGGCGACTAAATGCGATGAAAAGAAAAATACCCTATTTGAAATTTATGCATGTTGATTAACTTTGATTATCCAGAACCTTTTTATATCAGAAATAGTGCCAGCGAATTTGGAGAAAATGCCAAACAGACTTGATAATACTCAATTATAGATCAAAACCGCAAATATGTTCTGGATTCTTGGGGCAAAAATTGTCAAGGCCCTTATATAGTTGTGAAAATATTCCCCAACATTTAGGATAGAGCTTTGAAATTTGATAGAGATCTTTGAATTACATTCAGAATCATTGGCACACAAACTGGGTTATATGGGTCTATATTTTTGGAATAATAATCCACTTGTAAGGATAACTCCGATTTATAGTATTGTTTTACGTTTTGGCCATGTTTTACATTTGATTTTCTGGCTGTGCCTTATTACGTTCTTATTATTTTTTGTAATACAGGGTGAAATTAAATACTGCAAAACTGCCAACTTCAGATAGTCGTCATTTCTAAGCCATTCGTCCGACAGCTGTTAAAATTATTCCAGTGATAGCTTATTATATTGTTTACAAGCGTTTTGGTGAGAATTTTCCAGAAAAAACGATATTCATGTGATTTCGTTATATTTGGCTGCAAAGCCACAATTGGCTGTCGTTAGAGCACTCCAGCATTTAAATGTGAATAAACTTTTGTGTCTCGTACCATCGCTCGTTGCCGTGATACTGGTGGCGTAGCCCGACGTCAAGGAAGTGGACGGAAGAAAACAGCAACATCAGTAGAAATGGTTCGAAAAGTAAAGAAGCGACTTGATCGAAACCTCATCAAAACCTTCGGTTACCAATCCGTTGGTATAGTGTGTCTGGATTATTTTGGGAAGCAAGGTTGGCACTAAAAAATACCAAAGTGTCGATCACCCCAAGCAAGCGCTTCGCCGGAAATGGGCCAAAATATTGCAGAGCAACATTTGGGCAGCGTGTGACTGTTTCATTGGCCGTTTAAAGGCCATAATTCGTACCTAAGGCGACCAATTCGAACAAATCTAAACATATTATAAAATTTGATGCTATTTCCGACATTTTTTGCTTTCATTCAATAAAATTAAAAAAAAACAAATTAAAAAGTATCTTTCAGTTTTGCCGGCAGATGTATACCCTCAGCCAATGTACGATTATTTTAAATATATTTTGACTTCCGTTATAATTATTCAAATATTTAACCCCCTGTGGAGTAGGTTCCGAAGGAACGGGCAAATATTGCCAATTTTGTATCGGAAATATGAATAGATAAATATGATATAAATATTGTGACGTACCAGGTTTTGACTATATTGGTAAGAAGGGGTTCACAAATATATATAATCTGCAAAACCGATATTGTATTAGCTAAAATGCTAAAATGTATGTGTGAAATTTGAACTGTGTTGAATGCTTATTTCGCTTTTTTTGGGTGTTTTTTTTTTTCATAATCTTGAACTCTTTGGGCAGGAGGTAGCAAAAGAAATGGTCCGATCTTTACCATCTTCATAATAGATCTTGTGTTGATGGAAATATTGAGATATACTTAGTCTTGAATGGAATCGGATGCTAATTTCGCTTTTTATGAGGTTCATGGATATTCAAAAATTTCAGCCTCTGTGGGGGAGGTACCACATGGAGTGGACCGATATATCCCAAAGTAAAAATTATGTCGTTTGACTTTGTTTCATTTTTATACCCTCAGCCATATGGCTACAGAGGGTATATATCATTTGATACGGTCAAAACGTGCCTAGTCGAAATAACGGTTTTAGACCTTAGGTCTCTTTGGACCAAATCCGTTTCAGATCTACCGATGTCCGTCCGTCTGTCTGTCTGGCTGGCTGGTGCGCACGATAACTCTCGAAAGGAGTATCCGATTTGATCCAAACTTGGTACATCGTAATATTTTTGTCAAACTTAGATCGAGTTCGGAGATGGGCAATATCGGTCCACCCCTTCTGGTACCTCCCACACAAAATGTCAAAATTTTCAATGAATATAATTTATTGCACAGAAAGAAGAAGGATAATTCGATTTTGCTGGAACTTTGCGAATCCTAATATTTTCATCAGTGCTAGGTCATGTGCGAAAATGGACAATATCGGTCCACTCCATCATGGACCTCCCCCACAAAGGGTCAAAATTTGGATAATTAAAACTCTTATAAAATGTGATGTAATAGTTCGATAGTCTTCAAATTTCACACATTCCAATAATTTTATTAGTCCAAGGTCTGGTGCGAAAATGGAATATATCGGTCCACTTCTTCTGGTATTTCCCCCCAAAGGGTCAACATTTTGAATAATTACAACTCTCATAAAATGTGATGTAACAGTCCGATTGTCTTCAAATTTCACACATCCCAATATTTATATTAACCCAAGGTCTGGTTTTAAGAGCGAATATATCAGTCCACTACTTTTGGTACCTCCCCCACAAAATATCGAAATTTTCAAAAATTATATATAAAATATATTTTCTGCACAGAAAGAGAAAAGAATACCCGATTTTGCTCTAATTTTGCAAATCCTAATATTTGCGTCAGTGCTACGTCATGTGTGAAAATGGACAATATCGGTCCACTCCATCAAGTACCTCCCCCACAAAGGGTCAACATTTTGAATAATTATAACTGTTATAAAATGTGATGTAAGTATCCGAACGTCTTCAAATTTCACACATTCAAATATTTTTATTAACCCAAGATCAGCTGTTAACATGGTATCGGTCCACACCTTCTGGTACCTCCCCCACAAAGTGTCGAAATTTTGAATACCAATGAAGCTCATAAAACGCCAAATTAACATCCGATTCCATTTAGACTTGGCACATCTTAATATTTCTAGCAACGAAAGATCTGTTATAAATGTGGTATAGATCGAACCATTTCTTCTCCCCCATACATAGGATTCAAGATTTTGAGAAACGAACGCCCAAATAAAGCGAAATAAACATCCAACTCTCTTCAAATTTCACACACACAAATATTTTTGCTAACACAAGATCTGTTGTGAAGTTGATATATATCTGCCAACCCCTTCTGGGGTCACAATTTTCAATAATTTTATCTATCATAACTTTCGAAACAATTTAGCAATTCTTTACTACTTGCTATGCTCAAATATTTCTATAGATAAGAAGCCTGATATGAATATGAAATTTATCGGAATTTATGATTTCGCATAAAATTGGACATAAATATCCTTTCTTTAATTTTTGCCAAATATTTCGCTCAATATTTTTATTTGTATCAGATGAAGTATAAAAGTGGAATATTTCGGTAGACTCTATCTTGTACATCACGCATATTTTAACATTTTCTAAAAATTATTACATATCTCATATATAGTGTAGGAGTTAGTCGATATAATCCATACCAGGAACGTCGGAATATTTATATCATATTTTGGGGTTCGATACGAAATAGACAATATTGGCCCATTCCCTCGGAACCTGCTCCATAAAGGGTAAAACGTTTTAATAATTGTAACACTAGTCAAATTATATTTAAATAATCGAACACAGGCTGAGGGTATATATCTGTCGGCAATACCGACCGATACTTTTTAACTTGTTTTGTATCTCATCTGTAATGTGTATCGACTTATGACAATGTAAAAGTCTGCTACCTTCTACTTAAAGATGACTTTCCCAATGGCTTCCATACCATTATGATTTGAAGCATCATAAAAGTTTGTATTCTTAGAATACGTCCTAAAATTATATTAAGAGCAACTTAGGTCTCTCAAAGGTCGCTATCCATAAAATTGTTCTATTAATTGAAAATCCCGTGGAAATTCTTACTAGAAACATTTCGTTACCAATGTGCATCCATAGAAGTTTTTTTTTTTTAATTATGCTATATGTACGAGCCTTTTCAAAATTTAATACAAGGCTTAACAATTTCTGAAATCTATCAAAGTTCTTAAATTCAAATAACAATTGCTTATCTTAGTTTAACATTCTTAAATTTTTGTATATTTCTATAGCAGCTAAAGTTGTACATGAAAATATTTCATATTTTTCTCTTCTTTCATTTTAGGTAAGTGTGGAATATCTCTGAAAATACGTGAGTTGTTAAGTATATTTATTTTTCATTTATTTATTTATTATTATTATTATTATTTTTTTTTTTTTTGAATTTCAACACACGATACCCTATTTATATGAAAATTGGTACAACTCTATACGTATTTAGTAAATATTTCAAATCTTCTTTTTCACACACAATAGACCTTGATCTTTAAAGTGTATGATAGCAACTAGCAACAACCAGACCACATTCACTCACAAATACCTTAATACAACTGTAGTTCATTTCACATGTATGGGTAATTCTTTGCCATTCTAATACTAAAACTCTTATACATCCCCTATACACACAAAAGCACATTGTGGCACGCACAATAATAATCCTACTTACACAGACTTATACATTAAATATATGTCCTGCAGGGCTGGGAACAGGTATTTTACAAATATCTCAACAAGCCACAACACTGTTGGGGCAATTTCAAATCCAACACACAAACCACCTGAACATGAAACAAGTATTTAATTGTATTCTTTCGATTTTTAAGTCAATGTTGTAGGTAGTCCGGTTCGGGGGGGCAGGTTAGGCCTTTCTCCGGGCGTGGTTTATGTTGGTGCTGGTACGGATTTGCAAGGAGTTTTTGTAAGGTTGCAACAGATTAACTGTCCTTGTGCTAGAACATGGTCATACCAACCTGAGGGCCATAGCTAAGTCAGTTCTAGTTGTTTAAATTAAATTTGCCTTAAAATAAACAAAGTGCGTTTGTATGTGTGCGTGTTTGGATAACAGAGGCTATGAGAACATCGATTGTCCACACAAAAATTGAACTATCTGCGACAAGATTAGAAGTAGGAACAAGGTCCTCAAGTCTCTGGCCGCCAGTACTTGGGGGGCTGATAAGGAAACCTTGTTGACCTCTTACAACGCAATAGGCCGGTCTATGGGGCTCCGGTGTGGTCCGCCAATGTTAGTGCTACGCAGGGGAAAAATATTCAGTCCTGCCAGAATGCCGCCCTTAGAACCGCAGCAGGGTGGCTCCTCATGACACCTGTCGATCTCCTACATGAGGAGGCGAAGGTCTTACCGGTGCGACAGCACAACAAAATACTGTCAATGTAATATCTGCTTGGGTGTTATACACAAAGCCATCCGAATCACCTCCACCCAGGCCTTCATAATTTAGAGAGAGAGAGAGGTGCAGAGGTACAAGAGAGAGCCTTTAGATCAACAGGCCTATCAAGCGGGACAAAATAGTTTTCACTCTAATGCGGTCTCAGAAGTCATTGAAGGATATAGAGTGAATACTGTATTAGGAGATCATCCCCCTCCCGTCGCAGCTGAAGAACGAGAGCAGCCCCGACAAACCCGAGTAGTGTTGACTCAATTACGATTCGGATGGTGCAGCCGCGTAAATTCCTACTGGGCCCGGATCAAAAGCGATGTGCAGAACATCTGCCCTGCTTTTGGCACAGGCCCACATGACACTCTGCACCTATTTCGCTGTCCAGCCAAGCCTACTCACCTAACTTCAGTCTCGCTATGAACACAACCCATACAGTTTGTATCCTTTTTGAGACTGGACTTAGAGGCAGAATCAGATTGAATGGAGTCAGAAAGTGGAAACAGAACGAACACAGCTGTATGAGCTGCTACAACAACAACAACAAAAATTGAATCCGCCCATTGGAATGCGAAGATATTTTACCAAACCCTGACTAAATTTAACTAAAGACTGGGTCAACAGTAGACATCCATCGAATCTGAGGCCCAACTGAATTCCTACCTTTCGTCCTTCCTTTTATGCACTTAATATCAATAATTACCAGTTTTATCAGCATATCTATAAAAGGCTTTACTTTATATTTACAAAACAAAATATTTTTATACATTCCAATTACATACCCAATCCCCTCAAAAATTCATTTTTGATACACCCGCCCCCTCACTTTTTATCCCCCTGCAAAAACCCAATGTTTTTCCCTCTTTTCCAAAAATAAATTGAAAAATAAAAACAAATTAACTACCACACCGACTAGAAGTGAATATGTTTTCTATATGGCATTAATTAAAACAAACAAAATGAAATATTTATTTATTAAACAACATGCCATTCCACTTTGCCAAATGGAAAATCGTTTTCATTTATTTTATTCACGCCATAGACGAAGCGACAACAAGCAACTACCATTGCAAGAACTCAACTAGAACTGGTGCAATAACTGGGAGCGTGTGTTCGGCAAAAAAAATAAAAATTGAATTTGAATCCAACCAAAATACAAACAATCATGTATGGAACGACTATTATATGTGTGTGTGTGTGTGCGATTTTTGTTTGCATATTAAAACGCAGATTTCAAAGTTTGCCTATGGCCGAAGGACTTGTTTGGCAAATATTTGTCAGTTGGAATTCGTTTATTATCCAATGTTGGATGGGAGGCTGTAGGATTTGGATTATTTTTAGATTGTATGTATTGCGAATTTTTTCTCTCTAACAAATATTTGGATATAACTTATTAATAGATGACAACTAAATCAATCACGACGTCACATTCATACAACTTTCTATGTAGGTCACAACATGGAACATGTGTAGGTACATTACTCTTTTGTTATTACTCTGGTATTGTTTTGATTCGAGGGAGAAATATTTATAAGTTATTAGTTGATTACTGGAATTCTACCCCAATTCTGGCAAAAAATACAAACATTTTCGACAAGAGTCTTTTTACTATCAAGGACGAGTTCGACATTATAAGACTCTGCTAAAGGGTGTGTTTATAGGAGTCGATAAAGGCCTTTTTAGAGGAGTCGATAATGACTTTTTTAGAGGAGTCGTTACAGACTCCTTCAGAGGAGTCATTACAGACTCCTTTAGTCGTTACAGACTCCTTTAAAGAAGTCGTTACAGACTCCTTTAGAGGAGTCGTTACAGACTCCTTTAAAGAAGTCGTTACAGACTCCTTTAAAGAAGTCGTTACAGACTCCTTTGGAGGAGTCGTTACAGACTCCTTTAAATAAGTCGTTACAGACTCCTTTAGAGGAGTTGTTACAGACTCCTTTAGAGGAGTCGCTACAGACTGCTTTAGAGGAGTCGTTACAGACTCCTTTAGAGGAGTCGTTACAGACTCCTTTAGAGGAGTCGTTACAGACTCCTTTAGAGGAGTCGTTACAGACTCCTTTAGAGGAGTCGTTACAGACTCCTTTAAAGAAGTCGTTACAGACTCCTTTAAAGAAGTCGTTACAGACTCCTTTAGAGGAGTCGTTACAGACTCCTTTAAAGAAGTCGTTACAGACTCCTTTAGAGGAGTCGCTACAGACTCCTTTAGAGGAGTCGCTACAGACTCCTTTAGAGGAGTCGCTACAAACTCCTTTAGAGGAGTCGCTACAAACTCCTTTAGAGGAGTCGCTACAAACTCCTTTAGAGGAGTCGCTACAAACTCCTTTAGAGGAGTCGTTGCAGACTCTTTAAGAGGAGTCGCTTCAGACTCCTTTAGAGGAGTCGTTACAGACTCCTTTAGAGGAGTCGTTACAGACTCCTTTAGAGGAGTCGTTACAGACTCCTTTAGAGGTGTCGTTACAGACTCCTTTAGAGGTGTCGTTACAGACTCCTTTAGAGGAGTCGTTACAGACTCCTTTAGAGGTGTTGTTACAGACTCCTTTAGTTGAGTCATTAGAGACTCCTTTAGAGGAGTCGTTAGAGACTCCTTTAGAGGAGTCGTTAGAGACTCCTTTAGAGGAGTCGTTAGAGACTCCTTTAGAGGAGTCGTTACAGACTCCTTTAGAGGAGTTGTTACAGACTCCTTTAGAGGAGTCGTTACAGACTCCTTTAGAGGAGTCGTTACAGACTCCTTTAGAGGAGTCGTTACAGACTCCTTTAGAGGAGTCGTTACAGACTCCTTTAGAGGAGTCGTTACAGACTCCTTTAGAGGAGTCGTTACAGACTCCTTTAGAGGAGTCGTTACAGACTCCTTTAGAGGAGTCGTTACAGACTCCTTTAGAGGAGTCGTTACAGACTCCTTTAGAGGAGTCGTTACAGACTCCTTTAGAGGAGTCGTTACAGACTCCTTTAGAGGAGTCGTTACAGACTCCTTTAGAGGAGTCGTTACAGACTCCTTTAGAGGAGTCGTTACAGACTCCTTTAGAGGTGTCGTTACAGACTCCTTTAGAGGTGTCGTTACAGACTCCTTTAGAGGAGTCGTTACAGACTCCTTTAGAGGTGTTGTTACAGACTCCTTTAGTTGAGTCGTTAGAGGCTCCTTTAGAGGAGTCGTTAGAGACTCCTTTAGAGGAGTCGTTAGAGACTCCTTTAGAGGAGTCGTTAGAGACTCCTTTAGAGGAGTCGTTACAGACTCCTTTAGAGGAGTCGTTACAGACTCCTTTAGAGGAGTTGTTACAGACTCCTTTAGAGGAGTCGTTACAGACTCCTTTAGAGGAGTCGTTACAGACTCCTTTAGAGGAGTCGTTACAGACTCCTTTAGAGGAGTCGTTATAGACTCCTTTAGAGGATTCGTTATAGACTCCTCTAGAAGAGTCGTTACAGACTCCTTTCGAGGAGTCGTTACAGACTATTTTAGAGGAGTCGTTACAGACTCCTTTAGAGCAGTCGTTACAAGCTCCTTTAGAGGAGTCGTTACAGAATCCGTTAGAGGAGTCGTTACAGACTCCGTTAGAGGAGTCGTTACACACTCCCTTAGAGGAGTCGTTACGGACTCCCTTAGAGGAGTCGTTACAGACTCCTTTAGAGGAGTAGTTACAGACTCCTTTAGAGGAGTCGTTATGGACTCTTTTAGAGGAGTCGTTATGGACTCTTTTAGAGGAGTCGTTATAGACTCTTTTAGAGGAGTCGTTACAGACTCCTTTAGAGGAGTCGGTAATGACTCCTCTAAAGAGGCGTCTTTAACGACTCATTTAAAGAGGAGTCTTTAATGACTCCTCTAAAGAGGAGTCTGTAACGACTCTGTTAAAGAAGAGTCTGTAATGACTCCTCCAAAGAGGAGTCTTTAACGACTCCCTTAAGGAGGAGTATGTTATGACTCCTCTGTAACGACTCCTTTAAAGAGGAGTCTGTAATGACTCCTCTAAAGAGGAGTCTGTAAAGACTCCCCTAAGGAGGATTATGTAAAGACTCCTATAAAGAGGAGTATGTAACGACTCCTCTAAAGAGGAGTCTGTAACGACTCCTCTAAAGAGGAGTCTGTAACGTTACAGACTGCTTAGAGGAGTCTGTATTGAGTCCTCTTTAGGGGTCTGTATAGACTCCTCTAATGGAGTCTGTAACGACTTCTCGAAAGGAGTATGTAAAGATTCCTCTAAAAGAGTCTGTAGCGACTCCTCTAAAGGTGTCTGTAGAAACTCCTATTAAGGAGTCTTAAGTCTTGTTAAAAAATTGAAGACTATTGTGTTTGGTGTATCTACTGACCGACTATCTCTTACTTTCTCCACGTAAAATGTCCTATATATCCACCGCTTTCCGAAATTGATAAATTCTTTTTTACGTGAGATATACTTCCTTGTTGCTTCTCCTGGGAAAATTAAAAAAATATGGTTTACCATAAAATAACTGGATTTACAAGATCATTTGTCAAGATTTACTTTAGTGTCGCAACTGTGTGGTTGTACACTCTTTTATAACAATTCCTTAATGTCTCATTTCGTGTGTTTCCATTACTCAAACACTAAATCATTTCATTTGATGAATGGCAATTTTAAATGGTCCCCCTGTTATCTCGGCCATACCTTGGCACTAATGTTTTCTAATTATTATAATGTTTAGCACAATTTTGAAATACGATATCGAAACAAACAACTGTCTATTGCCAAATGATTTCACACTGAATAAAAATGATGCTTTTCATAATTATTGTTCGCATTATTTTAAATGCCTTACACCACACCTCTGCCGCCGTCCATCCATCTGCCCCTGCAATGGGAGATGTATTTTAATGTTTCACTCATCTGTGGTGCGATTCCTTTGTGAGGCGTTAATTGGTTTTTGCATAATTTTTCAGTTTTTCATAATTCGTTCAATTCATGACAAACAATGGTTGGATAATAAATTATTCGAATCATTTCAAGCACTCGACTTTGAATTTGTTTTTGTTTTTGACTGACTCATTTAAGTGTTGTGCTGAGCTTAAATATTTTGCATAAATTAGAATAGAATAGAGTTGTGTGAGGGTTATTTGGGGATTTGACTTTGGAAAGAAAAATAAACAAGTTAAGTAAAATTGGTCGGCTTGTCAAATATATGTACCCTCCGGCTATGATCAAAAAAAAAAAAAATGATTGATTTTATTGAGAATATTTTTCGCTTTAAAAGATGGATCATCGCACAAAATTCGCCGAGTTTTTAAACAGGAAATTTTCAAAAAAAAAAAAAAAAATACACAATTTTTAGTCGTGTGATCCTTAAAGAAATATCGATGTTAGTCAGAGAGATCTTGGAGGGAGTTAACAGAATTATTCTTTAGAAGCCCACAATTTTCGCCAGAAAGACCTAGGAATAAATGTGTACAAATTCTGAAAAATTTCGCTATTTTTATATAACCTGGAAGCGCTTTAAAATGCATTTAACCAAAATACACATTTTATATAAGTTAATCGTTGATCAAAGTCGTTGATCATTGCTGTGTAGCACTCACCATTCATAGTAACCGTTGGCCCGCGATGTCTTCGAGGAAAAAAGGGCAGTGACACTGAGCGGGTGGGTTACACGCGGATTTTCAGTGCCCCAGAAGCGTAAATTTTGCTATTTACGTACCCTCTAAGATGGAAGGAGCAGTGTAGCGAAACATTGTTTATTAACGTGTATTTCCCATGTCAAAACAGAACTGACATTAAGGGGCCAATCGAAAAATTTAGAGAATTTGCTAATAGGAGGCTTACTTTTGCGCCACCTTTTATAATCGGGAAGTCCTTAAGGAATATTTTAAACAATCTATGTTTATTTTCAGGGTGACATTGAGAACTGCAAACAAAGACAAACGCCATATTTTTTTAAGTTTTATTGAATGAAAGCAAAAAATGTCGGAAATAGCAACAAATTTTAGAATAAGTTTAGATTTGTTCGAATTGTTCACCTTTGGCACGAATTATGGCCTTCAAACGGCCAATGAAACCGTCACACGCTGCCCAAACGTTGCTCTGCGGTATCTTGGCCTATTCCCGGCGAAGCGCTTGCTTGAGGTGATAGACACTTTAGTATTTTTTAGTACCAACCTTGCTTTCCAAAATACTCCAGACACAATAGTCCAACGGATTGGTATCCGGAGATTTGGGTGGCCATTGTGCGCTGGAAATGAAGCGAGGAACCTCATTTTGTAACCATTCTTGGGTGGCGCGTGCTTAGAGCGATGGTGCTGAGTCCTGTTGGAATGTCCACGGTATGCGGCCAAAATATTTGCGTACCCAAGGCTTTAATACACCCTCCAGAATATTTTCGCCGTAATATTCGGCATTTATTCTGATGCCACGGTCGATTAATACGAGCTGAAAGCGACCATCGGCTGTTATGGCGGCCCACACCATCTCCATGGCCGTCGCTTGAGTTCTGGTGCACATTTTCATCAGACCCCTTTGGCAAGTAAACACGATCATTTTGTTTGTTTACAAACTGCTGGACAACGTATGCCTTCTCATCGGAGACGGAGAAAACCAAATTCGGCAGTTCATCACTTTCGGCCAAGCGAAACAACTCTTTAGCTCTTTTGAGGCCATTTTCTTTCTGTTGCGGTGTAAGCTCTTGCACTTTTTGGAATTTGGAATGGAATGGCTTTACCCCGAGCTCATTTTTCAATATTTGCTGAATGGAATATTGCGATATGTTCAGCTCATAAGCTATTTTTCGGCCACTGCGACGCGGGTTTCGATCAAGTCGCTTTTTTTACTTTTCGAACCATTTCTGCTGATGTTGCTGTTATTCTCCATCCACTTTCTTGACGTCAGGGCTACGCTACCAGCATCACGGTAACGAGCGATGGTACGAGACACAATAGATTTATTCACATTTAAATGCTGGAGTACTCTAACGATAGCCACTTGTGGTCTCCCAGCGAAATATAAAGAAATCACACTGCGACGCTTGAATTCCATCATGAATAACTTGTTTTCTGAAAAAATCTCACCAAAATGCTTTTGTACGCTTGTAAACAGTATAATGAGCTATCAATGGAATAATTTTAACAGCTGTCGGACGAGTGGCTTAGAAATGACAGCAATCTGAAGTTGGTTGCATTTTTTCATCTCACGCTGTGTATCGGAGTCGAGTTCCACCAAGTGGAAACATACGCCCCGATATTCATTTCATTAAGGCTGATATTAGCCATTATTTGCACAATAAACCTGAAATCGGATTACGAGATCTATATCCAAACCTTAATCATAATTTGGCAAAGGTATTTCCGAGCTCCAGTAGACATCTGATACCAAATATTATTGTTGTCGAATTCATATTACGAATGTGTGAAACTTAAAGACTAAATCGGTTGAAACGTAGTCATGGAGGAAGGGAGCTGATGAGGATTGGTGGCTCTTTCCGAAACCTAGGTATTCCCTGCCTTACCCCTAGGTAAACATTACCATCGTTCTCCACTAATAAACAAACGTTGTTTTTATAAAAACAACAATAAAGGAATTAAGCCTGACCATTTTGCAACAACAGAATATGGGAGCTATAGCTATATTTGACCCAAATTTGATGTACTTGCTTCTAGATTGAATTCGGTCGGATATGTCAAAATTCAGGTCATTCGGACTGATAGTGGCCATTTGTAGCACAATTAACCAGAAATTGGTTGAAGATATTTATGGGAGCTATATCTAAATATTCTTTGAAAAATGTCATCTTAATCTTTAGAATACATGGACAGACGGACTGGCATGCATAAATCTACTCAGAAAGTGATTCTATGAAGATCCTCAAAAGTAACTATGGGCCTATCTCGCTTCCTTCTCTATGTTACAAAAAAAATGCACAAAGACATAATAATCACATCACTATGTAGTGTAGGGTATAAAAACTTGAAAGGGCGGAAATTAATGTAATTTCAGCTTGTCCCGAATATGGCCATTTTTCACAAACAGGTTTTTTCCGCTAGGTTATCCCTACACTTTACGGCTTTATATGTTCCCAAGTTTTAGTTCAGTTTCAAATATTTAAAAATTTCCAGCCATTTTAATTCCACATACAGAAGTGTCTTTAAACCTCTCCCACACAGATTTCCTTTGGCGCCTGACCTTCATCGTTACCTCAGTATCACAGTTTGACCTTTCTGCCTGGCTGGCTATATATAGCATCTAGCATGCTCCTTGCATAGCTGTTGATTTCCTCTTCTTTTATGGCCAAAAATAAATATTTGTTTTCTTAATTGTCCCTAAGGGCCATTGAATATTAATTAAATGCATATCATATTTCCTCCAAAAACAAATATAAAATATATATTTTATACGCAACACAGTTTCGCATTGCCATTCTGTGGAAGCAAAGACAAAACCCCAAATTCGGCAAATATTTTTTTCTTTATTTGTCCATTAATACAAATTGTGTTTGCATTTGTGATGCCATTCAACCAAACATTTCCATTTAATTTCAAAACTTCAATCAGGAGGCTCAGCGTAGAACTGAAATATTTTTTTGCAGGACCAACTTGGCCCAAGCCCGAAATCAAATATAGCCAGAATAGTTCTTGCTGGTGAGGAAACGAAACATAGGGACAAAAAAGAGACATTTTGCCACCATCATTCATTCATTCATTGTTGATGAATGTTTTAGTCTAAATTTATTGGACCACCACCACCACCATCACCATTAAGACACCATCCGGTTGCGAATTCCACTTTTTCTATGGTAGCCCAGATGTTGTCCTACAAAAATGCCAGGCAACAATTTCGCCAGCTGAGAATTTTTTGGTGTCAGTCAGGAAATCATCATCATCATCACCAACCATCATTCTTTTTGTCTTCTATTTCAGCTGTTGTTGGATTTCTTCATTCTATTGTTTGGTTGTGTGTGTCTGTTTTTTTCTTCTTCTTCTATAAATTCTATGCTCCGCAATGCTGGCCTAGGCAAGCAATTAAGATAAAAGCTCAAGTGCGTCATGTAATATTTTCCATCGTTTTGCCTTTATTGCTGTTATCCTTTTGAGATGTCCTGGATGCTCTTCTCTTCTCCTGATGGCATTGCTGCAATGTTGCTTATAAATGAAAAAGTATCGTGGTTTTGGGATTTCGAAAAAAGAAAACCGAGGAACATTTGCTAACACCAACAGAAATTAAACAAGGGGTGGGGGAGGTTTACGTTTTTGTTAGTGTGGTTTACAAGTCAATACTATTTTGGGTTAGAATATTTTTTGTAGGACTTCTGGGTCAATAATCGTCAACTAGAATCATAAAGATCTACGTAGCCCTAAAGGTCGAATTTTGAAAACGTTCAACAAACGGATCAACAAACCTTTGAAACTTTAAAATTATTTTTGTATACCACAACACAAAATTTTTTGAAAATACCTTTTAAAGGACAAATTCAACCAATTTAGACCTACATACGTGGAAACGTTTTTTTAAGAATGTTTTTTTTCAAGGATTTCTAAATGTTTTTTTTTTTTATTTATTTTTCAAGGACCTTCAAACGTGGATTTTTAGGAATGTTTTTTCAAGGGACTCTAAATGTGTTTTTTTTTTAAGGACCTCTAAACGTGGATTTTTAAGAATATTGTTTCATGGACCTCCGACATGGATTTTTTAAAAATATTTTTTTCAAGGACCTTCAAACGTGGATTTTTAAGAATATATTTTCCAGGACCTCTAAAATTGGATTTATTAAGCCTATTTTCAAAGGACTTCTATTTTTTTAAAGGAACTTCATCAGTGGTTTTAAGAAAACGTCTTTCAAGCGACTCCAAACGTTTTTAAAAATATTTTTCAGGGGCTTCCAAACGAGGATTTTTTAAAAATATTTTTTCAAGGAACTCTAAATGTGGATTTTTTCAGAATTTTTTCAAGGACCTCCAAACGTGGATTTTTTAAGAATTTTTCAAGGTCCTCCAAACGTGGATTTCTTAAGAATTTCTTCAAGCACCCCCAAATGTGGATTTTTTAAGATTTTTTTCACGGACCTCCAAACTTGGATTTTTTATTTTTTTTTGAAGAACTCCAAACGTGGATTTTTAAAAATTTTTTCGAGGGCCTCCAAACGTTGATTTTTTAAAATTTTTTTCGAGGACCTCCAAACGTGGATTTTTTAAAAAATTTTTTCGAGAACCTCCAAACGTGGATTTTTTAAAAATTTTTTCGAGGACCTACAAACATGGATTTTTTAAAATTTTTTGTCGAGGACGCCCAAACGTGTTTTTTTTTTAATTTTTCGGGGACCTCCAAACGTGGATTTTTTAAAAATTTTTTCGAGGACCTCCAAACGTGGATTTTTTAAAAATTTTTTCGAGGACCTCCAAACGTGGATTTTTTAAAAATTTTTTCGAGGACCTCCAAACGTGGATTTTTTTAAATTTTTTCGAGGACCTCCAAACGTGGATTTTTTAAAAATTTTTTCGAGGACCTCCAAACGTGGATTTTTTAAAAATTTTTTCGAGGACCTCCAAACGTGGATTTTTTAAAAAATTTTTCGAGGACCTCCAAACGTGGATTTTTTAAGAATTTTTTCGAGGACCTCCAAACGTGGATTTTTTCAGAATTTTTTCAAGGACCTCCAAACGTGGATTTTTTAAGAATTTTTCAAGGTCCTCCAAACGTGGATTTCTTAAGAATTTTTTCAAGCACCCCCAAATGTGGATTTTTTAAGATTTTTTTCACGGACCTCCAAACGTGGATTTTTTTTAAATTTTTTTTCGAGGACCTCCAAACGTGGATTTTTTATTTTTTTTTTTGAAGAACTCCAAACGTGGATTTTTAAAAATTTTTTCGAGGACCTCCAAATGTGGATTTTTTAAAATTTTTTTCGAGCACCTCCAAACGTGGATTTTTAAAAAAAAATTTTCGAGAACCTCCAAACGTGGATTTTTTAAAAATTTGTTCGAGGACCTCCAAACATGGATTTTTTAAAATTTTTTTCGAGGACGCCCAAACGTGTTTTTTTTTTAAATTTTTCGGGGACCTCCAAACGTGGTTTTTTTTTAAATTTTTTCGAGGACCTCCAAATGTGGATTTTTTAAAAAATTTTTCGAGGACCTCCAAACGTAGATTTTTTTAAAAATTTTTTCGAGGACCTCCAAACGTGGATTTTTTAAAAATTTTTTCGAGGACCTCCAAACGTGGATTTTTTAAAAATTTTTTCGAGGACCTCCAAACGTGGATTTTTTTAAAAATTTTTTCGAGGACCTCCAAACGTGGATTTTTTCAGATTTTTTCAAGGTCCTCCAACGTGGATTTCTTAAGAATTTTTTCAAGCACCCCCAAATGTGGATTTTTTAAGATTTTTTTCACGGACCTCCAAACGTGGATTTTTTAAAATTTTTTTTCGAGGACCTCCAAACGTGGATTTTTTATTTTTTTTTTTTTTTTTTGAAGAACTCCAAACGTGGATTTTTAAAAATTTTTTCGAGGACCTCCAAATGTGGATTTTTTAAAAATTTTTTCGAGGACCTCCAAACATGGATTTTTTAAAATTTTTTTCGAGGACACCCAAACGTGTTTTTTTTTTAAATTTTTCGGGGACCTCCAAACGTCGATTTTTTAAAAATTTTTTCGAGGACGCCCAAACGTGTTTTTTTTTTAAATTTTTCGGGGACCTCCAAACGTGGATTTTTTAAAAATTTTTTCGAGAACCTCCAAACGTGGATTTTTTAAAAATTTGTTCGAGGACCTCCAAACATGGATTTTTTAAAATTTTTTTCGAGGACACCCAAACGTGTTTTTTTTTTAAATTTTTCGGGGACCTCCAAACGTGGATTTTTTAAAAATTTTTTCGAGGACCTCCAAACGTGGATTTTTTAAAAATTTTTTCGAGGACCTCCAAACGTGGATTTTTTAAAATTTTTTTCGAGGACCTCCAAACGTGTTTTTTTTTAAAAATTTTTTCGAGGACCTCCAAATGTGGATTTTTTAAAAAATTTTTCGAGGACCTCCAAACGTGGATTTTTTAAAAATTTTTTCGAGGACCTCTAAACGTGGATTTTTGAAAAATTTTTTCGAGGACCTCCAAACGTGGATTTTTTTAAAAATTTTTTCGAGGACCTCCAAACGTGGATTTTTTTAAAAATTTTTTTGAGGACCTCCAAACGTGGATTTTTTAAAAAATTTTTCGAGGACCTCCAAACGTGGATTTTTTAAAAATTTTTTCGGGGACCTCCAAACGTGGATTTTTTTAAAAATTTTTTCGAGGACCTCCAAACGTGGATTTTTTTAAAAATTTTTTCGAGGACCTCCAAACGTGGATTTTTTTAAAAATTTTTTCGAGGACCTCCAAACGTGGATTTTTTTAAAAATTTTTTCGAGGACCTCCAAACGATTTGAAACTAATCGGAAACTTTATTGATTGGCCATCGGGTTGACGAGTGGTATATAATTAAAGTTTACGATGTAAGTGGGTGGGATGTTGATGTCCAGGTCTTCGAAGAAGGGTTCCGGATTCGTGGTATAATCGCTCGGGGACGTCAGTTCACTCTAGATACTGTCGGGGATATTCAGGTGATTTTAGGATCTACGTGTTCTACAGCTCATGGTAGATATGAAAGGTACGAAAGTTTTTGTTTATGGTCGTCGCTTGTTGACTGTTTGAATGTAATCTAGCGTAAATATGTTGGTATTCCGTATTATGCCGGGAAATGGTCTTCGGTCTGAGGATTGGTAAAAAATCAAGGTTTAAGATGTAGGCTGTTTGGATGGCCTAGGCAACTATTCTAGCCAACTGTACGGTTTACAGCCACCTCTAATTAACTACCAACGTTTGAGTTATGAAACCGTGCGACGAGCCGAAGCTTCTGTGAAATAACGAACCGAGGCTCCCATGGGACAATGGGGCGAAAGACCTGGTGCCGTAAAATGAGACAAAGCTCCTGTAGGACAACAAACTTCTGTAGAGTAACGAACCTGAGCTCCTTTCGAACTGTGAAACTTCTGTAGGACGACGAGACAAAAGCTTTTAGTGACGTTTGACGAGCCGAAGCACCTGTACGACTAAGACTCCAGTGCAGGAATGAGCTAAAGCTTCTGTGAAGCAACGAAGCGAAGCTCCGGCGGAACAATGAACCGAAGCCAGCGCACAATAACCACCAAAATCTGCGGATACCAATCCGATGGACTATTGGGTCTATAGTATTTTGGAAAGCAAGGTTGGCACTAAAAAATACCAAAATGTCGATCACCTCAAGCAAGCGCTTCGCCGGGAATGGGCCAAAATACCGCAGAGCCACATTCGGGTAGCGTGTAACGGTTTCATTAGCCACAATTCGAGCCAAATGTGACCACTTCGAACAAATCTAAACTTATTCTAAAATTTGATGCTATTTCCGACATTCTTTGCTTTAATTCAATAAAATTTAAAAAAAATGTAAAAATTATGGCGTTTGACTTTGTTGCATTTTTAATCTCACCCAGTATTGGCTAGCATTATTCGGAGTTTATAGTAACGGATCTGCTTATTCGTGGCTATAAACGAAGATTCCATATGAGATCCATTTTTTAGTTTTAAGTTGGAGTGTTCGAGAATATTGTTAAGGAACCTCGGAGTTATAATCATGCAATTTTTAAGATTTTTTTAAGAACCACAGAATTTTTTCAATTGTATTTTTTAATGACCAGTGAAGTTAAGGACATATGTTTTCTATGACCATCAAAGTTATAAATACAGATTCCTTAATGACATTTTTTCACGGACCATTAGATTTGAAGATCTGAGATTTCAGAGACGTGTTTAACTCTATCAAAGTTATAAACTTGGATTTTTAAAAAATTGTGCCTCAGAATCTCTTGCAAAAATATCTTCTTTTTTACTCCTGGTTGCTTATTTCATATGACAAAGCAAAGTAACTTGTATCCTTCTGTAGTTGTAACATGGTTTTTACATATGTAATGTATGTCTAAAAGAAAATACGCTGTTGTAAGTATATATCCCACCGCCACCACACAATTTTTCTCTATTTACATTGTGTGTTTGCATTTCAAATAGGAACTCCTACTTTTAAATGTGTTTACAAATGCAACAGCTGCACATTAACATGATGTTGGCTTAGATTTACTTTTTTTTTTGGTTGGTCTTGTTTCTCATTTTTATGGTGATGCTATTACCAGTGCCTTACCACACCACGCCGCCACCGTCATCATCATCCTCCCCCTCCTCCTCATCATAATAATACTTGTACTGGTTGCTGTCGTCTGCCGATATAATGGCATTTGTCATGTTCTTTGGTTGTTCTTTGGGGAAACTTCCCTCATTTAAATGGTTCTTATCTTTTGTGCCCACTTAACCAACTTTCGACAATACATTTAAGAAGGGTGTTGTATGGGAGAGAATGTTATGGGAGATCTGCAGCCAGTTTTGCAACATGTAGTGTTTCCTTTCAAATCAAATGTGCCATAAAAAGGAATTCATGTTGAAAGTTGGTGTGTTGCGATTTTTGCTACTCCTGTCAAGAGTAACATTTTTTTTTTTGAAAATCCAAAGTTCGTGGTTTGTGAATTCTTCGTGGAAATTTCTGCCACAGGCTTTCCCAAAAAAAAAAAAAAATAGATATAGCCTTAGGTTGTTAATGGCGCCATTAATGGTCATTGTCTTGTCGTTTGGCCATTGGCACAATAAACTTTAATACAAATTTAAACTTTTTTCCCTAGGCCCGGTTCATTTTCTCGCCTGACCCACATTGTAAACTGCCTGCCGTTCTGGCATTTTCAAATACATAAATTTTAAAGAACGATTAGTACACTTCCACTCGTCAGTTTTTTCCCCTGCTTTCATCCATTTCTTGATAAATATTTGTTCTCTTGTGACGTCAACGGCATTCTCATCATAAATTGCAATATCCATTATGTGCCTTGACACACTCACCATGGACCACCGTGGTGGCTTGGAGGTTCGGTGGGTGGTTGACTGACTGTTTGGTTGAATGCCACCGACATTTGTAGGTGGCAACTGTTTGGGCGCTGTCGTAGTAGTCGTAGCTCTGCATCCTTTTTGGAAAATACCATAGACCATCATTATTTGTATGAATTGTCAGAAAATTGAAGCGTAGGTGGCATCATTTCTCCGCAACTGACGGAAGCATTCTCTCTGTGTGGGGTGTGTGAGTGTGTGTGTGCGGGAGAGAGTATGTGGTGTAACATTGACATTTGGCAAACATTTTCGATTTTAATGAGGTTCCTTGTGAATGAGAAAATTTTTGTGGCATTTCCTTGCATTGCAGGTAGGTAGCCTAATTGGATAAAACTAAAAATATCCTCAAAGACACACATACTTGTGTGAAGTGCATTGTAATTTAATTTTGGATTGAAAGTAACTCACTAAAGTGGCGTAACTTTCACCTAAGGATACGGGATCGATATAACCCTTTCGGTTCACTCGTAGCTCTGCAAGCCCTTCGTTAGTTTCTTAATTTAAGTTACTATGGAATTATAAATATACTTTAGTCGGTAACCAGAATTCAATCAGTATTGAAGATCTCTGTGTGTCTGTCCGTATGTCTGTTGTGATCACGCTACCTTTAGAAGGAATTAAGATAGATGGTAAACATTTTGCACATATGTGTTTTGCCAGTAGGCAGTTTAATTCGTAAATGGGCCATGCCGGTCCACATTTTCGTATAGCCCCCATATAACGGTACCTCCCGATATTCGGTATTTTAATTGAGGTTTTAATGGGTACTGCAGCCTATGACAAACAATTATTTATGCAGTTCCACGTCTTCGTATAGCCGTATAGTATATAGAGGTCATCATTATTTTTCGAAAATGTTCAAAATTCCTCCCAAATGGTGGAGGGTATTAAAAGTTCGGCTCGGCCGAAATTAGCAACATTTTTATTTTTTTTTTGTTCTCAAAGTGCACATTTTGTTTAGCTTGACAATATTTTTTAATCAAAAATTAATACTTTCTACAACATTTTCAGACTTTCAAGGTTTTATATATATTATCCAAGATGTTTCTTTTTCGAAAATAATAATGGGAAACTTTCTACCTTTTAGACCAAAAAGTCTTAAATTTTTTTATTTTAAAGGAGGATATTAGTAAAACCATTGCACAATGGATCCACATCCAATGTTTCTGCCCAAAACTATTTTAACGTCTCCATGTATAAAGCCTAGAAACCAAGAATGACCTCAATATAAAATATCAGAATTTTATTTCTATTCCAACACTCAACTGCACATTTTGTGGCATATTGCACTTTCCGTAAGTTCATAGTATGCATTTTCAAAATCACTTCTTTCTCTCAACCACAGACACCTACAATGACGTCCCTTTTAAATTTCAGGATTTCACATCTATCCCCTGACTAAAAATTAAATGTAGTAATATTTAGTTATTTTCGTACAACTAAAGTACACATTTACAATTTCCATATCTACCTCACATACCAACAATTAACTTAATATGAAATTTCTGGACTTCAATTTCCACCATTACTAATTTAGCACCATTTAGTACAATCAAAGTACGAGTATCCAAAAATCAGCTCCTTCTCTCAAATACAGACACCAACAGTGACATACATATCAACTTTCAGGATTGCAGCTCTGTTCTGCGCCCAATACCTAATTTTGTACTATTTTGTTATTTTTGTACAATTTTTTTGAGGGGGTTACGGAAATGTGTACTATAAACATTCCCATAACCACCTCCACATCTCAAATCCAGATAGCAACAGAGACCCCAATAACAAATTTAAGGATTCCAGTCCGATCCCTTCATTCTTTACCAAATTTAGTGATTTTCATAAAAATATAGGACGCATTTTCAAATCCAACACAAAATCTCAACCTTAGATACCAACAATGACCTTAATATCAAATTTCAGAATTTTATCACTATTCCTTCAACCAAGACCAAATCTCGTACAATTATAATACACTATTCCAATACCACCTTCATATCTCAACTCCAGATACCAACAGAGACCTCAATATCAAATATGAAGATTCCAGCCCTATCATCTCATCCTATACCAGAATTTAGTACTATACTATTTTTCGTAAATAATATAGGACATATTTCCAAACCAGCACTAAATCTCAAAAATAAATACCATCAGTAATCTAAATATGAAATTTCGGAATATTATATCTATCACTTCACTCAAATGTAGTACCATTTTGTACCTTTGGTACAATTTAAATACGCATTTCCAAGACCACCCATATATAGCCAGACTACGTATGAACAGCGGCCCTGATACCAAATTTCAGATTTTAAGCATTATCTGTACATTCAATACTAAATGGTACCAAATATTGTACTATTCTGCGCTTTTCGTACATTTCCGGAACCATATCTGTAACGCAAACCTACCAACAACAGCCATCACAATGAAAAAATTCAAAATTCCAACGTCATTCATTCATTGATGCATTCACCCATAACTGTTCCAAATTTACTACAATTTGCACACACAAATTTCAGGATTCTATTTCATACCGTTAGTCCAATACAAAGTATTGAATTGAAGTACATTTTAGTACTTTTCGTAAACTTTTAGTACGAATTTCCAAAATATAGTACGAATTTCCAAAATCCCAGTCTTATATAATATTACTATTATTATTATAATATATATTCTACTTCATATTATTCTGATTGGGAAGTAATTGATGGAGTTAGCCGAAATTGTCCATTTTCTCACCTAAACTCTTACTGATAAAATTATTGAGATTTGGAAAAAAACTGGACGATTCTTTCTTGTTCTGAGTTAAATTATTTTCTGTGAAATGTACTAATATTGGCCCGATATTGCCCTACTCTGAACTCGATCAAAGTTTGATAAAAATATTATGATATACCAATATTGTACAAAATCAGATACTCCCTTCGAGAGTTATCGTGCGCACCAGCCAGACAGACGAACGGAGAACTTTAGATTGATTCCAAATGTCCTGAAACGGACTTGCTCCAAAGAGACCTAGATTACATAACCGTTATTTCGATGAGGCATATTTTGGTCGTTTCTGGGTATATATACCCTCTGGTTAATATGGGTGAGGGTGTTACTAGGATTGTCATAGGACTGTTCACTTGATTGGTGGGGCCAAATTCCACTTTTGAAGTATGTTTGCGCTTTGAAATTAAAAGTTAAGAGGAGTCTAGCTCCATAAATAAATAAATATGTTTTGATATGTCACATTTAAAGCCCAGATTGTCTTTGAATATTCTTATAATATTCTTAAAAAACATCTATAGCTTTGAATATCCAGAACGAATATTTAAACTTCTCTTAAGGTTTCAATAAATATTATTTACAAATACATTTTTAGAGAAGTACTGGAGTTTTATGGTGATGAGAAAATACCATTCGAAATTCCACCTTTAAATTGCTTTGGGAAGAAATATGTCTCAAAATATCAAGTTTATAGATCTGATGGTCCTTGAAGACTATTTTCCATTATTTCGTATTCTTAAAAAAACATTCCTTAAAGTCCACGTTTATAGCTTTAAATAATTTCCACAATAAATGAATTTTAAAGTGTGTTAGGGTTTTAATAAAATTCATGAAAATTCATGTAATTTATGTTCTTTTAAAACATTCCTCGAAATATTCTTAGCCTCCATAAAATCCAAAGATACAAGCTCTGTAAGAAGTTCTCGTATTAAATCGCCGTTTAATCCAGAAGTTTGAAAACTGCTAAAAAAATATTTATTAAAGACGTTCAAAGGGTTGTTGGTGCTTTGTGAAATATTCCTTATGCACATACCCATTAAGGTCTCTTAGTAAATATTCCTCAAAATTCCGCATTTATAGTCCCGATTGTCCTTAAACAAATATCCATATAGAATATGGTTTTAAAGGTATGTTGGGGTTTCAATAAATATTGCAAAAATAATCTTTACTTGTTAAAATCAATTCTTTGATCTTGAAAAAAAATACTTCCGGACTCTAATAGTGCTCGAAAATCGTCGTTCTTAACTCGCGTGGCTTTTTGAAGTTCCACTTATAACCTTAATGTACATTGAACCGGCATGATCTTTGGAAAAATATGCTTCCAGCTTTCACAGTTATTGCTCTGATGTTCCTTGAAAAATATGCGTCGGAATTCCAAAGGCCATAACTACCATGGTCTAAAAAAATATGCCCCGAAATTGCACAGTTACATTTTCGATAGCACTTCGAAAAATCTCCCAAAAAATCCAAATTGATAGCTCTGATTTTTGTTGAAAATCCAGGTACACAAATCCCATTGTCTTTGAAAAAATATTCCTCGAAATTCCATGATTACATCTCCGATAACCTATAAAAATAGGCTTCGAAAATCCTATGGATTTTAATAAAATATTAATCGGTTTTCCATGTTTATAGCTCTGATGGTGTGTGGAAAAATCATTTAAAATCTCCAGGTTTATAGCGCTAATAGTTCTTGATAAATATTCTAGAAAATTACACCCTCGTATAGCACTGTTCGACCTTGAAAATATTCTTCCGGTTTTTGAAAAATCCACATTTAAATTAATTGTTTTTGTTGAAAGAATATTCATAAAAAATCCCCGATCCTCTATTGACCGAAGAATAATATTCAATTTAAATAGTCCTAAGAAAAAAATATTTTTTAAATGAAATACGACTCTGTATTGGTACCAGAAAACAATTACTAACAAAACCCAGATCCGCTTTTAGATCCAAAAATAGTCTTTCCCAATTCATTACCTCCCACTGGTCTCAACAAATATTTAATAACAAATCCACAATTTTTTATTTGTCCTTGAGAAATATTTTTCAAAAAGGATATTCAAAAATCCTCGTTTAGAAGTATGTTGGTGAAAAAAAAAAAATTCAACAAATCCAAGGTCTTCTACAAGGCTTTCAAAAGTCATTCTTTTAAAAACCACCACCGCCATATAAACATATTTCAAAAAAATATTCACCATCCATTATTTGTTCCAGAGAATTATTCTCGAAAAAAAAAATTGAATCACACATTCAAATGTCTTGTTTTGTAAGTTTTAAAATCCGCGTTAGGAGATCCATCACCCCCAAAATTTTTTTAAAGTAACACGCTTAGTCTATTTGCCCTAAAAAATATATTTATTTAATCCACGGCTTATGTTAGCTCTAGAAAAAATGTTTTTTATATTGGACTCTTAGATATCTATTATTTGCCCTTAAAAGAAAATCCGGTATAAAATGTCTCGTTAACATTTTCCCGAACAAATTTATTATTATAAAGATTTTGGTCTGCAATTATAGTTCCACTGGTCTATGGAAATTTTATCTTTAAAATATCCTACATAGGTCATAAAAACGTTTGGTAAAAGTCCTTCTGGATCTATTAATTTTTGGAGATGTTCTGATGACAAAATTTGAAAAAAGCTATACAAAATCATTGATGGCCTCTCTAAGACTCTCTCTCAGTCTAAAAACATCCTTCATAGAATTTACAATTATATACAACATCACAGTTTGACCTTGATCCACCTTGGAGAAAAATCCAAAATTCCAAATTAATCCCTCAAATCCGCCATGCAAATATTATCCAAAATGTTGTCAGTGCTATAAAGGTCATCGCTGCATTCAGCGATTTTGAATGTGCAACATTGATGTCATGTCTCGCTCGCATAAGATTCCACAAACAAAGGATATTTAATGCCGTCAACGCCAACAACGAACGCCTCTATCTGGACTGGCGTCAACACACATACACACACCGAGTCAAATGACCTCCCCGACCTCTGTTTGCCTACGAAGGAAGGAAGAATGGCATAGTTTTTATGCATTTGTGTGTTCTGTTTTTTGCTACTTTGTTTTGCTCTCTTGTTTGTTTCTCCGTTATTTTTTTGGGTAACACAGCATAAAAGATCCCTTTGTGTCAGGCTCAGTGAAATACCAGTTTGCTAAGCATTAGCTAACCAGGCTTTAATCGTCTAAAAAGACATGGCTATACATACATAAATATCATTGGCTATGGGTGATGTTGTTGGAGATTCTAGTTTTGCAAATGGTTGTAGGTGGATGGTGGAGATGGATGTTGGAGGTCGATGGAATGGCCTATTGCGCTTAGACAATGGATTTGAGGGGGGTGGTGATGTTTGACATGAAAAAACACCAATACATGCAAACATCAACAAAAGCATAACAATGACAATTTCAGATTGTCATGGTGAGCTCACCCATTGAGACGAGAGAGAAAAAGTATCTATCGGCATTATCGGTGGAGGGAAGAAGCTGCTGTCATATATTTACATGAAGTCAACATTTCCCCCTACAAAGAATGACTACAGTGATTCCTCCTTCGTAGAGTGTGCAAAGGATTGTGGCCTTTGTTTTTTCCCTCTGCCTTATCCTTGTGACAACATGACGATGGCGCTGATGATGAGTAAGCGTTTTAAAGTTGAATGGCATTCTTGGATCAAGAATATACTGCCATGGATGTAACGCCAGAATTGTCAACAAAATAGAAAATTCCATGTCATTGAATATCGTTTGCCATTGCGATTTGTTGTTGTTGCGGAACATTTATCCCACATCTAAATATTATAACTTTGTCGCCTGTGCCACTTTGAAATGCGCTCGTCATTACAACCACCACCACAATAAAAGTCATGATGGCAATAGGAGGAATACAAAATTACAGATTTTTAACCCGTCTTTCTTTTATTGAATACATGATTTGACTTTTCATATCATCAAATATTTTATTTGATGAATATCAATCTGCGTCATAGACATTCAGCTAAGAGTTTTTTTAAACATTTAACCAATGTCAATAATAAAAGCCAGCCAAAAAATGTCACTCAACCGAAAAGAGGGTAATCTTAGAAAAAGGATTAAAAAATTAGACGAATTTAGAATGATGAAGAGGGTGGCATTTTTCTAACAACCATCAACAAAAAAATAAATTCCTATGAAAAAACTGGTTTGTGGTATCTTCTTCCAAATATTTTTTCAACGCGTTTTGGAGCCTTAATGAACCTGGTCTTATTTTTATACTCTGCAACACTATGTGTTGGCCCGATTCTTGCGAAATTTCACATGGATGTAGGGCTAGGTTCAGAAGAAAAGGAGACTTTTTTTATGTAATCGCACTATTGTTGCGTTGAAATTTTCCCAAAACTAAAAAGAACGCTGATTTTACCTAGGTTTCGGAAAGAGCCACCAATCCTCATCAGTTCCCTTGTTTTTTGTCTGGGATATTCTCCCCAGAAGTTAATTTAAAATTAACTTCTACTCCAAAAAGTATTTTTTACCCAAATGAAGAAATCGTAAGCTCAATAGAAGAGGAACCAAAGAATTAAATAAAACTAAAATTCTTTTGGAAAAGGGAACTGATGAGAATTGGTGGCTCTTTCCGAAACCTAGGTATTCCCTGCCTTACCCCCTGGTAAACATTACCATCGTTCTCCACTAATAAAAAACGTTATTTTTATAAAAACAACAATAAAGGGATTAAGCCTGACCATTTTGCAACAAAAAATACTATGGTATCCCGAACAAACAAACCAACACTGTTCTGTTTACTTTTTTTATTTTTATTGAATGAAAGCAAAAAATGTCGGATATAGCATCAAATTTTAGAATAAGTTTAGATTTGTTTGAATTGGTCACCTTTGGCACGAATTGTGGCCTTCAAACGGTTCAAACCGTCATACGTTGCCCGAATGTTGTTCTGCGGTATTTTGGTCTATTCCCGGCGTGGCGCTTGTTTTTAGTGCAAGGTCTAAATACATCCTACGGAATTTTTTCGCAATAATATTCGGCATTTATTCTGATGCAATTCTCTCCAATTTAGAATGGTCGAAATTTATACTAAATTTGGTATTTGGTTTAGGATTGAGTTAAAAGTCTAAAATTTGGCCTTTGGGCGGTTTGGTTGATATACGGCGGGGATTAGAAAAACAAACGTACTACTGAGTTGGCTATTGGGTGAAGAAAATTAGCTGTGTCTGCTGTTGAGAGTAGGAGCTTGGATATGCGTATTATAATTGTACTAAGTGGTACTAAATTTAGCGATGGAGGATATTGCTCAGCTGAAATCTTGAAATTTGATATAAGTTGACTGTATTTGATGTCGAGATATGGAGATTTTTTTGAAAAATCATACATTAACTGTGCTGAATGAGCTAAGTGCTATTACATTTTCCTATTATTATTATTATTATTATTATTATTGTTATTGTTATTATTATTATTATTATTATTATTATTATTATTATTATTATTATTATTATTATTATTATTATTATTATTATTATTATTATTATTATTATTATTATTATTATTATTATTATTATTATTATTATTATTATTATTATTATTTCCTATTATAATATTCCCGTGAAAGTCGGAAAACTTAGTAAGATATACGAGGTTTTGATTAAAATATTTTGTCAAACTAAGCACATTTTGATGATCTGATATATTTTGTGGACTTTCAGAATTTCTTTTCTGGGAGGACTTTTCGATATAGAAGATCTGTGGTAGGTATCTTTCATATAAACTACCTCTGGGGTGACTTTTTCATATACAAGGCCTCTGGGAGCTTTTCTCTGTATAGTAGACTTATTCGAAGTCTTTTCGGTAAAAAGACTTACAGCAGGTCTTATCCATATTGAAGAGCTCTAGGATGTCTTCTTCATTAAGAAGTCCTCTGGGATGTCTTCTTCATATAGAAGACCTTCAGGTTTTGTTCTTTAGAAGGTCAACGTCCAATATTTCTTCCTTAAATTCTTCCTTAAATCTATTAACAATCAAGGTGTAAAGGCTTCTTAGGTCGTAAGAGGTCTTTTACATATAGAAGACCTCCAGGAACCTCCTTCTCTGGGAGGTTTTGTTCTTATAAAAGACTCATAGAAGACCTCTGGTAGGTCTTGTTCTTTTAGAAAAACTCTGATAGATCTTCTCTACTTAGTAGACCTCTAGGAGCTCATCTCTATTTACAAGCCCTCTGATGGTGTCGATAGTCGAAAAGTAGAGATATGATTCCATTCTTGGACAAATTCTAGTCTACTACTGAAAAAGTGGCATATTATACATATTGTTTAGTCCAGAGCCCTTGTAATGAACACTCCAAACCTAATTACCTTGTATTTAATTGATTCATCAGTTGCTGCCTCACTCCAATAGAGGAGCAATTGTCCTTCAGTATTGTCCTTCGGGATTCACTTATACCAATAGAATCTTTTGCGTTGGTGTGTTGAAGGATTGGAAGTACAAGGTCCTTTTCAACTTTTCTCAAAGCCTTGATTATATGACCTTTTCCCCTCAATGAAAAACTCAAAATTATACATTTTCACTTATACAGCCAAAATAAAACATGCCATTAAAGTCAATTAAAATTATTTATTATTTTTCCATTTAAATAATACCCAGGAATCCTTGAAAGCCTGTATGACAAAATTACCAAGTTTTCCCATGAAATTTAATTAAAATTCGGTCATAAAATATGCTATGTCATTTATTAATACAGATAAATTGCATCTATTCGAAAGTTGGGCAAACAGAGTAAATACGTAAATAAATAAATAAATAACAATTGTCGTCATCGTACTGCATGGCACGACATGTAACAACATAACTTTTAACAATTTACCAGAATTTATGGAACTTTGCAAGGGATTCTCCACTATCTCTCCCTCTTGCCCTTAAAATATTATTTTTAAGAAATTCAAAAGCGAAAAAAATAATAAAAACTGCAGAAAATATTGCTCAAAAAACAACATTAGTTTTATAGCAAAACTTTATGACCAAAAAAACAAAAAACGAAACTTTTTTCCGAACAAACATTTCCCCCCATTGGAGGATTTGGACATACATTCATGGCGCGTGTATGTGTGTGGGAGGATAGAGAATGACTTAACAATCCAGCGATTATTCGAATTGAAACTCTGAAAACGAAATTGATGTCACTCAACCCTTCGGATGCAACAACACCATTACTTATGACAAAAAAGATGCCGGGTTGCCCAAACACCCCCCATGGAATGTATCGAAGACCTCTCCGCAGGGTAAACAGAATATGGAGGTCACACGAGCCACATATCAAGGAAACTACTCGCGCATCTCTTCTACATCCTTTGGTATTCATTTCACTATGAATGTATGGATGTAACATCGTTGTCCTCAGCGAAGAAAAAATTGTCCCTTTTTTCGCCACGTTTTCAATTGAAATGCTGAGATTCTGCATACAGAGCTAGCCGGCCAGAGAGCTAGTCAAAGGAAATTGTTCATCATTAAGTGTTGTTTGTTTGGAACTGGTGATGGGTGCACGCACCGTGATACCAAGTGGAGAATATTTTTTTGAGAAATAGGTATAAATGACCTGTGGAAGATTTCGGGAAAACAATATGCAATACCTTTGCAGTGCATTGAAGGCCTCTAAGGCGTCTTCTCTATTTATAAGAATTATGGGAGGTCTACCTCCATAAAGAAGACCACTAGGAGATCTTCTCCACATAGATTATGTTTTGGAGGTATTCTCCATATAGAAGACCTCTGGTAGGTATTCATCATATAGAAGACCTCTGGGAGGTCTTCCTAATATAGATGACCTCTGGGAGGTCTTCTTCATATGGAATACTTCTGGGAGGTCTTCTTCACATAGCAACCTCTGCGAAGTCTTCTTCATATAGGAGACCTCGGGGAGGTCTTCTTCACATAGAGAACCTCTGGGAGGTTGTCTTCATATAGAGAACCTCAGGGAGGTCTACTTCACATAGAAAACCTAAGGGAGATCTTTTTATGGAAGACCTCTTGGAGGCTTCTTCGCATAGAGAACTTCTTGGAAGTCTTCTCGGAATAGATGACCTCAAGGAGGTATTCTCGGTATAGACAACATCAAGGAGGCCTTGTCGGTACAGAAGACCTCAAAATCTCTGGGAGGTCTTCCTCATATAGAAGACCTCTTGGAGATCTCCTTCATATAGAGAACCTCTGGGAGGTCTACTTCATATAGAGGACCACCGAATTCTTCTTCATATGGAGAATATATGGGAGGTCTTTTTCGTATGCAGAACTTCTGGGAACTCTTTTCGTATGAAAGACCTCTGGGACGGTTCTTTATTTAGAAGACCTCTGGGAGGTCTCATTGAGTCTTCTCGGTATAGATGACTTCAAGGTGTTCTTCTCGGTATTGATGACATCAAAGAGATCTTGTCGGCATAGAAGACCTCAAAGAGCTCTTCCCTGTATAGAAGGCCTCAAAGAGGTCTTCTCTGTATAGAAGGCCTCAAAGAGGTCTTCTCTGTATAGAAGGCCTCAAAGAGGTCTTCTCTGTATAGAAGGCCTCAAAGAGGTCTTCTCTGTATAGAAGGCCTCAAAGAGGTCTTCTCTGTATAGAAGGCCTCAAAGAGGTCTTCTCTGTATAGAAGGCCTCAAAGAGGTCTTCTCTGTATAGAAGGCCTCAAAGAGGTCTTCTCTGTATAGAAGGCCTCAAAGAGGTCTTCTCTGTATAGAAGGCCTCAAAGAGGTCTTCTCTGTATAGAAGGCTTCAAAGAGGTCTTCTCTGTATAGAAGGCCTCAAAGAGGTCTTCTCTGTATAGAAGGCCTCAAAGAGGTATTCTCTGTATAGAAGGCCTCAAAGAGGTATTCTCTGTATAGATGACCTCAAGGAGGCCCTCTCAGTATAGATGACTTCCGGGAGATATTTTCCATTTACGAGACAACTGGGTAGTATTACCCACATAAAAGACCTCTCGGAGGTATTATCCATTTAGAAGGCCTCTGAAGAACTTTACCACAAAAGAAGATTTCTGGGAAGACTTCATATAGAAGACATCTGGGATGTCTTCTACTGTAGGGTATAGTATATCTTTCTTTCTTTGTTATGTCTTCTTCACATGGAAGGCCTCGGGGAGGTCTTCTCTATACAGATTATTCTCCATATAGAAAATCTCAGGAAGGCTATGTCCATATCGAAGACCTCTTCGAGGTCTTTTTCATATAGAAACCTCAAGGAGATCTTCTCGGTGTAGAGGACCACAAGGGGATCTGCTCGGTGTGAAAGACCTCTGGAAGGTATTTTCCATAAGAGGACCTCTCGGAAGTCTTCTCCATATAGAAGACCTCTGGAGAGTCTTCTTCTTCTGGGAGTTGCTCCCTGTATAGATAGCCTCCAAGAAGTCTTCTCGCTGTAAAGGATCTTTAAGGAATTTGGTCTTTATATAGAAGACCTTTAGAAGGTATTCAATGTTTTGACGCCCTGTAGAAAACCTTCTGGGTAAAGAAGATCAATGGAGGTCTTCAGAAAGTTTTTTTGTATTGAAATTCTGTCTACAACTTTAAACCACTGTCCACCCAACGAAGACATTGCTACTCGGTCAGTTGGGTTAGTAATGGTGTTGACGATAACGTCGCTGCTTTTGTCACTTGCCGCACCATGTCACATTGTTTGTCACTACCACCAACAATGATAATGGCCAGCATATAAAGGTGGCATTGAGTGTCCTCCTCGCTTGCTTGCTGGCAAATGATTGTGGTGGTGGTGCTGCTGCTCCTGATGATGATGGTGGTCACCATGAAGCATATCCTGATATATGACTGGACATTGTCAGTTGCCATTGCTGTTTTTGTTTGTTTGTTTTGTTCATTCGCCAACTAAGGGAGGAGTAGTAGTCATCATCATCGTCGTCTTCAATGCTTCATAGTAGAAAACTGCAATTTGTTGCGATAATTGTGCTGCATTCGTCTCATCTCCGTTGCACACACAACGCCAGATGACCATCATATGTGGTCTCCAGCTCATAATGAAAGTGTCTGCTCGGGGAGGACAACCAACTAAACGTTGACGACGACGACAAGCATCGTTTATTCAAGTTGATGAGTTTGCTTAGGATATTTACCGGCAAAAATTCATAATGAATTTCCACCAAATAATGAGGATAATGGAAAATGGTCATTAGCAAGGATATCATTGACTGTCAGTCGCTCTTAACATCATGTTGGGAAAATGTGTCAAATGTGCATAAAATTGGAAATGTTATGGGGTTATAGGTCATATTTGAGAAAACTAAGCGAAGATAATTAACAGTGTTTAGTTTTTTTTTTTTTTTAATTGTGGTTTTTACAATGGACTGTGATACTGTAGTTGGCTTTTGGAAATAATTACTTTGTTTTGGAAGGAGAATAAAAAAAATATTGTTTAGTTTTGAAGGTATTGGTGTATTGTATTTGAATTCAAATTATTTAAAGCATGCCATAATTTCATTCAGTGTTTTTGACGCCAGTCATGTTATATTTTGGACAACGAATTTATATTTGTCTTCAAAATTGATGTAAGCGTGACATATGGCCCCAGATATATTAAACATTTAAGCGCCATTATCAGTGTGATTTTTACGAAGTTTGGCATTTTAAAGGGACGGATATGACAAATGTTCAATACGAAACCTCTATTGTATTGGGAGCCCTGTTGACAAAATACAGGGTAAGATGAAAAAACTGCAACCAACTTCAGACTACTGTCATTTCAAAGCCACTCGTCCGACAGCTGTTAAAATTATTCCAGTGACAGCTCATTATATTGTTTACAAGCAAACAAAAGCCTTTGGGTGAGAATTTTCCATCAAAAAAGTTATTCGCGATGGAATTCAAGCGTGATAGTGTGATTTCTTTATATTTGGCTGGAAAACCACAAGTGACTATCGCTAGAGCTCTCCAGCATATAAATGTGAATAAATCTTTTGTGTCTCGTACCGCCACTCGTTACCGTAATACTGGTAGCGTAGCCCGACGTCAAGTGGGCAACATCAACAGAAATGATTTGAAATGTGAAGAAGCGACTTGATCGTAGCGTAGCCCGACGTCAAGGAAGTGGACGGAAGAAGACAGCAACTTCAGCAGAAAAGTAAAGAAGCGACTTGATCGAAACCCGCGTCGCAGTGGCCGAAAAATGGCCTGTGAGCTGAACATATCGTAATATTCCATTCGGCAAATATTGAAAAATGAGCTCGGGGTAAAGCCATTGAAATTCCAAAAAGTGCAAGAACTTACACCGCAACAGAAGGGAAATAGACTCCAAAGAGCTAATAGGTTGCTTCGCTTGGTCAAAGTGGTGACCTGCCGAATTTTGTTTTCTCCGATGAGGAAACAATTGTTGTCCAGCAGTTTGAAACAAACAAAATGATCGTGTATAACTGCGAAAGAGGTCATCTGAAAGTGTGCGCCTTCGGTTGGCCACCAGAACTCAAGCGCCGGGCATGGTGATTGTTTGGGCCGCCATAACATCCGATGGTCGCTCCCCGCTCGTATTAATCGACCGTGGCATCAGAACAAATGCCGAGTATTAACGGGAAAATATTCTGAACGGTGTATTAAAGGCTTGGGCACGCAAACATTTGTTCGCATACCTTGGACATTCCAACAGGACTCAGCACGCACCTCCCAAGAAAGGTTACAAAACGAGGTTCCTCGCTTTATTTCCAGCGCACAATGGCCACCAAAATCTCCCGATACCATTCCGTTGGACTATTGTGATGGAGTATTTTGAAAAGCAAGGTTGGCACTAAAAAAAGTGTTGATCGCCTCAAGCAACCGCTTCGCCGGGAATGGGCCAAAATACCGCCGAGCAACATTCGGGCAGCGTGTGTCGGTTTCATTGGCCGTTTGAAGGCCATAATTTGTGGGAACGGTGGCCAATTCGAACAAATTCAAATTCAAATATGCTAGAATTCCTTCGATGGGTGAATTGTCACATAAATCACATAGACTTTTAAATTATAACAAAATAGTAGCGTTTTACCTATTTGTCGCCTTATAATACTCCCGGTAAAAGTCTGAAAAAATTTTAAATTTCTTCCGGATTCCTGTTTGGGAAAATCGAAAAGAGATAATTGAGAGATTATCGTTCTTTGAAAAGAGAACGTATTTTGCGCAGATATGACCAGAATAGGAATTAAGCACGAAGTACTTCACGGCCAATAATAATACCAAGAAGTTGGACATTGTTCATACATTCAGGGTTGATCATATATTGAAACATCCAAGTAATCAACATAACGAAGGCTTTCCGAATATCTTCTGGCTATAGAACATTTGTGAAAGGTCCTTCTCCCTTGGACTACGTTAAAGGAAAATTCATCTGAGTATGATCTTCTGTGTATTCGAGAACCTATAGTATAAAGTAGCCCTTGGTTCAGCATACTAAAGAATTTTGCAATAATTTCCGCTCTCAATGTTTTATAGGAGCAGGGGATCATATGTCTAAAAACTAACTAAGTAATACATATGTTTCGTCTATAGAGGACCTATAAAAGATATTCTGTATAGATCAACCGCCCCTGGAAGATTATTAGATTGTTTTATGCTAGAAAACGAGGAAGTTTCCATTCCACAAACAAAAATAAAACTGTATTAATTTATAAAATTTTGATTTACATCTATATAGGCTATGAATTTCGAGTTGGAAAAAATTTCAAAAATTTTTAACAAAATATGTAGACTGAAAGTTTTAAAAGGGATTTTGAATTCGAAACATTGAAGTGTGAAGACGTTTTAACAAATTAAAAAAAGAGAAATTGTAAATTTTGCGGAGGGTAATAAATATCAATTAATTATTTCGTGGTGCAAGAAGATTGAGCCAAATTGTCAATTCTGGTTTTCTGAGGAATCAGCATCAAACAATCTCAACAAATCCTATAAATGTCTGCGTTACAAAAGCATCATCGAAGCTGGAATTTTAAAAGTTTCAAGGATATTGCGATACAATTGCTAACCAATTTTTTTTTTATAAATATAAAACCGGAGGCAACAGATGGTATTATAGCAATAAACTGCAGCGGAAAACAATTCCTCCTAAATAATAACCTAATAAGGAGAATATTCATCAAAGCCAGTCTGAAAATCGAATGCTATCCACTAGCCGAAGATAATTTATAAATCATACTATCAACAGTCCTGATGACTTGGCGGATTTAAATGGTGAGTCGAAAGTAATAGACCTTACTTATGGCTTAGTTCTCATACTTATGTAGGAAAACCATCCTAAAAAAAAACACCCTTAAAATAAATTTTTCCATTGATAACCACTATACTTATTTTAAGACCCATTAGATGATTTTCCGTCTTATAAGGTCTTTTAGCCTTTGATAGATTTGGGAGATATGCGAGAAAAAGAATTACGACCCTTAATGACCCTTGGAAAACATTTTATTTCTAACGGCTCTGTTATTGTTCCATATGAAGTATATATTCACAAGATCTATATAACGCCCCTTTAGACTATTGAAGACCGTTTCAAAAACCTTAGTCTATAGAAAATATTTTGGCTCTACAATATCTACTACCTATGGTGATGTGGTCGATCTTCCATCTCTGTAGACCTAAAGAGGCCTTTGGATATTTACAAGGTTCACCATATAGTAGGCGTTTACAAGAAATTGGATCAAATTTGGCAAGCATTTAAATACCTAGGCACGGAGGCTCTAATTACCCAGAATTTTGGTCACATATAGTAGAAATCGTCACGTATATGAACTACAACCTTTAACTTCTATAAGGCTGGGCAAAAACGTAGCAACAGCTAATTGTGTAAAATTTCAATTGTTGAAATCTTGGCTGCTTCAATTTAGAATATTTAGGAAGTTGAACCCACATTTTCAGACGAGTTGGCTATTTTTTCAGTTTTCGTACTCTCGGTGGATTTACTTTGACCGTAGCGATTCTACAAAATAATGATATGACTAAACGTATTAAATACTTGAAATTATAACTATCCTTGCATGCGGGCTATTCAAAGCTCTATCCTAATTGTTGCGAAATATATCTCAAACTATGAAAGGCCCTTTGTATGTTGGACGTTAACAGCGTTCGGCTTTCGAAACTTCTTGGATGAAACTTTTTCATGGAACATATTGACCATCGGATATTAATTTCGCGTTTTATGTGCTTAATGGTTATTTCAGATTTTGAACCGTTGTGGGGGAGGTACTAGAAGGAGTGGTCCGTTCAATTCGTTCTTCATACCAGATCTTGTGTAAGTGGAAATATTGAAATGTGCGAAATTCGAAGATAATCGAACTCTTAGTTCAAATTTTATAACAGTTAAAATTATTCGTAATTTTGACCCTATGTGGGGGAGGTATCAGAAGGAGTGGTCCAGGTGTTTTTAACAAAAATATTTGGATGTGTAAAATTTGAAGACAATCGTACTCTCATTTTATATTTTATAAAAGTTATAATTATTCGAAAGCTTGACCCTTTGTGGGGGAGATACTTGATGCAGGGGGCCGATATTGTCCGATAGCACTGGCAAAAAAATTGGGATTTGTACAATTTGCACAAAATCGTGTGATCCTTTCTCCTTCTATGAGGTAAATTATTTTCTTTGAAATTTTGCCCCTTTGTGGGGGAGGTACCAAAAGGAGTGAACCGATTTTAGCAATCTCCAAAATCGATCTAAATTTGACCGTAATATTACGATGTACCAAGTTTGAACCAAATCTGATACTCCCTTGTCCTGCGCACCAGCCAGCCCGTCAGGCATAGATACAGATGGACGGACATCTCTAGATCGACTCCAAATGTCGTGATTTGACCCAAGCCCGTTATTTCGATGAGGTACGTTTTGGCCGTATCAAATGATACATATCCTCTGTAGCCAAATGACTAAGGGTGTACAATTATGAAGTATTTTTTCTGTGAAAAAATTGATGCTAATTTTATTTTCTTTTTGATAAAGATTTGATAAAGAATAATTTCGTCTTAATGATTGTTTGTAGGAGATTTTTACACGCACTCAAATAAAGTACGACTTTGACCTTAAAATGTGTTTTTAGTATATATACAATTATGGTGTTTAGGTAAGAGTTAGACTGATGCAACAGTCGATTAATACGAGTGGAGAGCAGATATCGGCTGATATGGCGGTCCATACCATCGCCATGGCCAGCGCTTGAATTCTGGTGGCTAGCCAAAGGTGCACATTTTCAGCTAACCTCTTTGGCAAGTAAACACGATCATTTTGTTTGTTTACAAACTGCTGGACAACGAATGTTTTCTCATCGGAGAAAACCAAATTCGGCAGTTCGGTTATGTCTGCAGGACTTTTGGTATTGAAAATGGGCCATATAGGTCCACGTTTGGGTATAGCCCCCATATAACGGTAGCTTCATATATACGGTATTTTGATGATTTTAGTGACATTATTTACCGGAAATGTTTCAAAGTTGGTATTTGAAGTTCGAAATGGATACTACAGCCTATGACAAAAAATTGTCTGTGCAGGTTCACGTCTTCGTATAGCCCCCATATAACGGTTCCAAACCCCCCCCCCCCCTCCCTCCGGTATATTAGGTATTTTGATGATTTTACCGACATTTTTCACCGGAATTGTTTCAAATTTGGTATTTGAAGTTCGTAATGGATGCTACAGCCTATGACAGGAGATTGTCTGTGCAGGTCCACGTCTTCGTATAGCCCCCATATAACGGTACCTCCCGATATTCGGTACGTTGTTGATTTTAGCGACATTATTCACCGGAATTCTTTCAAATTTGGTATTTGAAACTCGTAATGGATACTACAGCCTATGACAGAAAATTGTCTGTGCAGATCCACGTCTTTGTATAGCCCCTATATAACGGTACCTCCCTATATTTGATATTTTCATGATTTTAGCTACATTATTCACCGATATTTTTTATTCAAGTTTCACATTTGAATATTGTAATGGTTAATGACAAATGTTGCCTAACGTATTTTATTTTTTTTAAATTGCCAAAATCGTTCCAAATGGTGGAGGGTATTCAAAAATTCGTCCGGCCGAACTTACAGCTTTTCACTTGTTAGCTCTACTTTCATAATCTGCTGGATTTAGCCTATATTTTTTAACAGTGTAATCAGCACAAGAACTTTTTGCCTTTTGAGTCAACTCATTCTGAGGGAGACAGACTCAAGTACAGGGCATTTTTTTAAATTTTTTTCTTGAAAATTACATTGTAATTTTTATAGTTTAAAGTTATTTTTCTCAAAAAGCAATTTTATCTTGATTCCAGCTTTATTTCAATGCTTTACATTCAAAAATACATTTCATACATATATGTTTACATTTTCGATTTTTTGCTGTCGTCCCATAAAATTTATTGCAATTTGTATAAATTTGCATTTTGTATCTCCTGGAAATACGTGTTTTTGATTGACACCCAAAAAACCAATTTGTTGTTGGCAATACAAAATAGTCTACAACACAAAAACACGCACACACACTCCTTATTCCACATACCTTTAAACCACTGCATATAACTCCTTCTCTGTGTAACTTACACCTTACCCCGCTCATGATTCCACATACCTTATTCCACATACCTTTAAACCACTGCATATAACTCCTTCTCTGTGTAACTTACACCTTACCCCGCTCATGAGTAATGATCCTAATGGTGAAAAAAAAACATCAAAGTGTATGTAAAACACTTTTTTTGCATGTTACTCTGGTTTAAAACGCTCCGAGTATGTCAAAAATCCCTTAGAGGTTAAGGCAAACGATTAAAGCTAAAAATGTTCAGTCTAGCCTTGTTGAAAGGAGTTTTTGGTGGAGGAGGAGTGGGAGGGGGAAACGTAACAACATGTTGGCTGCCACAATATTCTCAAATAAACATTAAGCACACACGCTCAGTCAGTCAGGCAAACAAAATTAAATACCAACAATTCGACAGACAAACAAACCAACGAGTCCACAAGTGTTGAACATACAACCAGGCTCATGTTCAAATCAAGCCTAGAGTCCCATTTGGGTAGATGTTTTCCGTTTCTGGTGGTAGTGGTGCTGCTGCTGTTGTTGTTCAAAAGAAACATTTGTTGGTTTCTGTGGCCACCGCACATCCCGTCTGGTTGAATTGCCAACTGAGAGTGTGTGTGTGGGTGTGTGTGTTTGGGCTATACTTTAAAGGTTTTAAGACCAACAAACGCACGCACTGCTGAACAATGTGGAAATTGGTTAAGGCCCAAACGAAGAATATAAATCAATCACACATGGACAATTGAAATTTGTGGATTGCAAATTCACAAAAAAACAGGAAGAAAACCCCTCTATGAATTTACTTCTTTTTTGAAGGAAAACAAATTACAATTGCTTATGTAGTTGTGTAAAACACTTTTTAAGTTTTACACCCTTTTGCGTTTTTAAAGAGGTGTCTTTGGGTAAAAAGTGGTGTTTGAATGATTTTGTTCCAAAATCTTCGAAAGAATAAATATTTCTATATAAATCTCTTTTAAAAATTTAATATTTATTTCGTAGTTTCACAACTGGTTTGTGAGGGAAAAGTTCTAACAGATACCCGCTACTTCGTCAACGAAAAGCACACCATAAAATTTTAGATTATTTTCCACGATTTTTTTTTCCCTACCCTTTGTGCATTTGTTTGTAACATGGAGAAGGAAGCGAGATAGATCCATATTTACTCTTTAGGATCTTTATAAAATCACTTTCTGAGTCGATTCTATTCCATGTATTTTTGTTAACAAAATGCCGGTCGGTGGAGGTGAACTTTTGCAAATAATATTTGTGTGGCCTAAAGACGAGCCCTATTGAAAGTGGTGAAAATCGGATCAAATTTAGATATAGCTCCCATATATATGTTCAACCGACTTCGGCCAATATCAACAAAATGCCAATATCAGTCCAAATGACCTGCATTTTGCACATCCGACCGACTTCTGCCCAAAAGCAAGTACTTAAAATTTGGAGAAAATCGTTCATCCGATTTGGGGCTTAAGTCCCTCATATGCGTAATATGCACTCCACAACAATAATAGTGGGTACCCGGCATCGGATACTGCTCGAAAATACCTCTGTCAAATTTTATAGACAGCGGATCAGATTTGGATAAAGCTCCAAAATATGTATATATTTATCGGATATCAGGTTTATTGTGCCAAAAATGGCAGATATTAGCCGCAATTGACTGAATTATGGCATTTCCAATCGAATTCATCTTAGACACCATTATTTCAAATTTAGTGTAAATCGGTTCAGATATAGCTATAGCTCCCATATATATGTTTCATCCGATTTGGAGTTTAAAGTCCCTCAAAAGCGTAATATGCAATCCACAAAAATGATCTTTGGTACCAGATATTAGATACAGCACTGAAATAAATGTTTCAAATTTGGTCAAGATTGGTTCAAAATTTGGATTTCCGATTTCAGGTTTATTGTGCACCAAATGGCAACTATCAGCCCAAATATACTGAATTTTGGCAATTCCGACTGAACTCATCAGAAAGAGGTACTTCAAATATTGGTGAAAATCGGTTCAGATATACCTATAGCTCCCATATATATGTTTCATCCGATTTGGGGTTTAAGTTTCTCACATGCATAATATGAACTCCACAACAATAATATTTGATCCTGGACATGAGATACTACTTGAAAATATCTCTGCCACATTTTTTCGAGATTGGTTCCAATTTTTATATACCTTCGATAGACATCTTTATCCGATTTTATGGTTTTTGTCCACCATACATGTAATACAGTCCAAATTGTGTAGATTTTTTCATATTCAACCGAATTTTTCCATTTGGTTAAACTCGACCTTTTACTCAAAAAAGTCTTCAAAATCCTTTTAAATTTCAAAAATTACCGAGGACAATTGCACAACGGAATCACATCCAATAAGCCTGTCCAAAACTATTTCAACGTCTTCATATGTAAACATTTGAAACCAACGTTGACCTCAAAATCAAACTGAAAAAAAACTGCAACTAAGTAAAAGCCATAGATTTTAAATTTTCAAAAAAGAAATTCAAAATTTAGAATAAGTTTAGATTTGTTCGTATCGGTCACCTTTGGCACGAAACATGGCTTTCAAACGGTCAATGAAACCGTCACACTCTGCCCGAATGTTGCTCTGTGGTATTTTAGCCCATTCCCGGCGAAGCGCTTGTTTGAGGCGATTGACACTTTGGTATTTTTTAGTGCCAACCTTGCTTTCCAAATCACTACAGACTCAATAGTCCAACGGATTGGTATCCGGAGATTTTGGTGGTCATTGTGCGCTGGAAAAGAAGCGAGTAACCTCATTTTGTAAACATTCTTGGGTGGCCCGTGCTGGGAGCGATGGTGCTGACTCCTGTTGAAAGTTCCAAGGTCTGCGTCCAAAAGGTTTGCGTGCCCAAGGCTTTAATACACCCTCCAGAATATTTTCCCATAATTTTCGGCATTTATTTTGATGCCGCGTTCGAATAATACGAGCGGAGAGCGACCATCGGCTGTTATGGCAGCCCACACCATCACCTTGGCCAGCGCTTGAATTGTGGTGGCCAACCGAAGGTGCACATTTTCAGCTGACCTCTTTGGCAAGTAAACACGATCATTTTATTTGTTTACAAACTGCTGGACAACGAGTGTTTTCTCATCGGAGAAACCTAAATTCGGCAGTTAAACACATTTGGCCAAGCGAAGCAAATCTTTAGCTCTTTTGAGTCTATTTTCTCTCTGTTGCGGTGTAAGTTCTTGCTCTTTTTGGAAGTTCAATGGCTTTACCCCGAGCTCATTTTTCAATATTTGCCGAATGAAATATTGCGTTATGTTCAGTTCATGAGCCATTTTTTGGCCACTGCGACGCGGGTTTCGATTAAGTCGCTTTTCTTTCTTCCGTCCGCTTCCTTGACGTCGGGCTACGCTACCAGTATCACGGTAACGAACAATGGTACGAGACACAAAAGATTAATTCACATTTAAATGCTGGAGTGCTCTAACTGTTTCCAGCCAAATATAAAGAAATCACACTATCACGCTTAAATTCCATCACGAATAACTGTTTTTCTGGAAAATTCTCACCAAAATGCTTTTGTACGCTTGTAAACAATATAATGAACTGTCACTTTTAACAGCTGCCGGACGAGTGGCTTAGAAATGTCAGCAGTCTGAAGTTGGGGGCAATTTTTTCTTCTCACCCTGTAGTACTGTTTGTACTGCATTTGTTGTACACCCTTACATAACCACCTCTTTATCACAAAACCTACCACCAGCAGGAACCCAATGCAAAATTTCAAAATCCCAACTTCACCCATTCACCCTACACGAAACTGCTCCAAATTTAGTACCAATAAGTACAGATCGCACACTTAGTACGGATTTCCAAAAGCACCTACATATCTTATCTCAAGTTACCAACAAAAAACTCAATATATATAAAATTTGGGGATTCTAGCCCTCTCCATTAACCCAATACCAAATGTAGTACCATTTAATACTTTGCCTACAAATATAGGATGAATTTCTAAATCGCCGCCACATCTCAAACCCAGATACCATCAGTAATCCAACTATCAAAGTTATATTTTCACCCAATACCAAAGATATAGTACCAATCAGAACTTTTCGCACAATTGTAGTACATCTTCCCAACTCTACTGTATATCCAGGATATACTTGAGCAGCACCCCAATATCATATTTCAGGTTTAAAAGACTATCTGTGCAGCCAAATTGACGTAGAAATAGTACTATTTAGAACATTTCGAGCACTTTTAATACATATTTTCAAATCCACCTCGGAATTCGGAAGACGGAATTTCAAAATATCAGGTTTGATACCATTTACAACATTTTGCACACTTAATACATAAATCCAAAACCACGCCATATAACAAACTCATTTTCCAACATTGATTTTCATACCAAAGTTCAAGTTTCTTTTTCTATCCGCGCACATAATACTAAATGGTACCATTCTAAAAGTACCATTTTGATCTTTCCCTTTGTTACATATATCTTTCACTCCATCAGTAACTCTCATTCTGAAATCAAGCTCATTCCGTTTGTCCAATCCAAAGTATTCAATTTCTTGTTAATTTTAATACTTTTCGTACAATTTTAGTACGGATTTCTAAAAAACGCCTTAAAAGCTTTGTCAAACTTCTACACAACAAGACTACCTCTCATGCAAAATTTCAATATTCTAGCTTCAATATTCTAACTAGCTTTACTATTTTATATTTATAGATTTGTGAGAGAATTAAGGTTTCAACATAAATATCTAAAAATCATATTGAGCTAATATATAGTACATGATTTTCAACAATGAGAGATTATATGTTTTCCTTAGTTCTAGTTCTCCTTAAATTATATTCATATAGTGTCCTTCAAAACTATTACTTTTAGAATTTATAACGCTGTATAACCCTCAAAAAAGAAATTCTCTCTATTTTAATTGTATGCGTTGCACGAAATTTCAATTAAGTTTTCTTTTTTTCTGGCAAAAGTGTTTGCCATAAATCCGACCACTTTTTATCTTTATTTCAGCACATTTAAGTTTTCACATTAAAGAGATACATCGCCCCCTATCAAAAAAAAAAAAAACGCAAACGAAATCCTTCACATACTCCCATTTCAAATGGTCATTGAGCAAATCCAAAGTCTGCTCTGACTTGTTAATTGTCATATGAGATTTACAAATGCTATTGGTATTTCCCTTAAGACTCTGTGTATTAAATCGCTCGCATCCAATTGAATGAGTGCGAAACAGACTGGCAGACAAACAAACTGACAGACAGACATACAGACGAAATACCAAAACTGAGTTGGGGGGAGATTTCTCTAGTAGTAGTTTGGTAGTTGAGAGTGCAAATAACCAAAACGAAATTGACTTAATATTTTAAAACGTTTATTTTCCACACAACAAGAAAACTACATTCCTAGAAGATCCCTCCATCATTTCGATTTGATACTCTCGATATTTTACTCTCCAAGCTATTTGCAATTTTGTTTCGTTCTTGTCGTTTTTTTTGGGGGGTAACCTCCACCCTTTAAAAAAGAAATAACGAATTGTTGTTTCTTTTCACTTGGTTTTCATTTGATTGTATTAACTTTGCTTTTGTTGGTTTGATGGTTATTGTTGGTTGTTCGTACAATTCTGTTCTTGCTATCTCTGGTGTATATCTGTAGATAAACACATTAGTACATGTTCTCAGCGGCAAAAAGGGATATGCGAAAGCAACGATATTTCGTTTATAGTATGCAGTTTTGAGAACTATTCGTGACTGCAATAGGTCCGGGTGACCTTACAATTTTGAACCGCCAACTAGCAATTGGTGTGGTATTTAACATTTCATTGAGACTATAATATATTTATGGCCCCCTCATATTGTCACCAATTATAATATGTTCATGTCCATTGATATTTTAGATTATTAAGAAACATTACCTGAAATTCCTCTTTTGGATTCTTGTGATCCAATCCGATATTGAGACCAATTCCGGGATATATTTCTGTTTGCCGAAATGACATTGTCTTGAAGAAATGCAATGAAGATCGTGCCATATGGCTAGAGAGGGTATACAATATTCGATACGGCCAATACGTGCCTCATAGAAAAAGATGTTTTAGACCCTAGGTCTCTTTAGACCAAACTTGTATCAGGACATGTGGAGTCGACCTAGCGATGTTCGTCCGTCCGTCTGTTTGACTAGTTGGTGCGCACGATAACTCTCGAAGGTATCATTCGATTTGGTTAAAACCATGGTACAATAAGGAGGTAGAACAGCTTTGTAAAACTACAGGAATACAGCCCTGAGGCTATGCTCCCCGCTTCCTGTCAGAATTATTCAAAATTATAGGCAACAAGTGGTTGTCATTTATTTGATATTTTTTGTTCATTTCTAAAATGAGTCAAATAGCACGAAAGATGAATGAAATGCCTGGATGTTCTCTCAAGAATATGTTCCTAAGTGTTCAATCTTTCAATTCCATGGCAAATATGGTTAATATTATTAATGCGCACCCCGCAATTTATGTTTCTTCCATTCATTGATTTTGAAAATTTTTTGTTTTTATTTTTCAAAAACAACAAATACATACACAAAATTGGCAGAAGACGGACACACTTAGATAAAAATTGTAATCAGCTGGGAGCTCCACCTTACCTTTCTATTGTACCATGGTTAAAACTTAATGCATCGTAATATTATTAACGAACTTAGATCGAGTTCGGAGATGGGAAATATTGGTCCACTCCTTCTGGTACTTCCCCAAAAAATGGTCTAAATTTACAAAGAAATATTTTCTGCATAGTGAGAAGGGAAGGGATAAACCGATTTTATTGCAATTTCGGATATCCTAATATTCGCATCAATGCTGCATCAGGTGCAAAAATTGGCCACTCCTTTAAGTGCCTCTCCCACAAAGGGTCAAAATTTTGAATAATTATAACTCTCATAAAATGTCCGAGTGTCTTCAAATTACACACATCACAATTTTTAAACCCTCAGCCATCTGGCTCGCGATTTGATACGGTCAAAACGTACCCTGTCGAAGTAACGGTTATTGACCCTAGGTTTCTTTGGGCCAAATCCGTTTCAGAACATATGGAGTCAATCCAGCGATGTCCGTCCGTCCGCCTGTCTGTCTGTCTGGCTGGTGCGCACTATAACTCTCGAAGGGAGTATCCGATTTGGTACAAACTTAGAACATATTATTGTGAAACTTACATCGAGTTCGGAGATGGGCAATATCGGTCTACTCCTTCTGGTAACTCCTCGACAAAAGGTCGATATTTTCAAAGAAAATAATTTATTGCACAGAAAGAGAAAGGATGATCCAATTTTGCTCCAAGTTAGCATATCCTAATATTTGCATCATTGCTACGTCAGGTGCGAAAACGGACAATATCGGTCCAATCCATCAAGTACTTCCCCGACAAAGGGTCAAAATTTTGAATAATTACAACTCTTATAAAATGTGAAGCAAAAGTCGGATTGTCTTCAAATTTCACACATCAAAATATTTTTATTTACCCAAGGCCTGGTGTTAAGATGGAATATATCGGTTCCGTCAGTGCTAGTTCAAGTGCGAAAATGTGCAATATCGATCCTATCCATCAAGTACCTCCCCCACAAAGGGTCAAAATTTGGAATAATTACAACTCTTATAAAATGTGATGTAAGAGTCCGATTGTGTTAAATTTTCACACATCGCAATAATTTTATTTACCCAAGTTCCGGTCCCAAAATAAAATAAATCGGTCCATTCCTTTTGGTAGCTCCCCCACCAAAGGCCGCAATTTTCAAAAAAAAAACAAAAAAAAAAAAAAAAACAAATATTTTCCGCACAGAAACAGGAGCAATAATCAGATTTTGCTTCAACTTTGCAAATCTTAATATTTGCGTTAGTTCTCGATCGGGTACAAAAATGTATAATATCGGTCCACTTAATCAAGTGCCTCCCCCACAAAGGGTAAAAATGTTGAATTATTATAACTCTTATAAAATATTATGTAGGAGTCCGATTGTCTTAAATTTTCACACAATCCAATAGTATATCCAATGGTATATATCACTCTACTCCTTCTCTTACCTACCCACAAAAGGTTCAAATTTTGTATAACCATTAAGCTCATTAACGCGAAATTAACATCCGATTCCATTCAAGACTTAGTACATCAGAATATTTCCATAAACACAAGATCTGTTATAAAGATGGTAGAGATCATACCATTTCTTATACTACCATCCCCACATAGGGTTCATGATTTTGAAAAAAAAAACCCTCAAAGAAAGCGAAATAAGCTTCAACACTCTTCAAATTTCACATATACAAACATTTTTGCTAACCCATGACCTTTGCAGAAGATGATATGCAGGGTGAGATGAAAAAATTGCAACCAAATTCAGACTGCTGTCATTTCTAAGCCACTCGTCCGACAGCTGTTAAAATTATTCCAGCGACAGCTCATTATATTGTTTATAAGCGTACAAAAGCATTTTGGTTAGAATTTTCCAGAAAAATATTATTCGTGATGGAATTCAAGCGTGATAGTGTAATTTCTTTATATTTGGCTGGAAAACCACAAGTGGCTATCGTTAGAGCACTCCAGCATTTAAATATGAATAAATCTTTTATGTCTCGTACCATCGCTTGTTACCATGATACTGGTAACGTAGCCCGACATCAAGGAAGTGGACGGAAGAAAACAGCAATATCAGTGGATGGTCGCTATCTGCTCGTATTAATCGACCGTGGTATCAGAATAAATGCCGAATATTATTGCGAAAATATTCTGGAGGGTGTATTAAGGCCTTGGGCACGCACACATTTTGGCCGCAGACTTGGACATTCCAACAGGACTCAGCACCATCGCACTCAGCACGCGCCACCCAAGAATGGTTACAAAATAAGGTTCCTCCCTTCATTTCCAGCGCAGAATGGCCACTAAAATCTCCGGATACCAATCCGTTGGACTATTTTGTCTGGATTATTTTGGAAAGCAAGGTTGGCACTAAAAAATACCAAAAACTTAAAACTGCACTTCAAGCAAGTGCTTCACCGGGAATGGGAAAATACCGCAGAGCAACATTCGGGCGTGTGACGGTTTCATTGGCCGTTTGAAGACCATAATTCATGCCAAAGGTGACCAATTCGAACAAATCTAAACTTGTTCTAAAATTTGATGCTATTTCCGACATTTTTTGCTTTCATTCAATGAAATTAAAAAAAAAAAAAAATAAAGAGTATGGCGTTTGTCTTTATTGCATTTTTTATCTCACCTTGTATATCTGCGAAACCCTTCTGATAACTCACAAAGTGTCACCATTTTCAATACTACAGGGTTGCCCATATTCGACGGACCCATGTTTTTTTGGACCCATTCCAATCGACGAGGCTTGTCCGCAGGCAACATTCTTTGCGTCAATTGAATTTTGTACGGGAACAAATGCAAATCAATGCGAATAATCCGTTGTAAAGTGGACCGAGCCATGCCCAACTGCTGAAAACGGCGTTTTTGGGATGTTCTTGGGGACCTCTCAACACTGGCTCGTACGTCAGCGATATTCTCGGCCGATCGCCTTGGTTGACTTTTATATGGCCTCTTCGGATTAGAAAGAGCCTTACCAGTCGAAAATTTTTTGTATAAACGCTTAATGGTGTTCTTAGAAGGCGCACTTCTCACATTTTTTTTTTACAATTGACTTCTTCTGTTGAATGTAAATTTAAGCTATTTCAGAGCGCTCGCGTGGCGTGTATTGGTTCATGGTAAAAATCTGCTTGGACTGAAGCTTCAAACGCGGTACGTCATTAAGCGATGTGACATCTCTGTCAAAAGTTATGGCGTTGCCAGATGGGTCCGTCGAATATGGGCAACCCTGTATTATCTGCCATAAATTGCGAAGCAAATCAGCGATTTTTTACAAGTTGCTATATCTAAATATATCTCTGAACCAGAATCCAGAGAAGTATATTGAGTTTCTGATTTCGCAGAAATTTGGATATAGATATTCAATATTCTTATAAATTTTCCCATACCAATATTTTTTTCTGTATTAGATGAAATATGAAAATCGAATACTTTGGTCGATCAAATTCGAAATATATTTAAATAATCGAACATTGGCTGAGAAAATACCTCTGTCGGCAATACCGACTGTTACTTTTTAATTGTTTTTAATACATTTTTAATCCTGTAGGAGTGTGAAGCCTTTGTGTTGACATTATTTTCAAGTCCTATTACGTTTGCTAAACAAGGATTTTAATACTATTGTCAAATCTTTTCTAAGTTATTTACGCATATATTCCTCAAATCATTTCTATGATTTATAAGCATAGAATTCTCAGCCAGAACATTTCATTTATTCATATGAAATAAGGAGCAGATTTAGGTCATTCCGAAGGTATACATGTTCATCAGTACATGTTGATACTTTCGAGATTTTATTTAAGTTTTCATTCTATGTTGATGGTGTTTATGGATGTTATTTGATCTGAGGTGGTGCGAAATTTAAATTTGGCCACAGGATGATGTAGGTTGATAATAACACCAAAATGGTTTTGAAGTATCAAGCCAACGATTTTACAAATACAACTTTATTTTGAATATTGACAGGTTTTATTCATATTTCCTTCCATGTGCCTACAATCTGACACCGATGTTATGTTCTTCAATTTTCTTCAATGACTACAATGTGTAGTACTCACATAATATCCCTATTTCGAGCAAGATTTTCCCCACACTGTGAATATAAAACATCGCAACTCAGATTTACTTCATCAGCATATCTATGTACGTATGCACGACTACGCACAACGAATACCAGCATCAGATACAAGAAATAAAAATATCCCCAAAATGGACTTGAGCTGAGCTGTTGCTAAGTCAAGTAAGCACTATTGATGAGAATGAGATGATAGTAGAGTAGAAAAGAGAATTGTGGAATGGAAAATGTTTTCCCAAACACAGATGTCATCACATTCTGCTTGGCAAGGAGTTTTTCGGAATTGTCGCTTCATTATGTCATTTCCCCTCCAAGAAAGCCATAAAATGTGACTGAGAACAGACTAGCGGCACCTACAAGAACATAAAATGCCAGAGCAATGGTTCGTAGTTTTGTTAGGTTTGTTTATTGGAAATTCCAAAGTATATAAATTCAATTTTAATAAATTCCAATAGGGTTTAGAATATATTGTTATTTATTATATAATTTCTTTTTCTTTCTCGTTGCAGGTAAGTTGTAAAGCAAACAAAAAAAATATTAAAATTATTCACCATATACAAAGTAAGTACATTATTAACTTCCTCTATTATGCATCTGGAAAATGTTTCAGGCTTTATTTTGAAGCAGTAGCAAATAAATAAAAAAACTTATAAGATTTGCAATCTCCAATTTGTTATCGACTCTTATTTTACTTATCTTCCAATTACACTCCTATTTCATTGGAATTGCAAGCTTTGTGTCTTTGTCGTTTCCTCTTTGTGTCGCGTTCATTTTTGCAATTTCCATGATTTATTCAGGCTAATGATGACCTATTTTGTTGCGATACTGGAAACATACAAATGAATGATGTACTGGAGCTATCCTATTTTATATTGCTGCTCATTATTTATATATTTGATTTATGTTTAATATTTTTGTATAATTCTAATAGAGTTTCTAAAATAAAAATGAACCAGTAAAAAAAGTCTTAAAGTCGGGCGGGGCCGATTTTATGATACCCTATACCACTTTGCTAATTTAGTTGAGCTCCACATAACAATTAAAAGTTTTTATGGGAGAATTCAATCATACACCCTATGATTATAATTATAATTTAAAATTCAAAGGACTAAATATATTTGTATCTTTTAAATTCGGACTTGTATTGCCCATTTGGTGCAAAATTAATTTGAAATCAGATAAAGATATATATGGGACCTATACCTAAATCTGAACCGATCTCGAAAAAATTTGGCAAAGATATTTCTGAGCTGCATTTGATATATTTCCCAAAATATTGTTGTTACAGAGTGGATATTACGGCTGTGGGTAAAAAATACAACAAATCGGATGAACAATATATATATGGGAGCTATAGCTATATCCGAACCGATTATCACCAAATTTGGCATACTACCTTCTAGACTCAATTCGGTCGTATGTGCCAAATTCCATCTCATTTGGGCAAATAGTAGACGTTTGGTGCAAAATAAAACGTAAAACGGACGAAGTTATATATGGGAGCTATATCCAAATCTGAACCGATCTCGATAAAATTTAGCAAAGGTATTTCTTAGCTGCATTTGATATATTTTCCCAAATATTGATGTTACAGAGTGCATATTACGGCTGCGGAGGACAAAAATAAGAAATCGGATGAACAATATTTATGGGAGCTATAGCTATATCTGAACCGATTTCGATCAAATTTGGCATACTTATTTTCAGGCCTAATTTGGTTGTATGTGCACAATATAAGGCAAATCGGACGAAGATATATGTGGGAGCTATATCTAAATTTTTTGCCGATTATCTCCAATTTCAATAGGGTTCGTCCTTGGACCAAACAAATGTTGTTTGGAAAATTTCATCTCAATAAATGCGACCTGCATTTTGTTCACAAGAATACATGGACAGACGGACGGACGGACGAACGGACGGACGGACTGACATGCATAAATCAACTCAGAAAGTGATTCTATGCAGATCATCAAAAAGAACTATGGGTCTATCTCGTTTTCTTGTGCCTGTTACAAACAAATGCACAAAGACATAATACCCTGACCACCTTGTGGTGTAGGGTATAAACAGTAGCTTTCTGGAGTTAAGTGTTATAAAATATTATTAAATACAAATTAAACTGCGGGACTCTAGAAGCAGAGTCTGCCGATTTATAATGTTGATTTTTTATGCTTATTATTGTCAAACCTAAATTTTGTCCGGAGATGGCCAATATCGGCCCACTCCTTCTGGCAGCTTCCCCACAAAATGTCGAAATTAAAAAAAAATAAATAAAAATGTATCGGTCGGGTTTGCCGACAGATGTATACCCTCAGCCAATGTTCGATTATTTAAAAATATTTTGACTTCTCTTATGATTATTCAAACTCTTGACTCTCTATGGATTGTGTATTGAAAGAATGGACCAATATTGTACATTTCGTATCGGTCCTAAATAAATATAATAAAAATATAGCGACGTGCCAGGTCTGGACTATATTGGTTATTTCCTTCACTTTATATGAGATATGTGATAATTTTTAGAAAATATTAAAAACTAAAAAAATATTTGGTACCTCAAATACCAGATATAGTCGAAGTATTCCATTTTCATGCTGCATTAGATGCAGATAAAAATATTGATATGGGCAAAATTATAAGAAAATCGAACATTTATATCCAATTTTATGCGAAATCATAAATTCCGTAAAGTAAAGTATCGAAAATTATGACCTTTTGTGGGTGAGGTACCAGAAGAAGTTCGCAATTATATATCATTTGCACAAAAGATCTTGCGTTAACAAAACTATTTGGGTGTCTGAAATTTGAAGAGATTTGGATGCTTATCTCACATTCTTTGAGCGTTTTGTTTTTCCAAAATCTTGAACCCTGTGTAGGGGATTTACCAGAAGAAATGGTCCGAACTCTACGATATTTATAACAGACCTTGTCTTTATGGAAATATTGAGATGTACCAAGTCTGATTGGAATAGGATGTTAATTTCGCTTTTTATGAAGCTCTTCGGTATTCAACGTTTTGAGCCTTTGTGGGGGAGGTACCAGAAGGAGTGGGCCGAGATATCCCAATTCCACGTCAGACCTTGATTACTTAAAAATATTGTGATGTGCTATTTTAAGCGAAACGGGTACCTATTTCGGATTTTATGTTCGTTTAGGTTATTGAAAATTTTAAACCCTTTGTGGGGAGGTACCAGAAGAAATGGTCAGATTTCCACCATCTTTATAATAGATCTTGTGTTTATGGAAGTATTGAGATGTGTAAAGTCTGAATGGAAACGGATGTTAATTTCGTTTTTTATGAACTGCATGAATATTCAAAATGTTGACCCTTTTGGGGGAGGAACCAGAAGAGTGGACCGATATATTCCATTTTCACACTAGACCTTGGGTTAATAGAAATATTGTGAATTTAAAGACAATCGTACTCTAACATTACATTTCATAAGAGTTCTAAATTTTCATAATTTTGAAGCTTTTGAGGTACTTGCTGGAGTGGTCCGATATTTATCATTTTCGAACCTGACCTTGGACTGATGCAAATACTATGATTTGCAAAATCGGATCATTCTTTCACTTTCTGTGCAGTAAAATATGTTTTTGAAAATTTCGATCATTTGTGGGGGATGCACCAGAAGCAGGGGACCGATATTGCCCACCTCCAAACTCGATCTAATTTTGATAACAATATTCCGATGTACCAAGTTTGGACGAAATCGGATATTGCCTTCGAGAGATATCGTACACACCACCCATACAGACAGACAAACGGACGGACATCGCTAGATCGACTCCAAATGTCCTGGAACGGATTTGTTGCAAAGAGACCTAGGGTCTAAAACCGTCCAAGTTTTTATATAGCTCCCAGATAAAGGTATTTCCCGATATTCGGTATTTTGGCGATTTTAGCAACATTTTCGAAGGAAATTACTTAAGGTTCGGTATTTGTATTCTGTAATGGGTTCTTCTGCTTATATAGAAAAGTTTCTATTCTCCCGATATTTGGTAAACTGATTTTGGATTAGATGTTTTTAAAAACAGAAAAGACCCATATCCCTCGAATACTGGAATATCGACTGTACAGAAATATTTTTTAAAAGAGTTACTTTCCAAATTTTGGTTGGTAGAAATAGTTCGGACCAGCCGAGCTCAACTTATTTTTCAATTGTACCTTGTTTTTTATATTTCCAAAAATCCTACCATATCACCCCGACACCATTTTTATTTATACCCTACACCACAAGGTGGTCAGGGTATTATGTCCTTGTGGTTTTATTTGTAACAGGCAAAAGGAAAAGAGATAGACCTATAGTTCCTTTTAATGATCTGCATAGAGTCACATTCTGAGTCGATTTATGCATGTCCGTCCGTCTGCCCATGTATTTTTGTAAACAAAGTACATGTCATATTTTTTACCGATCCAGATGAAATTTTGCACAAATAATTTGTTTGTCTTAAGGACTAACCCTATTGAAATTGGAGATAATCGGTCGAAATTCAGATATAGCTCACATATATATCTTCGTGCGATTTGCATTCTATTGTGCATCAAACGTGTAATGTCAGCCCGAATAGTATGGAATTTTGCACATACAACCAAATTAGGCTTGCAAATAAGTATGCCAAACTTGATCGAAATCGGTTCAGATATAGCTGTAGCTCCCATATATATTTTTCATCCGATTTGTTATTTTGGTCCTCCGCAGCCGTGATATGCACTCTGTAACAACAATATATGGGGAAATATATCAAATACAGCTCAGAAATATCTTTGCTAAACTTTATCGAGATCGGTTCAGGTTTGGATATAGCTCCCACATATAACTTCATCCGATTGGCATTTTATTGCGCACCAAACGTGTAATATTAGCCCAAATGGGATGGAATTTGGCACATTCGATCCAATTGTGTCTAGAAGCTAGTATGTCAAATTTGGTGAAGATCGATTCAGATATAGCTATAGCTCCCATATATATTGTTCATCTGATTTGTTGTATTTGTTACCCACAGCCGTAATATGCACTCCGTAACAACGATATTCAGGGAAATATATCAAATGCAGCTCAGAAATATCTTTGCATAATTTTATCGATATCGGTTCAGATTTGGATATAGCTCCCATATATATCTTTATCTGATTTCAAATTAATTTTGCACCAAATAGGCAATAAAAATCCGAATTTAAAACATACAAAAGCTTCGGCATATTTAGTCCTTTGAACTTTAAATTATAATTATAATCATGGCGTGTATGATTGAATTCTCCATTCTTTATTGTTTTTTTTTTTTTTTTTTTGATTTTCCTTTTTAGGTTTTTTCTTTTAATATTCACTCCACTAGTGAACCCAAGGCAAAATTATAAAAATTCTAGCTGTTACCAAATGCTCTACAATAATACGGTGCAATTTTGTAGCTTTTAGTATATTTCGTAATTGAAGTGTACAAATTTTCAAAAACCCCTTCTCTCTCCAATATTCTACACCAAGTACGATCCTCGCATAGAATGTCAAAGACGTTCTTCTACGGAACGTTTTTTATGTGCCTATTAGCACTTTTCGTACCTTCATTGTACGAATTTTAACAAATCCCAAGATATCTCATCAAGTGAGATCTATTGGCAAAATTTAAAAATTTTGTCCATTACCATGCGCTAAGTAAAATTTTGTACTTTTCGTGCTCTTGATGAACAATTTCACAAAAATTCCGCCTTGTTTCTGTAATCAGAGTAGCTAACATTTTGACTTTCGCAATTGTAATTTTTCCCAATTGGCAAATCTAAAACGAAGACATTTCATCAAAATACTCTAGCCACCGTCAAATCTAGTTTAGCTACAATTCAGCTGACGACTCAACCAATTCTTTCATTGTTTTTCTTTGTCCTCTCCCTTCTTTCTATCCTTTGATTTTTTTTTGTTTTCCCAACAAATATTTGGAATATTTTTACATTAACAACTACAAATTTTACAAAAAATTCTCCAAAGAATTTTTTCTGTGGTGCTGCTGCTTCTGAACATTTTCACTTTGTATATTTTATCGTTATTGCTGTTGTTGCAACTTGTATTTCTAATGCTTTAAGGACTTGTAATGTTTAGTTTCTATTATTTATTTGGCAGTGTGTGTGTGTGTGTGACTCTGAGTGCTTGCCTTGCCTTTGCTTTGTTCATGTTCTCTAATCCTGCGAATTCATTGTTCGGAAAGGATTGAATGAATTCTTTATGCATGTTACACATGCAATAAAGGAATTTGTATATATTTTGTCGTTTTAACACATTTCTCTTGTTTCGAAAACTTTTTTGTTTTGTTACCCTCAACACCCGGATAATTTCATGAAAATTCCTTTGTAGCTCACGAAACGAAACGACAGAGCAGAAGAAAAAAAACAACAACACACAAATGCCAGACAACCTAGCACCGGGAATTGCTTTTCAAGTCACAAAGTCAAAAGTCATTGTAACGTGGCGACAGACAGACAGACAGAACGAAAGACAGCTGCGAAACTTTAATTTAAAATGTCTTTAATGCGAACAGAATGTTGGGATTTGGAAAGAAATTAGCCAAGGATGAGAAATTAGGATTTTTCACTAAGGGCTGAATTGTTATGAACAAAATTGATAGACTATTCAAGGTCTTCTATTAAGAGAAGATAACTTAAAAGGCTTTTTCCATAGGTCTCCTATAGGCAGGCGTTAAGGTCTTCTACAGGAAGACCTACAGGACTTCTATAGGAAGACATCTAGGTCTTCTAAAGAAATACCTTACAGAAAGACCTCCAGGTCTTCTAATGCAAGACCTCCAGGTCTTCTAATGGAAGACCTCCAGGTTTGCTATAGGAAGACCTCTAGGTTTTCTATAGAAAGACCTCTAGGTCTTCTATAGGATGACCTACTGGAAGTACTCCTGGTCTTTTACAGGAAGTCCTGCAGGTCTTCTATAGGCAGTCCTTTATGGGAAGACCTCCAGGAATTTTTGGGGGAAGACCTGCAAGCCTTCTATAAGAAGACCTCCAAGTCTTCCAAAGGAAGTCCTCCTGGTCTTTTACAGGAAGTCCTGCAGGTCTTCTATAGGCAGTCCTTTATGGGAAGACCTCCAAGTCTTCTATAAGAAGACCTCCAAGTCTATAAGAAGACCTCCGAGTCTTCTAAAAGAAGACCTCCAAGTCTTCTAAAAGAAGACCTCCAAGTCTTCTAAAAGAAGACCTCCAAGTCTTCTAAAAGAAGACCTCCTGGTCTTCTATAGGTAGACCTCTCGGTCTTCTATGAGAAGACCTTCGGGTCTTCTATGGGAAGACCTCCAAGTCTTCTATGGGAAGACCTCCAAGTCTTCTATAAGAAGACCTCCTAGTCTTCTAAAAGAAGACCTCCAAGTCTTCTAAAAGAAGACCTCCAAGTCTTCTAATAGAAGACCTCCAAGTCTTCTAAAAGAAGACCTCCAAGTCTTCTAAAAGAAGACCTCCTGGTCTTCTATAGGTAGACCTCTAGGTCTTCTATGGGAAGACCTTCGGGTCTTCTATGGGAAGACCTTCGGGTCTTCTATGGGAAGACCTTCGGGTCTTCTATAAGAAAACCTCTAGGTCTTCTATGGGAAGACCTCTTGGTTTTCTGTGGGAAGACGTCCGGGTCTTCTATGGGAAGACCTTTGGTTTTCTATGGGAAGACGTCCGGGTTTTCTATGGGAAGACCTCCGGGCCTTCTATTGGAAGACCTCCGGGTATTCTATGAGAACACCTCTGGTCCTTCTATGGGAAGACCTCCGGGTCTTCTATGGCAAGACCTCCGGGCCTTCTACGGGAAGACCACCGGGTCTTCCAAAGGAAGATCTCCGGGTCTTTTAAAGGAATACCTCCGGGTCTTTTATGTTAAGACCTTCAGATCTACAAAAAGACCTTCTGGTCTTCTGTGAGAAGACCTACAGGTCTTCTATAAGAAGGAATCCAGGTTTTCCATAAGAAGACAATCAGGTCTTCCATGGAAAGGTTTCCAGGGATTCTATAAGAATACATTCATAGCTCCTATAGAAATACTTCAGAGGTTGTATATATAGAAAGACGGGCACCTATGGGAAGATCTCCAGTTTTTCCAGATCTCCAGTTTTTATACGAAGACTCCAAATGTTCTACAGAAAGATCCCCAGGCCTCGTAAAGGAAAACCTCCAGGATTTTAAAGGAAGTCTTTTTGTTCTGCTTTAGGAAGACCTCCATGTCTTCTTTAGGAGCAAACCTAGGCTTTCTTTAGGAAGACCTCTAAGTCTTCTAGTAGTTGAACTTCAAGGCTTCTGTAATTAGAAGTCTTCCAGGGATTCTATAAGAATACCTTCAGGGCATAGGAAAACCAACGGGCCTTCTATGGGAAGACGTGCACCTATGGGAAGATCTCCAGTTGTTCCGTAAGAAAAACTCCCGGTCTTTCAAAGCAATAGCTCTAGGTCTTCTATACGAAGACTCCAAATGTTCTACAGAGAAGTTTTCTCGTTTTGGTTTAGGAAGCCCTCCATGTCTTTTTTAGGAACAAACCTAGGCTTTCTTTAGGAAGACCTGTAAGTCTTCTAGTAGTTGACCTTCAAGACTTTTGTAATTAAACCAGAGGTTTTCTGCAGTTACTTTTTTCTATAACTTGAAAACCCTTTAAGCCGTCTAATAAATTTTTATAAAATATATTTTTGCTCACAATTTCGAGCTAATTGACAATCAAATCCAGCTCATTATCAACGCCTTCAACAAAAATACGAAGAAGCAAAATAAATGAAAAATGATTCAGTTTACTCAAGCGAACTATCAACATTTTACAATTGTAATTTTTTCTCCAACGAGAGAGATAGTTAGAAAACCCCCGTACAACAAATCTTTCGGATATCTTAACTTTTATTCCGGTCATTTGTAAAGGCGATTGTAAGCAATTATTTCTGGCGTGCTGTATCCTAAATCCGTTCATTTCACTTCGCTTGCTGGTTATTTTGTTTCATTTCGTTCTTTTTTTATTTTCCTTGTTTTTCGTTTGCACGCCTTCAAGTTCTACAAACACATGTTTCATGTCTCGCTGTATTTTATTTGTTAACTCTCGGACGACGAATTGTTGACCTCATACAAGAACAAAGCTGCAAAATTGGCGGCGGTGGCTGCAACGAAACAAAGACAACCTTCAACCCCAGACCTCCCCCTCAGTGAAATAGAAACAAAAAACGCCAATTTATTTTTTCCTCTTTTACACCTACCTACCATTGTCGCAATACATGTTATCTGACCAGACAGGCAGTCAGACACAGTTGATTGGAGAAGGCCTTGCCAGAAAGGGGTATGAAATAAAAGGTTAGTATTCGAGAATAATTTCACAAACAATTTAGGGGTTGACAAAATTGAAGGTTTCGCGTGGAACTCAGTCAGTGGAGCAAGGTGCAATAAGGGTATAAATTTTTTTAGGTTAAAACGAGCCAAGCAATATTGGCCTTCCTAAGATTATTTTCGGTACATAAGCCTTTTTATACCTGTGACGTATATCTCCGATATGTACCAAACAGTTTGAAGATCGTCTAATGTTGAGAATTCTTATTTTTCAAAACCATGTTGAAGACTCGTTAGCTTAAAATTATAGAGCTTATTAAAAAAACTTCGAAAATCTATTTTGGGTCCTGGTTCTTCCACTGTATTTTTATTTAACTCAAAAATTCGAAAATCTGGTCTGGCTTCGTCCAAATGAATCAGAAGACATATGAGTAGGTTAGACTGGGTAGTGAAGGGTGTCGGCTAGCGTGTCTTGCGGTCCTAATATCCTGCAACAGTATGAAAGATATTGTGAGTGATAGGACATTTGTTTTGGGGCCTAATATTCTAACAGTCTCTTCCGATATGACTAATTGGGAGAATGATATCCACAAGGCTATGGCTATCGAAACATTTTGACTAGTTGAAATATGGGCGAAATCTAATAGATCGTTGAAGTTGTCATTGTTACTAAGTGTATCCCTTTGTATGATGCTATAGTTACATATGGCCCAAAATTGACAGCATTTTAGATTTTAGTCGGAACTGAATCATATCATTCAAAATTCAAACTAATTTACAATCGCAACATCGGTGGTGCAGAATATACAGGGTGAGATGAAAAAACTGCAACCAACTTAAGACTGCTGTCATTTCTGAGCCACTCGTCCGACAGCTGTTAAAATTATTCCAGTGACAGCTTATTATATCGTTTACAAGCGTTTGGTGAGATAAAAGTTATTCGTGATGGAATTCAAGCGTGAGAGTATGATTTCTTTATATTTGACTGGAACACTACAGGTGGCTATGGTTAGAGCACTCCAGCATTTAAATGTGAATAAATCTATTGTGTCTCGTACCATCGCTGGTTACCGTGATACCAGTAGCGTAGACCGACGCCTAGGAAGTGGACGGAAGAAAACAGCAACATCAGCAGAAATGGTTCGAAAAATAAATAACCGATTTAATCGAAACCCTCGTCGCAATGGCCAAAAAAATGGCTCGTGAGCTGAACATATCGCAATATTCCATTCGGCAAATATTTAACCAGTAAAGAAAGTCTTCAAGTCGGGCGGGGCCGACCTTATGATACCCTACACCACTTTGCTAAATTAGTAGAGCTGCGCATAACAATTAAAATTTTTTATGGGAGAATTCCATCATACACGCTATGATTATAATTATAATTTTAAGTTCAGAACACTAAATATGCCGAAGCATTTGTATCCTTTAAATTCGGACTTGCATTACCCATTTGGTGCACAATTAACTTGAAATCGAATAAAGATATATATATGGGAGCTATATCCGTATCGGAACCGATCTCTATAAAAATATGGCAAAGATATTTCTGAGCTGTATTTGATATATTTCCCTGAAAATCGTCGTTACGGAGTGCATATTACAGCTGTGGGTATCAAATATAACAAATCGGATGAAGAGTATATATAGGGGCTATAGCTATATCTGAACCGATCTTCACCAAATTTGACATACTAGCTTCTAAACTCAATTCGGTTGTAAGTGTCAAATTCCATCCCATTTTTGGAAATATTAGAAGTTTGGTGCACAATAAAAGGTAAATCTGACGAAGTTATATATGGGAGATATATCCAAATCTGAACCGATCTCGATAAAATTTAGCAAGTGTATTTCTGAGTTGTATTTGATATATTTCCCAAAATATTGTTGTTACAGAGTGCATATTACGGCTCAGGAGGACAAAAATAACAAATCGGATGAACAATATATATGGGAGCTATAGCTATATCTGAACCGATTTCGATAAAATTTGGCATACTTATTATCAGGCCTAATCTGGTTGTATGTGCAAAATTCCATACCATTCGGCCTGATATTACACGTTTGGTGCACAATAAAAGGCAAATGTGACTAAGATATATATGGGAGCTATATCTAAATTTTGACCGACTATCTCCAATTTCATTAGGGTTCGTCCTTGGGCCAAACAAATGGCTTGTGCAAAATTTCATCCGGATAGGACAGTAGATGCGAACTGTACCTTGTTTACAAAAATACGTGGACAGACGGAATGTGATTCTATGCAGATCATCAAAAGGAACTATGGGTCTATCTCGTTTCCTTTTGCCTGTTACAAACAAATGCACAAAGACGTAATACCATGACCACCTTTTGGTGTAGGGTATAAAAATGAGCTCGGTTAACCTGTGTCATTGAAATTCCGAAAAGTGCAAGAACGTACACCGCAACAGAAATAAAATAGACTGAAAAGAGCTAAAGAGTTGCTTCGCTTGGCCGGAAATGGTGAACTGCCGAATTTGGTTTTCTCCGATGAGAAAACATTCGTTGTCCAGCTGTTTGTATAGAAACCAAATGATCGTGTTTACTTGCCAAAGACGTCAGCTGAAAATATGCACCTTCGGTTGGCCAGCAGAACTCAAGCGCCGGTCATGGTGAAGGTGTGGGCCCCCATAACCGCCGATGGTTGCTCTCCGCTCGTATTAATCGACATTAATCGCATCAGAATAAATGCCGAATATTATCGCGACAATATTCTGGAGGGTGTATTAAAGACATGGGCACGCAAAACCTTTTGGACGCAGACCTTGGACCTTCCAACAGGTCTCAGCACCATCGCACTCAGCACGCGACACCCAAGAATGGTTACAAAATGAGGTTCCAGCGCACAATGGCCACCAAAATCTCCGGATACCGACCGATCCGTTGGATTATTGTGTCTGGAGTGTTTTGGAAAGCAAGGTTGGCACTAAAAAATACCAAAGTGTCGATCACCGCAAGTAAGCGCTTCGCCGGGAATGGGTCAAAATGCCGCAGAGTAACATTCGGGCGGCGTGTGATGGTTTCATTGGCCGTTTGAAGGCCATAATTTGTGCTGAAAGTGACCACTTCGAACAAATCCAAACTTATTCTAAAATTTGATGCTATTTCCGCAATTTTTTGCTTTCATTCAAAAAAATTTAAAAATTATTGCGTTTGACTTTGTTGCAGTTTTTTTTATCTCACCCTGTATATTTTTATACCCTCCACCATAGTATGGAGAGTATATTAAGTTTTTCATTCCGTTTGTAACACCTCGAAATATACATTTTAGATCCCACAAAGTATGATCAGCATAAAATTCTATGTCGACTTGGCGATGTCCGTCCGTTTGTGGAAATCGCTCTAGCTTCCGAAGGAAATGAAGTCGTTTCACAAAATTGTACTCAAATGTATATTATGTCTGCAGGAATTTTGATATTGAAGGTACATGTAGGTCCACGGTTTGGTATAGCCCCCATATAATGGTACCTTCCTCTTTTCCGTATTTTGAAGATTTGAGAGACATTATTCACCGGAATTGTTTCAAATTTGGTATTTGACGTTTGTAATGGACATTATAGCTTATGACAGAAAATTGTCCGAGTAGGTCCACGTCTTCGTATAGCCCTCATAAAACGGTACCTCCTGATATTCTGTATTTTGATGATTTTTGCGACAATTTTCACCGGAATTGTTTCAAATTTGGTATTTGGAGTACGTAGTGGATACTACAGCCTATTACAGAAAATTATCTGTGCAGTTCCATGTCTTCGTATAACCCCCATTTAACGGTACCTGCCGATATTAGGTATTTTGATGATTTTAGCGATATTATTCACCGGAATTGTTTGAAATTTGATATTTGAAGTTCGTAATGGATACTAAAGCCTATGACAGAAAATTTTCTGTGCAGGTCCACGTCTTCAAAGTGCATACTACAGCCCATGACAGAAAATTATCTGTGCAGGTCCACGTCTTCAAAGAGCATACTACAGCCCACGACAGAAAATTTTGTGTGTAGGTCCACGTCTTCGTATAGCCCCTATATAACGGTACCTCCCAATATTCGGTATTTTGATGGTTTTAGCGACAATATTCACCGATTTTTTTTTGTTAAGTTTCGCATTTGAATATTGTAATGACTTATGACAAAAGTGGCCTATGCAGGTCCAAGTCGTCGTATAAATCCTAATATAACGGCTACATTCGGAATTTTTAAGATTTAAGGATACTACAGCCCATGACAAAAAATTCTCTGTGCAGGTTCACGTCTTCGTATAGCCCCTATATAACGGTACCTCCCAATATTCGGTATTTTGATGAACTTAGCTATATTATTCACCGTTTTTTCAAGATTCGCATTTGAATATTGTAATGGTTTATGACAAAAGTTGCCTATGCAGGTCCACGCCGTCATATGGACCTTAATATAACGACCAAATTCGGAATTTTTAAGATTTTAACAGAATTTTTAACGGATTTTATTTTTTTTGTGAAAAATTGTTCCAAATGGTGGAAGGTATTCAAAGTTCGACCTGGCTGAATTTACAGCTTTTTTTCTTCTTTAATATAATCCTTATCGAAGTCATATCATGTACCATGCAGCAATATTGTTTGGATCATAGTTGGTATGATCTACTTCACATAAATTTCCAATATCAAGTTTTTTTATTATGGGGGCTCTACTAAATACACATTGATGTGTAGGGTATCATATAATCGGCCAGCCCGACTTTTGTCTTTTCCTTGCTCGTTTTAATCACATATTTAATCTCGAAATAAAATAAATTTCATTTTTTCGACCGACATTCTTCAAGAAATGTTCGTTTGATAACCCTTTATTATAACCCTTTATGGTAATATTGTCATGTAAACCTCATTCGTTTATCTAAATATCGTTACACTCAATCAACGCTCGCAGTGTTACTCTATGTTTAAATAAATTTAGTGTAATTTTTACAAAATTTGTAAATTTTCCCTTCTTTTCGTTCATCCGCAAAACACTTTTCTGCAGATTTTCCCATAAACGTTGATTAGTCGATGTTTGCATTTTTAATATTTACACTGTGAATGTATGGATAGCTATGTATGGGTGCGTGTGTTCCATGTTCCGATACTAATGCAGCAGCACTTATAATGTGATTCTGATTTGTGACAGGGTGTTTGCTCTCTATCCGCTTTCATTCACATCCATATCAAGCGAGCAAAGCGCTTCGTGGATGATGGAGGAACTGCAACGATGGTGATAGTGCGATGTTGGCGATTTATCGATATCGCTACGTCTGTCTGTCAGTCTTTGCCGTCACCACCGCCGCCATTGGTTTCACAGTGTGTTGAAAGTATTAATGCTAAGCTTAATGCTGCAAATCCAATGAAACCACATTTTGTGTTTAATTTTAATTTTTTTTCCTCTCTCGCATGTTTTTATTGTAGTTGTCGTTGTTGTTGTTGCTGCTGCTAGTTTTTCATACCCCATTGCTTTACTAAATGTGTAAATACGAATTAATTAAATCATTCTGTGTGCATCCATTCTATGCGGATATTGATGTTTGTGCGTATGTATGTGTGTAGAATGTAGGTATTTAGTAGCTATGTTTAAGGTGTGATTAAATTTTTAAATTAAAATTTTTGTTTGTTGAAAAGTATTTTTATTGTATTTTATTAGGGTATTCAAAACATTGCTCTTTGTTTTAAATGAAATTTATAATTAATTTATAATGTAGAACATTGTTTATGTTGGAACAAAAGAACTTAATGTTTAGTTTTTTTCTGATGTAGTTAAATTCTAAGAATGGGTAATTTTTTATTTAAATTAAATGATGTATTATTAGCCATCATTTAAAATTTTGCACAAATTACCAAGATCATAATTTATGGCCAAAAAGGAGGCTGCCGGAGGTAAACATATATGAATTCATGAAGTTTGAGTAAGAATTATCTAGGACCTACTGTAAAATTTTATGACAAATAATTTTGTGTAATATTTTGACTTGCTATGATCCCATTCTAAGAGTTTTTAGTGAAATAAAAACCCGATTATCTTCAAATTTCAGACATACTGTTTTTTACACAAGATCTAGAGTGACGATGGCATATATCCGTCCACTCCCTCTGGTATTTTCCCCACATTGGGTCAAAATTTTGAATAGGCATGAAACTCGTAAAGCGTTGAATCCGATTCCTCTCAAACTTGGCACATTTCAGTATTTGCTATCAACCCAAGATTTGTTGTGTAAATGGTAGATATTGGTCAACTCCATCTAGTACCTCCCTCACAAAGGTTCACCATTTTTTAACAACCAACACGATCATCAAATGCGAAGTAGGCACCCGATTCATTCTAAACTCCTCTCATTCTCATAGGTATTCTAACACAAGACCTGGTGTGAAGATAATAGATATCAGCCCATACCATCTGGTTCCTCCCCTCAAAGGGTCGCAATATTCAATACTTGCGAAACAAGTCAATGACTCCTTTCAAACTTTGGTATGTCTTAATATTTCTCGTAACCAGAAATCTGATATGAATATGAATTTATCGCCCAACTCCTTCTGCTACCTCCCCCACACAAGTTCAATATTTTTATTATTCGCATAAAAAATGGATATAAATGTTCGGCTTTCCTTAAAGTTCGCTATATTTCAACATTTTACCAAAATGTTTACATATCTTCAAAAATTTAAAGAAAGTAGTCGATATAGTCCAAATCTGACACGTTGTAACATATTAGACTTAGTTCAGATACAAAATGGTCAAAAATTGGCTCACTTCTTTGGAACCTCCCCCATAAAGAGATCAACAGTTTGAACAATCACAACCCAAGGCTGAGGGTATACATCTGTCCAACGAATACTTTTTAACTTTTTTACAGTGTTATTATCCCCGGCTTATCACAATTCATAAACAATCCGCGTATCAATCGTAAAGAACTGCATCATAGTTCCTGATTGCCCACAAATCGTTCATCCTCTGGACATCAAGCCTAAAATTCTCGATTATCTACGAGACATCGTAAACACCAAAACAACTCTGAAATTCGTCAACCTATATTTTATATTCCTACTTTTGCATTTGAACACTGGAATACCTAAAATGAGAAATCTAGTCTTTCTATTTCATGAGGTTTAATGTATTGGTCAGCCAACGAGAGACCCCGTTAAAACATCAATAGTTACATTCCAAACTATGTTGGTATGTAAGGAAGTGCCCCGTAATTTTAAGTGCCTTTTTAGTTCGCTGTCGGAAAGAATTTCCATTCATTTTCCTCTAGCAAAGGGCCTCAGGGTACATTCTTGCTGTATTTACAACCTTTTTAATTACTCAAAAATGACGTCCTTGAAAATCGGCTTATTAAAAAACAAAACAGAAAAGAAAGCTGTAAGAAATGAAATCCGTTAAAAATTCTGTTAAAATCTTAAAAATACCGAATATTAGGGAGGGGGCTATAGCAAATTATAAGGGGGCTATACCAAAACGTATACCTGTACAGACAATTTTCTGTCATAGGCTGTAGTATCCATTACGAACTTCAAATATCAAATTTGAAACAATTCCGGTGAATAATATCACAAAAATCATCAAAATACTGAATATAATGAGGTACTATTATATCGGGGCTATACCAAAACATACCAGACAATTTTCTGTCATAGGCTGTAGTATCCATTACGAACTTCAAATATCAAATTTGAAACAATTCCGGTGAATAATATCACAAAAATCATCAAAATACTGAATATAATGAGGTACTATTATTACAATTATTTTATTACAGGCAATTTTCTGCCATAGGCTGTAGTATCCACTACGAAGTTTAAATAGCAAATTTGAAACAATTTCGGTGAAAAATGTTGGTTAAATCACTAAAATACCGAAAAAGGGAGGTACCATTATATCGGGGCTATACCAAAGCGTGGAACAACATGGCCCATTTTCAATTCCAAAAGTCCTGCACACATAATATACATTTGAGTAAAATTCTATCAACCTACGTCATTTCGTTTGGACGGACATCGCTAAGTCGACATAGAATTTTATGCTGATTAAAAATTTACAGAGTGAGATGAAATACCTGCAACCAAATTCAGACTACTGTCTTTTCTAAGCCAACCGTCCGACAGCTGTTAAAATTATTCCAGTGACAGCTCATTATATTGTTTACAAGGGTACAAAGAATTTTCCAGAAAAAAAATTATTCGTGATGGAATTCAAGCGCGATTGTGTGGTTTCTCTATATTTGGCTGGAAACCCACGAGTGGCTATCGTTAGAGCACTCCAGCATTTAAATGTGAATAAATCGTTTATCGATTACGTGATACTGGTAGCGTAGCCCGACGTCAAGGAAGTAGACGCAACAAAACAGCAACATCAGCAACATTGAAAAATGGGCTCGGGGTAAAGCCATTGATATTCCAAAAAGTGCTTGAGCTTACACCGCAACAGAAAGAAAATAGACTCAAAAGCTCTAAAGAGTGGTGAACTGCCGAATTTGGTTTTCTCCGATGAGAAAACATTCGTTTCCCAGCAGTTTGTAAACCAACAATATGATCGTGTTTCCTTGCCAAAGAGGTCAGCTGAAAATGTGCACCTTCCGTTGTCCGGCCATGGTAATGGTTTGGGCATCCATTACAGCCGATGGTCGCTCTCCGCTCGTATTTTTCAACCGAATATTATCCGGAAAATATTCTGGAGTGTTTATTTAAGCCTTGGGCACGCAAACGCCTTGGGCATCAAAATCTCCGGATACCAATCCGTTGGTCTATTGTGTCTGGAGTATTTAAAAAAAAAACAAGGTTGGCACCAAAAAATGCCAAAGTGTAGATCACTTCAAGCAAGCGCTTCGCCGGGAATGGACCAAAATACCGCAGAGCAACATTCCGGCGGCGTATAATGGTTACATTAGCCGTTTGAAGACCGTAGTTCGTGCCAAAGGTGACCAATTCGAACAAATCTATACTTATTCTAAAGTTTGATGCAATTTCCGACATGTTTTGCTTTCATTCAATAAAATTTAAAAAAATGTACAATTTATAAAATTCTTTCATTCATATAAACTACATGTTTCTCTCATTTTTTAATTCGATGCCATTTTTCCCAAGATGTTTACTTCCGTTTGATATTAGGAAATTCATGGTCATTTTACTACGTTGTTTTTATTAGCTTTCTCCACCATTTATTATTATAATTATATTTGCTGTTTTTTGCTTGGCAGAATTCAACACTCAATATTCAATTTAAGTACATTATTCTAATTAAATTTTATAATCGTTTATAAATTAAATTCCGTATTTTTGAAGGTTGTAGTTTTTACGGTTTTATTGCCCGCTCTCGATATCTCCTTTTTTGGTTGGGTTTTCTTTTTTGTTGTATGTCTGCAAAATTTAATTAAACCACCACTAACATCGTCCTCCATTGGTGGATGGTAAAACTCGAACATAGCCCATTATGCTTTAAATGAGCAGCAGTCGTAGTTGTAGTAGTGGTGTAGTCAATGGTAAGCCCAGGACAAAAAGTAAAAAAAAAATGTACGAACGACCGACCGACCGAACAGAATCAAGTACAGCTGCATTTAAGCCATAGAGCATAACAATAAATGACCAGTGTGAATTTCATTTAATTGGTCGTATCTGCAAAACTGCTTCAGCATTAATTGTGTAAAATGTTTTTCTTTGCTTCACTCGCAACGAGTGAGTGCTCAGTTAATTTTTTTCTGTGTGTGTATGTGTGTGTGTGTTTGTTTCATCATTTAGATATACTGGGGGGAAACAGTAGTTGCTAGAGTTATATCATACGATTCTGCATATTCGAATGAATACCCGTTTAACGAGCAACAAATGAATGCATAACTAATCGGATGAAGTAGAAATGAATAACCGTAGCCATGGAGAAAAAAATGATTTGCAGTTTTTTTTTTTCTTTAGCTTGAATTCTATTGGATTATTGGTAAGGGGTTCTGATTATGCATATTTTATTTGAAAACAAGTTAATATTTATTTTTCTTTCTTTGATATAAGAAGAGGTATAATTTTGCAACAATGCCTAGACGGGGTTGTTTAAATATTACATCATACGTGACGTGGAAATAATACGTTGAATTTTATAGCTATGGTTTTATATGACTCGACTTGCTCGAAACTTGGCCGACTTTATTGTATTCTATCCAATCGAACAGAAATTTTATGCAGGATGCATCGTTTACATCAAATCAGAAGAAAATAGGATGTGGGAATTATATCTAAATCCATTGATTTGTGGTGGATATTTTTCATTTCTCCTTCGATGAAGTCATGTAGATTGTAGAGCTAGGAATTTAAGTAACACATACGTGTGTGTCCAACGATAGGACCCCGATTCATGATCGTATCGTTCATTCTAAGAAGCTTCGACTTCTCGCTTCGAATTTAATCATACCTTTAAGTTTTATATTCGTTCCTATAGTTCGTGGTTATAGTACTCAAATTGTACAATTTGTTCAGTTTTACAAAAATTTACAATCAAAACTTTATACATGGTTCTAAATCTCCTTTTTCAGAGAGATTGGTAGGATAATGTTTACCATTTACACCAAAACGGCTTCCAAATCTTTCATTTGAAGTCTACCGAGGAGGACATTAGTTAAACCATTACACAATGAACCCACATCCTTTTTTTCTATTTCCGAAACAATTCATATATAAACCATAGATAACCTGAAATTAGTACTATTTAGTAGTTTTCGAACAATTCAGTAGTAGCTTAGTAGTTTTCTAATCTTCAGCCATATGGCTACAGAGGGTATATATCATTTGATACGGCCAAAGCGTGCCTCTTTGGACCAAATTACCTTCAGGACATTTGGAGTCGATTTAGGGATGTCCGGCCGTCTGTCTGCCAGGCTGGTGCGCACGATAACTCTCGAAGGGAGTATCCGATTTGATCCAAACTTGGTAGATCGTAATATTATTGTCAAACTTAGATCGAGTTCGGAGATGGGCCATATCGGTCCACTATTTCTGGTACTTCCTACACAAAATGCCAACACTTTCAAAGAAAATAATTTACTGCGCAGAAAAAGAAAGAATAATCCGATTTTGTCCCACCTTTGCAAATCCTAAAATTCTCATCAGTGCTAGATCAGGCGCGAAAATGGACAATGTCGCTCCACTCCATCCAGTACCTCCCACACAAAGGGTCAGAATTTTGAATAATTATAACTCTTATAATGTGTGATGTAAGAGTCCGATTGTCTCAAAGTACACACATCACAGTATTTTTATCAACCCAAGGTCTGGTGTTAAGATGGATTATATCGGTCCGCACCACAAAAAGTGGAAATTTTCAAAAAAATATATTTCTTGCACAAAAAAAAAGGATAATCCGATTTTACTTCAACTTTGCAAATCCCAATATTTGCGTCAGTGCCACGTCATGTGCGAAAATGGACAAATCGGTCCACTCCATAAAGTACCTCCCCCACAAACGGTCAAATTTTTGAATAATTACAACTCTTATAAAATGTGATGTAGGAATCGGATTGCCTTCAAATTTCACACATCCCAATATATTTATCAACTCAAAGTGTGGTGTTAAGATGGAATATATCGGTCCACTCCTTCTGGTACCTCCCCCACAAAGGATCAAAATATTGAATATTCATGAAGCTCATCAAAGACGAAATTAACATCCGATTCCATTAAGACTTGGTACATCTCAATATTTCCATCAAAACAATATATGTTATAAGATGATAGAGATCGGACCACTTCTTCTGATACCTCCGCTACAAAGGATTCAAGATTTTTGAAAAACAAAGCGCTCAAAGAAAGCGAGATAAGCATCCGACTCTCTTCAAATTTCACACTTCCAAATATTTTCTCTAACAAATGATATGTTGTGAAGATAATATATATCTGCGAACGTCTCCTGGTACCTCACCCACAACGGGGCACAATTTCCAACACTTCTATCTGTCATAACTTGGCAAGTCTGTCTTTACAACTTGATATATCTAAATATTTCTCTTAACCAGAAATCTTATATGAATATGTCATTAACCGAAATTTATGATTTCGCATAAAATTGGATAAAAATGATAGATTTCCTTCAAATGTTACACGTACCATTATTTTTATCTATTTTTGATGAAGTATGAAAATGGAATGCTTCGGTCCGCTTTAACTGTTACCTCATGCATATTTTCACATTTTCCTAAAAGTCTTAATAAAGTATAGGAAGTAGTCGATATAGTCCAAATATGGCGCTTTGTAATATTTATATTAGACTTAGTTCAAATACGAATTGGTCAATATTGGCCAACTGCATCGGAGCCTCCCCCATAACAGGGTCAAAAGTTTGAATAATCATAACTCAAGGCTAGGGGTATACATCTGTCGGCAAAACCGACTGATACTATTTTTGTAGTTTTTTGTTTAGCTTGGGGGACCCCACATTTTTATACCCTACAACACTATGTGTTGGGGGTATTATAAGTTTGATGGGGCCAAAAATTATGTAACACCTCGAAATATTGGTTTTTCATATAGGAAAGTATATATGGGTTTTCCTAGCTCGCCGAGCTGAGTCGATCTAGCTATGTATGTCCGTCCGTCCGTCTGTCCATGTTAATTTGTAAGGTTGTAGGTCGCAATTATGAACCAATCTTCACCAAATTGAAAGTGGAGGTGGGGTTTGGTTCAGAATAGAACCCTATTGTGTTTGGAGATGATCGCACGAAATTTAGGGGTTGAAAAGGACCAAAAACAGAAAAATTTTCTGATTTTGCAATTGCTCTATAGGCCACAATTATGATCCAATCGACGCGAAATTTTGCACCGAGTTAGAGTTTGGGAATGGGCAGAAACCTTCTAATTTGAGCGGCCATCGGACAATAGTTAGCAGGTAAAATATACCCTAACTTTTATGTTAGAAAATAGGAAAAATTCCACTAAACCGCGAATATTTTCAATCCTAGCCAAATCACAAATACTTACAAGATCACTTCTGACCATTACAGTGATGCTAATAGCCAAGAAATCGGATATATAGCAAAATAGGAACAATATATATGTAAAAGAATTTATCTTATTTATTCTGCTTATAAATCAAGGACCGCTAGGCCGATTTTCACAATCCCATCAATTCGAAATGGTCTCTTACCAGAAAAGGATAAAACCTAAGAAAATCCAATAAAAAAGTTATATCTTTTGTTTCATTTTTTCCATTTTTTTTTTTTGAATTTTAAATTTTCTAAATTTTTAAACCCCCCCAACACTACGTTTTGAGGGTATGATATGTATATCACAATTATCGTCCAATCCTCACGAAATTTTGCCTAGAGAGTTGAGGACAGAGAAGAAGTCTAGTATTTTGGATGACCATTGGATTATATTTAGCTGTAAATTGGACCACAATTTTTGAATATGTTTCGAATACTTCACAATACTACGGAGTGTGTAAATATTGGCCAAATTCTCCGGGTCAAAAACCTAAGGGTAACCTATGGGCAGGGCTCTTTGGTATTATTTCAAAAACCAAATCTTTCGAAATGGATTTGGATATAAGGGGACTTCGAACATATTGTAGTGTTGTAGGGTATCGCATGGTCGGCCCCGCACGACTATAGCCTTTGCTTACTTGTTTCAAAATACCTTTGTGTAGACAATGTCTATCAGCAATATGTATAATGCAATTGCCTCATTTAATCACGACACGTAGTCAGTCAGTCAGTCCAAGGGTAGTAAACATTGCTTCTTCGGCAGCACGTTTACCAGGGACAAACTTCTCTATGTTGAAAACAACTTTAATAATTTTTTACATATATATTTTTTCAGGACTTGGGAAATTTTCAAGCTCATGTTAAATTACTCAGACAATTTCATTGTAATATAATAATGCGTAGAGCTCAGAAGTATTTTTTTTCCTTAATCTACCCACATCTCGTTATACATTTCAAGAATAATGTTTCAAATATAAATGGTAATATATGTTTTGTATTCCGTTTTTCTTTACTGCAATCCTTTAGACTTCAGTCGTTCTTTAACATCAGTGTAGTCAAGTGCATTATGGAATGCCAGAATGTGCATGCAATCCAACAGTGGCTAGTAACGAAAGCCATTTATAGATTTGAAATTGACTTTAACCAACAATTACTCATTCAGAAATATCTTCAGACAAGTATGTGGTGTTCCGGCTCATTTTGAACACAACATTTGAAGCATTCGGTGAACAACACACAACATGGGAGCTACATTCTCTAGCAAATAGACATCCAAACTCAAACTACTTGACGAGATAACAAATAACAATGGAAAAACATATTTAGATAAATGGTACAACTGTGTGGAGTGGAAGGGCAAATGGGTTGGAAAAAAGAAAATGTGGAAAATGTATGCATAAACATACATACATGTCTGCTCAAATATTTTCGGATAAGCACTTGTGCAACTTTTAGCATTACTAGCAATGACATTTACCCACCCTTTGCATTACAAGTAAGAAAAAACTGATGACAAATATATATTCTCTGTTTGAGCGTTTTGTTTTTCAAAATATTGAACCCTATGTGGGGAGGCGCCAGAAGAAATTGTACGATATCTAACATCCTTATAACAGATCTTGAGTTGATGAAAATATTGATATGTACCAAATCTGGAATGGAATCAAATATTAATTTCGAGTTTTTTGAGCGTCTGGATATTAAAAATTTTGACCCTTTGTGGGTGAAGTACCAGAAAGATTCACAGCAGATCTTCTGTTAGTAAAAATAATGGAATGTGTAAAATTTTAAGAGAACCGGATGCTTATTTCTGATTTTATGATCATTTTGCTTATTCAAAACCTTGGCCCTTTGTGGGGGAGGTACCAGAAAGAATGGTCCGATCTCTACCATTTTTATAACAGATCTTGTGTTGAAGTAAATACTGAGCTGCGCCAAGTCTGTAAGGAATCGGAAGTAAATTTCGCGTCTTATGAGCTTCATAGATTTTTAAAATTTAGACCCTTTGTGGAGGAGGTGCCAGAAGGAGTGGACCGATATATACCATCTACATACCAGATCTTGGGTTAATAAAAATATTATTTAAAGACAACTGATAGATTTTATGATCGCTTTGGTCAATAAAAATGTTGACCATTTGCGGGGGAGGTACTTCATGGAGTAGACCGATATTGTCCATTTTCGCACCTGACCTTGCACTGATGCAAATATTAGGATTTGCAAAGTTGGAGCAAACTCAGATTATCATTTCTCTTTCTGTGCAATAATAGATTTACTTTGAAAATGTTGACATTTTGTAGGGGAGGTACAGAAAGAGTGGACCGATATTGTCCTTTTCGCCACTCGATCTAATTTTGACAATATTATTACGATGTACCAAGTTTGGATCAAATCGGATACTCCATTCGAGAGTTATCGTGCGCACCAGCCAGCCAGACATACAGACAGTGAGATAGACGGACATTGGTAGATGGACTCCAAATGTCCTGAAATGGGTTTGGTCCAAAAAAACTTAGGGTCTAAACGTTTTGGCCGTATCAAATGATATATTCCCTCTCTAGCCATGTGGCTGAGGCTATAAAAATAATAAAAAGTGATTTTATTGTGATCCATACGAAGACATAGTCCTGCATGGGCAACTTTTGTCATAAGCCATTACAATATTCAAATACGAAACTTAAAAAAAAATCCGGTGGACAATATAGCTAAAATCATTAGAATACCGAATGTAACGAGGTCCCGTAAAATCGGGGCTATACGCAGACCTGGATCTGCATCGACAACTTTCTGTTGCAGGCTGTAGTACCCATTAGGAATTTCAAATACGAAATTTCAAACAATTTCGGTGAATATTGTACCTATAATCGTCAAAATACCGAATATATAGAGAGATACTGTTATATGGGGCCTATACGAAGACCTGGACATGCATAGATAATTTTCGGTCATAGTCTGTAGTTCCCATTACGAACCCTAAATACGAAATTTAAAATAACTCCGGTGAATAATGACCCTAAAATCGTCAAAATATCGAATATCGGAGGTACCGTTGTATGTGAACTATACGATATCGTGGACCCATATAGACATTTTTCTTCTAGGGAGTAAAGTGCTTAGAAAGAACTTCTAGTATGGATTTTTAGACAATTCCATTGAAAATGTAGTTAAAATCATCAAAATACCGAATATAGGAAGGTATCGTTATATGGTGGATATACGATATTGTGGACCTACATAGACAATACTCTTCCAGGGGGTAAAGTATTCAGAAGAAACTCCTTGTTTTTGATTTCCTGACAATTTTATTCAAAAATTTTTCTTCAACCATCAAAATACCGAATATCGGGGAGTATCGTTATATAGGGGCTATACGATACCGTGGATCTAAAATCGTAAAAAATACCAAATATCGGCGCTATGTGAAGACCTGGACCTGCCTAGATAATTTTCTGTCAAAGGCTATGGTACCTATTAGGAACTCTAAATATGAAATTTGGTACAATTCCGGTGAATAAAGTCACTAAAATAATCAAAATACCGAATATCGGGAGGTACCGTTATATGGGGGCTATACTAAGACGTGGGCCTATGTAGACAATTCTCTTCCAGTGGGTGAATTGCTCAGAAGGAACTCCCTGTGTTAATTTTCAGACGCTTTCATTTTTATACCCTACAACACTATGCGTTGGGGGTATTATAAGTTTGATTGGGCCAAAAATTATGTAACACCTCGAAATATTGGTTTCCAACATAGGAAAGTATATATGGATTTTCCTATCTCGCCGAGATGAGTCGATCTAGCTATGTATGTTGAAATGGACCAAAAACAGAAAATTTTCCTGATTTTGCAGTTGCTCTATAGGCCACAAATAGGAACCAATCGACGCGAAACTTTTCAATGGAGTTAGAGTTTAGGAGTGGGCAGAAACCTACTAATTAGGGCGGCCATCGGACAATAATTAGCGGGTAAAATACACCATAACTTTTATGTTAGAAAATAGGAAAATTTCTACTAAACCGCGAATATTTTCAATTCCAGCCAAAACACAAATACATTAAAAGATCACTTCTGACCCTTACAGTGATGCTAATAGCCAAGAAATCGGATATATAGCAAAATAGGAACAACATATCTTATTTATTCTGTTTATAAATCAAGAACCGCTGGGCCGATTTTCACAATTCCCATCAATTCGGAATGGTCTCTTGTCAGAAAACTATAATATCTAAGAAAATCGCGGAAAAATATACCAATAAAAAAGTAAATATCTTTTGTTCAATTTTTTTCAATTTTTATCATATTTTTTTATCGCATGCGATTTTTTCAATTTCACTTACAATTTTAAATTGTAAATTTTCTAAATTTTTACACTATGTTTTGAGGGTATTATATGCATATCGCAATTATCGACCGATCCTCACGAAATTTCGCATGGGGGTAGGGTTAGAGTCAGAATTAAAGCCTATTGTTCTTAAGATGTAAATTTTGAGGTACAAATGGACGAAAAAAAAATTATTTTTTCTAATTTTGTAGCCGCTCTATAGGCCACAATTGAAAACTAATCGACACGGAATTCCGCATAAGAATAGAGTTAAAGACAGGGAAGAAGTCTAGTATTTTGGATGACTGTAAAATGGACCACAACTTTCGTGTTAAATTGTTTTCATTACTTAACAACACTACGGAGTGCGTAAATATTGGCCAAATTCTCCGGGTCAAAAAACTAAGGGTAACCTCTGGGCGGGACTCTTTGACACTATTTCAAAAAAGAAATTTTCCAAAATGGATGTGGATATAAGGGGGCTTCGAACATATTGCAGTGTTGTGGGGTATCACATATCTGCCCCGCACGACTATAGCCTTAGCTTACTTGTTCTATTTAGTTTTCTATCTTTATTCGTTTTGACTCGAGGGTGATTACAACAGACGGACAGAGCTAATCGTCTTAGAATCTTATGCTATTCAAGAATATATATATATATATATACTTTGTTTTGCCTAAAAGTATGAAAAATTAGAAAATTCAAAGGGTTTTGAAAGTCTTTACTTTCTACTAGATACTGTTTCCAAAATATGCTCATTATTTGGTAATGAGATTTTCGCTGAAAATTATATGAAAAATCGTTAAAAAAAATGACCAAAAATACTTTATAGAGTGTCAGATCGATGAGTCTTCAATCTTCAGATAAATCGACAATTAAAGCGTTCATAAAATGTAATTCGATTCAATTTTCGAATTTTAGATGGAGTTGAAGTAAAATTATTGAATCTAGATTTTCATTCCACCCCAATATACGTTTATTATACCAAAAACCTTTCTTCTCCTTGCGTTTTAACAAAAGCTACTAAGCTGGCTATTTAGCCTTGCTTTCTTATCAGTTTTTAGTTAAAAATTCCAGACATTTGTAAACGATATCGTCAATATATATTTTTTTGAAATAGTCCAAGACGAACACCCAACAACAGCAACCAACTTAAATGCTATTGTATCGTCGTTTTTTTTTTGCTTCGGTTGGTCGTTCGGTCAGTGCTGTGAAGTAATTTTTCTTCTGGCAATGAACGAATAGACACAAAATAAGCGTTGCCTTAACAAATGGACTCAGACAAATGGTTGCGAACCAAAACACAGATCTATTTAAAGATACGAATTGCTTAACAACATTAAGACATTTAAGAGTAATGGTTAGTTATTTTTGTGTGTGCTCCTGTGTGTGTGTGTGTGTTTGTTTATATGTGTGTTCGTTGCAATGAAAGAAAATTACTTGGCATTTTGCGAACAAATGTAGACAGTTTTATTACTTACTTTTCACAATTACTTTGGAATGCGGCAACATTTTAATTTGTATGCGACAGTATTATTTTTAGTTAACTGAATGTTGATGAAATGCGAGTGTGGTTGGAAAAAGTGTGGCAAAAAAAAAAAAATATTTTATTGGTTGTATAGGGTACTAGGGACATCGATTAAAGGAAGATGCAATATATTACCCCGTGTAGCACAAAAAAATATTGAAAATTGCTCTGTGTTGCAAAATTAATTTTTTTACACTCTTAGTCATATGGCTAGATATCATTTGGTACGGCCAAAACGTGTCTCATCGAAATTTAGCATTACTAGTAATGAAGGTTTTAGATCCTAGGACTCTTTGGACCAAATCCGTTTCAGGACATTTGGAGTCAATCTAGGGATGTCCGTCCGCCTGTCTGTCCGGCAGGTACGCACGATAACTATCGAAGGGAGTATCTGGTTTGGTACATCGGAACATTATTATCAGACATAGATCGATTTGGAGATGGGTAACATCAGTCCACTCCCTCTGGTACCTCCCTCACAAAAGGTCGAAATTAAAAAAAATATATTACTGCACACAAAGACAAAGTATAATCCGATTTTTCTCCAACTTCACAAATCCCAATATTTCTATCAGTGCTCCATGAGGTGCGAAAATGGACAACATCGGTCCACTCACTCAAGTACCTCCCCCATAAAGGGTCAAATTTTTGAAGAATTATAACTCCTAAAAAATGTGATGTAAGAGTCCGATTATCTTCAAATTACGCACATCATAATATTTTTATTAACCTAAGATCTGCACTCCTTTTTGTACCTCTCCCAAAAACAAAAGTCAAAATTTTGAATGTTCATGAAGCTCATAAAACGCGAAATTAACATTCGATTCCATTCAGACTTTGTGCATCTCAATTATTCCATCAACTTAATACTTCTTATAAAGATAGTAGAGATCGGACCATTCCTTCTGATACCTCACCCACAAAGAGTGGCAGTTTTCAATAACCAAAACGATTTTTAAATCCGAAATAAGCATCTGGTTCTCTTTATATTTCACACATCCCATAATTTCTTTAAAATCTTTCATTTTGAAATTTACCGAGGAAAAGATTAGTAAAACCGTTTCACTATGGACCCACACCTTATTTTTCGCTCCAAGAGTTTCAACGTCTCCATATGTATAAACCCTAGAAATCAGAAGTGACCTCAATATCACATTTTAGAATTTCAGCTCTGAAATATTACCATATTACCAAATTTAGTACCAATTGAGTGCAATTATAGTACGTATAGACAGAATCAGGTCCTTCTCACAATCACAGACCCGATTGAGAACACTTTTCAAAAACCAGATTCATATCTTAGCCACAGACACCAAAGGTGACTTCAATAACAAATTTCAGCTTTTCAGCTTTATACCTTCACTCAATACCAAATTTTGTACTATTTGGTACTTTTCGTACAATTATTGTATACAATTCCAAAACCACCTCCATATCTCAATTCAAGATAGCAACATAGAACTTAATATCAAATTTCGGGAGTCCAGCTCAATTCCTTCACCCAATACCTAATTTAGTACCATTTAGTACTTTTCATACAATTATAGTACATAATTCCAAAATCACCACAATTTCGTAACCACAGACAACCACCGTGACATCTATATCATATTTCAGGATATTAGCTCCATTCCTTCACCCAATACCAAATTTGGTACTATTAATTACTTTTCTCAATTTCAGATACTAACAGTGAAATCTGTATAAAATATCAGAATTCTAGCTTTATCCCTTCAACCACTAGCAAATGTAGTACAATTTAGTACATTTAATACTATTATAGTACACATTTCCAAAACCACCTCCATATCTCTATTTCAGATACGAACAGAGATACCAATATAAAATTAGAGGTTTCTAGCCCTAACTCTTCACCCAACACATAATTCAGTGCCATTAAGTACTTTTCGTACAAATATATGACGAATTTCCAAACCACCGTCAAATCTTAAACACAGACACCATGCTTATTGTTAATATCAAAATTTCAGAATTTTATCTATCACCCCACCCAATAGCTAATTTAGTACCATTTAGTACTTTTAGTACACATTTCCGAAACCACCTGCCTAGGCTACACATGAACAGCGACCCTAATACCATATTTCATATTTCAAGCCCTATCTGTTCACCCATTACCAAATTGTACCATATATAGTACTATTTAGTACTTTTTGTGCACTTGTAGTGCACATTTCCCAAATCCACCTTAATTCACAACCCTACCACCAACAGGGACCCCAATACCAACATTGGAAATTATTAGCTTCTTCCGTTCACCCAAAACGGAATTTAGTGCTTTGTAGTACATTTTCTTCACTCTAGTCCGAATTTGAAAAAAACACAGCCCCTTTTCACTAATTTTGACACCCATTCTAAATTTGCAGATTCTAGCTTCAGCCGTTCGTTGATGTATCAATTAGTCAGTAGAAGATCGTATTTTAATAACCTCCACCCTGGAAAGGAGGGTATATTAACTTTGTTCTTCCGTTTGCAACATCCCTAAATATGCATCGTAGACTCCATAATCAGCATAAAATTCTAAGTCAATTCAACGATGTCCGTTTTTCTGTCTGTTGAAATCACGATACAGCCCATATTATTTGACGTAGAGCGTCAAAATTTAACAGAACAATTTGTATGTGTCTAGGTTGGTTGGTATTGAAAATGAGATATATCGGTCCACGTTTTGGTACAGTCTCCATATAACGGTATTTACCCATACTCGGTATTTTGCTGACTTTTGCTACATTTTTTCTCGGATCTGTCTAAAAACAAAATTCCGGCGAAGCGCTTGCTTAAGGCGATCGACACTTGGATATTTTATTAGTGCCAACCTTGCTTTCCAAAATACTCCAGACTCAATGATACAAAATCCAGAGTTTGGTGGCCATTGTGCGCTGGAAATTAAGCGAGGAACCTCATTTTGTAACCTTGGTTGGCGCGTGCTGAGTGCGATGATACTGAGTCCTGTTGGAATGTCCAAGGTCTGCGACCAAAATGTTTGCGTGCCCAGGGCTTTAGTACACCCTCCAAAATATTTTCGCGATAATTTTCGGCAACCAAATTCGGTAGTTCATAACATTCGGCAAGCGAAGCAAATCGTTAGCTCTTTTGAGTCTATATTCTTTCTCTTGTGGTGTAAGTTCTTGCACTTTTTGCACTTTTAATGGCTTTACCCCGAGCTCATTTTTAAATATTTACCGAATGGAATATTGCCATATGTTCAGCTCACGAGCCATTTTTCGGCCACTGCGACGCGGGTTTCGATCAAGTGCTTCTTTATTTTTCGAACCATTTTTGCTGATGTTTCTGTTTTCTTTTGTCCACTTACTTGACGTCGGGCTACGTTTACCAGTATCACGGTAACGAGCGATGGTACGAGACACAAAAAATTTATTCACATTTAAATGCTGAAGTGATCTAACGATAGGCAGTTATGGTTTTCCAGCCAAATATAAAGAAATCACACTATCACGCTTGAATTCCATCGCGAATTACTCTTTTCTGGAAAATTCTCATCAAAATGCTTTTGTACGCTTGTAAACAATATAATGAGGTGTCACTGGAATATTCTAACAGCTGTCGGTTGAGTGGCTTAGAAATGACAGCAGTCTGAAGTTGGTTGCAGTTTTTTCATCTCCATTTCTTCACCCAATACTTAATTTAGAATTGTATCTCTATCTCCTCACCCAATACAAAATTTAGTACCATTTAGTACTTTTGCGTACAATTATTGTACACATTTCCGAAACCATCTCCGTACGTTCAGGCTATATATGAAAAGCGAACCTAATACCATATTGCCGATTTCAAGTACTATCTGTTGGCCCAATAACAAATTTTTCCAAATATAGTACAATATAGTACTTTTCGTAAATTTGTTGTATACATTTCTAAAACCACCTCTTTAGAAGAAACCTACTACCAACCGGGACCCCAATACCAACATTGCACATTACCAGCTTCTCCCATTCACCCATAATGGAATTTTACCAAATTTAGTAAAATTTAGTAAAATTTACGTAATTTTGCCATTTTGGTACTTTTAATACTCTTCCAGTCCTAATTTGAAAACAAAACAAGTAAAAAAACATTAAGTTCGGCCGGGCCAAACTTTTAATACCCTCCACCCTAGGGTAAAAGAACATTAGAAGAAATGTGGCAAAAAACATTAAAATGCCGAATATCGGGAGGTACCGTTATATAGGGGCTACACCAACACGTGCACCTATAATTACAATGTTTCGCCACACGAACTAGGACCCATTATGACCCACAAATACCAACTTTTACACAAATCAGTGAAAAAATGTGGCATAAATCATCAAAATACCGAATATCGGGAGGTACCGTTATATGGGGACTATACCAGAACGTGGACCTATACACGCAATGTTTTGCCACACGCTCAGGGACCCGTTGTGACCTACAAATACCAATTTTCAGACAAATCCGTGAAAAAAATGTGGCATAAATCATCAAAATACCGAATATCGGTAGGTACCGTTATATGGGGGGCTATACCAAAACGTGGACCTATACATGCAATGTTTTGCCACACGGTCAGGGACCCGTCATGACCTACAAATACCAATTTTCAGATAAATCCGTGAAAAAATGTGGCATAAATCATCAAAATACCGAATATTGGGAGGTACTGTTATATGGGGACTATACCAGAACGTGGACCGATATATCTCATTTTCAATACCAACCATCCTAGGGACAATACACACACTTGTGCCAAATTTCAAAGGTCTACGTCAAATAATGTGGGCTGTATCGTGATTTCAACAGACAGACAGACGGACAGACAGACAGACAGACAGACAGACGGACAGACAGACAGACGGACAGACAGACAGACAGACAGACGGACAGACAGACAGACGGACATCGCTAAATCGTCTTAGAATTTTATGCTGATTATGAATATATATACTTTATGGGGTCTACGACGAATATTTAGAGGTGTTACAAACGGAATGACAAAGTTAATATACCCTCCTACCCATGGTGGAGGGTATAAAAAAACCAGCCTTATCTCACCCATACTCACTAACATTGACCCACATGCAAAATTTCCGGTTTCTAGCTTCAGCCATATCGCCTGGGCGTTGATGTGTCAACCAATTACCCATTTTTACTCTTTTGTGTGTATAGAAGATGGTATTTTTAATGTTTTTGAAGTTTTTATATTTTCCAATTTCATATCAGCGATAGCCAAATATTTAAAATAATATTAATGCCCACGGCAAATACTGACACCTGATTCAAATTCCATTTCTTTTGCTTTCAACTTTTCTAATGTTATTATTAAAATAAAATTTAAATTTAAATTAAATTTAATTATCTCTTGGATGTTCAAAAGTATTCCTCTTCATACCAAGGTTATTTAGTCTTTCCTTTTCCTTTACCCTCAACCGGTGAGAGGCCACTTTTCCCAGCAGTTTGGCAACACAATTTTCAAGAATCTCATTTACACCTCCAAATTTGAAATGAAATCTCTAAGAAAAAACAGCGTAGAATAAAATTGTCAATCAAAAGTTTCTCAAACAAACTTTTCAACAAATTGCTTGTTTTTGTTGTTGCTTTGCTATTTTCCATTTCTATTTTCGCATTTGCTTGCCACATTAACCTGTGTCAATGCCATCACCGCCACCGCCACCACCTCTACCTCACAACCATCAACGTTTACGACACCATTGACATTTCATTCATTATTTAATTTGTTAACCTGGCGATACTTTCCAATGATAATAACCATCCGAAAATAATTGGACGATAACAAAGTGAAATGCAAATAAAGACATCGAAAATCAAAACAAATTTATCTTTTTCGAGAAATGAGAAAAGTTTTTGTGGTTAATGTTTGCTTTTCGGATTTTTGTGTGTCGTAAAATATCAAAGAAAATATTTGAAATTATTTAAATAATTAAAATATGCAGAAGGTTTTGCAAACTAATTAGCGGTTGTCGTTTGCGATGATGCCTGGCAACATGATTTGAAGCCGATTTTCAACCACCAACCAGTAAAAAGTCAAGGATAGAAGAGGGAATTGTTGGAACTAAATATAAAAAAATAAGAATATCCTTTAAAATCCATTATCAAGAATCTGATGGTTTCTAAAAAAGGAAACTTTTTTCCAAATTTATTAAATAAAACGTAAATTCCTTAAAATCCACCATCAAGGATTTGATGGTTTCGAAAAATATAAAAACTTTGAAAATTTATTTTTTTTACGAAATAATTGATATCATACATAGATAGATCCTTAAAGCTTCACCTTTATAAATTGAATGGCTCATAAATAACACCGTGCGACAAAATTCTAGTTTGTCAATAATTACGGGGAAAATCCAGCAGATTATGAAAGTAAAGGTAAAAAAGGAAGACACCGGTAACGGCGTTTTTGAAAGTTTCGGCGTTCGAACAGTGACCAAAATAGAGGGACAATTTCCCCCTTCTCTTCCAAATTTTTGGAAATTTTCGGGTTAGGATTTCTCGGAATCCGTGCATTTTACGTATATAGTGTCATCAATACTACCGATGGCACTATATATAGACAGTATCTTTATTTAAGGGCTGTAGCAAAAGGTGGTGGTTTTTGTTGCTTTAGTCTCAATTTTAACCCAAATTTACTGTAAATTGGCAGCATGTGTTCGCATTATGTATGAAACATCCTTGCTTACCCATTTAGCTATACCTCCAGATATTAGGTATTTTAAGGATTTGTGTCACACTTTTCAGGGAAGCTGTTTCAAATTCAGAACTGGAAGTTCCTAATGGGTATCCTATTCCTATATCCTATTACACAAAATTACATATGCAGGCCCACGTCCCCCACACAACCGTACCTCACTTTATTCGGTATTTTCATGATTTTAGCGACATTATCACCCGGAATTGTTTCAAATTTCATAGTATAAGGCCGTAACGGGTGCTACAGCCTGTCACTGAAAATTGTCTATACAGGTCCACGTCTTCGTATAGGTCCCATTTAATGGTACCTCCCTATGTTCAGTATTTTGATGATCTGTGTCACACTTTGCACCGGAAATTTTTCAAATATGTAATGCAAAGTTCCTAATGGGTACTACATCCTATGAAAGAAAATTGCGCATATCGGTCCATGTCTTTGCATAACCTCCACATAACGCACCTCCCTATATTCTGTATAATGATGATTTTACGACATTATTCACCGGAATTGTTTAAAATTTCGTATTTTAATATCGTAATGGTCTTTCGTCTTCGTGCGGGCCCAACATAACGGTAACTTCCTATATTGGGTATTTTTATGATTTTAGCAGTATTTATTAACAAGATTTATATACCCTCAGTCATATGGCTAGAGAGGGTATACATCATTTGATAAGCCCAAAATGTGCCTCATTGAAATACGGGACCTTAGATCTCTTTGGACCAAATCCGTTTTAGGACAAATGGAGTTAAGCGTTGTCCGTCCGTCTGTCTGCATGGGTGGTGTGCGCGATAACTCTGGAAGCAAGTATCCGATTTGGTCCAAACTTGGAACATCGTAATATTATTATCAAACTTAGATTGAGTTCGGAGGTGGGCAATATCAGTCCACTCATTCTGGCACGCACAAAAGTTCGAAATTTTCAAAAAAAAAAAAAAATGTCAGAGAAAGAGAAAAAATGATCCGATTTTGCTCCAAATTTGAAAATCCTAATATTTGCATTAGTGCTAGGTCAGGGGCGAAAATGGACAATATCGATCCACTCCATAAAGTACTTCCCCCACAAAGGGTCAAGATTTCGAATAAATATAACTCTTATAAAATGTGATGTAAGAACCCGATTATCTCAAAATTACACAGACCACAATATTTTTAATAATCCAAGATCTGGTGTGAAGATGGAATATATCGGTCTACTTCTTCTGGTACCTCCCTCACAAATGGTCAACATTTCGAATATCCATGAAGATCATAAAGATCGAAATTAATATCCTATTCCATTTAGACTTGACACATCTCAATACTTCTATCAACACAATATCTGTTATAAAGATAGATAGGTAGAGATCGTCCTTTCCTTCTAGTACCTCCCCCACAAAGGGTCATTGTTTAGAATAGCCAAAAAGATTATAAAAACCTAAATAAGCATCCAGTTCTCTTCATACTTCACACATCTAATAACACAATATCTGCTGTGAAGAAGGAAATATCGGAGCACTCCCTCTGGTATCTCTCACATCAAGGGTTAGATATTTTGAAAAAGAAAACCTTCAAAGAAAGCGAAATAAGCGTTCAATTCTCTTCAAATTTCACACACGCAAACATTTTTGCTAGCGCAAGATCTGTTATGGATATGATATATATCTTCGAACCCGTTCTGGGACCTCACCCACAAAGGGTCACAATTTTCAATGTGTATATATCTCATAACTTGCGAAAAAAGCAGTGATTCTTTACAAGTTGGTATATCTAACTATTTCTTTTAACCAGAAATCTCAAATCTACTATCTGTATTAGATGAAGTATGAAAATGAAATACTTCGGTCCACTATATCTGTTACTTCACGCATATTCCAAATTTTCCAAAATTTGCACATATCTCATATAAAGTATAGGAAGTTGTCGATATAGTCCAAATTTGCCACGTTGTAATATTTTTATCAGTCTTAAGTCAGATACGACTTGGTCAATATTGGTCAACTGCATCGCAACCCACCAGGCTGGTGGTATAAATTTGTCGGTAAAACTGATGACTGATGCTATTTTACTTGTTTCCGAAAATTTATGCAAAAATAATTTGGAATACAATGGATATAGAAAATTATTTTCTGTGGTGACTTTTAGTAAAATTTGATGAAGAATATTTTGGCCTTTGACTTCATCTTTTTTAGAATGATGCTTTGTTGAAGAATTTTGCCCAAACTCACACAAAGTATGCCTTTAACTCTAAACTATGATTTGAATACATGTGATTTAGAGGCGTTTAAGTAAGACATGGGCTCACGACGTCTCCTAGGACTAATAGTATAATTTTATGATAGATAATTTTGTAGAATATTTTAAATTGCCCGTTTCAAGGAGGGTTTTAAAGATTTAAACCCTTGACGTCTTCTAGAACCTATAGTCAAATTTTATGGCAAATAATTTGGTAGAACATTTTGACTTGCTTCGATCCCCTTTGAAGGGAGTTTTTAACCACATTTTAAGAAAGTACCTAAGAGACCCCTTTATTGACTCGCTCTAGGGTTAAAATTGCCGAAAAAAGTATTCCCCATATTTTTAACTGCAATATTGGAATTTTATTCTTACGATGAATATTAATCCAAAAATTTCCAAAAGTGTCGAAGAGGGGAAACTTGGCATTTATTTATCGATGTAAGCTTCGAAGGTAAACTTCTGGGTTTTTATACCCTCCACCTTGGAAATATTCGTCGTAGACCGCATAAAGTATATATGTTCATAATCACCATAAAATTCTAAGTCGCTTTAACGATGTCCGTCTGTCTGTCTGTCCGTCTGTCTGTCTGTTCGTCTGCCTGTCTGTCTGTTGAAATCACGATGCAGCCCACATTATTTGACGTAGAACGTCAAAATTTAGCAGAACAATGTGTCTAGTATGGTTGGTATTGAAAATGAGATATATCGGTCCACGTTTTGGTATAGTCCCCATATAACTGTACCTCCCACAATTTGGTATTTTGATGATTTTTGCACATTTTTTCACAGATTTGTCTGAAGATTGGTATTTGTTGGTCATAATGGGTTCTGGCTGCGGTGGCGAAACATTGTATGTATAGGTTCCCGTTTTGGCATAGCTCCCATATTACAGTACCTCCCGATTTTTGGTATTTTGATGATTTTTGCAACATTTTTTGCACGGATTTCCTTTACCCTGAGGTGGAGGGTATTAAAAGTTCGGCCCGGCCGAAATTAAATTTTTTTTTACTTGTTTTATCTACTTTCATTGATTTTACTCAAAAAACAACAGAAAAAGATTCCACATTAATAAATACCTCTCATCACTTGTATGCAAATTTGAGAAGGCTACAACATAAAATATGTGTTTTACATTCCCTTTATTAGAGAAATTTCCTCTGCAGCAGTTTCGTAACATGCCATTACCTCACTAATTCCTCTGCATATTTAGCATGTTCATGTTCATTGAAATCACATAACAAACACTGAAATTTTCCATTTCAGTGAGCAAATTCTCCAACTGTATTATTAAAAAAGTACTTGGCTGCGTTTACTTCCGAGTTATATTCGCTCACATGGAAGACACTTACTGGGGCATCTAGAGTTTCAAGTAATCGATTTCCTGTTGATAAGAACTCGCCAAGTACATGTTATCCATTCATTACCACTTAGGAGAAAATAGTAAAAAAAGAGAGAAAGAGAGACGGTGGGAGAGAGAGGAAAAAAACTGAATTTCCAATTGAAAAGTCAAGAAAAAACGCACACAGAAAGTCTTCCACTTTTGATTACTTCCATGGCATGCCAGGCCGTCAGTCCAGTGCCAACAAGTTGTCCAACAACTCCTCTAGCTTCGTTGGTTGGTTGGTTGCTTTGCTTAACACACTCTTTGAACAGTCCAGACAATCAATGATTTCCTCATCGAGCCGGCTTTGGCTACCGGTTGCATTGCAGCAACGGCGGCGGCGACTGTGATTTGGGCAAAGGGCGAAGAAGGCGGGGTCATTATGGTAAGGACTTTGGTTGTAAATACAAATACCACAAGGTGTGCTGATGTTGCATGCCACAACGAATGGAATTTCTTGTTTCTGTCTCTTCGGTATTTCGATGCGAATCATTGCATTTGATTTTCCTACGTTTTTCTTTGGTGTTGGTCTTCGGGTTTATTTCGTAAAGTGCTGCGTTTTTTTCTGTTTGTTTGTTTGTTTCTGTTTTGGTTTCTCTCTCTTCGTTTAATTTCAATAGTGTTCAAATTAAGGCTTTAAGTGTTTTATGCTACATTACCAACTGTAGTGTATACTCCAGGTGTTTGGAAAAATAGGAATGATGGAAATGGAAATAAAATCCGCAGAACAATAAGGTATCAGTCTGTTTTGCCGACAGATGTATAACCTCAGCCAATGTTCGATTATTTAAATATATTTTGACTTGTGTTATGATTATCCAAAATGTTGACCCTCTATGTAGTAGGTTCCGAAGGAATGGGCCAATATTGTCCATTTCGTATCGATCCTAAATAAATATAAATATTCCGATGTGCCAGGTTTGAACTTTATTAGTAACTTCCTTCACTTTATATGAAATGTGTGATAATTTTTAGAAAATGTTAAAATGAGCGTGAGGTACCAAATATAGCCGACCGAAGAATTAAAGTATCTCTCGATTTAGCCGACAGAAGAATACCCTCAGCCAAGTTGTAACGAAATAAGTATTAACCAGTAAAGAAAGTCTTAAAGTCGGGCGAGGCCGACTTTATAATACCCTACACCATTTTGCTAATTTAGTAGACCTCCACATAACAGTTAACAGTTTTTATGGGAGAATTCAATCATAAACGCTATGATTATAATTATAAATTAAAGTTCAAAGGACTAAATATGCCGAAACATTTGTATATTTTAAATTCGGAATTGTATTGCCATTTGGTGCACAATTAATTTAAAATCGGATAAAAATATATAGGGGAGCTATATCCAAATCGGAACCGATCTTGATAAAATTTGGCAAATATATTTCTGAGCTGTATGTGGTATATTTCCCTGAATATCGTTGTTACGAAGTGCATATTACAGCTGTGGGTAACAAATATAACAAATCGGATGAATAGTATATATGGGAGCTATAGCTATAACTGCACCGATCCTCACCAAATTTGACACACTAGCTTCTAGACTCAATTCGGCCGTAAGCGCCAAATTTCATCCCATTTGGGCAAATATTAGAAGTTTGGTGCACAATAAAATTGTAAATCGGACGAAGTTATATATGGGAGATATATCCAAATTGGAACCAATCTCAATAAAATTTAGCAAGTGTATTTCTGAGCTGTATCTGATAAATTTCTCCAAATATTGTTGTTACAGAGTGCATATTACGGCTGCGGAGGACAAAAATAACAAATCGGATGAACAATATATATTGGAGCTGTAGCTATAGTTAAACCGATTTCGATCAAATTTGGCATAATTATTTTCAGGCCTAATTTGGTTAAAATTCCAAACTATTCGGGCTGATATTACACGTTTGGTGCATAATAAAAGGCAAATCGGACGAGGATATATATGAGAGCTATATCTAAATTTTTACCGATTATCTCCAATTTCAATAGGGTTCGTCCTTTTGCCAAACAAATGATTTGTGCAAAATTTCATCTGGATCGGGTAATAAATGCGAACTGTACTTTGTTTACAAAAATACATGGACAGACGGACGGACATGCATAAAACGACTCAGAATGTGATTCTATGCAGAACATCAAAAGGAACTATGGGTCTATCTCGTTTCCTTTTGCCTGTTACAAACAAATGCACAAAGACATAATACCCTGACCACCTTGTGGTGTAGGGTATAAAAATGTTTGTATGTGTCAAATTTTCAAAATATTGAACCCAATGTGGGGGAGGTACCATAAGAAATCGTTTGATCTCAACCATCTCTATAATAGATCTTGTGTTGATGGTAATATTGCGATGTACCAAGTCTGAATGGAATCGGATGTTCATTTCGTGTTTTATGATCTTCATTGACATCAGAAATTTTGACTCTTTATGGGGGAGGTACAAGAACGAGTAGACCGATGTATACCATCTTCGCACCCTACCTTGGGCTAATAAAAATATCTTTTATGTCTTATTTGAGAAGAGAACTGGATGTTTTTTCGTATTTTAAGAGCATTTTGTCTATTCAGAGCTTTCACACTTTGTGCAGAGGTACCAGAAGGAGTAGTCCGATCTCTACCATCATTGTAACACATCTTGTGTTGATGGAAATATTCAAACGTGCCAAGTCTAAATGGAATCAGATGGTAATTTCGCGCTTTATGAGCTTAATTGGTATTCAAAATTTCGACCTTTTGTGGGGAAGGTACCAGAAGGAGTGGACCGATATATGCCATCTTAACACCAGATCTTGGGTTTATAAAAATATTGGGATTTATGACATTTCAAAACAATCGGATTCTTACATAACATTTTATGAGGGTTATAATTATTCAAATGTTTTAACCTCTGTGTGGAGACACTTGATAGAGTGGACCGATAGTATCCATTTTTGCAGCTAACCTAGAACTGAGACAAATATTAGTATTTGCAAAGTTGGAGCAAAACCGGATTATTGCTTCTCTTTCTGGGCATAAAATATTTTTTGTTTGTTTTTTTTCGACTTTTTGTGGAGGAGCTACCAGAAGGAATGGACCGATATATTCTATCTTAGCACCAGATCTTGGGTTATAAAAATATTGGGATGTGTGAAATTCGAAGACAATCGGACTCTTACATCACATTTTATAAGAGTTGTAATTAGTTAACATTTTGACCCTTTGTTGGGGAGGTACTTCATGGAGTGGACCGACATTTTCCATTTTCTTACCTGACCTAGCACTGGTGCAAATATTGGGATTTGCAAAGTTGGAGCAAAATATATATATTGCAGAAAATATTTTATGAAAATTTCACCTTTATGTGGTGAAGGTACCAGAAGGAGCGGACCGATATATTCCACCTAAACACCAGACCTTGGGGCGATAAAAATATTGGAATGTGTGTAATTGATATCACATTTTATAAGAGTTGTAATTATTCAAATTTTTTGACCGTTTGTGGGGCAGGTACTTGATGGAATGGAACTATTTTAGCACCTGACGTAGCACTGGCGCAAATATTAGGATTTGCAAATATGGAGCAAAATCGGATCATAGATTCACCTTCTGTGCAGAAAAAATATTTTTTTTTTGAAATTTTTTTTCTGAAATTTCGACCTTTTGTCGGGGAGGTACCAGAAGGAAAGGACCAATATTGCCCATCTCCGAACTCGATCTAAGTTTGACAAAAATATTGCGAATTCCCAAGTTTGGATCAAATCGGATACTCCCTTCGCGAGTTATCGTGCCCAGACAGACAGACAGAAGGACATCGCTAGATCAACTCCAAATGTCCGGAAACGGATTTGGTCCAAAGAGACCTGGGGTCAAAAACCGTTATTCGATGAGACACGTTTTAAACGTCTCCGGGAGGGTATAATAAGTGAAAATCAACCATTTTTATGTAGCTTTGTTTAACTTATCAGAGGTCTGTTATCTTCTGTGATAATTATGTGGTTGTGTCTTCGCTAAATTAGAATTTTACTGTATGGGGTGTAATATATATAGTGTTGTAGGGTATCATATAATACTGCCTAACTTAGGTTTTGCGTAATTGTAATTCAACTAAGAAGCTCAAAAATCCTCCTTCTGATATATCACCCCAAAAACATCCTCACCCTTTGACGTTGTTGCCAACTTGTTACCAGTTTGACTTGTCTGGCAATTTTGGTTATTTGTTGGCCTCCTTACATGGCCGATAGGTAGGAGTCCCTTTAACTAACGTGTCTGGCTGACTGACGGACTGATTGAGCAAATGATATTGAGTGATTTGTGTGTTGTTGTTAGACGCTATTATGGCTACCGACGCTGCAACTTTTTTCCTTCTGCATTGTTGGGCGAGGGAGTAGAGTAGGTATAAGTTTTCCATTAAAATTTTCTCCATTTCGGTTTTTTTTTTTTTTTTTTTGTGGGCTATATTTAGTTTTCTACTCATTTTGGGTTTTGTGGTCTGTGTTTTTTCTTCTGGCTTTTGTTTGGCTTTAGTTTTTAGGCCATTCTCCCGTTGAGATTGAGTCTAAATTTTATGCTTGCCACCATCAACCATGGTTTTACATTTCGTTGAGGTTTTATTTGTTCGTAGTTTTTTGTTCCTCTTCTTTAATATAACTACCCGTTTATATTTTCGGACGTAAAACGCTGCATGCTATCATCAGCAAAATCTGCATAATTTAAAGCGGCTGACTGTCTGGCCTTTAGGCCATACCTCAAAGGGATGTCGGAAGCGAAACCTTAAACCGGATTTGTCGGCTGTTTTTTTCCTATAACACCATAATATATTTCTCAGGAAATTGCTCGGAGGGGTAGGTAATATATATACTTATACCTACCTGTTAAACATAATATATGTAGATCTGAGCGAAGCTACACTTGCAATGTCCTCTGTGTTTGGCGAGCATAACGTGTCTTGTAGGTTCAACTGTGCGATTTCTAGATTTCATTCACCTGGCACAACGACTGGCTGTCTGTCTGTCTGTCCGTCTGTGGTTAACATCATCATAGTCTACAATTTTGCAATTGGAATGAACTGCCGCTGCTGTGGATGAAACTTACCGCGATTTTTTTTATTATATTCTGCTTCTCCTACACACACACCATCACACCAACAAAGACTGAAATAAACAAAGTAACCGCGCTATGGCTCACATAAACGACTCTTTAGAGTCAGGCTTCGAATGGTAAGGCCATAGCAGCATTTGTTAGTCGTGTAATTGTTAAATTTCGGGGTTAAAGGTTACTGTTCGATTACAGCATGATTTGTTGCGGTGGTGCGGCGGTGGTCGTAATTTCAGTTGCAGATTGGCCAGAGTCAGTCTGGCCAATTCGCTGCTCGTTTTGTGAAAGCCGCTAGGAAATGTTGCTGTGTTCTTCGCCCTCCCTCAATTTTTTGCGGCCTTTACTGTTTCTCCATTATGGTCGAACTTTGAACTTGTTGTGAATAGCAGGGCCTATTGCTTTCGTTTGTATCTATGTTACGCTGTAACTAACTGCCGGCCTGCCTGTCTTTTATGGTTGTGTTTTTTTCCTTCTTTGGTTTGGTTTTCATTGTTTTCGAATCAATGACTTGGAAATGAAATAGTAACATCAGTCCCCCCCCCCCTCTCTCCGCTCCTTGCCCCTTTTACCCGCGCAACAAATTCATGTTTGATTGAAATTGATTTGGGTTTCATGGCATCAAAATAAATCGCAATTTTGTTGGCCTTTTTATCATTGTAATGAAAAGGGAAGATAGGAATTCGATTAATGTTGCTTCGATTTGTTGCCTACGAGAACTGTTCAGGCACATTTGTTGTTTTTTGTTCAAACATCAGAGCATTTCATTTTAAAATTCATTTAATTTATTTATGTTTGAATATGGGATTTCTTTTAAATGGATTAAAATATTTCAGATTTTTTTATACCCTCCACCATACTATGGAGGGTATATTAACTTTGCCATTCCGTTTGTAGCTCCTAGAAATACTCAAAGTATATATATTCCAACAAAGTATATATATTCTTGATCAGCGTAAAATTCTAAGTCGATTTAGCCATGTCCGTCTGTCTGTCTGTTGTAATCACACAATCTTTCGAACGAATTGAGATAGAAGTATTAAATTTTGTACAAATGTTTATTTTTCCAGTAGGCAGGTTAAGTTCGTAAATGGGCCACGTAGAGGCCCTTCAACCTCCAAGTAGGATCTTTTCCAGACCATTCAGCAAAAAGGAAGAATGCCAAAAAATGAGTTTAAGTTCGGCCAGACCACTCTTTCGAAACCTTAATTATACCCTCAGGCATATCCTCTCTAGCCATATGCCTGAGAGTATAATTATGGTTTCAAAAGAGTCGTCGGGCCGACCTTAAACTCATTTTTTGCATTCTTCTTTTTTGCTGAATGGTCTGGAAAATATCCTATTTGGAGGTTGAAGGGCTTCTATAAGATATATCATTTGATATGGCCAAAACGTTCCTCATCGAAATAACGGTTTCAGACCCTAGGTCTCTTTGGACAAAATCCGTTTCAGGACATTTGGAATCGATCTAGCGATGTCCGTCCGTCCGCTGTCTGTGTGTTTCGCTGGGTGGCTGCTGCGCACGATAACCCTCGAAGAGAATATCCGATTTGATCCAAACTTGATACAGCGTAATATTATTATTATTCTTTGATCGAATTCGGAGAAGGGCAATATCGGTTCACGCCTTCTGGTACATCCCACACAAAATGTCAACATTTTCAAAGACAATAATTGACTGCACAGAAAGGGAAAGGATAATCCGATTTTGCTGCAACTTTGCAAACCCAACATTTTGACTCCATCCAGTACTCGCCATACAAAAGGTCAAAATTTTGAATAATTATAACTCATATAGAACGCGATGTACTGATTGTCTTCAAAATACAGGGTGAGATGAGGAAACTGCAACCAATTTCAGACTGCTGTCATTTCTAAGCCACTCGTCCGACAGCTGTTAAAATTATTCTAGTGTCAGCTCATTATATTGCTTACGAGCGTACAAAAGCATTTTGGTGAGAAGTTTCCAGAAAAAAATTATTCGTGATGGAATTCAAGCGTGATGATTTGTGATTTCTTTATATTTGGCTGGAAAACCACAAGTCGCTATCGTTAGAGCACTCCAGCATTTAAATGTGAATAAATCTTTTGTGTCTCGTACCATCGCTCGTTACTGTGATACTGGTAGCGTAGCCCGACGTCAAGGAAGTGGACGGAAGAAAACAGCAACATCAGCAGAAATGGTACGAAAAGTAAACAAGCGACTTGATCGAAACTCGCGTCGCAGTGACCGAAAAATGGCTCGTGAGCTGAAAATATCGCAATATTTTATTCGGCAAATATTGAAAAATGAGCTCAGGGTAAAGCCATTGAAATTCTAAAAAGTGCAATAACTTACAGCGTAACAGACAGAAAATAGACTCAAAAGATCTAAAGAGTTGTTTCGCTTGGCCGAAAGTGGTGAACTGCCGAATTTGGTTTTCTCTGATAAGAAAACATTCGCTGTCCGGCAGTTTTGTAAACAAACAAAATGATCATGTTAACTTGCCAAAGAGGTCAACTGAAAATGTGCACATTCGGTTGGCCACCAGAACTCTAGCGCCAGCCATGGTGATGGTGTGGGCCGCCATAACAGCCGATGGTCGCTTTAGCTCGTATTAATCGAATGTGGCACTAGAATAAATGCCGAATATTATCGCGTAAATTTTCTGGAGGGTGTATTAAAGCCTTAGACACGCAAACAGGCCGCAGACCTTGGACATTCCAACAGGACTCAGCACTAATCACGCGCCACCCAAGAATGATCAGAAAATGAGATTCTTCGCTTCATTTCTAGCGCACAATGTCCATCAAAATATCCGGATACCAATACGTTGGACTATTGTGTCTGGAGTATTTTGGAAAGCAAGGTTGTCACTAAAAAATACCAAAGTGTCGATCACCTCAAGCAAGCGCTTCGATGGGAATGAGCCAAACTACCGCAGAGCAACATTTGGGCAGCGTGTGACGGTTTCATTGGCCGTTTTAAGGCCGTAATTGGTGCTAAGGGTGACCAATTCGAACAAATCTGAAATTATGGTTAAATTTGATGCTATTTCCGACAGTTTTTGCTTTCCTTCAAAAAATTTGAAACAAAATGTAAAAATTATGGCGCCTGGCTTTGGTGCAGTTTTTTATCTCACACTGTATACTTTGTTGGGTCTTAAACTATTCTATCGATAAGTTACAAACGGAATGACGAACTTAATATCTCCTCCATATTATGTATGGTGGAGGGTATAAAAAAATTTTCTAGTTTCTGGGAATGCTGATGGTGGTTGCCAAGACTAGTAATGTGGAAAGTGGCACATACTCCTACCAAATTTTTTTTCTAAGTGGGTCCATTTTTGTCGAAAATCCAGTGTCATTCGTGAGCTTCAGAAATAAATTGTAATTTCATATCGTTGAAATGTATAAGTTATGCCACATCAATATTCACATTAGATAAGTTTCAAAGCCCTAGCTTCTGCAGTTTTACAGAGTTTTGCCATTTTGTGTGCATTTCAAGATTTGCTTAAAAAGTATAATACCAGTGTAATAGAATCCGTCTTTCCATTTCTCTACAGGGTTGCCCATATTCGACGGACCCATCTGACAACGCCACAACTTTTGACAGAGATGTCACATCGCTTAATGACATACCGCGTTTGAAGCGCCATCCGAGCAGATTTTTACCATGAACCAATACACGCCACGCGAGCGCTCTGAAATAGTTGAAATTTACATTCAACAGAAGAGGTCAATTGTGAAAACTCAACGTGCTTTTAAAACATTAAAAAATGTGAGAAGTGCGCCTTCTAAGAACACCATTAAGCGTTTATACGAACAATTTTCGACTGGTAAGGCTCTTTCTAATCCGAAGAGGCCATATAAAAGTCGACCAAGGCGATCGGCCGAGAATATCGCTGCCGTACGAGCCAGTGTTGAGAGGTCCCCAAGAACATCCCAAAAACGCCGTTCTCAGCAGTTGGGCATGGCTCGGTCCACTTTACAACGGATTATTCGCATTGATTTGCATTTGGTCCCGTACAAAATTCAAATGACGCAAAGAATGTTGGAATGGGCCCAAAGGTCCGTCGAATATGGGCAACCCTGTATAAAGTCACACATATTTTTTTAGTTCTCCCTCTAGTCTGAGTGAAAACCACAACTAGCCTTTGGTCTTGACAGTCACAACAAATTACAATTATTGGTTGGAAAAACAAGACAGGCAGAGAGAACGAAACAAGCACCATCACTTAAATGGCAACACGTAGCGACAATGTTGCCACATGTTTTTATGACAAACAACACCTAGCCGAATGAGGTTGAGGAGAAGGTGGGTTTGCATTTTTCTTTTCTTTCATATTGTTGCTGTTATGGCTTTTATTGTTATTGTTGAAACATGAAAAACAGCAACAACAACAACATCAAATGAGCAAAAAACATTGTGTTGTTGTCGCTACACATTATTCCTGTTTGTGGGGGATTTCTTTGTAAGCACTTTGTTTGTCACACCCAAAGGTCATATGTGGCACCGGCAGCAGCACCAGCCAACATCAGCCAACACTTCCACCTGTACAATATGTAAGGAGGCATCTATCCATCCACAGAACGTAAATGCTGACAGCACACACTCACTCACACACACACACATTTACACGTTCGTACAAATATAAACCCCGAGAATTATCTGAGAACGTGTCTCCAATAATTTGTATCGGGGTTTGCTGAAGATTTTCTTTTTCGTAGACAATTTTTTTGTTGCACGTTTTGCTCTCTTTCAAATTTCCATTGTTTCGGTGTGAGTGAGAGTGTGTGTGTGTGTGAATTTATCGACCCTGCACTTTTCTTCGTTGAATGCAACTGTTGCAGAAAAATATAATGGCAATGATTATGCAGATACAAATGAAAAATTGTCCATAAACGACAATAAGAAAATGAACTTTTTCTCTTCGCAGTTATTACAGTAATTTGTACAAAGTTCTTGCAGCGTGCACAATGGGTTGAGGCTTAACAAAATTGACTATGCATTGAAAGTGAAATTAAATTAGATGTTTCAATATTTGTGTTATTAAAAATCTGCGAGAGCTCTTCTGTAGAAAGAGAATATTTCACATACAGGAAGGGAGACACTTGTTTGGTGGCATAGAGATTCGAATTCCGAATTACTCGTTACTTGATGTGATGAAAATAAATTATTTCCCCAGTAGAGTTTGGAGAAATAATTCATCATTTTGGGCTTACTGATGATGCAGAGGTTATGAAGCTGTAGTATTTTGTTGCCATTACTAGTAATGCTTAATCACACGTATCGCGTGCTTAACAAATTTTTGCTGAATTTTCTTAACAGAGCGCAAATGTTGAAAATAATAATTGAAGAACCTACCTGGACCAAGAAAATTAATAATCAATAATTGAAGAATTTGGAGACGTTGTTCTTTTATAAGACAATTCAGGTTTAAATTTTGGACTAAGCCGAAGAAGTTTGACATTCAAACAAAACACGAAACGTATGTATGCTTTTGTAACCCGTGTTGTCAAAAAGATAATAGTTAGAAATTTCCCCTTATATAGAAGATCTTCCATAAGTTTTCTAAGATTGAAGGGTTTTCGACCCTCCTTCGATTTTCTATTGATAGCACATAGATAGACGAACTTCTAAGGATCTCATATTCAGGTTTGCCCATATTCGACGGACCAACCTGGCAACGCCATAACTTTTGGCAGAGATGTCACATCGCTTAATGACATACCGCGTTTGAAGCGTCAGTCTAAGCAAATAGTTGAAATTTACAAGAAGTCAATTGTGAAAACTCAACGTGCTTTTAAAACATAAAAAAATGTGAGAAGTGCGCCTTCTAAGAACACCATTAAGCATTTATACGAACAATTTTCGACTGGTAAGGCTCTTTCTAATCCGAATAGGCCATATAAAAGTCGACCAAGGCGATCGGCCGAGAATATCGCTGCCGTACGAGCCAGTGTTGAGAGGTCCCCAAGAACATCCCAAAACCGCCGTTCTCAGCAGTTGGGCATGGCTCGGTCCACTTTACAACGGATTATTCGCATTGATTTGCATTTGTTCCCGTACAAAATTCAATTGACGCAAAGAATGTTGCCTGCGGACAAGCCTCGTCGATTGGAATGGGCCCAAAGGGCCCAAAGGTCCGTCGCATATGGGTAACCCTGTAGATGATACCTTCCCCTAGACTTATCTTGATATGAGTGCTTCCGTCGCATATGGGTAACCCTGTAGATGATACCCAACATACCAAATTGACTTGAGAATAATATTTTAATAAACTTTCAAACATAAGCCTTAAGCTTGAGAAAATCTTGAGAATGTATTGAGAAATGCTTGTTTAACAATTATAGAATAATCGAAACGGAACCCTTATTCATAAGCTTATTCTTGTAATTGCAGAATAAGCTTACGAAAGTAATATTATATCAAGCTTATTTTTTCAATGGTATAAAATAGTTATTTTTTCATTTTTTTAATTATTTTACACATTTCATTCATTGATGACCATCCCAACTCTCACTGCCTCCTTTTGCCTTGGTACCTAGATGCTTTCTTTCCCCTTATTTGAGTTCTGCATCTCCTCAACTAATTCTTCAGTTCTCTTGAATTCTTGCAACTTTTTTGACGCCTCTATTCTGAAATGAGATTGAAATAATATATACTACAGATTCCCAAAATTATTATTCATCATTACCTTAGAGTTTCGTCCGGAAATGGTCCTAAATTCGCGTGATTTTGATTTTAACCAAAGAAAATATTTTTTGTCGAAAATTTTCTCAAAAAAAAAAAGAAAAAAAAAAATCAAAACAAATTTGTCAACAAAGGACAGATTTGAGAAAAGTTTGTGCAAAAAAAGTGTTTCTCTAGCATTGTTGAAAAATTATTATGACAAACTATTTTCATAATATTATTCTCAAGCTGTATTGTATTTTTGGTATGTTGGGTACCTTCCCCTAGACGTATCTTGGTATAAGTGCTTCAACAGGTCTTTTTCTTTGAGAAAGAGAGAGATACAAAACTGCAACAAAGTCGACCCCCATAATTTGTACATTTTTTTTTAAATTTTATTTTCAAAATGAAATCAAAATTTAAATGAAATCAATTTTTATAATAAGCTTAGATTTATTCGAATTGGTCACCTTTGGTACGAAGTATGGCCTTCCAACGGACAATGAAACAGTCACACGCTGCCCGTATGCTGCTCTGTGGTATTTTGGTCCATTCCCGTCGAAGCGCTTGCTTGAGGTGATCGACACTTTGGTTTTTTGAGTGCCAATCTTGCTTTCCAAAATACTCCAGACACAAAAGTGCGAGGGATTGGTATCCGGAGATTTTGGTGGCCATTGTGCCTGGAAATGAAGCGAGGAACCTCATTTTGTAACAATTCTTGTGTGGCGCATGCTAAGTCCTGTTGGAATGTCCAAAGTCTGCGGTCAAAATATTTGCGTGCCCAAGGCTTTAATACACCCTCCAGAATATTTTCGCTATAATATTTGGCATTTATTCTGATGCCACGGTCGATTAATACGAGCAGAGAGCGACCATCGGCAGTTATGGCGGCCACCCCATCACCATGGCGGGCGCTTGAGTTCTGGTGGCCAACCGAAGGTGCACATTTTCAGCTGACCTCTTGGCAAGTACACACGATCATTTTGTTTGTTTACAAACTGCTGAACAACGAATGTTTTCTCATCGGAGAAAACCAAATTCGTCAGTTCACCACTTTCGTCAAAGCGAAGCAGCTCTTCAGCTCATTTTTTAGTCTATTTTCTTTCGGTTGCGCTGTAACTTCTTGCCCTTTTTTTTGAATTTCAATGGCTTTACCACGAGCTCATTTTTCAATATTGGCCGAATGAAATATTGCGATATGTTCAGCTCACGAGCCATTTTTCGGCCACTGCGACGCTGGTTACGATCAAGTCGCTTATTTACTTTTCGAACCATTTCTGCTGATGTTGCTGTTTTCTACCGTCCAATTCCTTGACGTCGGGCTACGCTACCAGTATCACCGTAACGAGCGATGGTACGAGACAAAAAAGATTTATTCACATTTAAGTGCTGGAGTGCTCTAACGATAGCCACTTATGGTTTTCCAGCCAAATATAAAGAGATCACACTATCACGCTCAAATCCTATCACGAATAGCTTTTTTTCTGGAAAATTCTCATCAAAATGCTGTTGTAGGCTTGTAAACAATATAATGAGCTGTCACTGGAACAATTTTTACAGCTGCCTGAAGTTGGTTGCAGTTTTTGCATCTCACCCTGTATAACACTTTATAAAAGTACTCTTCTGATTGAAGAATTTCTTCTGGGCTTATATAAATGAAAGGCCGCTTTTATTCTCTTCTCAATAAACCTTTTTGGGATAGAACACCTTTTCCAGCTCTTTTCGTGGAAATGCTATCACACATCTTTTATAAAAATGAGGATTTTTATAAGTCTTTCTATAGATAGAAGACCTTCCTCAAGTGTTCTGAAATCGAAATACTTCCCTCATATCTGTGTATAGATGTAAAACGCTTCTCTATTGTTTACCCCTCCACCATGCTATGGAGGGTATTTTAACTTTGTCATTACGTTTGTAACCCCTTGAAATACTACTGACAAAGTCATTTTTGATCAGTTCGATTTAATTCAATCTTGGGATGTCCGTCTGTTTGTCTTTTGTAATTGCTCCAACGGATTGAGATTGAAGGCTAAAGTTTTGCAATCATATGCATTTTGTTATTTGGCGGGTTAACTTCGTAAGTGGGTTATATAACGTGCCTAATCGAAGTAATGGTTTTAGAGCCTAGGTCTCTTTGGAACAAATCCGTTTCAGTATATTTGGACTCGATCTAGGTGTGTCCGTCCGTCTGTCTGTCTGTGCGCACGATAACTCTCGTAGGGAGTATCCGATTTGGTCCGAACTTGCTACATCGTAATATTATTATCAGACTAAGATCGATTTCGGAGATGGGCAATATTGGTCCACACCTTCTTCTAACTCCCTTAAAAGAGTTTTTAATATGTGCCGTTTTTTTTCACCTGATATTGGCTATAGGGGTTAACCTTTTCATATAGCCAACAGTCCACGGATCCTCCCTATATTTGATATTTTGATGATTTTTTTAAAGAACCCAAATATTCGGAATTTTTTAATATAGCGCCATTTTCCAACGTATATTTTTTTATTTTGTAAGTTTCTTACAAATTTTACAGAGGGTATTAAAAGCTTGGTGCGGCCACTGCTTTTTTACTTGATAATCCATATAAGTCCAGCAGGTGGTATCTGTCTACAGAAGACCATTGTCAAGGATACCATCCATAAAAGCTGTCTGGTGGGAAACATATCTGTTGATGTAGAATTTCTGTAGGAAGTCTCCGATATAAAAAAAAGTGTGGATATTTCTTCTTTTCATAGAATTCCTGTGAGAGATAAGACTTTATATCGGTTGCACTCCACAAGCCATAAAAGACAGCTGATCCCTGAAAATTTCATTTAGATTCTTCTTTCCTAATTTTTTGAGATACTTTTCAGTGACATATTGAATCAATCACTTCCATATTTTCGAAAAATCAAAAGCATACATCACCATGAGTATGTGACCAATTTATATTACGACCTGCACGCGAATGCAGTGCAAAAGTTCACGCATTTCCAGAAGAAACGAAATAAAATAGCGCTACAAAATGTCAAAATGAAAACATTTTTTTATTCGTTTCATACCTCAATGCTCAAAAGGGTCATATTTATAAAAGTGGAAATATAAATTGCAATTTAACCTTGCATTTGAAGTGCTGATACCGAACAGATACACGAAACCATTGGGTATTGTGGCACGCAGACACTTAACAAAAAAAAGCAACAGAAATTACAACCAAAACCAGAAAAAAAAACAGAAACAGAAACATGACAGTTAAAATATGACTGCTTCGCAATAAAAGGGTAACTCCCAGGGGAAGTGATAAGAATTGCAATGGATGTTAAAAAAAAAAATGTTTCACTAAATAGTAGGAAAAAAGGGTGAAGAGTAGTGCATAAAGGTGGCTTACACCTGGTCATTATGCAAATGAAAAGAAATGGATGCAATTTTTGTTGTTGGATATTTAATACAATTTTGAAAATGCTCTAAACTGGAGGCATTATTATAAGGCTATGCTTCATACCGTAGGCCTGCATATACGGGGTGAGATGAAAAACCTGCAACCAACTTCATTTCTAAGCCACTCTTCCGACAGCTATTAAAATTATTCCAGTGACAGCTCATTATATTGTTAACAAGCTTCTGATTTTGGTGAGAATTTTCCAGAAAAAAAGTTATGCGTGATGGAATTCAAGCGTGATAGTGTGATTTCTTCATATTTGGCTGGAAAACCACAAGTGGCTATCGTTAGAGCACTCCAGTATTTAAATTTGAATAAATCTTTTGTGTCTCGTACCAACGCTTGTTACCGTGATACTGGTAGCGTAGCCCGACGTCAAGGAAGTGGACGAAAGAAAACAGCAACATCAGCAGAAATGGTTCGAAAAGTGAAGAAGCGACTTGATCGAAACCCGCATCACAGTGGCCCAAAAATGGCTCATGAGCTGAACATATCGCAATATTCCATTCGACAAATAATAAAAAATGAGCTCGGTGTAAAGCCATTAAAATTCCGAAAAGTGCAAGAACTTACACCGCATCAGAAAGAAAATAGACTCAAAAGAGCTAAAGAGATGCTTTGCTTGGTCGAAAATAGTGAATCGCTGAATTTGGTTTTCTCCGTCACCGATGAGAATATTCGTTGTCCAGCACTTTGTAAACAAGCAAAGCTATCGTGTTTACTTGACAAAGAGGTCAGCTGAAAATGTGCACCTACGGTTGGCCACCAGAACTCAAGCGCCGGTCATGATGATGGTGTGGGCAGCCATAACAGCCGATGGTCGCTCTATGTTCGTATTTATCGAACGTGCCATCTGAATAAATGCCGAATATTATCGCGAAAATATTCTGGAGGATGTATTAAAGCCTTGGGCACGCAAACATTTTGGCCGCAGACCTTAGACATTCCAACAGGACTCAGCACCATCGCACTCAGCCCGCGCCACCTAAGGGTGTTTACAAAATCAGGTTCCTCTCTTCATTTCCGAGGCATCAGAATAAATGCCGAATATTATCGCGAAAATATTCCGGAGGGTGTATTAAACCCTTGGGCACGCAAACATTTTGGCCGCAGACCTTGGACATTCCAACAGGACTCAGCACCATCGAACTTAGCACGCGCCACCCAAGAATGGTTACAAGATGAAATTCCTCGCTTCATTTCCAGCGCACAATGGCCACCAAAATCTCCGAATACCAATCCGTTTGACTTTTCTGTCTGGAGTATATTGGAAAGCAAGGTTGGCACTAAAAATTACCAAAGTGTGGATCACATCAAGTAAGCGCGTCCGGGGAATAGGTCAAAATACCGCAGAACAACATTCGGGCAGTGAGTGACGGTTTCATTGGCCGTTTGAAGGCCATAATTCGTGCAAAAGGTGACCAATTAATTTGTTCTAAAATTTGCTATTTCTATTATGCTATTTCCAATATTTTTAGCTTTCATTCAATAAATAAAACAAAAATAAAAAAAAAATTGTAAAAATTATGGTGTTTGACTTTTTTGCAGTTTTTTTATCTCACCCTGTATAGCAAAACAAAAAAAAAACTATTCCTCATGCATTTTTTTGCCCCGATCTTGAATATGAAGGAACAAATTCAATTTATAATCTAACCCTGTAAAATCTCTTCATATTGCAAACCGTATTTTGAAATGAATAAATCCCATTAATATTTTCCAAATATACAACATTTTGAAAAATTTAAAAAAAAATCTAAAAAAAAATCCTTCACTTTATTTGCAACTAAATACTTGTCTTCCATTGAACACCCTTTTTTGTGCTGTTGATCGCCTCATTTTCCCACAAAATTTCCGTATGTCAATTGCGAAACAGAATGCTACGTTTTCTTTCTTTTTTGTTTTTGCCCTTCAAGTGCACAATTTCCATTGTTCATTTCTGTGTGTGTGTGCATTCAGTCATGTCAATTTTTCTTTCTTTGAAATCTCCATTTTTTTTTTGCTTTTTATTTTTGCATTTTATACCGTTCATCGTTTTCACTTGGATTTGTGTTTTTCTCCTTTAGCTTGCTTCTTTGGTTTTCCGCTTGAAGGCTATTGGCAATCACGGCGGTAGAGTGTTTTGTGGTTTGCATTCGAGAGTATTTCATTCTTTTTTTTTCTGTTATTCGCTTTTTATGCATTGATTGGAAGAACGTGTGAATAATTAAGAGTGACATGTTTTTGGCGTAATGCCGTTACCAGCCGTTCAATGGAAATGCCATTGCATGCGTTGGCCATTATTAGAATCGGCCACGTTGCCAATGACAATATTTTTGAGTGTGCAGCCACATCAATCACATGTGTCATAATCGCCAAGGCGAGGAAGTTTTTTTTCTTTTCCAAGAGAACGCAGCAAATTTGTCCGCATCAGAAAATTCAAAAAAAAAAAAAAAAAAAAATTGGCGTTGCGAAGCTATTTTTGCAATGCAAGCTTATTTATCGTTGATGTGGAATTAGAATTTTGAAAGATGCCAATCCATATTTTTATCAAGGCTTAAAACTTTGAAATTGAAGTGTTACGTTTTTTTAATGTTGACCATTTGGATGTTAGACGACATTTCAGAAGAGGTGGACCGATCTTGTCCAATCGGATAGTTCTTTCACTTTCTCTGAGAACATAGTATAATAAAAATACTCTCAGCCATATGGCTAGAGAGGGTATATATCATTCGATACTGCCAAAACGTGCCCAGTCGAAATAATGGTTTTAGACCCTACGCCTCTTTGGACCAAATCCGTTTCAGGAGATTTGGAGCCCGTCCGTCTGTCTGGCTGGCTGATGCGCACTACAACTCTCGAAGGGAGTATTTGATTTGATCCAAACTTAGTACATCGTAATATTTTTGTCAAACTTAGATCGAGTTCGGAGATGGGCAAAATCAGTCCACTCCTTCTGGTACCTCCCCACAGAAGGTCAAAATTTTCAAAAAATATATTTTGCACAGAAAGAGAAGCAATAATCCAGTTTGGCTCCATCTTTGCAAATCCTAATATAATGAACCACTATAAATGGTCCGACCCTCTACCATTTTTAAAAAACGATCTTGTGTTGATAGAAATCTTGAGATGTGCCAAGTCCGAATGGAATCGGATGTCAATTTCGCGTTTTATGAGCTGCATGGATATTGAAAATATTGACCCTTTTATGGGGGAGGTAGCTGAAGGTGTAGATCGATATATTCTTTCGTCACCAAAGACCGTGGATTAATAAAAAATATTGGGTTGTGTGCAATTTGAAGACAATCAGACTTATACATCACATTTTATAAGAGTTATAATTATTCAAAATTGTGACCGTTTGGGGTGAGGTACTTAATGGAGTGAACAAATATTGTTAATTTTCGCACCTGTCGTAGCATTGATGGAAATATAAGGATCTGCAAAGTTCGAGCAAAATTAGATCATCCTTTTTCTTTCTGTGGAGTAAAACATTTTTTTTTAAATTTCGACTTTTTGTGGGGTAGGTATCAGAAGGAGTGGGGCAATATTGCCCATCTCCGAACTCTATCTAGGTATGCTAATAATATTACAATGTACCAAGTTTGGACCAAATCTGACACTCTCTTTAAGAGTTATCATGAGCACCAGCCAGCAAGACAGACAGATGGAGGGAAATCGCTAGATCGACTCCAATTGTCCTGAAACGGATTTGATCCAACTAGGGTCTAAAATCTTTATTTCGATGAGGCACTTTTGGCCATATCAAATGGTATATACTCTCACTAGCTATTTTTTCGAGGGCTTATAGAAGGAGTTCGGCTTCCCGAAGAAGGTGCTGAATTTATTTTAATGAGATTTTTAGGATTTAGTTAAATTTATCAGATGACACATATCTGTTTCTGAAACACGAAATTTCCTTTACTCTTTGAACGAACTTCCTGTGAAGGTCTTCTGTCTACAAAACATCGCTAATAATAATTAATTTTACATTTGCCTTTTTTCTGCGAAGTTTTATTCAGTCCCAAAATTGTTATTCTTTACAAAATGTATTCTACAATTATTACTAACAGCCATAAATAATTATACCCTACACCACAAGGTGGTCAGGGTATTATGTCTTTGTGCATTTGTTTGTAACACGCAAAAGGAAACGAGATAGACCCATAGTTCCTTCTGATGATCTGCATAGAATTACATTCTGAGTCGATTTATGCAAGTCCGTCCGTCCATCCGTCCGTCCGTCTGTCCATGTATTTTTGTAAACAAAGTACAGTTCGCATTTATTGCCCTTTCCAGATGAAATTTTGCACAAATCATTTGTTTGGCCCAAATACGAACCCTATTGAAATTGGAGACAATCGGTAAAAATTTAGATATAGCTCCCATATATATCTTCGTCCGATTTGCCTTTTATTGTGCACTTGCGATATCAGTCCGAATAGTATGGAATTTTGCAAGTACGATCAGATTGGAGCTGAAAATAAGTATACGAAATTTGAGTTCAGATATAGCTATAGCTCCCATATATATTGTTCATCCGATTTGTTATTTTTGTCCTCCGCAGCCGTAATATGCACTCTGTAACAACAATATTTTGGCAAATATATCAAATGCAGCTCAGAAATACCTTTGCTAAATTTTATCGAGATCGGTTCGGATTTTTGATTTATCTTTTATTGTGCACCAAACGTCTAATATTTTCTCAAACGGGATGAAATTTGGCACTTACGACCGAATTAAGTCTAGAAGCTAGAATGTCAAATTTGGTGAAGATCGGTTCAGATATAGCTATAGCTCCCATATATATTGTTCATCCGATTTATTATATTTGTTACCCACAGCCTTCATATACACTCCGTAACAACGATATTCAAGGAAATATATCAAATACAGCTCAGAAATATCTTTGCCAAATTTTATCGAGATCGGTTCAGATTTGAATATAGCTCCCATATATATCTTTATCTGATTTCAAATTAATTTTGCACCAAATGGGCAATACAAGAAGACAAGAACTTTAAATTATAATTATAATCATAGCGTGTATGATTGAATTCTCTCATAAAAATTAATTAATTAATGAACAAAATAATAATCCACTTTTAAGGTGGTGCTTGCTCTATGTTTTAAAATTCCTTATGTAATTATTTTATTACCCTCTAAGAAATCGTTACCTCCTAAACTTTAATTAAAATTATTATATATTTCCTTCTTTTCTTCTCATTTTAGGTAAGTCTCAACACCATATGAATTTTCATTATGAATATCACAAAAGCAAATTGTAAGTAATGTCTACTTTTTTGTAGAAAAGTAATTTAAAGCTCATTTTAGCCTACGTAGAACTAAAATTAATGAATTGTCTACTTTAGCCATGGGATGATACCAAAAAATACAATTCAAAAATACATTAATTTCAATTAAAACAGAAAATGGTTTATTTAATTCTATTTTGTGTCGTTAGCGAAATCGGTTGAAGATATATATGTGACCTATATTCAAATCTGAACCGATCTTGATAATATTTAGCATAGGCACTTTCGAGCTCTGTAAGATATCTGATAAAAAATATATTTGTTGTCGAATGAATATTACGAGTTTGAGGAACTTAAACACCAAATCGGATGAAACGTATATGGGAGCTATAGCTATATCTGAACCGATTTCCACCAATTTTCTTGGCTTATCTTGACAGCATTTGATACACTTATTTCAGAGCTGTATTTGATATCTGGTACCAAAGATCAATGTTGTGGAATGTATATCGGATAAAACACACATATATATATATATATAGGAGCTATAGCTATATCTAAACCGATTTGCACCAAATTTGAATTAGTGGTTTATATTATGAATTCAGTCGTAAATGCCAACAATTCATTCAATTAGGGCTGATATGAGTCATTTGGTGCACAATAAACCTGATATCGGATAAAGATATGTATGGAGCTATATCCTTATCTGAACCGATCTCCATTAAATTTTACAGAGGTATTTTCGAGCAGTATCTGATGTCCGATACCAAATATCATTTTTCTGGAGTGCATATTACGCATGTGAGGAGCTTAAAACCCTATATCGGATGAAACGTATATATGAGAGCTATAGCTATATCTGAACCGATTTTCTCCAAAATTGATTAACTTGTTGCTAAACTGAATTCAGTGGGATGTACGGAATTCAGGTCACTTAGACTTATATTGGCCATTTGGTGCACAATTAAGCCGAAATCGGTTGAAGCTATATGAGAGCTGTATTTAAATCTGAACCGATTATCACCAATTTAAATTGGATTCGTCCTTGAGCCAAATAAATATTGTTTGCAAAATTTCATCTCAATCGGATAATAAATGACAGAAAGTAATTCTATGAAGTTCCTCAACAATAAATATGGGTCTATGTCGCTTCCTTCTTCACGTTACAAACAAATGCACAAAGACATAATACCCTTACCTCTATGTGATGTAGGGTATAAAAACTGCATATCTTAAAATCTTGAATTTTTAAGGTTAGGGACTTTCTGCCAAAAATCGCAGATCTGAATCATATATTTTTTGAAAAAAGTTATTGTGTTTTTTTCTGAGGGTATCCACTATCGGATGTCAAATTGTCTTGTTACATTGGAACTTGTTATAAACAAAACCGATTTAAGGCGTTTTGGGTGTTTTAGTCATAATTTTTAACTGCAGAGAACACTGTGGAGAACTATACATATAGGTCCAACTCTTGATGTGGACCCAATATAACTGTACCTCCAGATAGTCCGAATTTTGATGCTTTGCATCACACTTTGCACCGAAGTGTTCTTATATTTGGTGTTTGAAGTTCGTAATGTGTACCACTTTCTATATATAGCCCCCATATTAATGTATCGCCTGTTATTGAGTATTATAATAATTTTAGCAGTATTTTTTTTACTTGTTTTATTTTCGAGATAATTCTTGGTAACATCGGACTTCAAAACTGGAATCGATTTTGGCATCAATTGCGACTCTTCTTCAAAATTGTACAGTTGGTCCTAAAAGTCAGTCTTGTCGAGTCATCGCCCATCAATTAACCCCCTTCGTATCCGTTGATGATTATCACAACCATTTTCAGAAGAAGTCCATGCCACTCTAATAAATAACTGTCTGTTACGTCAGTCACTTTGTCTTTACTACTTTCCCAATTCCGTTGACTCGGACTACGACGACGACAACCACGAAGTCACTCTGTCTCTTGTTGTGTTGTGTCATTCACGGCTTGTCAAACACCCTTTGGAAATGTTTTTTGTTTAGTTTAGTTCGTCTTCTAAATAAACTGCTGGAGAAAGAAAAAACGAAAGAAATAATCTTCTTTTCTTTGTGTTCATATTCATGCCATTTCTATTAATTTTATGCTGTCATTCTAATACAAGACATATCCCAAAATAAAACAAATGGAGAACCAACTGGATAAGATACAACAGGAAAATATTTTACTGTACTATGTGTGTTAGTGTGTGTGTGGGCTTGTGACACAGGACCACGAACGACAGTAATGCAAATGCATCGACCAATGGATATATTATAATAAAGGAAGTAACAGCGGTGAAGGAATTTATAGCACAAAACATGAGTGTTTTTGGGAAAACTTTAACCAAATATATTCTGGCTAATATCGAAACGTTCCTATTTTAGGAGGTAAAGTTGGGCAAAACTTCGTTGCATATAATTTCATTACATAGTGGTGCCATAACTTTTGTGAGAAATTACCAAATGATCGTTTCCATTGTATGTCGGATTTTTTTTCCTTACAGCTTAAAAAATTGAAAACCAAATTTCTTATGGAAAGCGAAAAGAGAATTCGATTCGCTTCAATTTTGCGTGACAATTCGAAAATAAACATTATGGGCCTAGTAATTCTCCTGCCGAGTTTTACAATTTGGTCCAGGTTTATAAAAAAGTATATATAAAAGAGCAGTGAAATTTTGCACGAATGTCAGTCTTTGTGCGTAGGCAAGTGATGATGGCTGGCTTTTTAGAATTTCGTACTAAAAGTGTACTCAAAGTACTAAAATGTACTAAAAATTAAATACTTTGTGTTGTACAAACGGAAGGAGCTAGAATTCTTAGATATGGAAAGGGAGTCGCTGATGGAGTGCAGGATAGATGTTTTGGAAAATCGAACTGAAATGTTACGAAAAAGTTCTAAAATGGTACTAAACTTCTAAAATGGTACCAGTTGGTATTATATGAACGGATAGAGCTAAAAACTTGAAATTTGGTATGAGAATCGAGGTTAGAAAGTAAGTAAGTGTAAAGTAAGTGTGCGAACTGTACTAAATGTGGAACAGAATGACGTCGGGTGAACGGATGATGCTGGAATTTTGAAATAGTGTATAGGGGTCCCTGTTTATGGTAGGTTTGGAAATATGTACTACAAGAGCACTAAAAGTTCTAAATAGTACCATATTCGGTACAATTTAATTTTAGGTGAACATATAGTGCTTGCAGTTGGAAATTTTGTATAAGTATCGCTGTTTATGTGTAGCCTGGACATATGGAGGTGGTTTCGGAAATGTGTACTATAATCATACAAAAAGTACTGTATGGTACTATAATTGGTATTGGGTGGATGAATAGAGATATAATTCTGAAATTTGACATTTAGAACACTGTTTGTATCTGTGTTTCAGATTTGGCTATGAGTTTGAAATGTGTCCAATATTTGCATGAAATGTACTTAGTGCTACCTAATTTGTTTGGGGTTGGGGTATGGCATTGTGATATGGAGGTGGATTAGGAAATGTGTACTATAATCGTACGAAAAGTACTATATTTGGGTATTGGAATTGCTGATGATATCTGCGATAAAAATTTGATAGGGAGGTCTCTGTTGATATATGGCATTAAAATATGGAGAAAGTTTTGGAAATGAGTAAATGGAGTATAGGTTGAAGGCATAGAGCTAAAAACGTAAAATTTTATATTTTGGTCTCTGTTGGTATTTTGAATTGTGATATGGAGGTGGATTTGGAAATGTGTATTATAGTTGTACGAAAAGTACTAAATGGTACTATATATGGGTATTGGGTGAAGGGATAAAGACAAAATTCTTAAATTTGATATTTGGATTACTGATGGTATATGTGCTTGAGATTTGTCAGAGGTTTATAAATACATCCTATATTTGTAGGAGAAGTACTAAATGGTGCTAATTTTGGTACTGGTTGAAAAGATGGTGATAAAACTGAAATTTGATATAGATGTCCCTATTGGCGCCTGTGGTCAAATTATGGAGGTGATTTTGGAAATGCGTAATAGAATTGTACCAAGAGTCCTAATTGGTGCCTTATTTGGGTATTGGATTAAGGAGCAGAGCTGGAGCTTTCAAATTTGATATTAAGATCACTGGTGGTATCTGTGTTTGAGATTTGGCGGTGGTTTAGAAAAGCGTCCCTTATTTCTTCGAAAAGTACTAAATAGTACTAAGTTTGGTATCGGGGGAAGGGATAGGGCTGAAATCCAAAAATTTGATATTGAAGTCTCTGTTGATATATGGCATTAAGATTGTACAAAAGGTACTAAATGGTACTAAATTGGGTATTGCGTGAAGGTATAAGGGTGTAATTTTCAAATATGATATTGAGGCCTCTGTTCGCAGCTGGAATTAGAGATATGGAGGTGGATTTGGAAGTATGTACTATAATTGTACTAAATGGCACCATATTTGGGTATTAGGTGAAGGGAAAAATAAAATTTTGAAATTTGATATTTGGATTACTGATGGTATCTGTGTTTGAGATTTGATAATAAAATTCTGAAATTTGATTGTCACTGTTGACCACAGGCACGGTTATAATATGGAGGTGATTTTGAAAATACTAAAATTGTACGGGGAAAAGAATAGAGTTGAAGTCCTGAAACTTGATATTTAGATAACTTTTTGAGATTTGGCCGTTGTTTAAAATGAGTCCTATAAGTGTACTAAAGGTACTAAGATGGGTATTGGCTGAAGGGATTGAGGTGAAACCGTCAAATGTTATATTGTGATAACAGCTGGTGGCTATGATTAAGATATGGAACCATTTTGCGAAAAGTACTAAAATTATACGAAAATTACTAAATGTTACTAAATTTGGTATTGAGCAGTGGGGTGAAGCTGGAATTCCGAAATTTGTCATTGAGGTATCTGGAGGTGGTTTTGCAAATATATTCTATAGTTATTCGAAATGTACTAAGTGGTACTCATTTTGGAACACTGTTGGTGTCTAGTATGGAGAGATACAGGTTGTTTTTGGAAATGCGTACTAAATGTTAAAAAAAAAATTGGAATTGGGTGAAAATCGATATCTAGGCTATTTTGGAATTGTGTGCTATAATTGTTCGAAAAGAACTAAGTTGTAGTGAATTCGGTATTGAGTAAAGGGATAGAGCTTAAATCCTGAAATTAGATATGGATTTCACTCTTTGTGTCTGTGGTAAACGGTACTAAAACTGGATAGGGGAAATTCCAAAGCAAAAATCCTGAAATTTGATGAGGATGTCACTGTTGGTTTACATACGGGGACGTTGAAATAATTTTGGACAGAAAATTTGGAGGTTGGTCCATTATGCCAAGGTTTTCCTAATAACCTCCTCAGTAAACTTCAAATTTGATTTTGAAGACTTTTGGTGTAAAAATAAACCTTTTCCTACTATTCGTTCCGGAAAAGGAAAAATTTGAATAAGATTTAAAATTTTAAACCATGCAAAATTTATTAAAATATATTGCCAAATTGGACCAATTGTGTTTTTCAGCACTTAAAAGGCCTAACACTGACTATTGGAAGGAATTTAATATTTTACGTTGGGGTTTTCGCTGACCAATTAAAAAGGTCACCGATTTCCCACAAATTTTCCTCTTTTACACATTATTGGCAGTATTAAATCTGGTGTGAAAATGGCCCCGGCACTGCTTCTGGTAATTGTAACCGCGAGAAACAAATATACTAGTCCCTCAAAAAGAATTTCAATTCTGTGTTTAGGAACATATTTCTTAATCCAATCAAAAAATAATTCTTCTTCTCCATCATTTGCTATATTTCCAAACATTGCTGTAACCTTCGAAATAAAAAATAGACCCAGATGGATAGATGTTTACAAATAGATAAATGAATGACGGTATACTTTGCAGTGTGTGTTTACACCTGCGGAAAATTGTAACTGCTGTCATGTCATGCAGCAATGCAATCCACTACAACTACTCTTGGCAATTGCGGCGGTAGCGACAGTGCTAACAGCGATAACTACAATGATTACCCGTCCGTCGGTCCCCCATCCTTCACCTCCTCTCCCCCACACTCTGCATTACAAGCGAGTCGCTAACATTACCATCATCAGCTAACCGAAAAACAGGCCTGAAGGCAAGCAAGTTTTGTCTGTCAGACATCGAGGCAGGCAGGCTGGCAGCCAGGCAGTTTATAGATAATGCTAAACAGCATTTTAATGTCGTGTCAGTTGGTTTGCTCCAGTTGCCATTGCCTTCATTGTCGTCGTTGTTGCTGCTGCTCTTGTTGTGGTTAACCATTTTCCAGGTTTTCTGTAGAATTTTGCCATCTTTTTTTTTTCGTCGTGAGTTTTATTTCGGTTAGTATTTGCTGTCGTTGGCCGGGTGCTGCTGCTGGTTTTGTCATTCTTGAGATCTTCTCTGTGTGGATTTATAATCGTTTTTCTTGTTATCAGCCAAAGGTAGAGGAGATGCATGTGTGACTGTCTGTCTCTCTGGGTGGCGGTGTGAGCAATTCAGGTGGCAGCGAATGTGTCACCAGGCGGGCTGTAGATTTACACAATGCGCCGACTGCCGTTGACTAAGCTAAATGGCAAAACTTGGTATTGTGAGTCACAAATCTATCTTAGATGGTTTTCGTTTATTTTTCATTCTTGTTCACTGTTTGCAGGGTCGTCTGCTTTCTTTATCGTTCTTTTTCGAATTTGTTTGTCAGTCAGTCTGTGTGTGTGATAGTCAACTTTGACATTTCGTTTTTGCGCCCACAAAAGGTATTTGATGAACTGCAACCCGAGTGACATTCGATAATTGTAATCGTAATGTAGAAAACATCACACAGCGATGGTTGTCTGTTGTGGGTGATTCTGGAAAAATTGAGAATGTTTTTAGGTATTTTAAAAATTTATTTACATAAAGAAAATAAGTTTATTACTGCTATATAAAATTGTAATGCTTATTGTGAATATATATGTTTCAGAGATATGTTTATATCCGAGAACAATATATTTAAAAATTTTATTGAGTCAAAAACTTGTAATATCACGAAATATTTGTCCTAGATCCAACTTCCTATCTCGCTGAGCCGAGTCTTAGGAATGGGCAGAAGACATCCGTTTTGGATTTAATATTTAGGAGGTGAAATGAACCATAACTTTTTGTAGAAACATTTTTATCCCTATTCCAATACAGGGTGAGATAACAAACTTCAACAAGTCAAACGCACTAATTCTTACATTTCTTTTTAAAAAAACAAAAAAAGTCGAAAATAGCATCAAATTTTATAATAAGTTTAGATTTGTTCGAATGGGTCACCTTTGGCACGAATTATGGCCTTAAAACGGCCAATGAAACCGTCAAACGCTGCCCGAATGCTTGAGGTGTTCGACACTTTGGTCTTTTTTAGTGCGAACCTTGCTTTCCAAAATACTCCAGACACAATAGTCCAACGGATTGGTATCCGGAGATTTTGGTGGCCATTGCGTGCTGAAAATGAAGCGAGGAACCTCATTTTGTAACCATTCTTGGGTGGCACATGCTGAGTTCGATGGTTCTGAGTCCTGTTGGAATGTCCATGGTCTGCGGCCAAAATGTTTGCGTGCCCAAGGCTTTAATACACCCTCGAGAATATTTTCGCGATAATATTCGGCATTTATTCTGATGCCACGGTCGATTAATACAAGCGGAGAGCGACCATCGCTGTTATGTCACCTTTGGCACGAATTATGGCTTTCAAACGGCCAATGAAACCGTCACACGCTGCCCGAATGCTTGAGGTGTTCAACACTTTGGTCTTTTTTAGTGCGAACCTTGCTTTCCAAAATACTCCAGACACAATAGTCCAACGGATTGGTATCCGTAGATTTTGGTGGACATTGTGCGCTGGAAATGAAGCAAGGAACCTCATTTTGTAACCATTCTTGGGTGGCCCATGCTGAGTGCGATGGTTCTGAGTCCTGTTGGAATGTCCATGGTCGATTAATACAAGCGGAGAGCGACTATCGGTTGTTATGGCGGCCCACACCCATCACCATGGCCGCTTGAGTTCTGGCCAACCGAAGGTGCACATTTTCAGCTGACCTCTTTGGCAAGTAAAAACGATCATTTTGTTTGTTTACAAACTGCTCGGCAGTTCACCACTTTCGGCCAAGCGAAGCAACTATTTAGATCTTTTGAGTGTATATTCTGTTGCGGTGTAAGTTCTTGCACTTTTTGGAATTTCAATGGCTTTAGCCCGAGCTCATTTTTCAATATTTACCGAATGAAATATTGCGATATGTTCAGCTCAAGAGCCATTATTCGACCATTGCGGCGCGGGTTTCGATCAAGTCGCTTCTTTACTTTTCGAACCATTTCTGCTGATGTTCCTGTTTTTTTCCGTCCGCTTCCTTCCAAATATGAAGAAATCACACTACCACGCTTGAATTCCATCACGAATAACTTTTATTCTGGAAAATTCTCACCAAAATGCTTTTGTACGCTCGTAAACAATATAATTAGCTGTCACTGAAATTATTTTAAAAGCTGTCGGACGAGTGGCTTAGAAATGACAGCAGTCTGAAGTTGGTTACAGTTTTTTCATCTCACCCTGTATATCTCACAAAGGATCATAATTTTCAATACTTATTTTAAAAAGTCTAAGTTCTTCCAGATTACCATCTATGTTCGGCGTAGTCAAAAGCATTCAGATTTTGGCATTTGGGAGATTTCAGCCAAATCGGTTGTATTTTAATATTTCGGGGATCTCGTTTTACATGTTCTCTTTTCGCAAAAAGTCGTAAGTAAAATATTTAGGTAACCCTATATAAATGAGCCTCCCGGTTTTGAAATATTTAAAAGGTTTAAAAGCCTATTTTCAACCAAATTAAATATAATTTGGTGCTTCAGGCCGCCAGAGCACACCGACTGTCTGTAGATTACTCATACTTGGGTATTTTGTGATATTAAGTATTTTTGAATTTCCTGTTGGATATTTTTTTTGAATGGTAATGCGTTAATGAATATTTTTTATAATTATTGACCGAAGACCCTGACTGACTGACTGACCTGCATAATATATATTGGTCCCTAAAATAATTTCCATCCAAAGATGCAATTTTATGTATATGTTTGTTATTATCAATCGAATATACCGTCCCAAAAGTTCGTTAATGTAGATGTAGGTTTAAGAATAGCTTTCCTATGACGGTATCCCCAAATATTGGTATTTTGAAGGCCTTATTGCAAAGATTTCGAATCAAACCAAATTGGGGGAAAACAAATTTATCATAATATAAATGTTCATAAATGGAATGACACCCCATTATGGGCTTAATTTAAGACCATGTTTATGCCCTCAGCCATATGATAGTCAGGGTATATATCATTTGATACGGCCAAAACGTGCTCATCGGTTTTAAATCCTAGATCTCTTTGGGCCAAATTCGTTTCAGAACATTTGGAGTCTATGTAGCGAGATCTGTCCTTCGGCCTGACTGTCTGGCTGCATTTTTATAATCAAGAGCAAAATTAACAAAAAAAAAAAGAGATACGTTGGCTAAAGCTTTCGACAAACTCAACTCTTATAATTAAAAGCCAAAACTGAAGCTTGACCCATTTGCTTAAATCCCTCTTTTACTACGCCCACACAAGACACTCAATTAATATCAAAATTCAATTCCTTTTATACGATTCGCTAGGAAATCTTATTTTATGACCTCCTCCCAAAAAAAAAGTTGGGGGGATACTAAAACAAAATCTTAATTCGTTTGACATTGGTCACGCACGCTTTAATTTACCATGGGATAATTCTATTCCTTGCCTTTCACTTGTTGATAACAGTTCTTTTTTATTGTCTAAATTGCTATTTGGATTTCCCTAGCTTGTTGTTTTTCTCTGTCTTTCTTTCTTTCTTTTTGTTCGAGACTAATCGGTGATACAGCAGTGGTTATTTCAATGCATTAAGCTTCTTTGCGATAACGAATTGCTGGCCTTTCTTCCTTCGTTCGCTTCCTCCTTCGTTAGGCTGTGTGTAACAGGCTTGTGTTAACCACTTTTTAGGACATTCTCATTTATGGCTTAGTAGAACGTAAGGATTATTTTCATTCATGCTGTGTTTTTTTTTTGCATTGGAAATCCTTTCGTTCTTTTTTTGCGATTTATGAGTTTTTTTTATGATTTCATTTTTGGAATTGTTCATTTCTTTATCTGTCTGACTGTGTGTGTGCGTTTTTGAGCTAATGCTAAAACTGATGCTTCTCTCGAATGTCATAGCTAATGGATTTTGCTTTCAGCTTTCCGTATTTTTTTGTCTATGCAGAATTCATCGTTTTCTTTAGGGGACTTTTGTTTTTGATATTATTTCCTTTTATTACCGTAAGGAGCTTGAATCCTACGTTTACTGCCGGGCCACTTTATTTCTTATTTCCTAGTTTCGTTCCGGTATTTATTACTCAATTTCTATTTGGCCAATGGATTTGTGTTTGACAATTTTTTTTTTTTTTTTGATTTTTTATGGCACAGTTGGAGGTCACAGATTTTTGTGTATTTGGAACATCTTTAGATTGCAGCCAAAACTAAATTGGTTAGACTTGTGTTTTAGCAAACTACTTCAGTTTTTTTATAACGTTTTTTTAATATTTTTCCGATCTGTTTTTATTATTGAGCTTGTCCCTCTGAGTGTTATTCCTTGCAGAGATTTAGAGGATGTGTTTTAAGGATCCATTGGATCTTCTTTTCCTAATTTTCTCTGTACACAATTAAAAGAAAAGCCCCATATTCTATTAAGACCCTATATAAGATCTGCTGAATAGTAGCGAAATAAAATTAATTAAAAAAAAACTTTTTATATTTTATATCTCAAATTATTTAAAATTTTGCACCAACAGTGCTACCCTCCTCAATTATGTTCTGATTTGTTCTGTTTCTTGTTTTTAGGGGTTACATTTTTCAAATCCTCTTTAAATAACTACCTCACAGAGCACACGAATATCATATTGCTTTGAGTTAAAAGACCTGAGAATCATTAGCGATACAAATATTTTTATACCATCAGATATTTGATACGGACAAAATATGCGTCCTGGAAAAAAGGGCTATAGACACTTGGTATCTGTGGACGAAATTAATTTCAGGATATTTGAAGTCGATCTAGCAATGTCCAACTGTCTGTGCGCTCGATAACTTTGTAGGGGAGTATCCGATTTCGTTAAAATTACATCGTATATCGTAATATTTTTATCAAACTTGGTTCGCGTTTGGACAAAACTTGATACTTCCTTTTTAAAAGGACACGATTTTCAAAGAAATTACGTTAAAATTTGACACATATACGTATTTGAATCAGCCTTAGGTCGGATGAGAGAATGCAAGACATAGGTTCACACCTCTCAGTATTTTTACAACTTAATATCTACACATATGCAGGGTGAAATGAAAAAACTACAACCAACTTCAGACTGCTGTCATTTCTAAGCCACTCGTCCGACAGCTGATTAAATTATCCCACTGACAGCTCATTTTATCGTTTACAAGCATACAAAAGCATTTTAGTGAACATTTTCCAGAAAAAAAGTTTTTCGTGATGGAATTCATTCGCGATAGTGTGATTTCTTTATATTTGGCTGGATAACCACAAGTGACTATCGTTGGAGCACTCCAGCATTTAAATGTGAATAAATCTTTTATGTGTCGTACCATCGCTCGTTACTGTGATACTGGTAGCGTAGCCCGACGTCAAGGAAGTGGATGAAAGAAAAAAGCAACATCAGCAGAAATGGTTCAAAAATTAAAGAAGCGACTTGATGGAAACCCGCGTCGCAGTGGCCGAAAAATGGCTCGTAAGCTGAACATATCGCAAGATTCCATTCGGCAAATATTGAAAAATGAACTCGGGGTAAAGCAATTGCAATTCCAAAAAGTACAAGATCTCACACCGCAACAGAAAGAAAATAGACTTAAGAGAGCTACAGATTTGCTTTGCTTGGCCGAAAGTGGTGAACTGCCGTATTTGGTTTTCTCCGGACTACGATGGGAAAACGTTCGTTGTCCAGCAGTTTGTAAATAAACAAAATCAGCACGCGTCACCCAAGAATAATTACAAAATGAGGTTCCTCGCTTCATTTCCAGCGCGCAATGGCCACCAAAATCTCCGGATACCAATCCGTTGGACTATTGTGTCTGGAGTATTTTGGAAGGCAAGGTTGGCACTAAAAAATACCAAAGTGTCAATCACCTCAAGCAAGCGCTTCGCCGGGAATGGACTAAAATACAGCAGAGCAATATTCGGGTAGCGTGTGACGGTTTCATTAACCGTTTGGAGGCCATAATTCGTGCCAAAGGTGACCAATGCGAACAAATCTAAACTTATTCTAAAAATTGATGTTATTTCCGGCATGCTATGCTTTCATGTTGCATTTTTTTTTTGTCTTTTTATACCTCTCACACACACGGTCAAATTTTGAAATAATTATGGCTCTTATAAAACGTGAAATAAGCATCCGATTTTCTTCGATTTTCGCACAACATAGTATTTCTACTAACTAAAGATCTTGTGCGAATATTTAATATATCAAACCACTTCTTGTGGTTCTTCCCCAAAACGGGTACAAATTTTGAATAACTATGCGAAATGAGCATCCGATTATTTGCAAACTTGGAGCATGCTAACATTTCTGTTAACACATGACTTGGCGTGAAGATAGAATATATCGATCGTCTCCTTCTGGTACCCCCCACAAAGGGTCAACATTTTGAATAACTAAAACGTGTATAAATGCATAGTAGTCATCCGGTTTTCTTCAAATTTCACACATCGTAATATTTTTATTAACCCAGAATCTAGTGTGAAGATGGAATGTATCGGACCAGTCGCCTTGGAACTTACTCCCTCCACCATCCCCCCCCCCAAAAAAAAAAGAAAAAGGTAAAACTTTTGAACATCCATGTAGAACGCGAATTTAACATCTGATTCAATTCAAACTTAGTACATCTTAATATTTCCAACAACTCAAGATATGTTATCGGATGGTGGAGATCGGACCATATCTGCTGGTACCTCCCCCCATAGCGTTCAAGATTTTAAGAAACCAAAATGCTCAAATAAAGCGAAACAAACATTCAACTCTCTTCAAATTACACACATACAAACATCTTTGCTAACACAAGATCTCTTGTGAAAATGATATATATCTGCCAACCGCTTCTGGTACATCACTCACAAAGGGTCACAATTTTCAATACTTTTATCTGTCATAACTTACGAAATAAGTCAGCGATTCTTTACGACTTGCTATATCTAAATATATGTCTCTCAACCAGAATCCTGAGATGAATATGGAATTGATGATTTCGGATACAATTGGATATAAATGTTAGATTTTCTTGAAATTTTGTCCAAAACAATATTTATCTGTATTAGATGAAGTGTGAAAATGGAATACTTCGGTCGACTATATCTTTTACCTCACATTTTAACATTTCCTAAAAATTATAAGTGTAGGAAGTAACCTATATACTCCAAACGTAGCACGTCGGCATTTATATCACATTTATTTAGGTCCAATACGAAATACACAATATTGGCCCATTCCTTCGGAACCTAACCACTACATAGAGGAAAAAAAATTTGAACAATCATAACTGAAGTCAAAATATAAATAATCGAACATTAGCTAAGGGTATGCATCTGTCGGCTAAACTGACTGATACTTTTTAGCTTATATTATTGATCATTTTTTCCTAATTATATCTCTCATAAAATGTGAAATAAGCAACATATTCTTTTCAAATTTCACACTTCTCAACATTTTTGATAACACATGAGCTGTTCTGAAGATGGACAATATCGGTCGAATCCATCAGGTGTCTTCCCCACGAAAGTTCTACATTTTCATGGAAAATAATTTACCTAACAGAACAAGAAACGATCATCCTTTTTTTTCAAACTTTGGAAATGCCAGTATTCATCGGTCCGCTCCTCCTGGTAACTCCTCACAAACGGTCAAAACGTTGATTAACAATTATTCTAAAATAAATATTAAATTTTCTTAATTTTGTGGCAAATTTATATATATATTTCTCTAGTAGATGGAGTAGTCCATTATATCTGATACTTCACGCATATTTTAAAGTTTTACTAAAAATTATTACATATCTCGAAAAAAAGTAGTCGATATGATCCCATTCTGGTACTTTGTAATATTTTTTTCAGACTTAGGTCAGATACGAAACGGACTACATTTTCCCAGTCCTTTGGAATCAGAATATCCGATTTTGGCTCCTGCTCGTAATGCAGAAAGTAGTTCGTATACATTGCCTTTTTATTGATTATTAAGCTCATACAGCTCTGAAGCTTTCGCTGAGTGCTCAGCAGTCGTGATCCATATCCCAAACGTCGTAGATGTAAAGGGAACCGTTCTTCTAATTTTATGGCACTTCATTAATTACATTTTAGTACCTTATAGCTCGGATTTTTTTAAGTCCAAACATATTCACTGCTTAACACCAACAGTCACAGGATTAACACCATGGGAAGAGCTTCTAGGACTCTTAGTATAGTTTCAGTTCCAAATGCTTGATTTCATCCAGATTATAAAAATTATTTCAATCGAAACTAAAATATTTCCTCGAACAACATTTCATTTCCAATACCACAATTTTTTCCTCCTCCCCATTGTCTTCATCCGAATCATCCGACAAAAAAATGAAACGATGAACTCTAACCTTTTTGTGCACCCGTTTTTTTTTTTTGGTTCTGTTGAATATAAACATGTAAATTAAACAAATTTGCGGTTCTTAGTTGTTTGAGTTGTGTATTTACCTTTCGTAGAATAGAAACTTCCTTCCAGGCCAACAGTAATTGCGAATGAATAATTGTAAGAATATATTATCCTGGAGAAGAAGAAGAAGAAAGTGTACTAATTGCTGAGGCTTGTTTGGTTACGTTTTCGGTGTACACCATTCCTGGCTAACGATATATATAGTACATACTACTACTACTCTACTGACACTTCAACACCTACAATATACTGTTGGTGTGTGTGTGCTTGTGTTTGCATTCTCTTAAGACCTGCATAAAAAATGTACGGGTTATTTGTTTTGTTAATTCAACTTTAGTACAAAGTGTTTCCCTCCTCTCTCCTCCTTACTCCCTACGTCTTTGATCCTTGTGAACTGTAGAGGAGGTATTACATTTGTTTTAGTTTAGCATATAGAAAAAAAAGTACGCTTGTTGCTGATTCTGATTCTGCTTCTGCCGCAAGACTCAGAGCTCTGAGAACAATGCAAGAACGAAACAGAAAGAATGAAATGTACTTCTACGACGCTAAAGAGGACGACAGTGCTAATGACATTTATTTAATTATGGAAAGTATAAGGGTGTTAATAATAATTTTTAATGTAGTTCATATTTTTTCTAGTCTCTTATTAACAAGTGTGCCAAAACAGTAGATTTGATAAATCTCTTCAGTGTAATTCTTTTAAAATGAGAAGAAAGTACAGGGTGGGATAAAAAACTACAACAAAGCCAAACGTCATAATTTTTACATTTTTTTTTTTTAATTTTATTGAATAACAGGAAAAATGTCGGAAATAGCATACAATTTTAGAATAAGTTTAGATTTGTTCGAATTTGTCAGATTTGGCACGAGTTATGGCCTTCAAACGGCCAATGAAACCGCCACACGCTGCCCGAATATTGCTCTGCGGTATTTTGGCCCATTCCCGGCGAAGCGCTTGCTTGAGGTGATCGACACTTTGGTATTTTTTAGTACCAACCTTGCTTTCCAAAATACTCCAGACACAATAGTCCAACGGATTGGTATCCGGAGATTTTGGTGGCCATTGTGCGCTTGAAATGATGCGAGGGACCTCATTTTGTAACCATTCTTGGGTGGCGCGTGCTGAGTGTGGTGGTGTTTGCGTAACAAAGACTTTAATCCACCCTCCAGAATATTTTCACGATAATATTCGGCATTTATTTTGATACCAGGTACGAGAGCGACTATTGCCTGTTATGGCGGCCCCCATCGTCACTATGGCCGGCTGGAAAAATCCAAGTTAGGAGGGGGAAGTTATGATAATTTTGACCACCCCTACCTAAGCTCTTCTGAGCAACATTTTTGTAGAACATTTTTTGTACTTTTCTTATCGTTGAAAAAAAAAAAAATGACGGAAGGAAATTGAGTTATTGAAACGAATTATTTTATAAAACGTTACGTTATTATACATTTCGTATCGGACCTAAATAAATATGATATAAATATTGTGACGTGCGAGGTTTGGACGATGTTGATTACTTCCTTCACTTTATATGAGATATGTGATAATTTTTAGAAAATATTAAAAGTACGTAAGGTACCAAATATATTCGACCGAAGTATTCCATTTCCATATATTTTTTGGTATTGGCAAAATTACGAAAAAATCGAATTTGTATGTCCAAGTTTATGCGTAATAAGAAATTCCGAAAAAATTCCATATTCATATCAGGTGTCTGGTTGAGAGAAATTTTTAGATATAGAAAGTTGCAAAGAATCGCTGTTTCGCAAGTTATGACAGATAAAAGTATTGAAAATTGCGACACTTTGTGGGTGAGGTACCAGAAGGGGTTTGCTGATATATATCATCTTCACATCAGATTTTATGTTAGCAAAAATGTCTCTAGGTATGACATTTGATGAGAGTGTGATGATTTTTTCGCTTTCTTTGCTTGTTTTATTTTTCGTTATCTTGTACGCTGTATGGGGGAGGTACAAGAAGAAATTCCATAATAATATCAGGTTTCTGGCTGAAGGAAATATTTAGATATAGCAAGTTGTAAAGAACCGCTGACTTGTTTCGCAAGTTATGACATATAAAAGTATTGTAAATTATAACCCCTTGTGGTTGTGGTTCCAGAAGGGGTTTGCAGATATATATCACCTTGACCGGATGCTTACATCGGATTTTATGATCGTTTTGGTTATTCAAAATTTTGACCCTTTGTGGAGGAGGTACCAGAAGGAATGGTCCGATCTCTACCATCTTTATAACGGATCTTGTGTTGATATAAATACTGAGATGTGCCAAGTCTGAATGGCATCGGATGTTAATTTCGCGTTGTATGAGGATATTCAAAATTTTGGATCTTTGTGTGGGAGGTACCAGAAGGAGTGGGCCTATATGTTCCATTTTCACACCAGACCTTGGGTTAATAAAAATGTGTTTAATTTGAAGACAGTCAGATTCTTATTTCGCATTTTTTTTTAAATTTATAATTATTCACAATTGTTACCTTTTTTTGCGAGGCATATGATGGAGTGGACCGATATTGTCTACTTTCGCACCTGACCTAGCACGTATAAAAATATTAGGATTTGCAAAGTTGAATCAAAATCGGATTATTCTTTTATCTTTCTGTGCAGTAAAATATATATTTTTTGGAAATTTCCAACTTTTGTGGTGGAGGAACCAGAATGAGTCTCTAGCCCCTTTTTGCCATCGTTTGAAGGTAAATTTTTTGGAGCAAAATATTCTTCGTATTTATTGCTGAAGATACTATATACCTAAAATGTACGGACTCCCAGAAATCTTAATTCTAAAATTTCCCAAATATGGATTAGGAGGAAATTTGCCCCCTCTAATATTGAAAATTTTAATTTTGCCGCACAATGTTATTAAAAATTAATGTAAGCTGTTGTAAGCACTATACATGCCACAAATTTTGGGGATCTCGCCTAAAAACTTTTATAGACAAGATTGTCACACTCCCTGATGCACCTCAACATTTGTGATCACGATGCATTACGTCTCTTGAACAATTCATTAAAGACTCACGTTAGTCAAGCTTAAAAAGATTGCCTTCAGGTCGTCTTTTAATAGTCTTTGAACTCATCTATAAAGATAACATCCTGTTGTAGCTCGTTTCCTTCCTTAATCTTGTCTATTACGACGCCTGTTAGTAGAGTTGTTTCAGAGGGTTCATAGTTCAGTTCAACATTTTCTAAACGTATGAGTGATTTCATATATTTCATATCACTCATACGTAGATTATTAATGCAAACGACCGAAGTACACGGAATATAAAACAAATAAAAAAGCGTTAATTTCGCCGAGCCAAACTTTGAATACCCTCCACTGTTTGGAACGAGTTTGAACATTAAAAAAAAAAAAAAAAAAGGAAAAAAACCTTTAAAATATTGGTTAAAATCATAAAAACACCGAATATCGGGAGTTACCGTTATATTAAGGGCTATACGAAGACTTGGACCTGCATATACACTTTTTCGTCATAGGTTGTAGTACCCATTACAAACTGCAGGTATGGAATTTGAAACAATTCTGGTGACTTATGTCCCTAAAATCATCAAAATATCGAATATTGGGAGGTACCGTTATATAGGGGTTCTAGGAAGACAATTTCCTGTCTTAGGCTGTACTATCTATTACGAACTACAAATACCAAATTTGAAACAATTCCGACGAATAAATTCGTTAAAATCAGCAAAATACCGAATATCGGGAGATACCGTTATATCGGGGCTGTGCGAAGACCTGGACCAGCATAGACAATTTTCTGTCACAAGCTGTAGCATCCATTACGAACATCAAATACGACATCTCAAACAATTTCGGTGGGTATAGTACCTAAACTCGTCAAAATACCGAATATAGGGACGTACTGATATATGGGGTCTATACGAACACCTGGACCTGCATAGACAATTTTCTGTCACCTGCATAGACAATTTTCTGTCACTAACGAACTCTAAATACGTAATTATTATTACCTAAACGTGTACCTATATAGCCCATTTTCAATACCAAAAGTCCTGCAAACCAAACAAACATTTGATTTAAATGTTGTCAACCTGCTTCAAATCGTTCGGAAGCTAGAATGATTTCCACAGACGGACAGACAGTCAGACGGACGGACATTGTTTAATCGACATAGAATTTTATGCTGATCAAGAATATATATACTTCGTGGGGTCTATAATGTATATTTCGAGGTGTCATGACAAACCTAATATACCCTCCATACTGTGGTGGAGGGTATAATAAATATTGCCATTTTTTAACCATTAAAGGGTGTTTAAATCACAATTCGATATCAGTTCAGCAATCAACTGAAAATCCTGATCCATAGAAATCTACTATATTTAGTAACTACTAATCGTCTCTTAATTTAACAACAACAATTCAATCAATACCCTCCCCCATGAAGGATATCACTTAGTGGATCCCGCGTAGTACTACATGTGTATTTGTGTTTGCTGTAAAATTAAGTATTTACATGTGATTTACCCCAGACCACACTGTTCCTATATTTATTTACACTGCTTAAGTGTTTATTTGTTTAAAAATTTGTTGCGTTTTTGGTGGCAACTGTTGCCGCCTTTTAAGTTACAGGTGCCACTAATGGATTGTACATAATGTAAACAAACATATGTACATATGTATGTGGCGAGGGCCACAATAATAATAACAACAACAAAAGATACGCCCCTTAAAAGACAAAGACAGCGACAGACAAAGTCATGCCAAGTACCATTTAACACCTTTGAATTATACGACACAAATATATAACATTTGGTTAATTGTTAAGTATTTCGCAGGGTGTTACGGTTAAGTGTTATTGCTATTGTCCTCTCTTTATTGCCATGGTTGGTGGCGGGCGGCATATGTTTTCTGTTTGCGTTTCGAGGTGTTCGAAATTAAGAATGAATATATACAAGACCGTAGAGGTGATGAGTGTGTATGTGTGTGTGTGTGGTAATTGTGGTATTGTTTTGTATTATTTAAATGTGCGTAATGCGTGTGAGTGTTGGCGGGTAAAAAATGGATGGGTGGGTGGAATAGCAGAATATTAATATAATAGAAGAATATAAAATAAATGTCTTGTCTCTGCAATCAAAATCTTTATTTTTCTAAATTGCGAATGCTGCTGATGCCCTAATTCTGTACTTTAATACTATTTTACTTGTCAAAACTATCAAAATAACTGAAATCGGAGGGTACTATTGTAGAAGGAATGTACAGGGTTGCCCATATTCCACGGACTCATCTGGCAACGCCATAACTTTTGAGATGTCACATTGCTTAATGACATACCGCGTTTGAAGCGTCAGTCCAATCAGATTTTTACCATGAACCACGCGAGCGCTCTGAAATAGTTGAAATTTATATTTAACAGAAGAAGTCAATTGTGAAAACTCAACGTGCTTTTAAAACATTAAAAAATATGAGAGAAGTGCGCCTTCTAAGAACACCATTAAGCGTTTATACGAAAAATTTTCGACTGGTAAGGCTCTTCCTAATCCGAAGAGGCCATATAAAAGTCGACCAAGGCGATCGGCCGAGAATATTGCTGCAGTACGAGCCAGTGTTGAGAGGTCCCCAAGAACATACCAAAAACGCCGTTCTCAGCAGTTGGGCATGGCTCGGTCCACTTTACAACGGATTATTCGCATTGATTTGCATTTGTTCCCGTACAAAATTCAATTGACGCAAAGAATATTGCCTGCGGACAAGCCTCGTCGATTGGAATGGACCCAAAGGTCCGTCGAATATGGGCAACCCTGTATCAGAACGTAGACTTATATCACATTTTTTGCATGTTGTGTTTTTACAAAATAAGATATTAAAGTACCAAATTTGATTAAATTGAATGGAACAAGTAAAAAATCCAATAAGTTTCGACCGGTACGAACTTTTAATATCCTCCGCCATTGGGTAAAGAAAACATTTTTATATAGAGGGTGAGATGAAAAAACTGCAGCCAATTTCAGACTGCTGTCATTTCCAAGTCACTCGTCCGACAGCTGTTAAAATTATTCCAGTGACAGCTCATTATATTATTTATAAGCGTACAAAAGCATTTTGGTGAGAATTTTCAAGAAAAAAGTTATTCGTTATGGAATTCAAGCGTGATAGTGTGATTTCTTTATATTTGGCTGGAAAACCACAAGTGGCTATCGTTAGAGCACTCCAGCATTTAAATGTGAATTAATCTCCTGTGTCTCTCAACATCACTCGTTGCTGTGATACTGGTAGAGTAGCCCAACGTCAAAGAAGTGGACGGAAGAAAACAGCAACATCAGCAGAAATGGTTCGAAAAGTAAAGAAGCGTCTTGATCGAAACCCGCGTCGCAGTGGCCGAAAATTGGCTCGTGAGCTGAACATATCTCAATATTCCATTCGGCAAATATTTAAAAATGAGCTCGGGGCAAAGCCATTGAAATTTCAAAAAGTGCAAGAACTTACACCCCAACAGAAAAAATAGACTCAATCGAGCTAAAGAGTTGCTTCGCTTGGCCGAAAATGGTGAACTGCCGAATTTGGTTTTCTCCGATGAGAAAACATTCGTTGTCCAGCAGTTTGTAAACAAACAAACTTATCGTGTTTACTTGCCAAAGAGGTCAGGTGGAAATGTGCACCTTCGGTTGGCCACCAGAACCCAAGCGCCGGCCATGGTGATGGTATGGGCCGCCATAACTGCCAATGGTCGCTCTCCGCTCGTATTAATCGACCGTGACATCAGAATAAATATTGAATATTATCGCGAAAATATTCTGGAGGGTGTATTAAAGCATTGAGCACGCAAACATTTTGGCCGCAGACCTTCGACATTCCAACAGGACTCAGCACGCTCCACCCAAGAATGGTTACAAAATAAGGTTCCTCGCTTCATTTCCAGCACACAATGGCCACCAAAATCTCCGGATACCAATCCGTTGGACTATTGTGTCTGGAGTATCTTGGAAAGCAAGGTTGGCACTAAAAAATACCAAATACCACCTCAAGCAAGCGCTTCTCCGGGAATGGACCAAAATACCGCAGAGCAACATTCGGGCAGCGTGTGACGGTTTCATTGGCCGTTCAAAGGCCATAATTCGTGCGAAAGGTGACTAATTCGTACAAATCTAAACTTATTCTAAAATTTAATGCTATTTCCGATATTTTTTGTTTTCATTCAATAAAATTAAAAAAGAAATGAAAAAATGATGGCGTTTGACTTTGTCCTGGAAGACCCATTGACCAATGAATTTACCCTGTTCAAAAGATTTCCGCAGAAATGACCACATATATCTCAGAATAGGCTTTAACTCCTATCCTTTTCATCATCCCAATGGATGGTACCCTTCATAAGCTTTCCATGCGCATCCATATGGGACCGGCAGATTTGTTGTGAAAGATATATTGTCCTATGAATTTTCCCTGTTTCGAAGGATTTCCGCACAAACGACTTTCCCAGCGGTCCATGTGCCCCAAAATCTGCCGAAACTTGATAGGGTTCCGCAGAAATGATCATATAACTCGGAATCGGTGAGAAGTTCCTTTGTTTTTCATAATTCTAATGGATGGTACGCTTCATAAGCTTACTCTTCGTACCCATTTTGTTAACGGCAGAATTGTCCCGGAACTCATATTGGTCAATGGTATTTTCCTGCCCAAAGAGTTTTTCCAAAAATTTCCAAATACCTAAGAATCGGCAGGAACTCCCTATACTTTTTATAATGCCCATGTAGAATACGATTCATAAGATTTCCATTAATAACCACAGTGGACCAGCAGAATTGTCCTCGAAGGCATATTGGCCATAGGAATTATCCTGAGGCCCGAACTTCCTATACTTTAAATAATGCCAATTTCTTTCCTTTGCTATCCACCTTGTAACCTCAGAATTGCCCTCGAAGGCATAATTGTCAAAGGAATAATCCTGTTCAAAGGATTCTGGCAGAAATTACCATATATCTCGCAATCTGTTGGGACTTCTTATAATTTTCAAAATGCCTTTTTCAAGAAAATTAATTAAAAATCCATAATCTTAAAGAAGAAACATCTTTCATGAAGCTATGTTAACGTTAACATAGCTCTGTTATCTCCTAATTTAAATATTTGATTTGTGTTTTGACTTAGTAAAATTCGGAGTTTATCGGCCTTGATAACTAACCACGATTATAGCTACGCCAGGACAATTTGAGGAATTAACTGACATAAATGAACGTGATCTAATTGATCAATTAAATTCAGTGAATATATGGTAGTTTCAAACCGCTTTTGAATTCTTAGTTGTTTGGATGATAGGCGAACTTCAATCAAGACTTAAAATCCGTTTCCCAAAGTAAACCACTCTCATACAAAATGAAAATTACTCCAACCTTGTACTCTGAACTCCAGTGGGATTAAACGATTTCAATTCGGACGATATGATCCCTGTCCATATTTGTTTAAGAAGGTTCGCTGCACATACATGTACACTTCCACATATACGAAGCCACCGTCACCAACACCTGGACACGGGCATAACCATCAAAGCAGCAATCATTTTTGTGTGCGGTAATCTTTGTCGTTATTTTGCCAATGGAAATTAGACGGCAATTGCTTTGGTTATAATTTCGATTATTGTTATGGGTGGTGTCTTAAGTGCTTGTCTGTATGACTACCGTCCACTTGTCCGTCTGCCTTCCAACCTGTCCAATAATTGCCTGTGTGTGTGCGTGTGTTGGTATGGCTCACATTATTTATACGATTCGCTTGGTTATTCGAGCAATTCCATTTCACCACTCTATAAAAATTCACTTAACCAAAACACTTCATAAAATTGAATTTTTCAAAGCGTTGACGACGGCCACGACAGCAACACCCGTATTGCAACCATCCCTCTCAACAACAACAACAATACCGGCAACAACCCACAATTCTTAACTGTTTCAAATGTAACGAGCCACTTATGACCAATAGTTTTCTCTCTCTACCTGTTTAGTTGTTTTTTTGATTTTTGGCAAACGTCCACCGGCATTCGTTCCTATGCATGCATGGCAAGAAGGAGAGGGAGGAAGAAGAAGAAAAGGCGAAAAAAGAACGATTTCAGTTTTGGGAATTTAACAAAGTTACCACCAGCAACAGGACAACGACAAGCTTTGTGCCAACATTGCCACTACAAAGACAAGTAAATGTGGAAAATTACAGTTAGGATGGATTTTTCGGGCTATTAAGACCACAACGTTAAAAAGAAATGAAAAATGTGGCCGAAAATACGTACGTAAGTTTTTTTCTCGTGCTGTTGGTGGTGTGCTACCTACAAACTCAACTTTGTATGTTGTGTGTACTTGCAGAGAAAAAGTGATATCAAATTTGTAAAAAGGCGTAATGTACGCTGTTCTGTATGATCTTAAAGTGCGATGAAAGGTGTTCGGTAGAAACGACGTAATAAGGAGCTGCAGTTGCAGGAATACAAATATGAAGACTTTTTTTTGTTATTTGTGCGTAAATTGTAAATTTAGGTATTTAATAAACCTTTCATTGGAACAATTTGCAATTATGATGAAATTGAAGAAAGTCTCCCAGAGTATCTTGTAACTTTAGGAAAACATTGCATATGTGGATCCTTGTTTAGGTATTTTTGAGATCTTTCGAAGTAGTATCCTTGACTATCCTTTTCGATTTTTGCTCGAAAAGACATTAAGGTATTTTATAGAGTTTCCTTTCTTATATTTTATTAAGGTATCATGGGTCCCTCAGGAGATCCAGGATCCTAACATATGCCTTTAGGTCCTTGCTGAAGATTTTGCTAAGGTATATTGCAGTAATTTCTTTACATTCCATTGCACACCCCTTCTAAAGCTTCTATTACATTTTCTGAAAGTAGTGTCCTTACCTATCCTTGCAGATCCTTGCTCCACTTCTATTAAGGCCTTTTGGGGTAGTTTCTCTGCCTAACATTGCAGATCTTTACTTGGATACTTTTTATATATTCTTGTCGGTTGTATTCAATGAAAACTTTATCATATCCTTATGGGGAACAGTTGCTCATATGCTCCCTGTCCACTTCTTATTTTAGCGCGATCAAATTTTACCAAATGGGATTGATATCGCCAAAATGCTTGCCATTGATACACATATCTAAACAAAAAAATCGTTGTTTATAAAATCGTCTTGAAAAGCATTGTCTAATAGAATTGTACTTTTTAAAAGATTCCTCGATAAATGGCTAAATAGATCGGAAGAACCTCCCTCTGTTCGGTATTTTTATTTTTGACACATTTCCCCATTTCTTAATTTAATTGTTTATAAGTCGATGTTCATAGTTCGTTCGTTTTACCTTCTCTAGCAGCACATTTTCCACAGAATCCCATTGGCTCCAATAATGGTTTCTCAAAATATTCGGCATTTTTATACCCTACTCCTCGTAGGGGTAATAGTATTATGTCTTTGTGCATTTGTTTGTAACAGAGAAAAGGAAGTGAGATAGGCCCACATATACTTTTGAAGATCTTCATAAATCACTTTCTGAGTCGATGTATGCATGTCAGTCCGTCTGTCCGTCCATGTATTCTGTGAACAAAATGCAGGTGGTATATATTATCCGATTGACATGAAATTTTCCAAGCAATATTTGTTTGGCCCAAGGACGAACCCTATTCAAATTGGTGATAATCGGATCAGATTTAGATATAGCTCTCATATATCTTCAAACGATTTTGGGTTAATTGTGCACCAAATCGCCAATATATATCAAAAAGTCCTGAATTTTGGCAAATCCGATCGAATTTAGCCTAAAAGCGAGTACATGAAATTCGTAGAAAATCAGATATAGCCAGAGCTTCCATATATACTGGGTGAGATGAAAAAACTGCAACCTAGTTTAGAGAGCTGTCATTTCTAAGCCACTTGTCCGACAGCTGTTAAAATTATTCCAGTGACAGCTCATTATATGGTTTACAAGCGTACAAAAGCATTTTGGTGAGTATTTTCCAGAAAAAAGTTATTCGTGATGGAATTCAAGCTCAAAAACCACAAGTGGCTATCGTTAGAGCACTCTTGCATCGTACCATCGCTCGTTACCGTGATACTGGTGGAGTAGCCCGACGTCAAGGAAGTGGACGGAAGAAAACAGCAACATAAGCAGAAATTGTTCGAAAAGTAAATAAGGGACGTGATCGAAACACGCGTCGCAGTGGCGTAAAAATGGTTCGTGAGCTGAACATATCGCAATATTCCATTCGGCAAATATTGAAAAATGAGCTCGGGGTAAAGCGATTGAAATTCCAAAATCATCAAGAACTTACACCACAGCGGAAAGAAACTAGACTCAAAAGATCTAAAGAGTTGCTTCGCTTGACCGAAAGTGGTGAACTGCCGAATTTGGTTTTCTCCGATGAGAAAACTTTCGTTGTCCAGCAGTATGTAAACAAACAAAATGATCGTGTTTAACTGCGAAGGAGGTTAGCTGAAAATATTCACCTTCGGTTGGCCACCAGAACTCAAGCGCCGCCCATGATGATGGTGTGGGCCACCATAACAGCCGATGGTCGCTCTCCGCTCGTATTAATCGACCGTGTCATCAGAATAAATGACGAATATTATCGCGAAAATATTCTGGAGGCCATAACAGCCAATGATCGCTCTCCGCTCATATTAATAGACCGTGGCATCAGAATAAATGCCGAATATTATCGCGAAAATATTCTGGAGGGAAAATATTGGGCACGCAAACGCTTTGGCCACAGACCTTGGACATTCCAACAGGACTTAGCACCATCGCACTCAGCACGCGCCACCCAAAAAATGGTTACAAAATGAGGCTCCTCGCTTCATTTCCAGCGCACAATGGCCACCAAAATCTCCGGATACCAATCCTTTGGACTATTGTGTCTGGAATAGCAAGGTTTGGAATGCAAGGTTGGCACTAAAAAATACCAAAGTGTCGATCATCGGGAATGGGCCAAAATTTCGCAGAGCAACATTCGGGCAGCCTGTGACTGTTTCATTGTCCGTTTGAAGGCCATAATTCGTGCCAAAGGTGACAAATTCGAGCAAATCTAAACTTATTCTTAAATTTGATGCTATTTCCGAAATTTTTGCTTTCATTCAATAAAATTTAAAAAAAAATTAAAAATTTTTGCTTTTGACTTTGTTGGAGTTTTTTTTTATCTCACCCTGTATATATTTCATCGGATTTTGTATTTAAGTTCCTCACACAACAACGATATTTAGCAAATAAATACCTCTGCTTAATTTTACAGAGATCGTTTTAGGTTTGGATATGCCTACCCTATATATGTACATCCGATTTAAAATTTATTTGGTCTATGTTTACGTCAAAACGTAAACCATTTTCATTTCCTTAAACTGTATCTTAAATATGAATAGCACCATTGTTATTGTACTATCCATTCGAACTGTTATCGCAGTTAAGATAATTATTCTATGTTTTCCTTTTCCCATTTTCATATTTTCTTTTTATCGGCCTTCTCTAATGGCCATATTGGGAGTCTAATTTCCGCATCATCTTGAATTCTGTTCTAATTCGACTTCTGAAGCTGTTAGTCAAATCCAGTGAAATCCTAATAAATATAATTCTTAGCTAAGAAAGTTAAAGGCTTTTGTTTCATTTATATTGGATTTGAGTTCTAATACTCTTCTACGTTTCTGCTAGTTATAACGTTCAAGATAAAAACTGGTCTTGGATTTTGTTTGGGCTCCAGAGAGTAAATTGTCTACATCCACAGCTTTCCCAGGCAATTCAGCCGTTTGCCTGAACATTTTGGTCCACGTCGAACCGGATCGACAAGCTGCTCTCCAGAGATTTCAGCTGCAGAAGCTTTTGATTCCTGTAGGTACGTTTCTCTTCTAATAATTTCGTCTTTTCAGTACTAAACAAGAAGTCGAAAGATCCACATAAATTTATATAAATTACCGTGTCGTGTTTTCACACATAACCTGAACAAAAATTATAAACTTAAAGTAATTATATATCTGGAAATTCCTGGCTAACTCCCCAAATATCTAAGAAGAGAGGATCGACAACATAGGAATTGCTGATTTATCAAGAGGAAATTCCTAACCTGTGCCAACTGCCTTAAGACAACAAGTGGATTGTGAGTAAGTTTTTATATATATATATATCCTGTGTGTGGAAAAACAGCCGTGAGTGAGACTACACAAAACAATTCTCTGTGGGAAATTCTTAAAAAATTAAATAAATTCGTTTAAAGGGAAAGAATTCCAAAAATAATAAAAAAGGGGCAAAATTCGTTTAACATATGTGTGAACATAAGTGGTACATTTGCTCCTTAGTGTAACAGATTCGACGCTGTTAAATTAAAAAACGTGTTCTGTAGAACTCTGTTAATAACAGAGTCATAACATTTATCTGCAATAGCCTCACTGTTCACTATTTGTTTATGGGAACATCTCTCTGTTGTACCAGATACATTTCAGGTTTACCCTGAAAACACATTAGAAGCTCTTTCTCCAATATCATCCAGGCACTCATAACCAGGGGTGCTCAAGAAGAAATATCTGTTCTCAGTCAAATTTCTCTTTGCTTATTTAAATCAAGAACAAAACAGTGTTAAGTCATTGTTTATACAAATATTTTTTATCCATTTGCTTTATAAACTATTTTGGCAAACATTCGTGTTTAAAAACAATTAAATAGAACAGTAAAATATAAAGAAAAACAGAATTTTAATGTTCTCTTAAATTATCTCTTTTTTCTCTTCATGTTCTAGAACACGGTTTTGAGCACCCCTGCTCATAACACACATGGAAGCGAGCAACCTCCATGCATGATCTCTTCCATATTGTTGTTCACTCGCCTTGCTTGATCCATTCCATTCTCTTTTCAGCTTCATATTTATTCCTATGATTCTAGTACGCATGTCCATTGAGTACATGCTCTTACGTATGGATGCTGAGATCCAAGCTTGCCTTGTTCTCTTACGTTATTTTTCAGCTTACCTTCGACTTCTGTGGTCCGAGTGAGCATAGGCTACTCTTATGCATGTATGTGGTGAGCAGAGCTTGCACACTTCTCTTAACTCAGTTTCAGCATCACTCTCTTCTTTTCTATTGTTCGAATGCGCATGTCCACTGAGAATGCGCTTCTCTCGTGCATGCTGAAACTAAAGCTCAACTCAGCGTTCTCTTCCTCAGCCACATACATCCTATTGCAACCAATGTTTACATTCTCTGCTTTGAGTGCGCATGTCCAATGAGAATGCGCTAGTCAATTGTGGGTGAGATTACAGCTCAATCGTGTTGTTGTATCATTGCCGTGTAACTACTATTGCAGAGTTTGTGTTCTCCTGCTCAATCAGTTGTTACATTTGTTTCTTTTCTCTATTTATTTTTTACGTGTCATTCTCGCTGTTTGAGAGTGCGACACATACCAACGGAGGATTGATTGCTCAGAGCGGAGCATATCATTCCAAATTCTTCCAATTATTCCAATTCTTCCAAATTCTTTCCACTTACATTGAGTTCAATGAACTCTTGAACGATCAGCTGTTCTTCTACTTTGGCAAAGTTGGATTTTTCTTCGTGATGTGTCTGAAGCACATTTAGAAGTATTTAGATACAAATAGTAATATCTGGATACCAACGCACAGTGGTACCAAATATAACTTAAACAAAAAATATATATACTTGCCGCTATTTCCACTTTTACTTGAAAATTCAACCAATTAAATGTAATTAATGAGAATTAATTAATTGAAATTACTGGAGAAAAATATTATTCTACTGAAACTAAAATAAAAAAAATTAAAAAAAAATAATAAAAATAAAAAGAAAATAATTAAAACTAATAACAATCAAATACTTTAATTAAATTTTAAAGATATAAATTAATTATTTAATTAGCATTCGAAATCAGTAATAACTACGTCATTTGTATACCTGTGCTACTTTTTCTTCCACATTATATTCAAATCTCAAACCTACGAACAGGTACCGATTCCGGTGGCTAAAGGTTACTGTTCCAAAATCTTGAAAGTTTTTTTATTCATTATATATAATCCGCTTTAGTCTATTTATTTTTCTCGTTTGTAGTCATGTCACTCGACAAATTTATTCGCCTAGCTGACAGCTTGGTAGAATTTGAAGCGGCACTTATTGCCAATGAGTTTCCTTTAACAACGCGTTGTTTGTTGGAAACCCACACTGAAGAGGTGAAATCCACATGGTCACATCTTAAGCAAGCTTATGAGCAATGTTTGGCGGACTTGGAAAACGAAGAAGAAGATGAAGAGGTGTCTGATGATCGAGAAACCAATGAGATAGCGACAGTAAAGGATAAATATAAGAAATCCTACTCCACTTACTGTCGTTGTATCTCAAAGCTCAATGAAGCTCTGGAACCTCTCTCTCCTTCCTCTTCTAGTCCAAGTTTACGGTCCAGTAACTCTTTTAACTTGCCTCCAATTGAGTTATCCACATTCCATGGGGACTACAAATCCTGGCCAAGCTTTCGTGACATGTTTACGGCCATTTGCATACGCAATTCCAAATTAAGCCCAGTAGAAAAATTGTTCTACCTAAGTCAGAAGACCAAAGGTGAAGCACACGACATTGTTAGGAAAAGTCCTTTGACGAATTCCGGATTCACCTTAGCGTGGAACAATCTATGTTCCAGGTTTGAGAACAAACGAGTGCTGGTTAATGGCCAACTAAAGAATTTATTTTCACTTGTCAATATTCATACAGAAACTGCAATATCCATCAAGAAGCTTCAAAGAGATATCAATTCTTGTATATCCACTCTAAAGCTTTATGATGTTGACGTTGAAAGCTGGAATCCGATTTTCGTGTTCATTTGTTCCAACTGTCTTCCAGATTCTACTTTAACTTTATGGGAACAAACACTCTCGGATAAAACCAGCATTCCAAAATGGTCTGAATTGGATATATTTCTTACCAACAGGTATAGAACATTGGAGGCTGTCTCTGAAATGAGAAGTTCTTCTGATTCCAAGTCCAAAGGGGATAAGTCCAAACCTTTAAATACAAAAAATCAGAAGGACAGGCTTCAGACATACCAAACCAACGTCAACAAAACTAAATGTCGATTGTGTTCCAATGAATTCCACATAATAAGGAAATGTCCTCGGTTCCTAGCATTTAATTACGCACAGAGATTGGCGGAAATAAAGGCCAGCAATCTCTGTCTAAATTGTTTTTCCAGCTCCCATGCTGTCAAAAATTGTAAAAGCAAAAATTCTTGCTTCAAATGTCAAAAACGACATAATACTCTCCTCCATAAGGATGCTGAGCAACAAAATATACCCGTTAGTACTTCTCCTGCAGCTTCCAATACACCACTTCAAACGCCTAGGACATGTGCATTCCAAGCTTCTCCAAATTCTTCCATACAGTCCACTAACTCTTCAACCGATGTTATTCAAAATTGTTTCGCGGTTAATTCAAACGGCGTTTTGCTTGGTACCGCTGTAGTAAAAGTTATTCATGCAGGTGTTGGTTATATAGCGAGGGCCCTCATAGATTCAGGTTCAGAAGGTACCTTTATATCTCAAAACCTTGCCAATGCCCTCAGGTTACCTTCCAAACCTACATCCGCTATCATATCAGGCCTTAATAACACGGTTTCAGCTGCTGTTCAAAAAGAATGTCGCTTTATCCTGGGCTCCTATGCGGATAAAGCTTTCGAGATCGATGTTTCAGCCTTAATTGTGCCTCATCTTTCTAATAACCTTCCAACCTGCACAATAGGGTCTGATATTCTCTATTCGCTACCAAAGTTAGACTTAGCTGACCCGTATTTTTACCGAAGCTCCAAGATTGATATCCTAATTGGCGCAGATTTACTTCCTTCTGTCATGTTATCTGGGTGCCAGCGAGCGATTTGCGGATCCTTATTCGCCCAGGAGACCGTATTCGGATGGATCCTCACTGGCCCCATTCCAACCAAAGCTCCAAAGTCCTTCTCTACATGTGTATCGTACTTCTGCGAAATTTCTTTAGAAAAAAGTCTTCTGAAATTTTGGGAGGTGGAGAATATTCCACAACAGCGTGTAATGTCCAAAGCAGATAGACAATGTGAAGAAATTTATCAGAGAACGACAACTAGAGATGGGAATGGAAGGTATACTGTTTCGCTTCCGTTTAAAGACGAATATTCCGATTCACTAACCTTAGGTCAGTCGAGAAAAGGTGCGATGGCCCAATATATTCGGAATGAAAGTCGTCTGCTAAAAAATCCAGAATTGAAAAGAGAATATGATCTTAATATTGAAGAGTACGTCAAATTAGGACATATGATTCCTGTTCTACCTCCTACAATCTCAGAATTTCCCGATCACTACTATTTGCCGCATCATGCTGTTGTGAAGCCAGATAGTTCTACCACTAAAGTCCGTGTGGTTTTCAATGCTTCTTACGCAACATCGAATGGTACAAGTCTAAATGACGTTTTGTATACTGGTCCAGCCTTACAGAACGACTTGACTATTCTCATCCTTAAGTGGCGTTTTTATCGCTATGTTTTCAGTGGTGATATAGAGAAAATGTATCGCCAAATCCTTGTGTCTCCTTCTCACACCCACTTTCAGAGAATCCTGTTCCGCCAGAATCCAACTGAACCAATAAAGGATTACGAGTTGAAAACTGTAACCTTTGGTGTTAACTGTGCACCGTATCTTGCGATACGTACGATGATTCAACTAGCCAATGACGTCCATGATTCATATCCATTAGCTAGTCATGTTTTGAAGAATTGCATGTATGTGGATGATGCCCTTGCAGGGGCACATGACATACACACAGCAATTTCAACCGTACGTGAATTAATCCTATCACTGAAGTCCGCAGGATTCAACATGCGAAAATGGACCTCCAATTCAACAACAATTCTCTCGGACTTGTCACCCGATGATCTTCTTAATGATGGCTTTTTAGACTTTAACGCACATTGTGCAGCTAAAATGTTAGGCATTCGTTGGAATGCGTATTCTGATCAGTTTTATTTCTCCTCCATTGCATTTTCTCCCCATACTTATACCAAACGAGAGGTTCTTTCCCAAATATCAAGACTATTTGATCCTGCTGGCTGGATTTCGCCGGTCATTGTATTAGCCAAGATAATTATGCAAAAAATATGGCTAGATAAAGTGGGTTGGGATGAAGAGATATCACCAGAATCAATTGACTTATGGAAAGCATTTCAGTCTTCATTTTCTTCCATCAATGAGATTCGTGTTCCACGTTGGTTTAACTTTGTCCCAGACCATGAAATTGAATTCCACGGGTTTTCGGATGCATCAGAAAGGGCTTATGCCGCAGTACTATACATTCGAATTGTTTCTCCAACTACTGTGTACACCCACTTAGTGGCTTCCAAAACGAAAGTAGCACCGATTAAGTCCCTATCTATTCCTAGACTGGAATTATGTGCAGCTACTCTCCTTGCTGAGTTAATTGACAATTTAGTGCCTCAATTCGACGTTCACCGTCACTCATTACATTGCTGGACGGACTCCACCATTGTGATTTCATGGTTAGCAAAACAACCATGTCATTGGAATACTTTTGTGGCAAATCGAATTTCTAAAATCATCCAAACTGTCGATCCACCAAAATGGCACCACGTCAGTTCAGAGGACAACCCCGCCGATCTCGCGAGTAGAGGTGTCTATCCACAGGATCTAATCCAAAATGATCTTTGGTGGAGAGGTCCTGCATGGTTATCTGAATTTGACACTCCTTGGGAAAATTACTCTAATCAAGATGTCCAACCAACTGAATTAGAGAAGAAGTCGGTAAAGACACATTTTGCATATTTCGAAAACTTCCACGATTACTTAACGAATTTTTCTTCCTACCCAAGAGCTCTAAGGATTATGGCGTATGTATATCGTTTTATAAATGGTACTCATCCACGATATAAGACCAATAATAGACGTTATGGTAACGTCATAGAAGCTCAAGAAATCATCCATGTTCGCTCAAAGCTGATATCCATATACCAAAGGCTATTTTACCCAAATGAGTACATGGCGCTGAGTATCCAAAGACCGATTCCTTCTTCTAGTAAACTATTGAGTTTGAATCCCTTCTTAGATTCTGAAGGTCTAATGCGAATTTGCGGTCGACTTGAAGTATGTCCAGAGTTATCCTACAACGAGAGACATCCTATAATTGTTCCATACAACTGTCAATATTCCAAACTATTAGTCCAATATATCCATTTGATAAGTCTACACGGGGGCAATCAACTTGTCCTCCGATTGGTCCGTACACAATACTGGATACCAAAGGTTCAAAATCTTATAAAATCCATTATACGAAATTGCAAGATCTGTGTCATATATAAGAAAAGATGCCAAAAGCAGTTGATGGCTGCATTGCCTCCAGAAAGATGTGAAATATCCCGACCATTCACACATACCGGTTTGGATTTTGCAGGACCTTTTGATATCAAGAGCTATACTGGAAGATATTGTCGGATTAAGAAAGGATATGTGTGTGTGTTTGTCTGTTTTTCCACAAAGGCAATTCACCTTGAAGCAACATCCGACTTATCCACATCCAATTTTCTGGCAGCTTTTAACCGTTTTGTTTCCCGTCGTGGCTGTCCACTCCATTTGCACTCTGACAACGGAACTACGTTTGTCGGAGCTTCCAAGAGGATCGCAAAAGATTTTATCGATACCTCGAATCAAGCTCTAATGTCTAATTACGCCCACCAAAATTTGACATGGCATTTCATACCTCCCGGAGCTCCTCATATGGGTGGACTCTGGGAAGCCGGCGTAAAAAGTTTCAAACAACATTTCCGCAAAGTTGCTGGCAATACAAAATACACATACGAAGAATTTCAAACCTTACTGACTAAAATTGAGGCGTGTCTAAACTCTAGACCAATATCCCCATCTTCTCAAAGCCCATCAGATTTCACCGCATTGACTCCTGGACACTTTTTAATCGGTTCTCCTATACTATCTCCCTTAGAACCAGAAATTTCCCAGTCATCCATTTCTATTCAAAATCGCTGGCAACGACTCCGATCAATGTATCAACATTTTTGTAGCAGATGGAAGACTGAATATCTGAAGGAACTTCATAAAAGGACTAAATGGAAAAGTCCAGAACGCGATGTCGAAGAAAATATGCTGGTGGTTATTCAGGAAGAAAATCTCCCTCCGACCTGTTGGCGTTTGGGCAGAGTGATTCGTGTCTATCATGGCAATGATCAGAAAGTGCGCGTTGCTGACATTCTCACTCAGAAGGGAAGAATCACCCGGCCAATTACAAAGCTGGTCATCTTACCAGATAACCAGTCTTAGACTTTATCCTCATACAAAGCCTGAGACAAATAATTTTTCCATTTTCTATTTTAGTTCAATTCAATTCCATTCTTCTTTTTTTTTAATTCATTCCTTTTTTTCAGTTCTTTATTTACAATATTACAATGAAGGGTCCTTCGTCTTCTCGTTATTCGGAATTTGCCTGCAGGTTGTGCCGCAAAAAACATCCTCTGAAATCGTGCTGGAAATTTCGTGCCATGAACTCCGCAGAAAGGTTAAATGCGGTCAAGAAATATGGGTACTGTATGAACTGCCTGGCGCATACCCATTCACAGGGCACCTGTTTTACCACCACAGGATGTGGATATTGCCACAAAAAGCACCACTCCTTGTTACATCAACACCCAAGGTTACAAAAGGCCAAATCATCCTCGACGAAAAATACCAATAAGATGGTTACCCCTCTTGATATCACCACCCCCAAGGACTCTTCAGCCACTACCGGCTCAATACCGAGGTCAACATCGACATCCAGTATTACCTCTTTGTCGGCACTTCTTAGGCAGAATGCCACCCCTCTTCTTCCTACTGCAGTCGTCAAAATCAACGGAGCAAATAGCACACAGTTGGCAAGGTGTTTATTGGATTCCGCGGCCCCCATGAGCTGCATTTCCAAACGCTTCGTAGATAAGTTGGGGTTGTCTACGCTCGAGTTGGAAGATGAAGTTATGTGCCCCGTCACCTTGACATCCTGCGTCGATTCCAAGACAAAGATAGAGGCTATATTGCGAATGAGGAACAGGATTGGAATTACAACTCCTAAGCAATCGCTGCCCGAGTCTTCAAAACTCAGTTTCAAAAACTTCGTCCTAGCAGATAGCAAATTCTATAAGGCAGCTTCTGTTGATATCGTCATTGGTGTTGACATATATTCCAAAATTATTGTCGACGGCATCTTTATTCGTCATGGACTTCCTACAGCTCAAAATACCCTTTTCGGATTAGTGCTATATGGAACATTTTCAAATTAATACAAATAATTGTACTCTCTTCCACCACTTTTATTCTGAATTTACGATACCTTTTTTTTAAATACTAATATGCCAATTGAAATCGCTTGAAAAGACATATTGTATTATGATATAATAAGTTATGCATTAAGTCATTTAGTCATATGAATTTAGTCCTAAATGAATTGATTATATAATTGTCATGTCCCCTTGCCATGGGGGGCGGAATGTTTACGTCAAAACGTAAACCATTTTCATTTCCTTAAACTGTATCTTAAATATGAATAGCACCATTGTTATTGTACTATCCATTCGAACTGTTATCGCAGTTAAGATAATTATTCTATGTTTTCCTTTTCCCATTTTCATATTTTCTTTTTATCGGCCTTCTCTAATGGCCATATTGGGAGTCTAATTTCCGCATCATCTTGAATTCTGTTCTAATTCGACTTCTGAAGCTGTTAGTCAAATCCAGTGAAATCCTAATAAATATAATTCTTAGCTAAGAAAGTTAAAGGCTTTTGTTTCATTTATATTGGATTTGAGTTCTAATACTCTTCTACGTTTCTGCTAGTTATAACGTTCAAGATAAAAACTGGTCTTGGATTTTGTTTGGGCTCCAGAGAGTAAATTGTCTACATCCACAGCTTTCCCAGGCAATTCAGCCGTTTGCCTGAACAGTCTATAAAGTGTAATATCAGCTCAAATAGGGCGTATTTTTATGAATATCGGTTGAGACACAAATGCCTCTGTAAATTTAGTAGAAATCGATTCAAATGATAACTGTTCACTCTAGCTTCCGAACGAAATGAAGCAAGTTGATAAAAATTTACTCAAATGTGTATTATATCTGCAGGACTTTTGGTATTGAAAATGGGCCATGTAGGTCCACGTCTTCGCATAGCCCCCATATAACGGAGCTTCCGATATTCGGTATTTTGATAATTTTAGCGACATTATTTACCTGAATTATTTCAAATTTTGTATTTGAAGTTCGTAATGGATACTACAGCCTATATCAGAAAATTGTCTGTGCAGATCCACGTACAGTACCTCCCTATATTCGGTACTTTATTTATTTTAGCTACATTATAAACAGATTTTTTTTCAAGTTTAGCATTTGAATATTATAATAGCTTATGACAAAAGTTGCCTATGCAGGTCCACGTCGTCGTATAGACCCTAATATACGGCTACATTCGGTATTTTTAAGATTTTAACAGAATTTTTAATGGATTTTAATTTTTTGAAAATTGCCAAATTTGTACCAAATGGTGGAGGGTATTCAAAGTTCGGCCCGGCCCGGCAACTTACAACTTTTTTACTTGTTTTTTGTTAAACTGTATCTTTGTAGGCTTTATAAATCTCATGACACATTAAAGCTATTTAAATAAAGCATTAAAATAAATGTATGTTAGTATTATTCAGCAATTACTTCTAATTTATGGTCTCCAGAAGATTAATTCAAGAATACATGTATCAAAAATTGATTTTTATCAAAATTGAGTCATGTCTGGCTATTTTGTTACCTACATTAACATAATTTGTAATAATTTACGTATTTTTAATGCTTTTGGTTCTTTCAAAAAATCAGAAACCGAAAAATCATAAAATTCCAGGTGCATTCTTTCTCCGTAACATTGTTAAACATTTAATCAGATATTAATTCAATTTTTTTTTGTAGTAAATCATTTACTTTGTGTTATTGCCTTCATTTAATATTGAATATTCCTTTGACATTGTCAGTCACTTCTGCATCAGTTGGTGGAAAGCTTCTATTAAAAAGTCACTTATTGTTTTCCTCCGCTAAGATATGACAAATATTTTTCATGTTTTTTCATTGCAAAAAAAAAAAAAAGAAATAAAATAAAGATAAAAGAAAGCACCACAAGAAACAAAAAACCAAGAAAAATATAGCCAAAGAATGAATGAAAGAAAAATACAATTTTAACGAGCATTGCGTGGTTTCTGATCATTTGTTTCCCAACCAACCAACCAAGCAGCCAGCGAACCAACCAAGCCAACCCGACTCAACGAACGAAGAACGAATTATTATTGAGTGTTGTCCAGGACATTATAAATCATTCGATAGTTGACTGTAATGACTTTGTGTCCGTTTCGCGAGGCTAGTGGAGTAGTCTATCTTCATCTCGTAATGATTACGCCGCCGCGCGTTATGGTCTGTTGGCCAGGAGAGAGATTGTATGAATTGGTAGCTGGTGGGTGGACGCCAGCCCATGGCATGGCTGAGTGGTTTCCTATTCGTTTTTCCTTAACTTTAAACCGTTTGTCATCGTTTCCAATGGCAAACATGTAATTATGATAATTTTCATTTTGCTCCCACATTTTACAATGTATTTTCTTTTTTCTTTCTACTTTCTTCTTGTTGTAATTTCTTTGGATTTTTCTTTTCTTTTGCTTTACAATTCAATGGACAAAATGAAAATCGATTTTACATTAAAGAAAATGATGGGAGATTGTAGTGTAATGATTACTACCGTGGAAATTGTTTGTGACGGAGTGTGTGGGTGGCTAATTGAAAATTTATGAAGCTGGTGGGCGGGAGTTTTTTTTTTTTGTGTGTACACTTTGGATGCACTGCAAAATTACGATAATCGTATACGAATGCAAGTCTAAATAGTAACATAGAAAGTTTACTATTTCTTATTTTCCCAAGTTTATGTTTTTTTTTAAACTGAATTTATCGCGAATTTATCCTTAATTTAAATGTCTTCCAACAATTTTTACTTATATGGAACTATTAATTGTTATATCGAACAAGTTAAAAAGTATCAGTCGGATTTGCCGACAGATGTATACCCTGAGCCAATGTTCGATTATTTAAATTTATTTTGACTTCTGTTATGACTATTCAAATTGTTGACCCTCTAAGGAGTGGGTTCCGAAGGAATGGTCCAATATTGTCCATCTCGTATGGGACCTAATTAAATATGATATACATTTTGCGACGTGCCAGGTTTGGGCTATATCGACTACTTCTTTCACTTTATATGAAATATGTGATTTTTAGAAAATGTTCATGAGGTACCAGATATAGTCGAACGAAGTATTCCATTTTCATACTTCATCTAATGCTATTGGTTTGGACAAAATTTATTTTTTTTAATTTTATACGAAATCATAAATTCCATATTTATTTCAGGTTATCTTGTCAGGTTAACTTGTCTCGCAAAGTTATGTCAGACAAATGTATTGAAAATTGCGACCCTTTGTGGGAGTGGTACAGAAGCGGTTCGCAGATATATATCATATTCCCAACATATCTTGTATTAGCAAAGATGTTTGTATGTGTGAAATTTAAAGAGAATTGAATGCTTTCTTTGAAAGTTTTTTTTTTTTTTCAAAATCTTGATCCCTTTGTGGGGGAGATACCAGAAGAATTGGTCCAATCTCTACCATCTTTATTATTGATCTTGGGTTGATGGAAATATTGAGATGAACCAAGTCTAAATGCAATCGGATGTTAATCTTGCATGTTATGGGCTTCATGGATATTGAAAATATTGACCCTTTGTGGACTGATGTATTCCATCTTCAAACAAGACTTTAGGTTAATAATAACATTGTGATGTGTAATTTAAAGAGAACCGGACTTATACATCAAATTTTATAAGAATTTTAATTATTTACAATTTTGACCCATTGTGGGGAAGGTACTTGATTAAGTGGACCAATATTGTCCATTTTCGCACCTGACCTAGCTAGGACTGATGAAAATATTATGATTTGCAAAGTTGGAGCAAAATCGGATTATCCTTTCTCTTTCTGTGCATTAAATTATTTTTTTGAAAATTTAAAACTTTTGTGGGAGAGGTAACAGAAGGAATGGACCGATATTGTCCATATCCGAACTAGATCTAAGTTTGATAATAGTATTACGCTGCACCAAGTTCGGACAAAATCGGATGCTCTCTTTGAGAGTTATCGTGAGCACCAGCCATCCTGACGGACATCGCTGGATCGACTCCATATGTCCTGAAACGGATTTGGTCCAAATAGACCTAGGGTCTAAAACCGTTATTTAGATTAGGCACATTTTGGTCGTATCAAATGGTATGTACCCTCCCGAGTGACACATATAGTGGTTTTCGTACTATATACGTCAATTAACCGAGGTGTTTAAAGTTCAATTGTGTTTATAACCATCCAGAATATTAAAACAATATAACAAGGTCTTGCAGATATATTTCTGTTGCTGAAAATGTGTTATAACAACATATATCGAGGTGTTCACATTGTGTCTCCTACTGTTCGTCCCCTCAGCTGCTGCAGGTGGTTTGAATGGTTTTGTATAAGGCAATTCACCGACGTAGCATATGTAGGGCGAGTAAGCCAAATAAGCAGATGTTTTTGCCAGGAAATTAAAAACTTGCCAGGCGACCATATTTAGATCGTGATTTTCGAGTGATTCATCGTCTACGAAGCTGTACCATGAAGTTGCATTTTTAAAAATGTTTGTAAATTATTTTTTTTAATCCATAATGTATTATTAATGTATTTTTTTTGTTCTTTCCCATTTTAGGTAAGTAGATACAATTCTAAAATGTTACTAATTAGCGTAAGTATACTGTGGCATTTTTAAATACCTGAGAGTATATTATATATCAAAATCAGCAATAAAATGGTAATCTGCGTACAAATTTTATACGTATGTCTTCATCAATTTAGACCAATTCAAATTATTTTCATTTGCGGGTTTTTTACCCTCACCCATATGGCTAGAGAGGTTATATATCATTTCATACGGCTGAAACGGGCCTCATCGAAACAACGATTTTATACCCTGGATCTCTTGGGACCAAATCCGTTTCAGGACATTTGGAGACGGTATGGCTATGTCCGTCCGTCTGTCTGCTGGCTGGTGCGCACGATAACTCTCGAAGAGAATATACGATTTGGTCAGGTGAAAAAATAGAAATATCGGCCCTCTACATTAAGTACCCCCCCCCCCCCCCCCCCCCCCCACAAATGGTCAACATTTTGACTAATTATAACTCTTATACAATGTGATGTAAGTTCCCGATTGTCTTCAAATTACACACATTACAATATTATTATTAACCCAAGGTCTGGTCTGAAGATGGAATATATCGATCCACTCCTTCTGTGTACCTCCCCCGAACGAGTTAACATTTTGAATATCATTGAAGCTCATAAAACGCGAAATTAAAATCCGATTCCATACAGACTCGGTGCATTTCAATATTTCGATCAACGCAAGGCCTTTTATAAAGATGGTAGGGATCGGACCATTCCTTCTGGTACCTCCTCCACCAAAGAACAAAGTTCTGATATCTCTTCAAATCTCTTCAAATTACACACATCACAAGGTTTTTGCTAACCCAAGGTCTCTTGCGAAAGTGGGATATATCAGACCACTCCTGGTACATTCCTCACAAAGGTTCAACATTTTGAATTTCCATGAATCTCATAAAACGCGAAATTAACATCCGATTCCAATCAGAATTGTCATATTCTAATATTTCTATCAACGCTAGATCCGTTATAAAGATTGTAGAGATCGGACTATTTCTTCTGGTACCTCTCCCACAAAGGGTCAAAGTTTTGAATAGCAAAAACGATCATAAAATCCGAAATAAGCGTCCGGTTCTCTTTATATGTGTCAAGCCACTATTTATATCATCACAAGTACTGCTGTGAAAATTAGGTACATTGGAACATTCCCTCTGGTACCTCCCCAACAAAGGGTCAACATTTTGAATATTTAGAAGCTCGTAAAACTCAAAAACGATTCCACTCATACTTGGTACATCTCAGTATTTCCATAAGCATAAGGTCTGTTCTATTAACCAGAATGAATCTGATATGAATATGTAATTTATCAAAATATATTATTTCGCATAAAATTGAATATAAATGTTTGTTTCCTTCAAATTTTGCACATATCAATATTTTTATCTGTGTTATATGAAGTATTAGAATGGAATTCGCTATATCTGTTACCTCACGCATATTTTCACATTCTCCAAAAATTTGCACATATCTCATATAAAGTATAGGAAGTAGTCGAGATTTATATCAGTCTTAGGTCAAATTGGTCAATATTAGCCAACTGCTTGGGAACCTCCCCCAAAAAGGGGGGTTATGATTATGAATAATCGTAACCCAAGGCTGGGTGTATACATCTGCCGGAAAAACCGACTGATACTCTTTTACTTGTTAAGATTGCAAAATAGTTTCGGAAAACTGAATTTGTAAAAATTTTAAGATACGACAATTAATTGAGGCTCACCTTGTAGAAATTTTGTTTTTCCCAGGAAGACGCTATACATTCTCTTATGACAGTTGAATCTTATTATATTTCATAGTTATATCACATGGATCGATTTGTTCAAATACTTGAGGCGAATTTCCCATTGGAAGCAAATTTTATGTCCTGCCCCTACCATTTTCCCCGAAGTAGCTACAACGATTTGCAATAAATTTAGTTATTTTCGTTTCTCTATTTCTATTTGTTTTGCTTTAATAAACTCCACTGGAATCGTCTTCATTGGACTGTATGTGATAGGTGGCCTCCGTGGAATTGGAGAATAAATTAAAGGTAGTGGTGGCAGAGAAAAAAAAGTACAACTGCAGCAGTAGCTGCGCTGTGATTTGCCTTTAAGCATTTTCAAATCACCAGCAGCCAATTGCCATAAATTCTTCAGAGTACAACCAGCACAACTCCAGAGTTAGCAACGAACGAACGGACCGACAAACTTTCGATGTTGCAAACTGCACTCCACATCCACTTGGTTGGTTCCTTGCGTCCGTCTCTCCCTCTCTCACGCTCTGCCCTTAGTTCCAAAGTACCATCAAGACTTGCTCGGTAATGTCTAATTTTATGAATGCCCCAAAGGCATACATTTTTCCAGAAACACAGATACAACGAATAACAGCTATTACAATATCGCTCCATGTACCACCGCCGTCCTCCGTCACCGCCGCCCTTCGTTCGTCGCCATCAACGTTTTGTGCCATCAACAATAACAGTTGGTAGCAATTCGCATGGCGTTACAGAGAATGTCTATCTGTGTGTGTGTATGGGTGTGCATTGCATGTGGGCATGTAGCAGCGGAAAATGGAAATGGTGGGCTGCATCGCTTGCCATTTGGCCAAACAGCTACTTTCCCTATACCCTTTTGCCTAAAGCCCATTTTATGATTGTATGTATTGGCCATAAATTTTTGGCCCAACACAAATAACGTATCAAACATAGGCAGGGGGAGGGAGGGAGAGAGAGAGAGAGAGCAATCTCTGTGTGTGCAGCAAGCAAATAACGATAGCTCGTTTTGCTATATCTCCATTAAAAGGCCCACACAACATTTTTCGGAAAATGTATTTTTGTGCCCGCCTTGCCGGGAAAACTGTTACAATTACCACATTTATGTTCATTCATACTTTTTTTCTCGTATTTTAAGTACAATCTCATGGTCGGCCTTTAAGCGTTTGGTTTGATGTTCATTTCGGAGTCTTAGAATGCGTCAGAGAGGAAGACGCAATTTGGAGGAGGACACACTTGTATTGATTTACTTGGGCACTGGGGAATGCTAGATATTTGAAATACAATTCGGGATACTGAAAGATTCAAATGGCGTCTCATAATTATGTGAACCGAAAATTTAAGGATTGAGAAGGTTCTTTTGTAGGTAAATGGTCTTGGTGAGAGAGGAACTCGAAGGACAAATATGCCGTAAGTCGAACTTCCTGGTATGACGGGATGCATTTTTTTTTTTTGCGTTATATATTTGTTAGCAGCTTATTTAGCTTACTTCTGCGATGGTGGTATATTTCGTCTTTCAAACTCCATAAGTGACAAGTAAAATAGAATCAGTCGGTTTTACCGACGGATGAAGATTCCGAACCAGTTGGCCAATATTGACTAATTTGTATCTGACCTAAGACTAATATAAATATTACAAAGTGCCAGATTTGGACTACTCCCTATACTCTATATGAGATATGTGCAAATTTTGGAAAATGTGGAAATATGCGTGCGGTAACAGATATAGCGGACCGAAGTATTCCATTTTCATACTTCATCTAATACAGATGAGGCAAAATTACCAAAAAATCGAACATTTATATCCAATTTATGCGGAATCATATTCCATATTCATCTCATTTTTCTGGTTGAGAGAAATTTTAAGAATCTCTAAACCAGATAAAAATGGTCCCGTCTGTACCTAACATATCTTGTGTTTATTGAAGTATTGAGTCATGCCAAGTCTGAATGGATTCAGGTGTTCATTTCGTGTTTTATGAGCTTCATGAATATTCAAAATTTTGACCCTTTGTGCGGGAGGTACCAGAGGAAGTGGACCGATATATTCCATCTTCACACTAGATCTTGGCTTGATAAAAATACTGTGATATGTGTAATTCGAAGGCAATCGGACACTTACATCACATTTTTTAATGGTTATAATAATTCAAAATTTTGACCCTTTGTGGGAAGGTACTAGATGGAGTGGACCGATATTGTATATTTTCGCACCTGACATAGTACTGATGCAAATATTTGAATTTGCAAAGTTGGAGCAAAATCGGATTATTCTTTCTCTTTTTGTGCAGTAAATTAGATTCTTTGAAAATGTTGACATTTTGTGGGAGAGGTGTCAGAAGGAGTGGACGGATATTGCCTTTCACCGAACTCGACCTAAGTTTGGTAATAATATTACGATGAACGAAGTTTAAATCAAAACGGATACTCACTTCGAGAGTTACCATGCGCCCCAGCCAGCCAGATAGACGGACGGACAGACATCGCTAGATCGACTCCAAATGTCCTGAGACCTAAAGTCTAAAACAGTTATATCTATGAGGCACGTTTTGGCCGTATCAAATGATATATTTGCTCTCTAGCCATATGGCTGAGGGTATAACAAATCGACTGACCTGTTAGGAACACTTCCTCCCTATTTTATGAATAACATGGCAGTTCAAGCTCATCATATTGCGACATATCCCGAACAGTTTTATATTTTGTATCAAAAAAGTATAAACAAAAATGAGCAATAAATTTATTAATTTTCGTTTTCATACCCTACGCCACGCTGTGGTACAGGTTATTATGTCTTAGTGCATTTGTTTTTAACATTTAAAAGGAAACGAAGTAGATGCATACGAGCTTTTGATGATCTTCATAGAATCACACTCTGTGTAGATTTCTGCATCTCCGGCCGTCTGTTCATCCAATCGTCTGTCCATCCGTCCATCTTTCATGGATTTTTGTAAACAAAGTATAGGTCGCATGATGTAATTTTCTACAAATCATTAGTTTGGCTCGAGGATAAACTTTATTGAATTGAATCCTAAGAATCGGTCCAAATTTAGATACAGCTCCCATATATATCTTCTTCAGATTTCAATTTTATTGTACGCCATATGTTTAAGGTCTAAATAGAATGTGTTTCGGCACATCCGAGTGAATTCAGCCTAGAGCAAGTACTTAAAATTTGGTGGAAATCTTTTCAGATTTTACCTGCCATAGTTATCTTTTAGGACACTCACATTCTTGATATGTATTTCATAATAATAATAACATTTGGTACCAGATATCAGATAGAGTCCAGAAATACCTCTCTCAAATTCTATCAAGATCGGTTCATATTTGGATATAGATAATATATATATATATATTTATCCGATATCAGGTTTATACCTAGAAGCAAGCACTCCTAATTTAGAGGAAATCGGTTAAGATTTTTCGATTTTCCGTTGAGGTTCCCAAGCAGTTGGCGAAATATTCTAATACATCTAATACAAATAAAAATATTGGTACGCGCAAAATTTAAAGGAAATCGAACATTTATATCCCATTGTATACGAATCATAAATTCCGACCAAGTACATATTCATATCTGGAAATATTTAGATCTAGAAAGTTGTATAGAAACGCCGACTTGTTTCGCAATTATGACAGATATAAGAATTGGAAATTGTGACCCTTTGTTGTTAAGGTACCAGCCGTTGCTAACCCATTGGCATATATCTTTCATCCTCACAACAGATCTTGCGTTCGCAAAAATGTTTGGATGTGTGAACTTTGAAGAGAGACGGATGCTTATTCCGCATTTTATTTTTCCAAATTTGGAACCCTCTTTGGGGGAAATACCAGAAAGAGTGCGCCGAATTACCCCTTTTTCACAGCAGATCTTGTGTTAGTAAATACGTTTGTGTTTGTGTAAAATTTGAAAAACAACCAAATGTTTATTTCGGATTTTATGATCGTTTTGATTATTTAAAATGTTGGCCCTTTGTGGTGGGGTTGGTACCAGAAGAACTGGTCCCACCTCTACCATCTTTTTAACAGATCTTGTCTTGATAAAAATATCGATATTTGCCAAGTCTGAATAGAATCGGATGTTAATTTCGCTTTTTAGGAGCTTCATGAATATTCAAAATTTTGACCCCTTGTTGGGGAGGTACCAGAAGGAGTGGACCGATACATCCTATCTTCACAGCAGATCCTGTGTCAGTAAAAACAATGGGGTATGTTAAATATAAAGAGAAGCGGATGCTTATTTCGAATTAAATAATCATTTTCGTTATTCGAAACGTTGACCCTCTGTGAGGGAGGTATCTTATGGAGTAAACCGATATTGTCCATTGTCGCACCTGACCTAGAACTGATGCAAATATTAGGATTTGCAAAGTTGAAAAACAGTCGGATCATCCTTTCTCACTCTCTCTGCAGTAAAATATTTTCTTTGAAAATTTCGACCCTTTGTGGAGGAGGTATACGCCATATGGCTAAGGGTATAACAAGGCTTTTTATTTACAAAAAATTATGATATTATTTTTTGCTACTTGTTAATATTCTTTTTAGTATCTTCCATTACAAACCTCTTCTCACATCTCTCAATTACGTCTTTAAAATATTTGAAGAATTTAACAACAACATATCTCAGGTAATCTCTAAATCAGTGTCCAATCAAGCGTACTTCAAAAAATGTGAAACCCTATATTTTGTAGCAAATCATAGGAAAAGGTAACACCTGAAAGAAATCCTAACTCTAAGGCCAAAAGAACTCTCCCACCTCTGAATCGCCCTACCAGTAGCATTATCATCGTCGATAATGAAGACTTTTCGTACATGCGACGACATTATTTCTTTCATTTGTGTGTGTTTTGGTGTTTCCAACCATTCGAACGTGTCCTTGTAATTTTACATTCCTCCTTTTGGACTTCTTCGCCTTCAAATTTCGAAATTCGATAAGCTATGCAAAAGAGTAGCTGATATTGGTCCGGATGCTGGTGGGTTGTTTGTGGTTGCTTTGTTGCAGCGATTCAATACTTCATCTTCTTCTGCTTCTCCTTTGTAATGATGTCCTTAGTGAATTCGATTTGTGATGTCTCCTAGCTCATTGGTTTGATATTACCATCCCCAAATGGGATGATGGAGTAACAAACAGCGATACAAATGCAGTTTCGAATTTGAAACCTTTTGATCGTCCCTCCCCAAAAAAAAAACAAAAATGAAACAGCAAAACAAACAACCAAATCAATGGTGGCGGTAGTGGTAGTTGTAATCGTGGTGGAATGGAATTCTTCTTCCTACTACCCACAAAAACAAAGATGTTAGATAAAACCGATTGAGTTAGGTTTCCACTTCGCTTTCCAAATTTAAGTATTGGTTATCTCCTTAATGACGGTACCTTGGTGTTTTTTCACTAGAAACTTGGTTTGCATGAAACAGGTAAAGAAGTGTCAACTTTAAACTGAGAAGCATAATTTTTGATAGCCCTTTAATGTTTCCAATATAGCACTTTAAAGTCTGATGATGAGGTGAGAAAATGTTTGAGGTTGTGACATTGAAGTAAGGAAACACAAGAAGCTGGTCGATAGATTTAATCTTGACAATATCCCAGGTTCCAGAGCTAGTATTCCGGTTTGACATAAATAGCAGATTGTTTAAATTATGGACAAAATCGGGACATTTTTTTCAAGAGTATGTACAGGGTGAGCTTAAAATAACTGCAACAAAGTCAAACGCCATAATTTTTAAATTTTTTTTTTCAATTTTATTTAGTTAAAAAAAGTCGGAAATAGCCTCAAATTTTAGAATAAGTTTAGATTTGTTCGAATTGGTCACCTTTGGCACGGATTATGGCCTTCAAACGGTCAATGAAACCGTCACATGCTGCCCGAATGTTTCTCTGCGGTATTTTGGCCCATTCCCGGCGAAGAGCTTGCTTGAGGTGATCGACACTTTGGTATTTTTTAGTGCCAACCTCCAGACACAATAGTTCAACGGATTGATATCCGGAGATTTTGGTGGTCATTTTGAGCTGAAATGAAGCGAGGAACCTCATTTTGTCTCCATTCTTAGGTGCCGCAAGCTGAGTGCTGAATGTCCAAGATCTGCGGCCAAAATGTTTGCGTGCCCAAGGCTTTAATACGCCCTCCAGAATATTTTCGCAATAATATTCGGCATTTATTCTGGTGCTACGATTAATACGAGCGGAGAGCGACCATAGGCTGTTATGGCGGCCCACGGATCGCCATGGCCGGCGCTCATTGGTGGCCAACCGAAGGTGCACATTTTCCGCTGACCTCTTCGGCAAGTAAACACGATTACTTTGTTTGTTTACAAACTGCTGGACAACGAATGTTTTCTCATCGGAGAAGAAGAAAACCAAATTCGTCAGTTCACCACTTTCGGCCAAGCGAAGCAACTCTTTAACTCTTTTGAGTCCATTTGGAATTCATTTTTGGAATTTCATTGGCTTTACCCCTAGCTCATTTTTCAATATTTGCCGAGTTGAATATTGCGATATGTGTTCAGCTTACGAGCCATTTTCGGCCACTGCGATGCGAATTTCGATCTTGACGCTTCTTTACTTTTCGAACTATTTCTGCTGATGTTGCTGTTGCCCTTAGCCATATGGCCAGGGAGGGTATATATCATTTGATACGGCCAAAACGTGCCTCATCTAAATAATGGTTTTAGACCTTGGACTAAATCCGTTTCAACACATTTGGAGTCAATCTAGCGATGTCCGTCTGTCGATTTTGCTCCAACTTTGCAGCTCCTAATAGATCATGTGTGAAGATTGAATATATCAGTCCCAATCTTCCGGTTTCTCCCCAACAAAAGGGTGTAAATTTTGAATGTACCTGAAATTAACATCCGATTCCATTCAGACTTGGTACATATCAACAATTTCATTAGCTCAATATCTGTTATAAAGATGATAAATATCGGACCACTCCTTCTGATACCTCCCACACAAAGGGTCAACGTTTTGAATAACCAAAACGACTATAAAGCATCCGGTTTTCTTTATATTTCACATATCCCATTATTTCTATTAATACAAGATATGCTGTGAAGAAGGGATATATCAAACCATTCCTTCTGGTACCTCCTCCACAAATGGTCAACGTTTTGAATAACCAAAACGATCATAAAATCCGAAACAAACCTCTAGTACCTCATCCACAAAGGGTCAAAATTTTGAATATCCATTAAGTTTTTATAAAGCGAAATTAGCATTCGATCCCATTCAGACTTGGTACATCTCAATATTTCCATCAACACAAGATCTATTATAAATATTATAAAAGATCGGAACATTTCTTCTGGTACCTCCCCCAAAGAGTTTGAAAAAGAAAACGCTCAACGAAGCGAAATAAGAATCCATCACTTACACAAAAAATTTTGCTAACAGAAGATCTGTTGTGAATATGATATATATATATATATATATATATATATATATATATATATATATATATATATATATATATATATATATATATATATATATATATATGTGAACCCCTTCTGATACCTCACCCTGTCATAACTTGCCAAAAAATGCTTTACACATTGCTATATCTAAATATTTATCTCAACCAGGAACCTTAGATGAATACTATACTTCGGTCGACTATATCTGGTAATTATCGCACATTTTCTAAAAATTATCACATATCTCACATAAAGTGAAGGCAGTCACCAATGTAGTCCAAACCTGGTACGTCGCAATATTTATATCATATATATATATTTACGTCCGATGCCAAATGGACAATCTTGACCCATTCCTTCGGAACCCGCTTCATATTGGGTCAACAATTTGATTAATGAGAACTGAAGTCAAAATATGTTTAGATAATCGAACTTTGGCTGAGGATATACATCTCTCGGCGTAACCTAATGAAATTTTCATTTTTTATGATTTATTGGACATTTTTCTCTTCTTTAGACATTTATATCTTGGGAAAATTTTTCTAATTATACCTTAATCACTTCCGGGTAAATATATAGGACAAGTTAATATAAATTTTATAAGGGCATGGAGGTCGTAAACAACGTTTAGTTTTCTTCCAGATAAACGAAATATTGTTAACTTTGTTACTATTTTTGGGTTTCCTTTTCTTTGCTAAATTTGACATGGAAGAAAGATCGAATTCCACATAACTTGGGACACATATTTTTAGCCTCTGTTTCCCCTCGAAAGGTCTCGTGTTCATATTTTATGTAACAAATGGTGACAACTTAAGCCAACATCTGGGTGGCTTCTTATTGCTGGACATTATGATTTGTCCATATGGTAGAGTGGTAACAAGATCCATACATTTGGGTGGCTGTTATCGAACATATATTTCCAGGCCATGAAAATAGCAAAAGTATACCTTTATATTGGTATAGACACACACACACACACACAAACTCATGTATGTTTTTATATAATAGGAAGGGAATTGAATTTAAAAATAATATAAAATTCTCTTTTAGTAAGTTTCCTGATAAAAACCTGCTGATAAAAATACAAATGCTAAAACCGAGACTATGGAAAACAAGTAATAAAACAGTTAAGTTCGACTGGGCCGAATTGTTAATACCCTTCACCATTTGGAAGGTACTGGAAAACCGTTATATGGTGAACATATGAAGACGTGGACCTGCTTACGAAATTTTTTGTTATAGACTGTACTACCCATTAAGATCTCCCAATACGAAATTTGAAACGATTCCGGTGAATAATGTTGCTGAAATCATCAAAATACCGAATATCGAGAGGTACTGTTATATGGGGGCTATACGAAGGCGTGCACCTGCATACGAATTTTTTTGTCATAGGTTGTAGTACCGATTAGGATCTTCCAATTAGTAATTTGAAACGATTCCGGTGAATAATGTTGCTGAAATCCTTAAAATACCGAATATCGGGAGCTACATATGCATATACAAAAAAATCAAGGAAAATACCGAATATCGGGAGGTCCCGCTATATGAGGGCTATACGAAAACGTGGACCGACATGACCCATTTACGAACTTAACCTCGCTACTGGTAAACTATGCATGCATGCAAAATTTTATTATACCCTTTATACAATGGCGGAGGGTATAAAAATACGCTGGAGCTGGACTAAGGAAAATAATATCGAAAGTATTTTCAAAGATGGCTACCAGTAAATGGCGGACGTACTTTTTATACCCTACACCACAAGGTGGCCAGGGTATTATGTCTTTGTACATTTGTTTGTAACAGGCAAAAGGAAACGAGATAGACCCATAGTTCCTTTTGATGATCTGCATAGAATCACATTCTGAGTCGATTTATGCATGTCCGTCCGTCTGTCCATGTATTTTTGTAAACAAAGTACAGTTCGCATTTATTGTCCTATCCAGATGAAATATTGCACAAATCATTTGTTTGGCCCAAGGACGGACCCTATTGAAATTGGAAATAATCGGTCAAAATTTAGATATAGCTCCCATATATATCTTCGTCCGATTTGCCTTTTATTGTGCACCAAACGTGTAATATCAGCCCGAATAGTATGAAATTTTGCACGTGCGATCAGATTGAACCTGAAAATAAGTATGCAAAATTTGATCGAAATCGGTTCAGATATAGCTATAGCTCCCATATATATTGTTCATCCGATTTGATATTTTTGTCCTCCGCAGCCGTAATATGCACTCTGTAACAACAATATTTGGGGAAATATATAAAATACAGCTCAGAAATACCTTTGCTAAATTTTATCGAGATCGGTTCAGATTTTGATATAGCTCCCATGTATAACTTCGTCCGATTTACCTTTGATTGTGCACCAAACGTCTAATATTTGCCCAAATTGGATGGAATTTGGCACTTACGACCGAATTGAGTCTAGAAGCTAGTGCGTCAAATTTGGTGAAGATCGGTTCAGATATAGCTATAGCTCCCATATATACTGTTCATCCGATTTGTCATATTTGTTACCCACAGCCGTAATATGCACTCCGTAACAACGATATTCAGGGAAATATATCAAATATAGCTCAGAAATATCTTTGCCAAATTTTATCGAGATCGGTTCCGATTTGGATATAGCTCCCATATATATTTTTATCCGATTTCAAATTAATAAGCAATACAAGTCCGAATTTAAAATATACAAATGCTTCGGCATATTTAGTCCTTTGAACTTTAAATTATAATTATAATCATAGCGTGTATGATTGAATTCTCCCATAAAAAAAACTTTTAATTGTTATGCGCAGCTCTACTAATTTAGCAAAGTGGTTTAGGGTATCATAAGGTCGGCCCCGCCCGACTTGAAGACTTTCTTTACTGGTTTTAAAATCAATTTATCATTTCTTATTTGTATTTAGGGCCTTTTTTATACATTTTCTGTATAGTTTATATTATTTAGTAAGTAATAAAAATAGTTTCCTGATTAATTCTTAAGTTCTAAAATGTTTTATCAATAATTTGCTTTTCGTCCCACCCTAATATTCATAAATAACAATTCTGACACATAACAACTACGACTCTAGGTAAAATGCTTAAATGATGTGACAACATGTGTTCGTTGTACATTTTTAATGCAGACCCATGTCATAGCAATACAACCCCACCTCCTCCTCCCCCCCTTTTCACCCCCGCGATATGTCCTGTATCTCAGAGGAAATATAAACACAAGTGCTAGACAAGATTTAATTTCCTCCATGACAAAGGGAAAAATAAAGTTTCCCTTTACATTTTGTTACACTTTTTCTCCGGCTTTCTGGATTCTTATTTTAGTTCACTTAATGTTGTGCAAAAAAAATGAAGGAAAAAAGGACATTTACCCACACATATGGCTGTGGCAACACGCATGCCATATGTTTGAGTAAGGAGAAAACGAGTACAAAGAATAATATCAAATAAAAATTAAATCAATTTTTTCTTTTTGATAAGAAATTAAATTAAAACAACTCAGCGACATCGACTTGAATGTGTTCTCAAGAAAACACATCAAATAGATTGAGCAAAATGTCGGCCCAAGGAAATGACAGCAGGGGCAAATATTTAAAAAGGGAAAAAAATCAATCAATTGAGAAATAGAGTTTCTCTCACTGGGCAAATATATGAAGTTTGCAATGGAATGGAATCTAGTATTTTAAAGTAATCATATTTGTACTGATTGATAAAAGACATTTCTGTCTTATTTCAATAAAAGACTGTGGAGTAGACTAATTGTTGCACTCTGAAATTATTTTAAGTCCCTCATGTCTCTGAAGTAATTGAATGGATACTAAACGAAAACATTTGGTAAATGGAGAGATGATATGTATTTTGGTTCCTGTATGCTCTTTACATGGCATATTCTCTTTCTTCTTCTTCTATATCTATAAAAGAGGAAAATTTTTGCATGTTTGTAATTTATGGACTCAAAACCGCTGCACAGATTTTCCTGAACATTTCCAAGTACACTGCAACATCGGCTGAAAGTAACATTGGCTACATAAACTTTTCAAATTCCACTTGGAACTAGAGATATATCATCAGAATCGGAGGTACCTCCCAAAAGTTTATATTTTATGTGCACATATCTATTGATCGATTAAATATACAGTCTCCAGATTTGGAATGAGTGGCGGGATTTGATGAGAAAATATTTTTACCAAACTATATTGTAATCGGTTCAGATTTGGATATAGCTCTAACAAATATTTTCAACCGATTTCGTTTATTTGAAATGTGTGACAGGATTTGATCGGAAAGTAAATTTTTTCAAATTATATTGAAATCGGTTCAGATTTGGATATAGCTCCCGTATATAAGGTGAGATAAAAAAAACTGCAACACCGCAAAACTGTAAGTTTTATGTGCACATATCTATTGATCGATTAAAGATACAGTCTCCAAATTTGGAATGAATGATCAGAAAATATTTTTACCAAATTATATTCAAATCGGTTCAGATTTGGATATAGCTCCCATAGATATTTTCAACCGATTTCGTTTATTTGATGCCCCAAACTCGATATGTGTGTTCATTTCCAATGAAATTTAAAATGTGTGACAGGATTTGATCAGAAAATAAATTTGTCAAATTATATTGAAATCGGTTCAGATTTGGATATAGCTCCCGTATATAAGGTGAGATAAAAAAAACTGCAAGTCAAACGGCATAATTTTTACATATTTTTCTTTAAATTTTCTTATGGCCTTCAAACGGCCAATGAAACCGTCACTCCCTGCCCGAATGTTGCTCTGCGGTATTTTGGCCCATTCTCTGCGAAGCGCTTGCTTGAGGTGATCGACACTGCTATTTTTTTAAAGCTAACCTTGCTTAACAAAATACTCCAGACACAATAGTCCAAAGGATTGGTATCCGGAGATTTTGGTGGCCATTGTGCGCTGGAAATAAAGCGAGGAACCTCATTTTGTAACCAACCTTAGGTGGGGTGCTGAGTGCGATAGTGCTGAGTCCTGTTGGAATGTCCAAGGTCTGCGGGCGAAATGTATGCTTGCCCAAGGCTTTAATACACCCTTCAGAATATTTTCGTGATAATATTCGGCATTTATCCAATGCCACGGTCGATTAATACGAGCGGAGAGCGGCCAACGGCTATTATGGCGGACCACACCATCACCATGGCCGGCGCTTGAGTTCTAGTGGAAAACCGAAGGTGCACATTTTCAGCTGAGCTCTTTGGCAAGTAAACACGATCATTTTGTTTGTTTACAAAGGAATGTTTTCTCATCGGAAAAAACCAAATTCGGCAGTTCCCCACTTTCGGACAAGCGAAGCAACTCTTTAGCTCATTTGAGTCTATTTTCTTTCGGTTGCGGTGTAAGTTCTTGCACTTTTTAGAATTTCAATGGCTTTACCCCGAGTTAATTTTTCTATATTTGCAGAATGGAATATTGCGATTTGTTCCGCTGACGAGCCATCTTTCGGCCACTGCGACGGGGATTTCGATCAAGTCGCTTCTTTACTTTTCGAACCATTTCAGCTGATGTTGCTCTTTTCTTCCGTCCACTTCCTTGACGTTGGGCTACGCTACCAGTATCACGGTAGCGAGCAATGGAACGAGACACAACAGATTTACTCATATTTAAATGCTGGAGTGCTCTAACGATAGCCACTTGATATCGGGTTATTTGAACACCAAATGGTCAATATCAGTCTAAATGATCTGAATTTTGGTACATTCCACCGAATTCAGTGTAGAAGCAAGTACATAGAAGCTATAGTTTAAGTTCCCTCCCTGGAATTCGCACGAATACTAATTAACTTCTTATGTTTTCAATCGCCAACGCAATGAACGATCGTTGTTGTGTGCTCGCGCTTGTTTGTAATGTATGTGTGAACATTCGTTCGTCTGGTACAGAATTTATCGCGTTGTAATACAATCGCAAACAGACTTCTAGTGAACCCATCGCATTTTTAATCTTTCGCGAAAGCATTTTTGGGCACCCTGAATCTAAACATTTGACAATAGCTTTTATTGCAAACAAAAAAAATTACTCTCTTAAATTTTATATAAAAAAGTCATCTTCTCTATCGCATTATCGTCCCTGGTATTCTAGTCGGTTTTTTTAATTTTGTTCTCAAATTGGTTTCAGTAATTACATTTTCATAAATTAACACAAACACTCACACATACACACACCGAGACACATTAAATGGGGAAAACTTTGAACAATGCTTTTCAACGCTAATAGCCATGTCGTGCATTCAAACACGACACACATACACAAATACAATGAACGCCTATCACAAACGCAATAAAATAATAAAAACTGGTACAAAAAATATATTTTAACAATCATTAATTTCAGACAATTGCACTTTTCAACTTGTCGCAAATAATTTGCCATGCTTACGGAGTGAGCGTTTTATTGTCAATAAAATACAGTATTCCTCTGACATTTTCAATGGCGTTGCCTTGCCTCCTTTTCAATTTTTTTTCTGTATTTTTTGTCATGTTGTTCTACAGCAGTTTCTACATCGTGTTTTCAGGCTTCCACAAGCAAAACACACACACACTAACAGAGTATCGCAGAAGCCCGAAATGGAGAATTGAAATTAAAATGACAATAATGAATTCTGGGTCTCGTGTTGGCGGCATCTGACAATGAGTGACAGGAGACATCTAATGACTTAAAGACAAGAGCAAAGAGTGTTGGATAATTTGGGAATGACTAGGAGTGAAGATTTAATTGCGTATGTGTGGAAATATTGAGATTTTGATGATCATTTTCATAAGACTTTTAAGATTATTCACGAAGTTCGTTTAATAGAAAATGTGAAATTTAAATTTGTCCCAAAGGAGTTTACTTTTATACCCTGCAACAATATGTTTTGGGGGTATTTTAAGTTGGATTGGGCCAAAAATTTCCTAACATCTCGAAATATTGGTCCTGGACATAGGATGTTATGTATGGATGTTCCTATCTCGCCGAGCTGATTCGGTCTAGCTATGTCCGTCGGTGTTAATTTGTAATCAAAGCAGTTATGGCCCGATTCGCACGAAATTTGGTATGAACTTAGGGGTAAGCTTAGAAGATGGGTTGAAATGGACCAAAAATAGAAATATTTCCTGTTTTTGCAGCGGCTCCACACTTCACAATAATATAACATGGACAGAAATGTGAAATGGACAATAACTTCTGGTGAAACAAGTCAAATATATAATATTGGATGCATATTTCGCTTTCTTGGAGTGTTTTGTTTTTCAAAATCTTGAACCCTATGTGGGGGAGGTATGAGAAAGAATGGTCCGATCTCTACTCTTGTGTTGATGGAAATATTGAGATGTGCCAATTCATGTTTTATGAGCTTCATGAATATTTAAAATTTATAACCTTTGTAGGGAAGGTACCAGGAGGTGTGAACCGATGTATTCCATCTTCACACCAGACCCTTGGTTAACCAAAATATTGTGACGTGTGTAATTTGAAGACAATTGGATACTTATATCACATTTTATAAAAGTTATAATAATTCAAAATTTTGACCCTCTGTGGAGAAGATAATGTGGACCGATACTGTCCATATTCGCACCTAACCTAGCACTAATGCAAATATTAGGATTTGCAGAGTTGGAGCAAAATCGGATTATCCTTTCTCTTTCTGTTCAGTAAAATATTTTCTTTGAAAAGTTCGACCTTTTGTGGGAGAGGTACCAGAAGGGGTGGATTGATATTTCTCATCGATCTAAGGTTGATAATAATATTATGATGTACCAAGTTTGGATCAAATCGGATACTCCCTTCGAGAGTTATCGTGCGCACCAGCCAGACAGATAGGTGGACGAACGGACATCGCAAGATCGACTTCAAATGTCCTGGAACGGATTGGGTCCAAAGAGGCCTTGGGTCTAAAGCCGTTATTTCGATGAGGCACGTTGGGGTTGTATCAAGTGGCATATAAATATGTGAATTCGGAATACATATACGGAATTCGTGTTGATGCTTGGAATCCGGATAGCTTCCCCTGATGCCGGGGATGACGGGATTTTAGCGACAAAAATAGAATTGGCATGTATGATTTTCCTTTGCTGGCATCCTTGCCTGGCTTTAGTAGTGGGACTACCCGGCCCATTTTCCAGGCTCCGGAAACGATGTAGGTGGCTAGCGACAGGTTGAGAACTTTTTTTTTACGGAATTCGTGTTGATGGTTGGAATCTGGATAGCTTCCCCTGATGCCGGGGATGACGGGATTTTAGTAACAAAAGTGAAATTGGCCTGTATGATTTGTCTTTGCTGGCATCCTTGCTTAGTTTCAGTAGTGGGACTACCCGGCCCATTTTCCAGGCTCCGGCAACGATATAGGCCGGTAGGTAACTCACGGATAATTTAGTCAATGTTGTCTTCCAATGCATCAGTTGAAGTGGTCTCGTCTGTTTAGACATGAGCTTTAACATAGCCCTATAAAAAATAGTCTAAATATTGACCTGTCCCGATCGTGAAATAAAATGTTCGCCAACCTCGTCTCTTAATAAGTCCATCGTTACTCGTGCTTACATTTTGGGCTAAAAGATAGATATAATCTCACGGTAGCTCTCACCATTCGCAATTACGTTACGTTACAGCATCTTTAAAGAACTAAGGTCCAATGCGACCAGCACATAAACCACATCAAACTGTGGCTTTTAACTGGATGGTTTATTAACGTACCCATTCAGCCCATGAAAGACGAGTTAAATTTATAGTAGAAGCCCTTTGCGGATTTTAGCGGACTTCGTGTCCTTGCCGCTTTGTATTGCACTTTAATTTGAATTTATATTGCTATGAGGACTAGAGTACTTGCTCGATTGTAAGTCTCTGCCATAGGCTAACAAAATTCGTTAACAAATAGCCCAACGTATTTTGAATTCTCCACAAATAACATTTAATTCAGAACATTTTTTTGTTTGCATCACATTTCCCCCTTCAGCAATGTATGTGTGACAAATTTTTATTGAAAAAATTACTCAATCTAGAGAAGGATTTCGTTCTGAATACGATTATGTGTAAAAATTTCAAACACGTCTCAATATTACAATACATTCCATGGTATAACATTGACGTAATCCCCCATTTTTTTTGTGCTCCCCTTCGATTTTCATTCATCACAGCATACATCCTCTGACCCATATTGTGCACTCGAGCGTGCGGGTGTTAACGCGAAACTATGATTAATATGCGCTTAGCGTGTCTATTCATAATTCCCCCCTCCATCTCATTGTTTGTCAAGGATTTGAAGCTTAAAATATTTTTGTGTAAATTTGACTTCGGGGGCAATGGAATGTTACGGAACATGGCGGAGAGTTAGAGAAAGGGGACTGGTTGACAAAGTCATTTTTTGGTATTTGAAAATCTTTGTAATATTTTTTGGCGTTGCTGGTTTGAGGGGGCAGCACAGAAATTTTAATTTCACACAAAAACAAAACGCAGTGGATTTAGTTAACAGGATAATATGGTCAAAGTCAAAAAGGAAATTTTATTCACTTTTATAGCTTGGCATTTAATGCGATAATCGTCGAAAAGAAGATTTTGGGGAAAATGAAAATTTTGTTAATTAGAAACCACGAAATGCATCAGCATTAGTTGAATCTTCTCGAAACTGGTAATGGTAATTCGTTGGTAATGAAGTTAATTTAATTTTTTAAGAGAACGAATTTTTTGGTCTGATATACATATAAAGGTTATAATACAAGGAGATCCAGAAATGGTTTAAAATAGAATGGGTTTTTGGGAGAATTTTATATTCCGAAGGAAAAACAAAAAAATTTAAACATAAGTGGAAAATGTGTTTTTCAAGACAGCTTACATTAGTGAAAATTCATATAATTCCATCGATACGAAAGCGTAGCTTTATTGACTAAAAATTTAGGGCTCACATTTTTAATAACTGTCAAGCAATGTTCAAACGGAAAAGGTTTTGAAGATTTAGAGACAATTTCAAATTTCTATCCAGGGGTGGTTCTGTTTTCTGATGAAATGACACATGATGGCCATGCCGCCTTCTCTGACTTAAACGTTGTGGGATATTCTAAGGTCTTTATACACTAAGTCATATGGCTACAGAGGGTATACAGGGTGAGATAAAAAAAACTGCAACAAAGTCAAACGTCATAATTTTTACATTTTCTTAAATTTTATTGAATGAAAGCAAAAAATGTCGGAAATAGCATCAAAGTTTAGAATAAGTTTAGATTTGTTCGAATTGGTTACCTTTGGCACGAATTATGGTCTTCAAACGAAAAAGGAAACCGTCACACTCTGCCCGAATGTTGCTTTGCGGTATTTTGGCCCATTCTCGACGAAGCGCTTGCTTGAGGTGATCGACACTTTGGTATTTTTTAGTGCCAACCTTGCTTTCCAAAATACACAAGACACAATAGTCCAACGGATTGGTATCCGGAGATTTTGGTGGCCATTGTGCGCTGGAAATAAAGCGAGAAAACTCATTTTGTAACCATTCTTGGGTGGAGCGTGCTGAGTGCGATGGTGCTGAGTCCTGTTGGAATGTCCAAGGTCTGCGACCAAAATGTTTGCGTGCCCAAGGCATTTATTCTGATGACACGATCGATTAATACGAGCGGAGAGCGACCATCGGCTGTTATGGCGGCCCACACCATCATTCTGGTGGCCAACCGAAGGTGCACATTTTCAGCTGACCTCTTTGGCAAGTAAACACGATAATTTTGTTTGTTTACAAACTGCTGGACAACGAATGTTTTCTCATCGGAGAAAACCAAATTCGGCAGTTCACCACTTTCGGCCAAGCGAAGCAACTTTTTAGCTCTTTTGAGTCTATTTTTTCTGATGCGGTGTAAGTCCTTGCATTTTTTGGAATTTCAATGGCTTTACCCTGAGCTTATTTTTCAATATTTGCCGAATAGAATATTGCGATATGTTCAGCTCACGATCCACTTTTCGACCACTACTTCGCGGGTTTCGTGCCTCATCGAAATTTAGACCCTATTTCACTTTGGATTTAATAAATTTCAGGACATTTGGAGTGGAACTAGAAGGTCCGTCCGCCTGTACGTATACTCTTGAATCTAGTATCCGACTTCATCAAAACTTGGTTCATGGTAATGTTATTATCAAACTTAGAACGATTTCGGAGATGGGTAATACCGGTCCACCCCTTCTGGTACCCACTCCACGAAAAGTCGAAACTGTCAAATAAATATTTTACTGCACAAAAAAAGAGTGGATAATCCGATTTTGCTCCAACTTTGCACAATCTAATATTTGCATTAGTCCTAGGTCAGGTGCGAAAATGGGCACCACAAAGGGTCAAAATTGTGAACACCCTTGAAGCTCTTAAACGCGAAATTAACATCCGATTCCATTCAGACTTGAAACATCTCAATATTTCCATCAACACAATATCTTCTATAAAGATAGAAGGCATTATGCCATTCCTTCTGTTTCCTCCCCCACAAAGGGTCGAAATTTTGAATAAACCGGACTATCATAAAATCCGAATTAAGCATCCGGTTCTCCTTATATTTCAAACATTACCTATTATTTCTACTAACACAAAATCTGCTGTGAAAATGGGATATATTTGTCCACCTCTTTTGGTTCCTCCCCCACATTGTACTAAAATTTTGAATATCCATGAAGCTCCTACAATGCGAAATTAAAATCCGATTCCATTCAGACTTGGTACAACCCAGAATCTGTTATAAAGATTGTATATCGAAACCCCTTTCATCCGTCATAACTTTCCGATACGAAATGAATGGCTCATTCCTTCGAAACCCAGTTCCCAGTTCCAGTTTAAACAAAATAATAACAGAAGTCTAAATATATTTAAATAATCAAACATTGGCTGAGGGTACATATCTGTGGACAAACCCTACTGAAACTTTTGATCTTGTTTTTTTTTTTAATTTTCAAACAATCTATTATTTTTACATTTGCATATTACATCATTCTTCATTAGTTTCAAACTAACAAAAAGTGAGACCCATTCATTTGGCTCAGATCATTTAATTCCAATTAACTTCGATATGTGTTTGTGATATTAGACACGTTAGTAATTTAATATATTAAAATAACTGATTCTTCCAAGTGGTATGAAAGACAACCAACACCAACAGAAAAAAAAAACACTCACATTCATTTATAAGGAGTAGTAAAAAAGAGGAGATGGCGCATATTAACAATCAAATGGAACAATGGCAAATCCCATAAACCATAAAAACACACAAACCACATACAAACTTAACGAGCACAGCTCTGCGGTATATGTATGAGTGTGTATGTGTGTGTGCATGTGATGGACATGGCAAAAAAAAAAGAGAGTCAGCCATTTGTTATTGTATGCCACATTAACTGAACAAATTGAATTTTTTCCTCTAAGCCGCAGTAGTTCTTGGTTTTCGTTCGTTTCTTTCTATTGTTTTTTTTTTTGAGTTTGCCACGCGGTTGGTCTATAAGCACGATTTATTTAAAGATATACATATATGTGTGTGCATTTTCCAATTTCAAAGATTTTAAAAGAATGATGTAAATCAGTTTTAAAAATTCTAAAGATGACCCTATAAAACTATATGTTATATTTAACGATAAGCCCTCAAAGGGATGTCGCCATTTTCTAGGCGAAATTGAATACAGTAAAAACGATATTGAAAATTTTATTTATGACCAAAGCGACTATCCCCACAATTTAGAGTACAAATTGGAGCTATATTGAATTGTTTTTTGTGAAGAATTGAACGGTCCACTGAGACACATAAATACAAAATAACGACTGATTGTTGGTTGGGCTGATTTGGTTCAAATATCATGCACATATCTTGGAAATTGTAACCTCTATCTTAATTTCAACAGAAACTAGTACTTTAGCACGATAAAAAAAAAAACAAGTTAAAAAGCAGTAAGTTCGGCGGGGCCAAACTTTGAATACCCTCCACCATTTGGAACGAATTTGGAAATTTTCAAAAAATAAAATCCTTAAAAAATGCTCTTACAATTTTAAAAATACCGAAGATAGTAGTTATATGGGAGTGTATACGACGTGGATTGTTTGTCATAAGCCATTACCATATTCAAATTCGAAACATGAATTAAACGGTCAATAATGTAGCTAAAATCATCAAAATATCGTTTAAAGGGAGGTACCGTTATATCGGAGCTGGACCAACATAGACAGTTTTCTGTCACAGGCTGTAGCATCTATTACGACCTTCATATAGGACATTTCAAACAATTTGGGTGGGTATTGTACCTAAAATCGTCAAAATACCGAATATAGGGAGATACTGATATATGGGGCCCATACGAAGACCTGGACCTGCATAGACAATTTTATGTCACAGACTGAAGTTCCAATTACGAACTTCAAATACGTAATTTGAAATAAATTCACCAGAATTATGACGCTAAAATCATTAAAATACCGAATATTGAGAGGTACTGTTATATGGGGGCTATATGGATACGTGGACCTGCACAGACAATCTTCTGTCATAGGCTGTGACTAAAGAAAGGCATAAATACCAAATTTGAAACAATTCCGGTTAATAATGTCGCTAAAATCATCGAAATATTGAATATAGGGAGGTACCGTTATATGGGGGCTATACGAAGACGTGGACCTGCACAGACAATTTTCTGTCTTAGTCTGTAGTATCCGTTTCGAACTTCAAATACCAAATTTGAAACAGTTCCAGTGAATAATGTCGCTAAAATCACCAAAATACGGAATATCGGGAGGTACCGTTATATGGTGGCTATATGAAAACGTGGACCTACATGGCCCATTTACGAACTTAACCTGTCTACTGAAAAAATAAACATGTGTGCAAAATTTAAGCCTTCTATCTCAATTCGTTCGAAAGATGGCGTGATTACAACAGACAGACAAACAGACGGACATCGCAAAATCGACTTAGAATTTTATGCTGATCAAGAATATATATACTTTGTTGGGTCTGATATGAGTATTTCGAGGAGTAACAAACGGAATGACAAAGTTAATATATCCTCCATAGTATAGTGGAGGGTATAAAACGATTTGTCGGAGAATTTCCGAATCGGCTTATATTCTTCGCATTAGTAACAGGTTTCAGCGGCTCCAATTAACCTACCAATTTTTGCATTGGAGCCCGACGAGGTGTTTCAAAAAACAAAAAAGTTTTAGTATAGCGGACTGTACCTGCTAAATTATTAGCATTTTATACTTTCCGCTAAATGACTAAAGAAGGGCATATATCGTTTGTCCGGTCAAAATGTACCTCATGGAAATATCGGTTTTAGATCGCTGGTTTCTTCAATCAACATCAGACATCCATGATATTTGGAGTCGATCTATTCATGCCCACCTCTTTATCTCCCTGCCTGTCAGAGAGAGGGAGAGGGAGAGACTTATATTAACAATTATAAAATTATCACATTAGAATCACTTATGTTCATTTATTTCTACTTGCGTGACGATTATTCAAAATGTTGACCCTCTATTGAGGCAGTACCAAATGTTTTGACCAATGTTTCCCGAGAAAGAGTGGGCCGATGTATTTCATTTTCATACATTATCTAATACTGGTAAAAATATTGAGAAGTGCAAAAATTCACTTATTTCCAGCTTTATTCAGCCCCGTCTGCATAAAACAGTATACAATTTAGAAAATCTTTGGTTCGCGAAGCTGGTGTTATTCTAAATTTAGATGTGATTTTTTGTACTAAGGTTAGCATGTTATATTATATGGGAATAAAAATGAGGAAACATGCCTGCTATAAGAAGGTGGAAGGCTGTAATCTTTATGAGTGAATCAGATAGGCTTGGCATAGTAAACTGAAGAGGAGAAACGGGTTATGCGAGCGTCTATTGCATACTGGACAGACATTTCGTACATTTTCATAAATTCGTGCCCAATATGAAGTGAGACGACGGCACCATCTCGAACGTAGTTGGGCCAAAAATACATTTGTTTGTCTAGGTAGCTAAAGTTTTGTGTCTCGTACCATCGCTCGTTACCGTGATCGGTAGCGTAGCCCGACGTCAAAGAAGTGGATGGAAGAAAACAGCAACATCAGCGGAAATGGTTTGAAAATTAAAGAAGCGACATGATCGAAACGCACGTCGCAGTGGCCGAAAAATGGCTCGTGAGGCGAACATATCGCAATATTCCATTCCTCAAATATTGAAAAATTAGCTCGGGGTAAAGCCATTGAACTTCCAAAAAGTACAAGAACTTACACCGCAACAGAAAGAAAATAGACTCAAAAGAGCTAAAGAGTTGCTTCGCTTGGCCGAAAGTGGTGAACTGCCGAATTTGGTTTTCTCCGATGAGAAAACAGTTTGTAATGATCGAAGAGGTCAGCTGAAAATGTGCTCCTTCGGCTAGCCACCAGAACTCAAGCGCCGGCCATGGTGATTGTGATGTGGGCCGCCGTAGCAGCTGATGGTCGCTCTCCGCTCGTATTAATCGACCCTGGCATCAGAATAATTGGCGAATATTATCGTGAAAATATTCTGGAGGGTTTATTAAAGCCTTGGGCACGCAAAAATTTTGGCCGCAGACCTTGGAAATTCCAACATGACTCAGCACCAAAATAAGGTTTACAGCTTCATTTCCAGCGCACAGTGGCCATCAAAATTTCCGGCTACCAACCCGTTGGACTATTGTGTCTGGAGTATTTTGAAAAGCAAGGTTGGCACTAAAAAAATACCAAACTGTCGATCACTTCAAGCAGGTACTTCGCCAGGATTAGGCCAAAATACCGCAAAGCAACATTCGGGCAACATTTGCCGTTTGAAGGCCATAATTCGTGCCAAAGGTGACTAATTCAAAAATTTGATGCTACTTCCGCCATTTTTTGCTTTCAGAAATAAAAAATAAAATAAAAATAAAATAAAAAAAAATGTAAAAAATTATGGCGTTTGACTTTGTTGCATTTTTTATCTCACCCTGTAGATAAATAAATTAAAAATGAAAGATCAGTTCAGACCAAGCTCAACTAAAAGTTCCCTGGTTTCCTGAAATTTTAGTAACATAATTAGGAGTTATTGGAATTGATTTTGAAAAAATTTCGCTCAATCTTCGGAAATTTGAAAAAAATAGCGTTCACTGTAAAGAAACTGAAAATGAAGATTGTTTGAGACTAAGCCCAAGTGAAAGTTCTCTGGGAGCACTTACCGCATATATGGATCTAACAAGCGAAATAAGGATGTGGGTGCAAAGTGACAAATCATTTTGAAATGGGAACTCTTACCTCCCAAAGTTCTATCGTAAGCGTTGCGAAAAAGAATTGTAGAATCTTTGTGTTAGTTTTCATGCAAAAGAGTCCATAAGCATAAGAACTCATTATCGTTTTCAGGCATTTCTCCAACCCCATCCTACCACTATGACGATATCCTTTCATAATGTGTTCGACATATCCTCCAAAATATATTTTTTGTCATTATAATACCATTTGCAAAATTCTGAATTACTAAAGGACACTATCGGAAATACTTTACTACCGCAAATTTTAAGCTGGATTTTATACACAGTAAAAGCCCTAACTACCACTTCATAATACGTCGAACATTTCGAACAAAATTTCCCAAACATTAATTCAACCAAATAAACTGCAGTTTTCCATGGTCCATTAGGCTGAATTAGCGATTTGTATTACACAAATTGACTGGTCTAGGTGGACTTAGTTTTAAATCCCCCGAAATTTGCATGGATGTAAGCCTTCGACAAAACTGCAACGACATCCTGGTGAATGAATGGGCGCACTCTTCAATGTGTTTGATTTTTTCCTCTTCGTACATTTTTTTCGGCCTGTGATTATTGGTATCCTCTGGTGTGTGTGTGTCAATGTGAGTGTATGTGTGTTTGTCCATGTTTGTTTGTTTTTTTTCGGATGGAAAAACACATCATGGTTTGGCTGGCATGAAATTGCTTTTAAAGCTGAACATGGCAGATGACATGACAACCAACCGCATTTTCACACACAAACACACACTAGCACACTCACAGTTACACAAATACTACAGTGTGATTGGGGAACAACAACTGTAGCACCAGCAAAAAAAGCCAACCGGCCCACCACATTGGCCAACAGCAGCAATTAATGTCAATATTAAAATATGAACTCGACAAATATGTAGGTCCACACACATACACATGCATTCAGACACACATAGGTGGCGGCGGGACGGACACCAAAGTTGTATTTCATATTTAAAACAAACACAGCGAAACATCTCAGGCGAGTATTCTCCCACTAATGGAAATGCAAGAAATTAAAAAGCGAATATCTGCCAACAGCATTCCCATTCCCATTCTCCAGCGCCATTTGGTCAGTGCCAATGCCACTGTGTCACAACCATGCAAATTGAAAAGTAGCCTGTCTGCCAACCCCCCACCCTCCAGTCGGCCAACCAGCCAGCCAGCCGAGCATCCAACCAGCCAGTCATCAAGCCAGCTGTGAACAAGTCGAGTGGAAGCGGTTGGAAAACACATCCAAGTAATGGAATTAATTATGAGAGTTTATCGCTTAATAGGATGAAAATTTCAAAAAGAAAACCCTCAAATCATCCAGTCAGCCAGCCAGCAAGTCTGTCAGTCAGCCAGTGAGCCAGCCAGTCATAGTCATCAACAAGTTTATAACCTTGACTTGAGCATAAAGTTTAAAGAATCTTTTGGCAATTGTAATTGTTGAGAAAATCTGAAAATCCGATTACTTTTCCGCTCGAAAGTAGTTCAGTTCCGTTCAGCAGCAGCAGCAATCACTGTAATGAGACAAATATTTAATTTCTATGCTTGGGAAAATTAAGAAGTTATTAGTTCAGCCAGATAATTGAATTAAAGTTCTACGATTATTCTCATTATGTGGTGTATATGTATATATGGATGTTTGTGTGAGCATAGTATGAGGAATTTGTTCTTAATTATTTAACACTAAGGACTACTGCTTCCACACAGGACGCATTTTGGGTAAATTCTTGGTATTTGAATCAATGACTTAGTCATTGAGAAAAACGTAAAAATATTGTTAAAGACATATGGGCCAAACTGGTCCACCGTTCAATAATCGTTGTCAAATTTAAAGGAGCGATTCTGATTCAACTCTTTAGGTCATATATTGTGAAAAGTAAGTGAGAACACTGTTATGTTTCGGTCGACCATTTTTGAGTCTCCGACACATGAACACTAATATTATTGTAAAATCAATTGTCAACAGGTAAAATTACGAAATTCAGTTAAACAACCTTTAAAAAGGAGGTCTTCAAAAGTTCGCACTGGCCGAATTGAATTGCTTCTTAACGAGTGGACAATATATTCACAACAAATGTCCTATTAAGAACATTTTATCATATACGAAAAACTTCGTTCGGAATCTAACATGATTTTAGTTTTAGAATTTGGTGCTGATCTCCTCGAATATACAGGGTGAGATAAAAAAACTGAAACAAAGTCAAACGCCATAATATTTACACTTTACTAAATTTTATCGATGTCGGAAATAGCATCAAATTTTAGAATAAGTTTAGATTTGTTCGATTTGGTCACCTTTGGCACGAATTATGGCCTTCAAATAGCCAATGAAACGGTCGCACGCTGCCCGAATGTTGCTCTGCGGTATTTTGGCCCATTCTGGGCGAAGCGCTTGCTTGATGTGATCGACACTTTGGTATTTTTTAGTGCCAACCTTGCTTTCCAAAGTACTCCAGACACAATAGTCCAACGGATTGGTATCCGAAAATTTTGGTGGCCTTTGTGCGCTGGAAAAGAAGCGAGAAACCTGATTTTGAATCATTCTTGTGTGGCGCGTGCTAAGTGCGATGGTGCTGAATCCTGTTGGAATTTCCAAGGTGTGCGGCCAAAATGTTTGCATGCCAAAGGCTTTCATACAACCTCCAGAATATTTTCGCCATAATATTCGACATTTATTCTGATGCCACGGTCGATTAATACGAGCGGAGAGCGACCATCGGCTGTTATGGCGGCCCACACCATCACCATGGCCGGCGCTTGAGTTCTTCTGGTGGCCAACCGAAGATGCACATTTGCAGCTGACTTCTTTGGCAAGTAAACACGATCATTTTGTTTGTTTACAAACTGCCGGACAACGAATGTTTTCTCAACGGACAAAACCAAATTCGGCAGTTCACCACTTTCGGCCAAGCGAAGCAACTCTTTAGCTCTTTTGAGTCTATTTTCTTTCTGTTGCGATGTAAGTTCTGTCACTTTTTGGAATTTCAATTTCTTTACCCCGATCTCATTTTTCAATATTTGCCGAATGGAATATTACGATATGTTCAGCTCACGAACCATTTTTCGACCAATGCGACGCGGTTTTCGGTCAAGTCCCTTTTCTACTTTTCGAACCATTTCTGCTGATGTTGTTCTTTTCTTCCGTTCACTTCCTTGACGTCGGGCTACGCTATATATCACGGTAACGAGCGATGGTACGAGACACTAAAGATTTATTCACATTTAAATGCTGGAGTTCCCTAACCATAACCACTTGTGCTTTTCCAGCCAAATATAAAAAAATCACACTATCACGCTTGAATTCCATCACGAATAATTTTTTTCAGAAAAAATTCCCACCAAAATGCTTTTGTACGCCATACAATGATGCGGTTCATTTTTAAATATATGCCAAATGCCAGGCTTAGACAAATCGCACAATGTTTCCCCTAATTTAAGATGCATATTTCTCCTCTGGGGTATGTCCAACACCGATTACGCGAATCAAAGTTTTTCAAAATTTGATACTTGTTTAAATTTGACGGGCTTTGATCAAACCTGGAAAGTGGCTTCTCTGGGGTATGTCGAATATTCAAACATCATACAAAAAACTAAACAATATTGGGGTTCTGTAGGTCATTTCACTAGATTTAAGAAAGATATTAAAACATATGACACCATTTTCGAATGGTTTTAAGCACCAGCTATAATTGGGCAACCAAAAAATTTAAGGTTTTAAAAAACAAACAAAAAAATCAAGCAAAAAAATAATGCCGTGCCGAACTTTGTAACGAATTTGGAAATTTTAAAAAATTAAAATCCGATAAAAATTCTGTTGAGATCTTAAAAATACAGAATATAACCGCATAGGCAACTTTTGTCATAAGCCATCAAAAACGAAACATGAAAAAACATCCGATAAATAATGTAGCTAAAATCATCAAAATAACAAATATAGGGAGGTACCGTTATGTCAGGGCTATACGAAGACCTGGACCTGCATAGACAAGGAACCTATTAGGAATTTCAAATACGAAATTTCGAAAAATTTCGGTGAATATTGTACCTAAAATCGTCAAGATACCGAATATAGGGAGGTACTGATATATGGGGTCTACCCGTCAAATTAACAAAAAGTATCAAACTTTGAAGATCTTTGATTCGCAACAATTTTCTATCATAGACTGTAGTTCCTATTACGAACTCTAAATACGAAATTTGAATTAACTCCGATGAATAATGTCGCTAAAATCAGCAAAATACCAAATATTGGGCGAAACCGTTTTATGGAGTCTATACGAAGGCGTGGGCCTGCATACGCAATTTTTTGTCATAGACTGTAGTACCCAATACGAAATCTAAATACGAAATTTGAAACAAATCCGGTGAATAATGTCCCTAAAATCGTCAAATTGTTGAATATCGGGGGGTGCCGTTGTATGTGGGCTATATGATATCGTTGACATTTCTCCTCCAGGAGGTAAAGTGTTTAGAAAGAACTTCTAGTATGGATTTTTAGATAATTACATTGAAAAATGTAGCTAAAATAATCAAAATATGGAATATGGGGAGGTACCGTTATTTGGGGGATATACGATATCGTGGACCGGGGAGTAAAGTATTCAGAAGGAACTCCTTTTGTGGATTTTCAAAAGATTTCATTGAAAAATTTGGCTATAATTCTCAAAATATCGAATATCGAGAGGTACCGTTATATGGGGGCTATACAATATCGTGGACCTTTATAGCCGATCTTCGAACTTGACCTACCTGCAGACAAAATACTTATCTGTGCAAAATTATAGAAAGCTAAAATTTATTCGTTTTGCCTTTAGCCTGATTACAACAGACGGTGGGACGACAGTTAGGGCAAAATCGTCTTAGAATTTTACGCTGATCAAGTATATATACATTGATATGTCTAAAATTATTATTTCGATGAGTTACAAACGGAATTATGTACCTTATATACCCTCCATGCTATGTATGGTCGAGGTCGATTTTATCTATTAAATTGTTAAACTCCCTGTTAAATAATTCCACAATGTGTCCATTTGTTGGAAACATATAATGTAAGCAAAGTAGATCCGGGTATAAACCAGTTTGTGGGTCCGTCCCCAAGAAAAATTACTTTTTCTTAATAATGATAAAAATATCTATCACTAAAAAACTAAAAAATATTAAACAGTTGTTATTGAAAGTTGTGTATAACTGATAGGAGAAAATAAAAAAACCGACAGTGGAGTTTTTCTCCAAGACACATGTCGAAAAGCTTACCAGTCGACTTTTTCTCTTTCATCTAGGACTTAATATCAGAAATTCCCCGCATATATTTCGAACCTAGTTTCCTCAGCATGATGATTGATGTCGCTTAAAAAAATATCTTCAAGGACACACCAAGGCTCAAAATGTCATTCTTCACTTTATCTTCATTTCGACCCCTCCGCAACACCACCAGCTTAGCTGTCACAGCATTTCCATCATTATTTGCATGTTGTCAGTTCATATTCATCAAATACCACTTAATGACTTTATGAACAATTTACAAGCGACAGTGGCGCGCAAGGATAACAGTCAACCATGAAAAACAATAACAACAAAAACTACATCCACAGCAACAAGGATACATATTAAGAAGCGTTAAGGCAGAATTCAGTTAGCAATCAACCGCCAACAGAGCAAAGGATAGAGGGGAGCTCTATAAGCCATGATGGTTATTAAAAAATAACAACAACAAAATAACAAGGATATCGTTGTGGTCTGACTGGGTGACAGTCGTCTGTCTGTCTGTCTGTCCGCCCGCCCGCCTGTCTGACTAACTGGCGATGTACTGAATATAATTAAAATTAGACTGATAGAAATTTTATGGTAATTAAGGTCAAAAATAATTATTTCTCCAAGTTGGAACAACAATAGCAACACCAACAATGACAATGACAACGATTTGAAAACCGCAGTCAACAAATAATGAGAACGGGCACACAGTGCGAGCGGATGGGGCGGTTGGGGGATACGTTGTATAAGTCAACAATGGGACTTAAAGTTGAACACCCAAAACTTTGTTACCGGGCTTGTCCATAAATAAGTAGTTCGTGAAGCTGTGTTTTTGTATGGGTGTGTGTGCGTTTCTGAAAATGAACATTACATAAATACAGACATACATAAGTCATTGGCAACACCGACATCACCACCAACAACAACAACAAAAACGGCAAAAACGAACTGACATCCCTTTTTGCAGTTCTCGAACAAGTCAAGTTTACTCTGAAGAGGGCAAACAAAAGAGTTTGCTCAATTAAACAGACACTGTCGGAAAATAGCCAAAATTATGCAAACACAATTCCCGTTTGCCAGCAATTAGCCCCCCTCCGTTCTTCCCGCCCTCTCGTCTTGTCCTTGTCTATTTCCCATTCTATACGCTTCCAGTGCAGACAAACGAAATGAAATTTTGGCAAAAGTTGATGGCTGCAAAAAAAGGCAAATGAAACCAAAGAGACAAAAAACAGAAAAACGAACATGACAAACAGAACGAAAAACTATTTGTTGGAAAAATGGAGGATCTAAAACATTGACAAAAGCGAATCTTACAACATTCTCACACTTGAAGCCACCACACACCACCACCATGGTGTCAAGAGTTTTCTAACGAAAACGAGGTGAGGAAAGAAATGGTTCGGGAATTATCGGATGGTACAAGAATTTTCTTGTGATGTTCTCTTATGGTATACACTATCAGAAGTATTCGTTTTATCATTCTGTTTGTAATTTCCAGAAATAATCACTTTACCCCTACAAAGTGTACGTGTTCCTGACCAGCGTAAGTGGATTTAATGATGTCTATATCTCTGTTGTAATCAAAGTATCTTTTGAAGGAATTGAGATGGAGCGCTTAAATTTCCACTTATGTGTATGTTGTCAGTAGGCAGGTTAAGTTGCTTTATCGGTCATGTAGGTCCATATAACAGTTCCTTCCAATATTTGGTATTTTGACCATTTCAGCCTCACTTTTTAAAATTATATTGCTTTAAATTCGTAATGGGGTGTATCTCGTATTTAGTTACACATATTTTCAAATAGCTTTCCATTTGGGCAATTTAAATAACAGCGGGGCAGAATACTGTGCCTTTTAGGTCTACATTGCACTAAAGCCCCCATATAAGAGTAACAGTAATTTGATGACTTTAGCCATACTCCTTTCAACGAAAGTGATTTGAATTTGATACTTGGGAATCGAAATGATAGTAGGAAATTGTCTATGTACGTTCTGGTTTCAGGACTACCCATTCTTTTGTATTTTGAAGATTTACTTTGTCTTATGCATCAACAGTGTTGACAATGAGTTGTATCGGTGTCCTTATAGCTATGGCTCCATATGAGGTAATATATGATTTATTTTTATAAATGTTTCAGGCATAATATTCCACCCAATCTGTGATTATTATAATTTAATTAGGATTCTGAAAATATTATTTTCGCAAAAAAAAAACACTGTTGGTATAATCCTCGTAGAATCATGCCTCTATCCAATTAGGTTCAGTATGTCAAAAAGTCGAGTTTGCGATTTTGATAACTTAAACAATTATACTTCGATGTTTAAACATTTCTATACCAAAAACCGAACTGTTTGAAATTTGCTACTTCAAATGGTAAAATAAATTCTCCGAACAATTGTTCAAAGTATGTCCACGTCTTAGACTAGAAAATCTAGTAATTTGGTATTGCAAAATATAGAATAAATACTCGCAATAATTGTTCAAAGTAGGTCCAGACTTTTGACTAACTCCCAACTATTAGTAGGTTACAGGTACTGGCAATATTTGATCCTGCAAATGATTTGTATTTCGTATCTAAAATTCGTTCAATATTGTCCTGTAGCGTAACGGCCACTCCCTGCTCATTTTCCATGAAAAATAGACAAATTATGCCTTTGGACCGAAATCCGAAATAAGTACTATTTAAAAAAAAATCGTTAAATTGCGAACCCTAGTAGAAAAAACGTAGAAAACCTCAAAAATACTTCGGACTATGATTCTATCCATAAAAGACCTCGTTAGGGTCTTCTATCCATAAAAGACCACGAGAGAATCATCTGCCTCAATAAGAATTTGGAAGGGTCTTCATCCATAGAAAACTATAGCGGGCCTTCTGCAAGTTGAAGCTTTCTCTACATCGTAGACCCCGACAAGGTTTTCCATCCGTAAAATGCCTCGAAAAATTATTTTATCCATAGAAGACCGCTAGAAGGTTTTCTCTATAAAAAAGGGGGACTCTATGGAGGAAGTCGAAAAGACCTTCCATCTACGAAGAAATTTTCTAGCCACGAAAACCTCGAAAATCTCTTTATTTGAGGAAAAACTCAAAAAGGTTTTTTGATTATATTTTTCTATGTTCTGACGGACCTTGTGTTGACGGACCTTGTAGAGGTATTCCATCATCAGTCTTCTATCTTGAGAAGAAAGGTTTTCGCTGTATGGAACACATAGCCAGCAAAAAATCTATATACCTAGTGGTGATAATATTAAGAACGTTTTGGCACCAATAATAACAAACTGCACATAAGTTCAAAAATTGTCCAATAAAAAATATCAAAATATTATATCGAGCCAAGGAAGTACTCAATGAAGAGAAAACTTGGAACGTCGTAATATTTAAACAGGACATAGTTCAGGATCGGAAATGGTCAATATTAGTTCAATAATTTCTATACCTCCACCGCAAAAGGTCAAATATTGGAAAATTAATAAATCCATTAAAGTGGAAAAATCAATGTCCGATTTTTGTCAAATGTTTCACATTCCCATACTGATAGTAGCGGAACAATATTTCACATATTGGAATTATAAGAATTTTTGTTGAATGCGAAACTATACTTAAAATAAGATCTCTATTAATTTTCAATCATAAAATGTCATTTAATTAAAGACTCAAAATTAAATTTGTCCTGAAGTTTGCCTTTCTTAGGCACTTTCCCCGAAAAATGAGGTATTAAGAAAGATTATATTCACTTTTAATATTCAAAATCTAATACCTAATATTCAAAAATTTTAACAGCATCATCCAAACTGATGCTGAAACAAACATATATTTTTTTTACAAAAATGTTTTCTTTACCCAAAGGTGTAGGGTATTAAAAATTTGGCCCGGTCGAACCAATGTTTTTTACTTTTTGTTGCAAAATTGTCAGGATTAATCCCTTTATGGTTGTAATATTTAGAAGATTTTCCAAAAGAATTTTAGTTTTATTTAATTCTTTGGTCCCTCTTCTATTGAGTTTACGATCTCGTCACTTGGGTAAATAAAGTTTTTTGTCGAAGATTTTATTTTTTAAAATACTTTTGGGTAGAATATCCACTGTTAATTGATATTTTATCAATGGAAGATATTTAACGGTCTTCAAAAATGTTTCTATTCAGCGTGAAACTTCTTAAAGGCCTTCTAGCTGCGAAAGATTTCAAAAAAGTGTTATATCTGCAGAATGCCGCCAATAAGTCTTTCATACGCAGAACTCTTTAAAATGTATTCCTTTTGGGCTCCTCTTCATTGCAGATAAATCTCGAAAAATTTAGAAGATCTCAAAAACGTATGTTTTAAAGATGAAAAATATTTAAAAATTCTTTAGTAAGTCGAACACTTGTTTTTGGGGGGTCTTTCAACTTTTAGAAGGCCTTCGGGATTTCTTAAAGGCCTTCTTCTCATAGAGAACCTTTAAGGGTCGTGTACTTATTTTATATGCTTTTGTTATTTTACTTATTCATAAACGTATACAGTTTTCTCAACCTAATAATATATATTATCTTTTTCTTTTCTTTTTAGGTGAGTGAAAATGAAGCGAATGTTTATTGCCGTAAGTTGTAATTATTTATTAAAAACAATATCCGCAAGCCATCTTACCAGCTTCCTCGCACCTACCTCGTCGAAAAATTGAAATTTTATATGTTGGTAGTTGGTAAATTGTTTCTCAACTCATTGTCTTTTTAACCCATTAGTGGGCAGTGTCCCTTATAAGGGACTCTCGCATTTTCCACTGTAGCACTTTCCAATACTAGTTTTTTTTGTAAACAACTAGGCTATGCCGTTACTGACACTCCAACGAATTATGTTCTATCCCATTCATTTAATTTCTTGCGAGTTGCGTGTTGTATTTTGTGCAAAATATGAAAAACCAATTTGTGAAAAAACAAAAATTTCGAGCTGGGTAAATAAAATTTCAATAAAGTTATGATTCTGTGAATATTTATGATTGTGTTTGTATTGTTATTTGTAAGTAAGTGTAATAAACTAGTTTATGCCCAAAAAATAAAATAAATTGTTGTGACACGTGCATAAAGTGACTATGAATGCAACGTCCCCTAAGAGAGACACTGCGCCCGTAGTACAATTGTGCAGATTTACAATTTCTGAAATACTGAATGAATTGGATGTTATTGGCGATAATGAGTTGCACGACATTGAAATTTACGCTATCCCACCAATAGATGGTGCAGATACTGATGAAGATCCTGATGGTGGTGGCCCATATTTGCATATTTGCTTGATGGTCAGTAGTGAATGCATGGCTGTTAATGAAGAAGTTACATCCCAATGATACGGCATGTTCAACTCTTCTAAATTTTCGCCGTTACATTGCAACATCATATCTGGAATCGTATGGTACCCCAGCATCAAGAGGTTTGCGCAATAGCAATGTCACTGCAGATACTAGATATGATGGCAGAAACCACATTATTGAATATTCAAAAACAGATAAACGGAGTGGATTATGCGGCAAAAAGTCTAACTTTATTTGTAAGAAGTGTGACAAAGGTCACCACCCTAAAAATTGCTTTAAGGAATATCATAAGCCAAGTGTACCTAATGCACAGCGTCCCTTATAAGGGACGGTCCATAGCTCCAAAACCATAAGCTTTTTTGAATAAATTGTTTTTAAAACAAATTAACTAGACCATTTTTATTTGTAATTGGTGTAAATCGCTTAAAGATAGTGTCCAGGGAACTTCGTCCACTAATGGGTTAACCCTCTCGACACTATGTCAGTTTGTTCGTCTATTTAGCTGTTTGTCTGTTAAAGTGTGTGTGTATATGTGTGTGAGTGTTTGCGTTTGCCTGTCTGTCTATCGAGCGTAACGGGAAAAACTTTTTAATATCCTTTGTACAAATTAAGATATATGTGGCAACATGGAAACCAGACATTAGTTTTTGCCACAAATCTACGGGGTTGGGTTGGTAACTGGTGGCAGTGTGCAACGCAACGATTGCAATGAGATTTTTTTGCCCAACAATAACTGAAAGCTAGATTGTAATTTTTGTGGGTGTGTTATATTGCATGGGTGTGTGTGAGTATGCGTTTATGATTTTGACTCTGTGTCTGAACATTTTTGGTCTTTGCCACGGTTATGTGGAAATAAATCGTAAGAACTAAAACTGTGTAAATTAAATGTCAACCAAATGCAACGAAATTTTTAACTATTGTTGTTGGTGGTAGTTGGCCTTGTTGTAGAATAATTTTCGTATTAAATACTCCATATGAGAAAGGGTGAAGGGAAGATTTTTTTGGAGGAACTTGCTGAGATTAGAAAATTAAAAAAAAAAAAAAATCTAAATCTCTCACCTTGCAAACTTCATATATTCATTCTAGCTTATTATCAGATGAATCAGTAATGTGAGATTCCTTTAAATTTTTAAAAGTAAATACCGCCTTAACCTGATCCTCTTATACTAGGTTTCTATAAGGTTACCCACAGATTTTTTGTAGGTATAATACTTTATAAGAGTCAAATTAAAAATAATGTTCTAGGGGTCCCCTTGTGAGCATCTAAGGATAAAATTGAGTTCACCTGAACCTTGAAAAACACATACATGAGACTTGTTTTTCAATATTTTTCAACTCTTGGATTTTTTTTGAAATTCGATGAATTTATTCTTTCTTCTTAAATGTACTCTGTAAGACTAAACCTCCTACAAGAAAAGCATCCCTTTAAAGGCTTTGAAACCCCCTTAAGGATTTTACGCTATTGAAACTTCTTCTTATACAAATTGGTAATTTGAAAATCATGATATCAGGGTATTTATGAAAAACACGAATGCAATGACGAAACTAAAGCATGGGATTTAAAATTCTACGAGTGCGAAACTTCGTTTTTGATTGTCAACTAAAATCACCAACCTGAGAATCCTTCCCGAAAAAAACACTTCTCCTTGAAAACGTAGGGTAGGATACCAGGTAGGGTAGGGTACCAATGTATCTTTAGAAGAGAGTTAAATCTTGTTATTCTGATAGACGCAAACATCGGCGATTCTCAATACCACAATATTTACTAACAGTGGCCTCCATATCAAATTTCGGAATTCCTGTCCTAGCACCACACCAAACTGCATATTTTGTGGCATTTTGCACTCTTTGTAGGTTCATAGTACGGACTTCCAAAACCATCTACAGACAGCAACAGTGACATCCACATCAGAGTTCAGTATTTTGGGTCGATCCCTTCACCCAATACCAAATGTGGTAGCATTTAGTTCTTATCAAACAGTTATAGTACGCATTTCCAAAACAAATTCTAAATTTCAACCTCAGATACCAACAGTGACCTTAATCTCAGAATTTTATCTCAGTAACTTCCGCCATCACCAAATTAAAAATTATATTACGCATTTTCAAACCATCTTCTTCTCTCAACCGTAGACGCCAACAGTTACATCTGTATCAAATTTAAGAATTTCAGCTTTTTTCTTCGTCCAATACCAAATTTGGTACAACTTTAGTACACATTTCCAAAACGGCCACCATATCTCATTTCCAGATACCAACAGAGACCACAATATTAAATTTCCGAATTTCATCTCTATTCCTTCACCCAATATAAATATGTACCAAATATAGGGGCGTTTAGTACACATAAATACGCATTTCCAAAAGTTCCAATTTACCCCGAACGTATACTCCAGCAGTAATCTTAATTTCAGGATTACAGCCCTATCGATTCACAAAAATTTAAATTGTGCCAAATTTAGTACGTTTTAGTACATATAAGTAAAAATTTCCAAAATTACCTATATATCCCAATCCTTCTCTGCGACAATAAACTTTTTCCAATTTTGGGTATACCAACACTATTGGTTAACCCAAATTCATATTGCACTGAATGTAGTACCATTTAGTAAACTTAGGTACAATTTTTCAACATTTCATACATCATATAGTCCAATAGAAATCTTATTTTCACATTTCAGGGTTCCAACTCGATTGGTTCTCCCAAAATTTAAATTGTACCACATTTAGTAACATTTTTTGCACATAAGTACGAATTTTTAAAACTACCTACATTCCCTCCGTCCGTTCTGAATTCCAGCTCTATCGGTTCACCCAAATCCAAATTATACCAAATTTAGTACCATTTAGTACTTTTCGTGCACATGAATACAAATTTCCAAAAACTACATCCATATCTCAATCCTGCACTCCGGCAGTAATATTCATTTAAAATTTCAGGATTCCAGCTCCATACGTTTCTCCACTGTACTTAATTTAGTACCGTTTAGTACTTATCAGTACCTAATACCTCCTTAAATCGACTCTACAACACAATTTTGATTCCCATTCGAAATTTGAAGTTTTTAGCTCTAGCCGTTCAAATGTAGTACATATCGTACACTTGTAGTGAGAATATCTAAAACCCTTTTAGTACATCTATCATACACTCCATCAGTGACCCTCAACCCAAATTTAAAAGTTCTGACTCTACTGTTTCCCCAAATACAAAGGGTAATATATTTAGTACCTTTATATTCTTTTCGTACTTTTCGTCGTACATAGGGTAGACCCTAGGTCTCTTTGAACCAAATCCGTTTCAGGACATTTGGAGTCGATGTAGCGATGTCCGTCCGCCCGTCTGGTTGGCTAGTGCGCACGATAACTTTCGAAGGGAGTATCCGATTTGGTCCAAACTTGGTACATCGTAATATTTTTATCAAATTTAGATCGAGCTCGGAGATGGGCAAAATAAAGGACGAAATTTTCAAAAAAATTTGCTGCACAGAAGTAGACAGGCTAATCCGACTTGGCTTCAACTTTACAAATCCTAATATTTGCATCAGTACTAGGTCAGCTGAGAAAATGGACAATATCGGTCCACTCCATCAAGTACCTCCCCCGCAAAGAGTCAACATTTTGAATAATAATAGCTCTTGTAAGAGTATTTGTATTAATCCAAGGTCTGGCCTGAAGATGTAGTATCAGTCCATTCCACTTTTTATATCAATGGAGCTCATAAAAAGCGAAATTAACATCAGATTCCATTCAGACTTGGTATATCTCAATATTTCTATCAACACAAGATGGCGATCGGACCATTACGTCTGGTACCTCCCCGACTGAGGGTCAAAGTTTTGAAGAACCAAAACGATTATAAAATCCGAAATAAGCATCCTGTTCACTTCATATTTCACACATCCCATTACTTCTACTAACAAAAGGTCTGCTGTGAAGTTGGGATATATCGGTCCACTTCTCTGATACCTCCCCCACAAAGGGTCAACATTTTGAATATCTATGAAGCTCATAAAACGCGAAATTAAAATCCGATTCCATTCAGGTTTGCTATATATCTCAATATTTCCATCAACACAAGATCTGTTATAAAGAGATCGGAAGATTTCTTCTGGTATCTCCCACACATTGGGTTGAATATTTTGAAAAACAAAACGCTCATATAAAGTGAAATGATTTCACACACACAAGCATTTTTGCTAACACAAGATCAGTTGTGAAGATGATATATATCTGCGAACCCCCTCTGATACCTAAGCCACAAAGGGTCACAATGTTCAATAATTTTATTACAAGTTACAGATTCTTTACAACTTGATTTATCTAAATATTTCTCTCAACCAGAACCCTTAGATAAATATGGAATTTATGATTTCGCATAAAACCGGATATATAGTCCAAACATGGCACGACCCAATAATTTATATCATATTAATTAAGCGCCGATACGAAATGGACAACATTGGCCCATTCTTTCGGAACCTACTCCATGCGGGTCAACAATTTGAATAATCATAACAGAAGTCCATGTCAAAATATATATTTTATATTTTTATTTTTTATTTATTTTTTTTTTTAATATATTTCTTTTTTACTTGTTATTAAAATATATGTTAGACACTTACTAGTATACATAAATAATCGGTTATATTCTGGGGGTGTATATGTTGATAAATCGTCTCATACTATCTGATATTTTTTCTTAATTTACTTTACATATCGAAGATACATGTGAGTATCTTCTTTGGCTTTTAGGGTTAAACACGTAATCATTAGCCCTACATTCAAATGATTCCCTCATTTATGAAGCCATATCGAAATGACGAACTTATCAAAGGGACCATAATGATTCAGCCTACAACCGACATAATGAATGATAATGAATCTGGTGATGATGTTGCTATTTTTCCTGTCCGCCTGCCTGCCTACTCGCCCTCTCTCTAACTGGTTTCTAATTTAATTACTTACCATTTGTTTTGTGATGCCTTGGTTTGTTCAGATTTTCAGATAAATTTGCTGTTGCTTTAATTATCCATTTGTACTGAATCTTATTGGGTGATAAGAAAATTAACAAAATTCGTTAGGACAACCAGTTTTTGGGGCCGGAAAATGTCTCCGAATTGCAAATAATCAGGAAGTCTTTTTGTTTTGTTTTTTATATTTTTTTTTTTTTTTTTTTCAAAAAAAGTCATTAAACTATGTATGGAAGTAGGTAAGTTCATTATATCGAGGAAGACCATTGTGTTAATTAGGTTGTAGCTCTTTATGGGCATGTATTTATGTTGAGGTATAATATTATTAAAATATACAATACCCAACACGATTATTTGGTATAATTCTTCATATAATTCTTTATTTGGTATAAAACTTCAGACTGCTGTCATTTATAAGCCACTCGTCCGACAGCTGTTAAAATTATTCCAGAGACAGCTCACTTTATAGTTTAAAAGCGTACAAAAGCTTTTTGGTGAGAATTTTCCAGAAAAAAGTTATTCGTTATGGAATTCAAGCGTGTCAATGTGATTTCTTTATATTTGGCTGGAAACCTCCAAGTGGGTATGGTTAGAGCACTCCAGCATTTAAATGTGAATAAATCCTTTGTGTCTCATACCATCGCTCGTTACCGTGATACTGGTGGCGCAGCCCGACGTCAAGGAAGTGGACAGAAGAAAACAGCAACATCAGCAGAAATGGTTCGAAAAGTAAAGAAGCGACTTGATCGAAACCCGCGTCGCTGTGGCCGAAAAATGGCTCGTGAACTGAACTTATCGCAATATTCCATTCGACAAACATTGAAAAATGAGCTCGGGGTAAAGCCATTATAATTCCAAAAAGTGCAAGAGCTTACACCGCAATAGAAAGAAAATAGACTCAAAAGAGCTATAGAGTTGCTTTGCTTGGCCGAAGGTGGATCGGGTTTACTTGCCAAAGAGGTCAGCTGAAGATGTGCAGCTGTGACGCCGACCATGGTGATGGTGTGAGCCGCCATAAAAACCGCGATGGTCGCTCTCCGCTCGTGTCTATCGACCGTGGCATCAGAATAAATGCCGAATATTATCGCGAAAATATTCTGGAGGGTGTATTAAAGCCTATGACATGCAAACATTTTGGTCGCAGAACTTGGACATTCCAACAGGACTCAGCACCATCGCACTCAGGACGTGCCACCCAAGAATGGTTACAAAATGAAGTTCCTCGCTGCATTTCCAGCGCACAATAGCCACCAAAACTCTCCGGATACCAATTCGTTGGACTATTGTGTCTGGAGTATTTTGGAAAGCAAGGTTGGCACTAAACAAGTAAAAACATTAAGTTCGGCCCTCCTCGTTCGGGTAAAGGAAACATTAGAACCCATTATGACCCACAAATACCAATTTTTAGACAAATCAGTGAAAAAATGTGGCAAAAACCATCAAAATACCGAATATCGGGAGGTACCGTTATATGGGGGCTATACCAAAGCGTGGACCCATACATACAATTTTTCACCACACGAACTAGGACCCATTATGACCTACAAATACCAATTTTAAGACAAATCCGCGAAAAAATTTGACAAAAACAATCAAAATGTCGAATATCGGGAGGGGGGCTGGGGGCTATACCAAAACGTGGACCGATATATCTCATTTTCAATACCAACTATCCTAGACACAACACAAATTGTTCTGCTAAATTTTGACGATCTACGTCCAATTATATGGGATGTATCGTGATTTCAACAGACAGACAGACCGACCGACAGACAGACAGACGGGCATCGGCTTAGAATTCTATGCTGATTATGAATATATACAGGGTTGCCCATATTCGACGGAACTTTGGGCCCATTCCAATCGACGAGGCTTGTCCGCAGGCAACATTCTTTGCGTCAATTGAATTTTGTACGGGAACAAATGCAAATCAATGTGAATAATCCATTGTAAAGTGGACCGAGCCATGCCCAACTGCTGAGAACGGAGTTTTAGGGATGTTCTTGGGGACCACTCAACAGTGACTCATACGGCAGCGATATTCTCGGCTGATCGCCTTGGTCGACTTTTATATGGCCTCTTCGGATTAGAAAGAGCCTTACCCAGTCGTAAATTTTTCGTATAAACGATTAATGGTGTTCTTAGAAGGCGCACTTCTCACATTTCTTTTTATACCCTACACCACAAGGTGGTCAGGGTATTATGTCTTTGTGCATTTGTTTGTAACAGGCAAAAGGAAACGAGATAGACCCATAGTTCCTTTTGATGATCTGCATTGAATCACATTCTAAGTCGATTTATGCATGTCCGTCCGTCCGTCTGTCCGTCCGTCCGTCTGTCCATGTATTTTTGTAAACAAAGTACAGGTCACATTTATTGCCCGATCAAGATAAAATTTTGCACAGATCATTTGTTTGGCCCAAGGACGAACCCTATTGAAATTGGAGATAATCGATCAAAATTTAGATATAGCTCCCATATATATCTTCGTCCGATTTGCCTTTTATTTTGCAACAAACCTGTAATATCAGTCCGAATTGTACGGAATTTTGCATATGCACCCAAATTAGGCCTGAAAATATGTATGCCAAATTTGATCGAAATCGGTTCAGATAAAGCTATAGCTCCCATATATATTATTCATCCGATTTGTTATTTTTGTCCACCGCCGCCGTAATATGCACTCTACAACAACAATATTTTAGGGAAATACATGAAATACAGCTCAGAAATACACTTTCTAAATTTTATCGAGATCGGTTAAGATTTGGATATAGCTTCCATATATAACTTCGTCCGATTTACCTTTTATTGTGCACCAAACGTCTAATATTTGTCCAAATGGGATGGAATTTGGCACTTACGACCGAATTGAGTCTAGAAGCTAGTATGTCAAATTTGGTGAAGATCGGTTCAGATTTAGCTATAGCCACCATATATATTATTCATCCGATTTGTTATATTTGTTACCCACAACCGTAGTATGCACTCCGTAACAACGATATTCAGGGAAATATATGAAATACAGCTCAGAAATATCTTTGCCAAATTTTATCGAGATCGGTTCAAATTTGGATATAGCACTCATATATATATCTTTATCCGATTTCAAATTAATTGTGCACCAAATGGGCAATACAATTCCGAATTTAAAAGATACAAATGCTTCGGCATATTTAGTCCTTTGAACTTTAAATTATAATTATAATCATAGCGTGTATGATTGAACTTTTAATTGTTATATGGAGCTCTACTAAATTAGCAAAGTGGTGTAGGGTATCATAAAGTCGGCCCCGCCCGACTTTAAGACTTTCTTTACTGGTTTCACAATTGACTTCTTCTGTTGAATGTAAATTTCAACTATTTCAGAGCGCTCGCGTGGCGTGTATTTGTTCATGGTAAAAATCTGCTTGGACTGACGCTTCAAACGCGGTATGTCATTAAGCGATGAGACATCTCTGTCAAAAGTTATGGCGTTGCCAGATGGGTCCGTCGAATATGGTCAACCCTGTATACTTTATGGGGTCTACAACAAATGACAAAGTTAATATACCCTCCTTTCCAAGGAGGAGAGTATAAAAATACCAATGTGTCGAACACTTCGCTACTCCAGGAATGGGCCGAAATACCGTAGAGCAATATTCAGGCAGCATGTGACGATTTCATTCGCCGTTTGAAGGCCATAATGCGTGCCAAAGGTGACCACTTCCTAAAAATCTAAAATTATTCTAAAATTTCATGCTATTTCCGACATTTTTTGCTTTCGTTCAATAAAATAAAAAAAAAATGAAAAATTATGTCATTTGACTTTGTTGCAGTTTTTTATTTTACCCTGTATGTGGAGGGATATCATTATTAAAATATACAATACCCTAAAAAATTATTTAGTTTAATATTTAAATATTCAAAATAGGCCATTAAAAGAAAAAAGTTTTTCTCTGAAAAAAAATTTATTATTCCTTTTTGTCAACAATATGAATCTGAAATTTCCTGCACCTGTTCCCACAGGTGCTGTATGTCAAAACTTTATGACAGCTTGCTTCAACCGAAAAAATTATAATAAAAAAGTATCTTTCATAATCCCTTATTTCTTCTGAAAAATCACAGCCCTAAAGAAGCAATTTTCACTGAAAAAATAGACCGTATGCCATTAATTTTTCAGTTTAATACTTTTAATATTCGAGCCAACAAATTACACGGAAATATCCATATTTTACACTCTTACACTTACACTAATACAAATATATTCGTATATCCTTGTATGTGCCGAAATTTAAGATATTCCACTTTTATTAAACCACATACCTCCAGAAAATTTTGAAAGCATTCTCTGCTGGTATTATCAGCATTCACATACACTCCCACACACTTCACTACCACCACCACACAATCATCTTTATTATAAGCTCAAAAATTTCAATAGGAATTCCTAGAAACTTCAATGGTTTTGAGCAGCCAGTGTAATCTCTGTATGGAAGAGGAAGAATGAAAGGAAGGAAGGAAGGAAAGAAGGGGATCCACTGAAAACTGGAATTCATTATATTACGAAATTTGGTCATTAATCACGTAAAGGTGATTTTAATATACACATAACTTGGTGGTTGTGTGAAGCGAAAATGTGTCCCAAGCCAAGAATTTTTCATTTCAAGTACATTTTCCTATTCGTTTTTTCTTTTTTGACTATGACAAAAATATGTGAGCAAAATATCCGAATATTTGCAAGGACAATATAGCGTATCTATCATCCGAAAATAACCCATCGTTGCTTGAGCAACCTCCACGAAATCAGTGCCATTTTTTGTTTTATTTTTTTTTTGTCAATACCTTTATAACTACCTGCATCATCATCTCCGTTTTTAGAAGACAAAAGTTCGGCAAGGACGTGGTAGTACATACATATGGTCACATGTGGATGACATTGCCAAAAAAATATATGTTCATTAACGCTTTTTGGCTTCCATTGCTTCTATCTTTCCTCTATGGATATTGATAATTAATTTTTGCAAACAAAAAAAAGCAACAATAATTAAATATGTCGCAGCCAGAAAAACGTGTGGCAACAGCTTGGAAGATTTTGGCATAAAAACTATTCGAAAAAGAACAATTATCCAAAATATTCTTAGTCTTACTTTCCTAGTAGAGATAAAAATAGAAATAAGAAGAATCCTGGAATCTTACATAAAGTGGCTGTTGTAAGAATTTCCACTTCGGATTTTTAATCTCTGTATGTCTGATTTAAACCATGGGGTATGAACATGGCAAATCAAGTATTCGCCGCGGACAAAAAACTGTCTACAAAGGTGCTTATATAAATTAACAAGCAGTATCAGTCAGTTCTGCCGATAGATGAGTTATAATTACTCAAACTGTTGACTCGTTATGGGGAAGGTTCCGAAGCAGTTCGTATCTGACCTAAGACTGATATAAATAATACAACGTATAAGATTTGGACTATATCGACTACTTCCTATACTTTATATGAGATGTGTGCAAATTTTTGGAAAATGTGGAAATATGCGTGAAGTACCAGATATAGCGATCCAAAGTATTTTATTCATTCCATTAACTGCATCTAATACAGATAAAAATATTGGTATCTCCCAAATATGAGGGAAATCGAACATTCATATCCCATTTTATGCGAAATCATACATTTCAGATTTCGCCGACTTGTTTTCCAATTTATGACACTTTGTGGCTTAGGTACCAGATGGGGGGTTCGCAGATATATATCATATTCACAACAGATCTTGCGTTATAAAAAATGTTTGTATGTGTGAAATTTATGCTTATTCAATTTCTTTGAGCATTTTTTTTTTTTTTGGAAATCTTGCACCATATGTAGGGGAGATACCAGGAGAAATGATCCGATCTCTACCATCTACATATCTTATACTGAAATGCGCCAAGTCTGAATGGAATCGTATATTAATTTTGCGTTTTATGAGCTTCATGGAAATTCAAAATTTTGACCCTTTGTGGGGGAGGTACCAAAAAGAGTCGACCGATATATTCCATCTACACACCAAACCTTGGATTAATACAAATATTGTGAGGTGTATTCCGGGTGAGATAAAAAAAACTGCAACAAAGTCAAACGCAATACCTCTTTATGTCGCTGTCGAGTAGTATCCTTTGAAACAAATCACTGCTCTTTCGTTTGAGAATTGTCGCTGAAACCTTCAAAATATTGAAATTTGGTAGGTACGACATGTACCTAAATGTTTTCCAGTTAAGCCTACTAAATTTCAAAGAACAACATAAAATAATGTGGTGTCTATCTTAATTTCCACAAATATACAATCTCTGCAGAGAATTTTATGCACATTAAGAATATATACTTTCCCAGGCGTTTACCTTGATCTGTTATGAAAGATTTTATCAGAAAAATATATAGATTTCAATTCAAAGTTTGTGCTTTCCCCCACCACTTGCGTTTTCAATATCTGTTAATGTCTGCTATTTTACCTTAAAACATTTTTAATCACATTTTTTTCTGATTTAAAAACCCTAGCTCATTCACATATTTTCTTTTCAAACCTTTCTCCAACGAACGAAACCCTTTGATGCCATGGAATTTCGTAACTGTTATTGCAAAATCATTGCCATTCAATCCTGATGTGGTAATCGTTTTCTCTTTGACTGGTCTTCCCTGAAGTTCGGTTACCGCTATTGTCAATGATTAATGCCTCTTCATTACGAAATTAATGAGTTTTAATCGCATGGATTGAGGTTCAGACCAAACATTCAATCTTCCCAACCAACCGAGCGAACCAATCTTCCATCATTCCATCATTGAAGCGAGGCAAAGTTGTTTTTCCTTTTTTTTTGTTATTACTTTGGCAAATCAATAACATCAGGCAAACATCGAACACAGTTCCATATTTATATTTAAACTCGTTACCAAAGATATTTCTTCTTTCCCTCACCCTTTCCGCTCTCCTTGCTTCGTGGTACTCTAATGCTTTGGTGGCTGACACACATACCTACAACACAACAGCGTCAAGCACCCAAACAATACACCGCAAACTTGTTTTCTTCGATTTTCATTGAATAAACCATAAGTTACTGAGGACGACGACGCAATGTCGGTCGGGTCGGGCGCTTGGTTGGTTTTCCACAGTTCCTTAACCCCACCGATTTTTTTAATGATTGCAATTATTTTACAGTAATATTCGTTTGATTGATTGCTAAGGTTTGGTTTGAAAGGCGCCACAGAGAGCGAGTGCTAGCCAAGCTAGCTGATGGTTGGTTGGTTGATTGGTGGCAAATAAAAAGGCTCAGGTCACCCATAAGTGATGGTGGTGGCGCTGCGAGATGGAAAGGTTGTCGGCTATGACAAATGTGGTGCAAATGAAATTGATGGCAAAGAAAAGTCATCATCTATCATTGAATTGTGTAATGTGTGCTGTTGACATCGAAATTGCGGAATGGCGAAAATAGTTCGAATAATTGAAGCGGGGGTGATCGGAAATTTTGTTTTATTGCATTATAAAAATAAAATATTATCGACTAATGTTCAATGTGGTTAAGTGATTTACACTGACTTGGCTGGCTGAATGACTGACAAGTGTGTGTGTGTGACAAACAAATTGCTGCTTTACGATTTGAAAATGTGTGATTGACATTTTCAATGAGATTTTTTTTTACGCCGAGCAATTATGAAATAAGTCATTTAGGTCAGGAATGGAATTGTGAAGACAGGATATTAATAATGACTCATATAATTTAAAAAAAAGTGCGAATTGATTTCGAAAGGGTCGATTTTTGATTTAAGAATCTATCATTTTTCAAAAAACCATAAAGTGGTTGAGGCCGTTATATGGGGGCCATACCAAAGCCGGAGCTCCTATAGACAATTTTATACTTTAAGCACAGACATCTACCAAATCTTCATAACTATCAAATTCGAAACAATTTCGTGGGTAAATGTGACTAGGATTTTCCAAATAGCGAACATCGGTGGGTATTGTTATATCCGCGCTATAAAAGAACATGGTCTTACATATTCAATGTTCTGCCACCGGGCTAGAACCCATTATGAATTACAAATACCAATTTTTAGAAAAAATCCGTGGGACAATGTGACAAAATCGTCAAAATGCTGAATATCCAGAGGTACCATTATGTGGGTGCTTTACGAAAACGTAGATCTATACATATTATGTTACGCCACAGAAGTTGGAACCCAGTACGAACTACAAATACCAAATCCGTGGAAAAATGTTGCAAAAATCATCAAAATACCGAATATCAGCAAGTACCCTTATATTTCAGCTATACCAAAACGTGGCTAACTTTCAATACCAACCATCCGAGATACAATAAAACTACTGTGCCAAATTTTGTATCTGTATCGTGATTTCAACGTGGACCTGTTCAGATAATTTTCTGTCATAGGAAATAGTATCCATTAAAAACTCCAATTATCAAATTTGAAACAATTCCGGTGAAAATGTCGCTAAATCATCAAAATATCGAATATCGGGAGGTAGCGTTATATGTTCTATTATAACTTTACCAATACGTGGACCTACACGGCCCATTTCAATACCAAAAGCCCTGCAGACATGAAACACATTTGAGTAAAATTTTATCAACCTCCTTCATTTCATTCGGAAGCTAAAGTGATTTCCATAGACGGATAGTAGGACGGACATCGCTAAGTCGAATTTTATGCTGATCAAGAATATATATACTTTATGGGGTCTAAATTGTATGTTTCGAGGTGTTACAAACGGAATGACAAATTTAATATACCCTCCATACTATGCTGGAGGGCATAAAAAGAATGGTTACAGAATGAGGTGTCTCGCTTCATTTCCAGCGCACAAGGGCCACCAAAATCTCCGGATACCAATCCGTTGGACTATTGTGTCTGGAGTATTTTCGAAAACAAGATCGGTACTAAAAAATACCAAAGTGTCGATGACCTCAAGCAAGCGCTTCGTTGGGAATGGGCCAAAATACCGCATAGCAACATTCGGGCAGCGTGTGACGGTTTCATTGGCCATTTGAAGGCCATAATTCGTGCCAAAGGTGACCAAATACAACAAATCTAAACTTATTCTAAAATTGTATGCTCTTTCCGACATTTTTGCTTTCATTCAAGAAAATTTAAAAATAAAAATATAAAAATTATGGCGTTTTACTTTGTTGCAGTTTTTTTATCTCACCCTGTAATTCAAAACTGTTATGATAGGGCTATGAAATTTGATAGAGATCGTGGGATTAAATGCAGAATCATTGTTACGGAAATGTTTTTGACACGGTTTACATTTATTTTCGTAGGGCTATGAAAAATATTTCCTTCGCAATACCTTCAAGATGTTTTTTTCAATAATTATTTTAGAGGATAAAATAACGTTGATGGTGGATTTCAAGAACGAATGTAATAATAATAGAAAACTGCCTGCCTTACCCCCTGGTAAACATTACCATCGTTCTCCACTCATAAACAAACGTTGTTTTTATAAAAACAACAATAATGGGGTTTTGCCTGACGATTTTGCAACAACAAAATACTATGGTATCCCAAACAAGCAAGCCAAACACTGTTCTAATAATAGAAAACTTCTAGTTTTCAGGAAAATGTCAAGGTTTAGCTGACCTCTGAACGTGGATTTTTTCAGAATTTTTATTAAAGTAACATCTGACCCATACACTCCTTTAGGGATATGTTTTCCTCTTACAGTGTATTTAAAAAAAAAATGTCCTCAAGGGCTAAATAATATTTTTCTAGGACCAAAGGAAATTTATGCAAGGATATTTAAAAACCATTTTCAAGGATCAACGGACATTTAAGGGAAAATTATTAAAGACCATTTTTTCAAGAACCAACTGACCTTTAAAAGTGGATTTTTGATTTTTTGTTTAAGGACCAACTTACCCCTCTACACCTGGATTTTGTAGCAATATGTATTTTTTTAAGTATTTTCTTTAATGATTAACGTCGATTATTATAAATTATTTTTCATGGGACCAGGGGACCTCGAAACACATATTATTAAGATTCTTTTTTTTTTTGGATTTTTTAAGAATATTAGTTTAAGGATCCAACTGACCTCTACACTTGGTTTTTATAAGAATAAGAATATTTATTGACTTAGCATAGTTTTTTTTTTTTTTTTAAATAATTTTTTGGACAATAATATTGTTTGTGGGACTAACGTAATTTTTTAGAATTCTTTTTAAGGACCAATCGACTTCTAACCGAGAAATTTTTAAGAATGCTGTTTCAACCTATAATATTTATTCATTTAAAAACACTAGTTCAGGGTCTCTAAAAGTGGATTGTTTTGAGAATAGTTTTGCAAGACCAACAGGCCAGCAGACCTCTAAATGTGGATTTTTAAAGAATATTTGTTCAGGGACCAGCACACCTCTAAACGTGGATTTTTAAAGAATATTTGTTCTGGGACCAGCACACCTTTAAACGTGGATTTTTAAAGAATATTTTTTTCAAGGACCAACACACCTCTAAACTTGGATTTTTAAAGAATATTTTTCAAAGGACCAACATACCTCTAAACGTGGATTTTTAAAGAATATTTGTTCTGGGACCAGCACACCTTTAAACGTGGATTTTTAAGGAATATGTGTACTGGACCAGCACACCTCTAAATGTGGATTTTTAAAGAATATTTGTTCTGGGACCAGCACACCTTTAAACGTGGATTTTTAAGGAATATGTGTACTGGACCAGCACACCTCTAAATGTGGATTTTTAAAGAATATTTGTTCTGGGACCATCAGACCTATAAACATGGATATTTAAAGAATATTTGTTCAGGGACCAACAGAGCTCTTAACGTAGATTTTTAAAGAATATTTGTTCTGGGACCAGCACACCTTCAAACGTGGATTTTTAAGGAATATTTGTACTGGGACCAGCACACCTTTAAATGTGGATTTTTAAAGAATATTCTTTCTGGGACCAGCACACCTATAAACGTGGATTTTTAAAGAATATTCGTTCTGGGACCAGCACACCTTTAAACGTGGATTTTTAAAGAATATTTGTTCTGGGACCAGCACACCTTTAAACGTGGATTTTTAAGGAATATGTGTACTGGACCAGCACACCTCTAAATGTGGATTTTTAAAGAATATTTGTTCTGGGACCACCAAACCTCTAAACGTGGATTTTTAAAGGATATTTGTTCAGGGACCAGCACACCTATAAAAGTGGAATTTTAAAGAATATTTGTTCTGGGACCACCAGACCTCTAAACGTGGATTTTTAAAGAATATTTGTTCAGGGCAATATTTTTCAAACTTCGATTTTTAAAGAATACCTTTTTGCTTTAAACATGGTTTTGTTGAATATAGTTTTTCAAGAACCAACAAAACTTTAAAAGTAGATTTTAAAGAATATTATCCCAAGGACTTAACGTGGATTTTTTAAAATACTTTTTAGGACCAGCATACCTCTGAAAGTGCGGTTTTTAAATAATTGTATTTTTCACAGAAAACATATTTATGAATGGCCTACAGACCTCAATACATGAATTTTGAAATACGTTTTTTTCGAAACATGATTTTTTAAAAATTGCATGGGTCATTATTCCTCTAATTGTGAATTTTTTTTATAAATATATTTTTTCAAGTACCAACAAACCTTTTTAACTTAGATTTTTAGGAATCAACAATTGTAGTATTTAGAGATTACTAAAAATTGCGTTTCAAGGACTAATGGAGGTATACGTGCGAACATTTTTAGAGTGTGTGGCTCTTAGAATTAATAATATTTCCCCATTTTTAATAATATTTCCTCAAGACCCCCTGTTGCGGAGCAGTGTAAATAAAACCAAAAAGAAAATAAAACACAAGAAATTAATGTTTTTTCAAATTAAAAAATTGGCGGTTTTATTATGATTTATATTAGTCGAAAAACTAATATATAATTTACCTTTGTTGTACAATGGTGTTGCAGAGATGTTGTTAGGACGAAGATCCGTAAAACAAGTAAGTTAAAAAGTAGCGAGCAAGCCTAGATGTCACAAGAGAGGCGCGAATTGATCATCTTTGCTCGTTACAATTTGTCATCACTAACTTTGAACGAAAGTTCAAAGTTGAATAAAATGGTATTTGACAAATTGAAGAAAAAGAGCAAAGGGTTGCATTTTTAAAGAAATTAAATTAAATTGAAGTTAAACATTACCGCCACCCTTGAAACATCTAGCGATGTTACAACAAAAAAAAAATCTTAACTTACAATAAATAGGAAATACAATTATAATAAATAAGAGGCGTAACCGTCAATTTTGAGCATAAAAATTCATTTTATTATTATTTTTTTCTTAATTTTTTCAAAAAACAATTGATGGTCGCATAACCATCGAGACAATAGAAGATTGCCTCCAAAAATCAGCTTGGCGATAGAGACAGATGTTGGCTGATCATCTCTGGCGATCCTACAGTGGACAAGGACCCGATATCACCCAACCAAAAATGGTTAATTGAGCCCAGGGGAACCCTGGACTCGAATAAGTCTGTGACTTTATTACCTTCGGGTACACATCAGGCCCAAGAATGAGCCCCACGTGAGCGGACTTATGGAATTCGGGATCTGCCAATTGCATCCCGGCATAATGGTCCTTGAAATAGTCGGGGGCTGATTGCGACGGCGTGACCACATGCCTCAAGGACATACTTCTGGCGGAAACGCGCAGAAGTTGGGACGAATCATGAAATGATTGCAAAGTAAGTTGGCAATAAAGCTCTTGGCCAACGTTTAGAGAATTGAGCTGAAGCTTACTAGCCAGCGTTGAGCATATACGGCTATGTCCAGCACAAGGGTCCAACAGCGCTCTGACTGGTACTTTTCTATCCGGAAGGATAATATTAACCACCATTGTCGGCCCCAGCGTAACAATGGGCTGAATGGACTGTATAGTCGGAACAACAAAGCTCGACGGCTTGGACGAGACCGGACAAGGAGGAACGGACAATCTCGGTTTAGAGGACTTCTTTGGAACGGACTTTTTCGAAGTGGGTATATGCGACGAGGTGGATGGACGAGACGTGGAATCTTTTTTACCCGAAGGTCGGACATTTCCCTTGGATAGGGGCTTTTTGCCGAGGTGAAGAAGTGTATGGTGGTCGCCTTTACACTTCTGACAACGATGTGGACTCAAACATTTTCGGAGGGTATGTGACCTGCCTAAACAATTGGAGCAGAAATGCTCCTGAACCACAAATCGAATCCTTTTTTCACAGGTCAATTTGATGAACTCGGGACATTCCCGAAGGACGTGCCTCTGTGTGCATAAAACACATTTAGGTCCCTGTTGTCGAATGGATCTTGCCACTGTGCATTTGCCTTGAGGAGTTTCGGCGGAAGTGGGAGTTTTAGTCTCCCGTAGAGGAGCAACCACTCCGCCTGTAGTAGCCACATCTGTCGATTGAGGTTCGTGTACGACGGGTGCAAGCTCCCGTAGAGGAGACGCCGTACCGACGGTCCAGGCAGAGCCTTGGGGAGATGCAGACCTCGCTGGTGCAATCTCCCGTAGAGGAGAAGCGGTGTCTGCACCTGCGGTCGAAAGACCACTGGTTGAGCCCAGGAGCACCTGAGGGGTAACTCCTGCCGGTTGGGACGAAAATCCCTGATTTGGCGCAGACTCTGCAGTGCAATTCTCCCGTAGAGGAGAAGCAGAGGCTGTTTGATCGGCCGTAGAGCCGGGTGAATTGGCTGGTAGTGCCGTTGAAGGTTCCCGAAGAGGAGCCGCAGCATTGGTGACCCCGCGTATATCGGAGTCCTGGGAGCCCAAGGGTATAATGGCATCCTCAACACCTCTCTCTTCATCCGACATTGGGATGTCCTCATCGTAGTAAGGAAGGGAAGCGGCCATCTGACTCAAATTTTCCATCTGTGAAAAAAGTGGAGATGGCATGGGAGAGAGGTGAACATTTTAATCGTCGTCGGTCAAAATGACCAGCTTAACTACAGGTCGTCTTACGATACCGTTTTCCGTTTTTATATCAGCGACGCGAACGTGACCGTCAATTCCCGGATAAACTTGGACAACGCGACCTAATTTCCACGCTGTGGGAGGTAAATGTTCCTGTCGAAGGACAACTAAATCATCCGGTTGAATATCGCGTTGCGGAAATTTCCACTTGTAACGATGGTGGAGGCTCTTTAAATATTCTTCTTTCCACCGAAGGCAGAATTGTTGTGAGAGCGCTTTTAATTTTCTATACCGGTTAACGATATCCAATGGAGATTCATTTATTATGGGCTCCGGAGGAGCGAGGATCGGAGATCCTATAAGGAAATGCCCAGGTGTAAGGGCTACCGTAGTGTCAAGACTATCATTCATGGGACAGAGCGGACGAGAATTTAAGCATGCCTCAATTCTTGTTAACAATGTACAAAATTCTTCAAACGTATATTTGAAATTTTTAGCCATTTTCCTAAAATGAGTTTTAAAGCTTTTAACCGCAGCTTCCCAAAGTCCACCCATATGTGGAGCTCCAGCTGGGTTAAATCTCCATGAAAGCTCTTGATAGGAAAACTTTGATCGGAGTTTATCACGAATTTCCTTTAATGCTTGCTTAAATTCCCGTTCTATCTCTCGAGATGCACCAACGAAGTTAGTGCCGTTGTCCGAGAAGATAGTTTTTGGACATCCACGACGAGATATAAATCTATTAAATGCAGCCAGGAAGGTAGTGGTAGATAAATCCGAGGCTAGCTCTAAATGTATTGCTTTCGTAGAAAAGCACACGAAGACACAGACATACCCCTTTGTAATTTTACAACATCTACCTGTAAAGGATTTAATGTCGAATGGGCCAGCGAAATCGATACCTGTAGAGGTGAAAGGCCTAACCAAAACCGTTCTTTCTGGAGGCAGAGATGCCATAATTTGGGTACAAGTACGCTTCTTTGCTAAAACGCACAATTTGCAATGCCTTATGGTTGACCTAATCAGTGAAGTAGCGCGAGGAATCCAGTACTCCATGCGAAGCATACGGAGCATTAATTGGTTTCCTCCATGAAGCGAATCTACATGAATTTGTTCCAACAACAGTCTTGCGAATTTACTATGATAAGGTAAGAGAATAGGATGCCGTTCAGAATAGGAGAGAGTCGGAGACTGCGATAGGCGTCCATTCAATCTCATTACCCCTTCTTTATCCAGAAATGGATTTAGAGATAAAATATCACTTTTAGGATTAAGTGGTCGTTTATGAAGTAAGGCATAATATTCCTCTGAATAGTATGCCTTTTGAGAAAGCGCAGCAAGACGTAATTTTACTGCTAGGATCTCTGAATTGTTAGGAGCGGAACTCTCATAATGATGTTTACCTCTATGAAAAGAATGCGTATTGTGGAAAAATCGAAAGATATATGCAATGGCGCGAAATGCTCTATCTATGGAAGAAAATCTATTTAAAACATCATCATAGTCTTTGATAAATGTGACATGACTTTTAACAGGACGAAGTTCGACCTCAGTGTCAACAGAAACATTTTGAATTTCCCAGTTAGAACTATTAAGGCTTAGCCAATGAGGACCGTGCCACCAAATTTGAGAAGAGGCCAACTCCGAAGGAGAAAGCCCCCTACTACCTAAATCAGCAGGATTGTCCTCAGATCGAACATGAAACCATTTATTTTGCCCAACATTCTCTTGAATGCGACATACCCTATTGGCAACGAAAGTAGACCATGTAGATGGCGTTTTTTGAAGCCAAGAAAGCACAATTGTTGAATCTGTCCAGCAATAAATTTTGTTAAAAGAAATATCAATCTCGTTTAAAATGCCTTTTAGAAGTTCGGATGCCAGCACTGCACCGCATAATTCTAAACGAGGTAAAGAAATAGATTTGAGCGGAGCTACTTTTGTTTTACATGATAGAAGATTTGTGAAAATGGTGCCATTTGAATCTATAACACGAATGTAAGCTACCCCCGCGTATGCCTTTTCTGAGGCATCAGAAAAGACATGAAGTTCGACTTGGGAATTCGGAGAATATTGGACCCAACGAGGAATAGAAATCGAATTGACGTCAAGATAGGATTCAACGAATTTTTGCCATTCACGTTCCGTCGAAGACGGAAGCGAATCATCCCAACCAACGTTGTCGAGCCAAATACGTTGCATAATTATTTTTGCGACCACTATAACTGGTCCTAGCCATCCAACTGGATCAAATAATTTAGCGATAGTTGACAAAACTTCCCGTTTAGTATATTTGGACCGATGTTCCAGCGCGTTTACACTGAAATAAAAATGGTCCAGCTGTGCATTCCAACGAATACCCAGCGGTTTTGAACTGCTAGCTTCTACGAAAGTTAGAAGCTGAGCGTCGTAAAGATGATCTGAAGGAAGTGGTTGTAAAATACTGCGATCATTGGCTGTCCATTTACGTAATTCAAATTTTGCGGAAGATAGAGCACCAATTAGTTGGTCTCTAGATTTGTGCGCTGTCTCCAAATCGTGATAGCCGGTTAAGACGTCATCTACGTACATGCACTTCCGAAGGATATGTGCAGCTAATGGAAATTCATTTTCTGTGTCATCGGCCAATTGTAGTAAAGTCCGAATGGCAAGATATGGAGCACAATTTACTCCGAATGTTACGGTTTGAAGTTCAAAGTCTTGAACCGGCTTGTTGGGAGAATCCCGAAAAACAATTCTTTGGAGGGGGGTGTGAGCAGGATCTACTCTAATTTGTCTGTACATTTGTGTTATGTCGCAGTTAAAAACAAATTTGAAAAGTCTCCATCTTAGAATAAGGAGGACTAAATCCAACTGAAGAGTTGGGCCGACATAAAGAATATCATTTAGACTATTCCCATTAGAAGTCTTGTTTGAGGCATTGAAAACCACACGCAATTTAGTTGTTTGTTTATCCGGATTAATAACCGGGTGGTGAGGTAGGTAGCAAACCGTAGAGCTTGCTGACGAAGTCGAAACCAGTCTCATGTGGTCTAATTCTAAATATTCCCGGACCACCCCATCGTAAATGGTTTTAATTTGTGGTTTTCTAATGAGGGAAGCCTCATTACGGAAAAATTGACGTAAACAATTGGTCCTGGAATGACCAAGCTGACCTGAGAATTCTGGTATAATGGGAAGTTTGACAATATATCTGCCATCTGAGTCCCGATACGTTGTACTTTTGTAATTTTCCTCACAAAACTTGTCCGAAGGAGACAGAATTGCGCGCTTTGGAGGTTCTTCCAATTCCCAGAATCGAAGAAGTGTCTTGTTAAGATTATCTTCGGAATAATTAATTGTGGTACTTAATACCGTTATGTTGGAAGAGGGAATTGGACCAGTAATGATCCAGCCAAAAACAGTATTTTGAGCCATTAATGACCCCAAAATGTTGGATTGAATTCCTCGAAGAAGAATTCTAGGATATAAATCAGCGCCTAGGAGTAGATCAACTGATCCAGATTCATAGAAATTTCTATCAGCCAAACGAATATTTGGCAAACGGGAAATTAAGTCACCACCAAGTGAAAAAGATGGTAAATTGCCAGAAATAGCGGGAACCACTAATGCTGACAATTCCATGAATATTGATGTATCGATAGGAGAACCTATGCATAACGAACACAATTTGCTTGATGTAGTGGATAAGGTTTGGTTAATGCCAGAAATAGTAGCTTGTGTCGACGTAGTAGAAATACCAAGACGACGTTGTAAGTTTTCAGTAATGAAGGAAGCTTCAGAAGCTGGGTCAATTAAGGCACGAGCAGGGTATGTTATACCTTGATGAATTAAATGAACCATTGCTGTACCTAAAATAACATTTTTGTTGTGCGAAATATGATACACTTGCCTATTGGCAGAGTGCGATACACCTGACGAAGTCGAGGGAAGATTTGGATTCGCATTGCTAGATTGGGAAGAAGGTTGGTTTGAAATTGACCTCGGAGAAGTCGTTGATGGAACGGGAACTGCAGGATTGGACATCGCACGATGTAAAAGGGTGTGATGCCGCTTGTTGCATTTACCGCAGTTATGTTTACTTATACATTTTTTGAGATCATGACCAATCGTAAGACAATTAATACAACAATTGAACCGTTTGAGTACTGAAAAGCGACCTTCTACTGATAATTTGTTGAATTCTGGACACAAACGCAAAGGATGAACAGATTTCGGACAAAGAACGCACACTCTACCTGAAGAACCATGAGAAGAATTAACAGAAGGAGCTGTCTTCGTAAAATGAGCTCGCACCTTCTTTTCAGATTTTCTAGAGGAATCTATGCCACGGATATCTCGGAGACACGTAAGGGTTTGAATCCGTTCCGTAAGGAAATGATCCAAATCCTTCCAAGATGACAATGCCGATTTGTTTTTGACCGTCTGTTCCCACAATGAGACGGTGTTTTTAGGTAATCTTTGTATGCATAAAAAGACTAATATGGGATCCCAATCGTTCGTAGAAACGTCGTAGATCGCCATAGCCGATATGCATCCATTGATTGCCCGCTGAAGATTTTTTAAACCCGAAGATGACTCATTGTCAAGAACCGGAAGATCAAAAAGTAATTTAAGTTGATTGTTAACTAATATACGGACATTGTCATATGCCTCCTTCAATGCCTGCCACGCTAAATCAAAACTTCTATGCGTCAAAGGGAACTTTGAAATAACATCTTTCGCTTCACCACTAGTTTTTTTCAACAAGTAACATAGTCTTTCAATGTTACTAAGGCGGCTGTTGTTGATATAAACCGCCGAAAAAAGATCTCTGAATGTAGGCCACGAAAGAAAGTCACCATTAAAAACATCAATATCGCAAGGCGGAAGATTTAAACTATGCATGACATTGTCATTTGAAGCGAAAACTTCAATTGACCTTCCCGTTTGGTGTGAAACACCAGACAACGAGAGAATATCATCAGGATGGGAGGCATCTCTTCTAGGAGTACTAGAGAAGTTGGAATTCAAATTCGAAGGAGGATTTGTTTGGGATAAATGATCAGAGTTTGAACGTAGAGATTGGATTGAAGAAGAATTGGAGGGCTTTTGCGAAGCACGAAGCTGATCCAATTTTCTATTGCTTGATGCAATTACGTTGACATATGCCTTAAATGCAGCATTATATTTACTTTGTGCTGATTCGAGGTCCGTTTCTTGGTCCTCGCCAGCAAGTTTGATTGACGTAAGGCATTTGTCATACGTATCTTTCACTTTATCCCAAAGCGACTTAGCTTCAGAAGATTGAACTTCAAGAATGTAAATATCGAGATCTTCATCTCGAAGAGCATTGAAGCTGCTTTCGAATTGAATGATAGCATCAGTTGATCTGATAAAATAATCAAGTGTAGAAAGTGACATCTTGAATAATCAAAAAAGTTTTACTGGATGAAAATCAAGTAAAATGGATACAAAATGTTTGTAAATTTTGAAGAAAATTTCTAAATTCAGGAAAATAATTTTATTTGTTAGCGAATACTAACAAATGCAACACCAAAACAAAGAATATTACTTTTTAAGCGAAGCTTTAAAAAGATAACAATTGATATAAATGAGAAAAAATATAAAATACTCTTTCTCGATGTAGTGAAAATCGTATATATTTTCACTGTGTATCGAATAATACACGTTGGTTTGTTTATATGTATCGAATAATACACGAGAAAATTATTTCCGAAAAGAAATAATTTAAAAAACCAAGAAAGAATGACTAAAATTCGCAAAAAATCTGTAAATTTTTGATTTTTTCTTGAATTTATGACCAAATGTAGGGTGCACGGACTGTAAAATGCACGCTACAATTCAAAATCGCAATCAAGAATTAATAAAAAACAGAAATAAATGTTTAAAATATTCAAAAAATTAAATAAAATATCGTTTTAATATATATAATAACGAATATTATTAAGATTATATGCAAAACGACCGAATGTAGGGTGAATTCAATAACAATATAGCTAATTTCCAACAGAGCCGTTAAAACTTTTAAGAAAAATTAAAATTTTTGAAAAAAAAATATTTTTTAATTTTGGCCCGAACAGACCTAATAAACAATTTTCACTTTTTGTAATGAACACACCTATTACACGGTGTGGTGGTTACTGACTACCTAACACAAGTCAGTCAACCACAAGCATACAGCACTGATATGTGATCGTATTGTTGTTGTTGTATTAACCACTAGTATGTTGTTATTGTAATTTGAATTCTCTTTTGTGTTGAAAAACACAAAAGCACCAATCACAACAACAATGTAAATCACAGATCACTGCTTATTTATTTGCACCACACTTTTTATTTCTTTTTACGCGTATATCGTAAATAAGAGCGAATATGTGTAAATGTGTTATGAGTGTAATATTCTTGAAGAGAATTATTACACACAATGAGAAACCGGCACTGTTGGAAATTACGAAAAAGCGAATTACCGACGGACGGACAAACAAACGAACGACCGTAGTTAAGCACTGTATTTGCTTTTGTATTGAATTGAATATATTTTTTAGAGAATATTTTTTATCGAACACTCGCGTATGCTCACTAAAATGACGGTACGTACCTTTTAGTGATGAGTGGATGAATTTATTTAAATAAATGATGAGATGATTGGCGAGAGTTGATGATTTTGGATGGTTGTGTTGACGATGTCAAACCTTGTAGATGAAAAAAAGGAGAACCAAGTTAGTTGTTGTTGCTGGAAAGCCCGTATCTCGGTTCGAAGTGACCAAAATGTTGCGGAGCAGTGTAAATAAAACCAAAAAGAAAATAAAACACAAGAAATTAATGTTTTTTCAAATTAAAAAATTGGCGGTTTTATTATGATTTATATTAGTCGAAAAACTAATATATAATTTACCTTTGTTGTACAATGGTGTTGCAGAGATGTTGTTAGGACGAAGATCCGTAAAACAAGTAAGTTAAAAAGTAGCGAGCAAGCCTAGATGTCACAAGAGAGGCGCGAATTGATCATCTTTGCTCGTTACAATTTGTCATCACTAACTTTGAACGAAAGTTCAAAGTTGAATAAAATGGTATTTGACAAATTGAAGAAAAAGAGCAAAGGGTTGCATTTTTAAAGAAATTAAATTAAATTGAAGTTAAACACCCCCTCAGTAGCTGTAACTGAAGAAAATGTGTAAGTACTATTGCCGATATAAATTATTTCGATATGAATCAGAGCTGTTATAGTATTTTTAAAGAAATATGAACACTCAAAAGTGCATTTTCTAATTAATGATTAATAGACAGAATGAGCTATAACCTTGTATATTAAAAAATATATATTATTTCTAAGACATGCTGTGATGCTCAAGTTCCAACAAATGCTTCCTCTATATTTTTTTCTTTGCAATTTTCCCTTCATTTCTCAGGTTGCATATACCCACAATACTGCGTAATGCAGTCTTTATTATTTGTATTGTATTCAAATGCATTCATTTTATTCTACCTGTATCTTTAACTAACTTTTTTCCCCCATTAATATACCCTTCAACTTAGTTCAACCATTGTTCACAATATGCACTAACCAATACGGCCGACCATAACCACCCATTTGAGAATACAACAGAAACGGAAATAAAAAACGCACCCTTTCTCTGCAAGTGTGTATGGAAACCTCAATAAAACAAGAAAAACTAAAAGTAAATTTAAATGAAATAAAAACCGGAAGTCGGAAACCGGAAACCAATGCTCTCCCACTACAAATTTTTGCATTTTTATTCAAATTGAAATAAAAAAAAAAAAAACAAAAAACGAAAGACAAGAAAAAAACTTTTCATTGTTTTCACATCCAACTACTTATACATTTTGAATAACGAAATAGTAAGAAAATCATAATAAAATTAAATATAAAAAAGAGAAAAAAAGAATGCAAACAAAGAGGGCAAACTTTTACTGCTACTGCAACTAACTGCGGAACTTTCACTGACTGCAGAGCAGGGGCCATGATGCCAGTTGGGGAGGGTGGAGAAACATTTGAAGAACAAAAACTAAAAACATCTGGTTTTCACTGCGTAAAAATAATAAAGGATTCAAGTATTGTTTTAAAATAATCGCAGCGGGAAAAAATATTAAAAAAAATCGAAGGACTTCAGTCCAGACTAACAGACCTCAAAATAAGGAATTTTTGAGATAATTTGGTTAAAGATCTCTAAAAGTGGGTTTTTAATAATAATTTTTTTAAAGACCCAAAGAACTATAAACGTTGGGCTTTGATGATTTTTTTTTTTTTGTTCAAGGACCAATAGCCCTCTATATGAGAATATTAACGGAGACTTTTTCAAACATATTTTTTCAGAATCTACAGACCTCTAAAGTGAGTTTATAAAGAATATTCTCGCAAGGATCAACAGACCTCTAAACGTGGATTTGAAAATAAGTATTTTTTAGGGACCAACAGAACTTTAAATTTTGTTTTTAAAGCACTTTTATTCCAAAGGACCAACTGACCTTTAGTAGTTGGTTTTTGGAGAATATTTTTTCATGAACTAACGGACCTCTTAACATGGATGTTTAAAGAATATATCCTCAAGGACCAACATAGTATAATTTTATATTTTTTCAAGGGCCAACAGAGTTTTAAAGAATAGTTTTTTTAAGGGCCAACGGATCTCTACACGCGGATTTGTAAAGAATATTTTTCAAGGATCAACAGACTTTAAAACTTGGATTTGCAAGGGATAATTTTGAAGGACTAAACGTGGACTTTTAAAGAATATTTTTCAAGGACTAAACGTGGATATTTTCAAGAACTTAATATGAATTTTTAAAGAACATCTTTCAAAGACCAAATGTAGATTTCTAAAGAATATTATTTCAAGGACTAATCGTGGATTTTCAAAGAATGCTTTTAAAGGACTAAACGTGGATTTTTAAAGAATATTTTTGAAAGACCAAATGTGGATTTTTGAGGAATATTTTTAAAGACCAAATGTGGATTTTTGAAGAACATTTTTCAAAGAACAAATTGTTGAAGAATATTTTCCAAGGACTAGTGCGGGATTTTTAAAGAATATTTTTCAAGGACTAAACGCGGATTTTTAAAGAACATTTTTAAAGACCAAATGTGGATTTTTGAAGAAAATTTTTCAAAGACCAAATGTGGATTTTTGAAGAACATTTTTCAAAGAACAAATTGTTGAAGAATAGTTTCCAAGGACTAGTGCGGGATTTTTAAAGAATATTTTTCAAGGACTAAACGTGGATTTTTAAAGAACATTTTTAAAGACCAAATGTGGATTTTTGAAGAACATTTTTCAAAGACCAAATGTGGATTTTTGAAGAATATTTTCCAAGGACTAAACGTGGATTTTTAAACAATATTTTTCAAGTATAAACGTGGATTTTAAAGAATTTTTATGAAGGACTAAACGGGGATTTTCAAAGAATATTTTTCAAGGATTAAACGTGGATTTTTAAAGAATATTTTTCAAGGACTAAACGTGGATTTTTAAAGAATATTTATCAAGGATTAAACGTGGAATTTTAGAGAAGATTTTTGAAGGACTAAACGTGGATTTTTAAAGAATATTTTTCAAGGACTAAACGTGGATTTTTAAAGAATATTTATCAAGGATTAAACGTGGAATTTTAGAGAAGATTTTTGAAGGACTAAACGTGGATTTTTAAAGAATATTTTTCAAGGACTAAACGTGGATTTTTAAAGAATATTTATCAAGGATTAAACGTGGAATTTTAGAGAAGATTTTTGAAGGACTAAACGTGGATTTTTAAAGAATATTTTTCAGGGACTAAATGTGGATTTTTAAAAAATACTTTTCAGGGACTAAACGTGAATTTTCGAAGAATATTTTTCAGGGATGAAACGTGGATTTTTAAAGAATATTTTTCAAGGACTAAACGTGGATTTTTAAAGAATATTTATCAAGGATTAAACGTGGAATTTTAGAGAAGATTTTTGAAGGACTAAACGTGGATTTTTAAAGAATATTTTTCAAGGACTAAACGCGGATTTTTAAAGAATATTTATCAAGGATTAAACGTGGAATTTTAGAGAAGATTTTTGAAGGACCAAACGTGGATTTTTAAAGAATATTTTTCAGGGACTAAATGTGGATTTTTAAAGAATACTTTTCAGGGACTAAACGTGAAATTTTAAAGAATGTATTTCAAGGACGAAACGTGAATTTTCGAAGAATATTTTTCAAGGATGAAACGTGGATTTTTAAAGAATATTTTTCAAGGACTCAACGTGGATTTTTAAAGAATATTTTTCGAGCACTAAAGTTGGAATTTCAAAGAATAATTTTCAAGAACTAAACGTAGATTTTTAAAGAATATCTGTCAAGAACTAAATGTGGGTTTTTAAATAATATTTTTGAAGGACTAAACGTGGATTTTTAAAGAATATTTTTCAAAGACCAAATGGGGATTTTTAAAGAATATTTTTCAAGGACAAAGCGTGGATTTTTAAAGAATATTTTTCAAGGACTAAACTTGGATTTTTAAAGAATATTTTTCAAAGACCAAATGTGGGTTTCTGAAGAACATTTTTCAAAGACCAAATGTGGATTTCTGAAGAACATTTTTCAAAGACCAAATGTGGATTTCTGAAGAACATTTTTCAAAGACAAAATGTGGATTTTTGAAGAACACTTTTCAAAGACCAAATGTGGATTTTTGAGAAATATTTTCCAAGGATTTTTAAAGAATATTTTTCAAGGATCTTCAAAGAATATTTTTCAAGGAAAAGCGTGGATTTTTTTAAAAATATTTTTTCAATGACTAAACGTGGATAATTAAAGAATATTTTTCAAGGACTAAACGTGGATGATTTAAGAATATTTTTTCCAGAACGAACAGGCCTCCAAAAGTGGATTCTTAAAGAATATTTTTTCAAGGACGAACAGAACTCCAAACGTGGATTTGTAAAGAATTTTTTCTCAAGGACGAACAGATCTCCAAACGTGAATTTTTAAGAATATTTTCTCAAGGACCAACAGTAGTTCTCTAAGCTTGGATTTTTTAAGAATGTTTTTTTCAAGGACCAACAGGTATCTAATGTGAATTTTTAAAGAATATTTTTCAAGGACTAACAGACCTTAAAACGTTGATTTTAAACGAATATTTTCCCAAGGACCAACTTGAAGAATATTTTTTTAAGGTTTTAGTTTTTTGTTTAGTTTTAGGGTTCAGGTTCTGTTAATCTCTGAAAAAAAATATGAAAACGGATCTAAAAATAGGAGACAGAGGTATCGGCGTTTTAAAAGTTTACATCGCAAAGTAAAGTACAGGGCACAAAATGTTCCTTAATCTACATTATTTAAAAATTTTGGATTGAGATTACTTAAAATCCGTGCATCTTAGGTATAAAGTATTTTCAGATATATTACTGACATGAATACGATAATTATTTTGGTCAGAAATTTTAACCCTTAAGCGAGTCACGAAGGTGGCCTTTTTGGTCCTTTTTTGAAAATATAGTTAAAGAATCCCTTTAAATCTGATCCAAGTAATATAAAATATTCCATAAAATTGTTTGCTATAAAATTCTTCTATAGGTCCCAGAAGGCTTTAAAAGTCTACATCTTACCCAAACGTCAGGAATTCATGAAATTACATTTTAGAGTTAATGACCTGCTTTGTGTGTCTTTGAGCAAAAATATCCAAAAAACCATTATTATAGAGCGAAGACGTCAGACATAAAATAATTCTTCGTCAAGAAGAAAATCTCAATTTCCATTATATATCGAAAATTATTTGGATCAATCTTATAAAACCATGCGAAAATATTTCCTTATATGGGTACTCCAGCCTATGACAAAAAAATATACTTATGCAGGTCCACGTCTTCGTATACTCAACGTCCAAAGGTATAACGGTATTGTCGTATTTTTTTTAAATTGTTTCAGTTCCTTTCAAATTGTAGTGGGTATTAAAATTTCGGCCCGGTCGACCTTAGCTGCTTTCCTACTTGTTTTTGTTAATTTTTTCAAGTCAGGCCAAGTCAACATCGAAATAGAGACTTTAAAGCCAGAGGTATAATCCAGGGATTTTGCAGGTTATATTTTCAAGAACAAACAGAATAGAATCATTGTTTTACGAATATTTCCTCAAAGACCAATAGATCTATATTCGTGGAAGTTTATAGTTCAGTCATTATTTGCTTGTTTACTCCTACCTACTTCCTCCCTTTGAATTTAAGATAACGTTGTTGTTTTTTGTTTTCCCCTACACTATAAATTTCCCATGATAATGAGATGAGTTGAAAAAAAACGTTAAAAACAATAAAGGAAAGATTATTTAAAAAGAAAACCATAAATAATGAAACGGCCAGCGAATGAACAATAGCTTGTCAGAAACTTAAGCATGCCATTGTAGGCTTAAATCCTGGCTGACATTCATTAAAAGAATTTCTCCTAACGCTGTTGCTGTCGTAGCTACTGCCGATGTCGTTCACATATTTCTTTCTTTCATTTGAAATTGTGCGAATGGAGAAAAAAGGTACACCAAGTCATACCGAACTTTCTTTTTATCGTTCGCACAAACCTTTGTTTGTGTAATTTAAATATTTAATGAACAACAATACCCCCGAGGCCATTACAAAAATTATAATTCTAATAAGAAATAAATTAAAAGATATCAATGTTTAGAAAACGGAATTGAAATGATTGCGTGTGTGGGTGGGTGGGTTCAAACAAATGCAGACTAAAAATAAACATTTGTTGAAATATAGGATTTTATTTAAACATTTAGTTCGTTGAAGTTCAAAGGGATGATATTATGGCGATCAATTGTGTTTTATTGTTTGAAGTGTTTTATTGTTTGAAGAAAATTAAAGAGCTTTCTTGGGAGTAGAAGTTAAATTATTTATTCGCGGTCTTCCAGAGACAGTAAAAGACCTCACCGTCTTCTAGAGATAGAAGAAGACCTCAAGGTCTTATAGAGAGAATAGAAGACCTCAAGGCCTTCTAGAGGCAATAGAAGACCTCAAGGCTTTCTAGAGTCAATAGAAGAACTCAATATCTTCTAAAGACAATAGACCTCAATGTCTTCTAAAGACAATAGAAGACTTCAAGGTCTTCTAAAGGCAATAGAAGACCTTAAGGTCTTCTAAAGACAATAGAAGACCTTAAAGTCTTCTAAAGACTATAGAAGACCTCAAGGTCTTCTAAAGACAATAGAAGACCTTAAAGTCTTCTAAAGACTATAGAAGACCTCAAGGTCTACTAAAGACAATAGAAGACCTTAAAGTCTTCTAAAGACTATAGAAGACCTCAAGGTCTTCTAAAGACAATAGAAGACCTCTAGGTCTTCTAAAGACAAAAGAAGCCCTTAAGGTTTGCTAAAGACAATAGAGGACCTCAAGGTCTGCTAAAGACAACAGAAGACCTCAAGGTCTCCTAAAGACAATAGAAGACCGAAAAGTTTTCTAAAGACATTAGATGACCGCAAGGTCTTCTAAAGACATTAGATGACCTCAAGGTCTTCTTAAGACATCAGATGACCTCAAGGTCTTCTAAAGACATTAGATGACCTCAAGGTCTTCTAAAGACATTAGATGACCTCAAGGTCATCTAAAGACATTAGAAGTCATCAAGGTCTTCTAAAGACATTAGAAGTCTTCAATGTCTTCTAAAGACATTGGAATACCTCAAGGTCTTCTAAAGACATTGGAAGACCTCAAGGTATTCTAAAGACATTAGAAGACCTCAAGGTCTTCTAAAGACATTGGAAGACCTCAAGGTCTTCTAAAGACATTGGAAGACCTCAAGGTCTTCTAAAGACGATAGAAGACCTCAAGGTCTTCTAAAGACGATAGAAGACCTCAAGGTCTTCTAAAGACGATAGAAGACCTCAAGGTCTTCTAAAGACGATAGAAGACCTCAAGGTCTTCTAAAGACGATAGAAGACCTCAAGGTCTTCTAAAGACATTGGAAGACCTCAAGGTCTTCTAAAGACATTGGAAGACCTCAAGGTCTTCTAAAGACATTAGAAGACCTCAAGGACTTTTAAAGACATTAGAAGACCTCAAGGACTTTTAAAGACATTAGAAGACATCGAGGTCTTCCCAAGACAATAGAAGTCCTAAAGATAATATAATTACCACTCGTTTTAAATTATCCTTAACGTTTTTGCATCAAATTCCGATATACCAGTCCGTATTAGCATTTCAATAGCAGATACTTGTCAGGTGACAAGCCATTACTTTAGAGAATGACACATGGAAAGTATATCCACTTCAATACTGTCCTTTGGCTGATTAACAATTCATTTAAGAAGCTTGGTCAGCTAACATTAGAAAATGTCAAAATCTGTTTTTTGTCTGACCCAATAAAATAACTTGTTTTATTTTTAAATTTAACCTACATTTTAAATATAACTTTCAACCTTTTCAGACCTTTTTCGTTCGGAAAAAATATTCTTTGATTGTAAATGTCAATCAAATGTAAATTTTATTCTAATTTTAAAATCATGTTTCGCATTTTGGGGACAACAGAAAAGGACCAAATGAATTCCTATCATTCTCATCTCCTGCCAACCATTTGAATGAAAATAAATTCTGCTTTGAAATTGGAATATTTTCTCATATACAATATTGTATTTTTAATAATTTTGTGTCCTTATGTTTTGTATCCTTCCAAATGGTTGGGAGGGAATATTAGTCAGGCAGCCAGTCAGCCCGCCATATGGATATGTGTACATCGTACATATGTGAGTGAAATTCAGTGTCATCAGTCAGTATGTTGACATCAAATTACTTTGTCATTTAATATGGTCCTCCATATGTACAATCAGCATTGCCGCCATCATCGAGATTGGAAAAACAAGCAGCAGCAGCGGCACCATATTGTTGTTGCTATTGTTTGTGGAAAATTGTGGGCGTACGAGGGTGGCGGCCATCAGCATCATCATTTATTTCGATGAGAGTCCTTTTTCTTGTGTCGGCGGAAAAAAAGTTATTATTGTTTTAGTTGTTTTTTTTTTTTTTGTTGGCTTTTGTTTGGCTGAAGCAAAGTATCCATTGTTTCAACTTTGAAGAATGGGGGTCAAACATGTGTAGAGATCAAGCGAGCGAGCGACCCATTAAAAACCAATTCATCTAAGTGTCTTTTTTCGCCTAGAAATTGTATGAGTTATTCCCGCATTTTGATGGCAGATTTCTGCTGCTTGCTGATAATTCCACCAAAAAAAAAAAAAAAAGTTTTCCGAGGAGAAATTTATAGATTTTTCCCATTAGATTTTTTGATTTAAAAGACCTTGAATGAACCATGATAATTCTCCACGAAAATCTCCCTGCAATAATAATTTGGTAAATACATCAATTACTTTAACTTTACGCGTAATGGCATCTACATACCATTTGACTTACAAGTTGCGCAAAAATAATGGCAGGAACATCTCCTGAGTGAATTAAAAACAAGTAAATAAACATTAATTTCGTCCGGGCATAACTTTTAATACCCTCCACCTTAGGGTAAAGGAAACATTACAAGAAATGTGGCAAAAACCATTAAAATGCCGAATATCGGAAGGTACCGTTATATGGGGTCTATACCAAATCGTGGACCTACACATGCAATGTTTCACCAACGGAGCTAGAACCCATTATGACCTACAAATACTAATGTTCAGACAAATACGTGAAAAAATGTGGCAAAAATCATCAAATTAGCGAATATCGGGAGATACCGTTATATGGGGGCTATACCAAAACGTGGACCTACACATGCAATGTTTCGCTACCGGAGCTGGAACCCATTATGATCTACAACTATCAATTTTCAGAGAAATTCGTAAAAAAATGTGTCAAAAATTATCAAAATACCGAATATTGGGAGGTACCGTTATATGGGGGCTATACCAAATCGTGGACCTACACATGCAATGTTTCGCTATCGGAGCTGGAACCCATTACGACCAACAAATACCAATTTTTAGACAAATCCGTGAACAAATTTGGCAAAAATAATCAAAATACCGAATATCGGGAGGTACCTTTATATGGGGGCTATACCAAAATGTGAACCTATACATGCAATGTTTTGCCACACGTACAGGGACCCGTTATGATCTACAACTATCAATTTTCAGAGAAATTCGTGAAAAAGTGTGGCATAAATCATCAAAATACCGAATATCGGGAGGTACCGTTGTATGGGGACTATACGAAAATTTTTACCTTTTACCCAAAAAAACTCTACAAAATCTTTCATTTTGAAATTTCCCGAGGAGGATATTGGTAAAACCATCCCACGAGGGACCCACATCCAATATTTTTTTACTGTTTCAGCGTCTCCATATGCGAACCCCATAAACTAACAATGACCTCAATATCAAATTTCAGATCCATACCTTCGCCCCTTACCAAATTTAGTAACATTTAGTACTTTTCTTATAATTGTTGTATTCTTTTGCAAAAACGTTGTATATCTCAATCCTAGACAGCAATATCATCACCCTAATATACAATTTCAGATCTCACAGTACCGACTCCAAATACCAGGATTCTACATCTATCGGCTCGCCCAAATTTAAATTGTACCACATTTAGTACCATGTAGTACAATAATTTCCTAAACTTCCATCATATCCCAATCCAACACTCTAACAGTAATCCTAACTCCAAATTTCAGGTACCCGCTCTATGTGTTCACCCAAAAAACAAACTACAAACATACCTCAGTCGTACAATGCAATAGTAATCTTATTTCCAAATTTAAGTATTCCTACTCTATCGGATCACCCAATTCGAAATTGTCCCAAATTTTGTACCATTTAGTACTTTTCGGGCACATAAGTTCCTATCCCAGTTCTGCACTCTGACAAATTTCATGATTCATGATTCCTGCTTCATCCGTTCCTCCAAATTCGAACTGTACCAAATTTACCAAAGGGGCAAAAATTTGAATATCCATGAAAGTAACATACGATCCCGTACACATTTATATGACATATGTGGACTTGCCACATCTCAATATTTCCATCAACGCAATATCTGTTATTAAGATGGTAGAGATCGAACCATTCCTTCCGGTACCTCCCCCACACAAGGTACAAGATTTTGAAAAACAAAACGCTCAAAGAAAGCGAAAAAGCATCCAGCTCTCGTCAAAATTTCCCACATACAAAATTTTTTGTCGACGAAATATCTGTTGTAAAGATGATGATGTAGATGCGGACCCCTTCTGAGACCTCACCCACCAAGGGTCACAATTTTCAATACTTTTGTCTGTCAAAACTTGCGAAACATGTCAGCGATTCCTTACAACTCCATATATCTAAATATTTCTCTCAATCAGAAACCTGAGATTAATATGGATTTTATGATTTCGCATCAAGTTAGAAATAAATGGTCGATTTTCCTGTAATTTTCCCCATGACAATATTTTTATCTGTTTTAGATGACGTATGAACGTGGAGTTTTTCGGTCGACAATACCTGGTACCTTACGCACATTTAAACTTAAAGTGAAGAAAGTATTCCATATAGTCCAAATCTGGCAAGTCGCAATATTTATATCAAATTTATTTAGGTCCAATACGAAATAGATAATATTGTCCCATTCCTTCGGACCCTACCCCATAGAGGGTCAACAATTTGAATAATCATAGCAGAAGTCAAAGTCAAAATATTTTTAAACAATCGAACATTGGCTGAGGGTATACATCTGTCGGCAAAACCGAGTGATACTTTTTAATTTGTTTTTTTTTTTTTTACTACCTTAAAAGTTCTGAGTTCGAAACGATAAGGATAGTTTGATTCTCATTTCCTTGTGATCATATTAATGTTTATATGTCCGCTATAAAATACACCAACACAGTCAACATCATTCTTCTATTGCACGTACTAATAATATGATCGTCTTAGGGGTAGTGCTTACCGTTTTTATCCCAACGGCTCTTTTGTTTGTCATTCTTTTAGTGACCCAAACAAAATGTTACGTTTAGACAAAATTTAATTTTGCTTTAATTTTGGAGTGTCACATCCGTCCTACAGAGGGCACGATTATTACAATTAATTAGAGGTTAGAGTGATTCAAGACGTGTCGGCGTAGTGACATATACACGCATAAATTTGTCGATTTTATATGAATTGTCTCATATAATTAAAAAAAAATACAGTATTTTGTCCCAAAAAAGAACTCCGCATACATACAGACTTATACAGATTACAAAGTGAATCGTTTAGATGGCCATATTTGCGTCAGCTGTGCTTTATTGATGACCTCTGTTGTTTATTCAAGTGTATGTGTGTGAGAGAGAGAGAGAGTGTGTGCAACTGTTGTTGTTTTTTTTCTGTTTTGTGAATGTATTGTTCTTTTCGGAGACAAACATTTAAGCTGTCATTCAGGCCAAACAACAGCATATGTTTCATGCAAGTCTGTGAATGTGTTTTCCTTTTTTTTTTTTTTGCATTCTGATGCCACTGGGACATATGCGAAATGTTCTTTTGGCAATTCCAAGAATTGGGATTTGATAGCCGGACAATTAGTAAATTGTGAAGAAAGTTAGAGGTTATAATGTACATATGCCATATAAATGTGTATGTAGAAAGACTGGAAGACTCAGCAAAAGCTTAGCAAATCAATAATGGCAAATATATTCGAAATATTCCTGCATATTTCATTTATGCGATCGAATTTTATGAACAATTTCAATTAACTTTAATGTTTATATTCAGAATACATATTTATGAGAATATGTATTCGAGTATATAGGAGAAATTCAATAGAGAAATCTCTTATTCTAGAAAATTATTTTCAAGAAGAAATTTCATTTAAAAATATATAAATATACATATTGGGAATTTTTACAACTAACATTATTACTAGTTTGAGATATTTGTTGTTATCATATGTAAGCTAATGTGAATAATGTTAATGATTTCCATTTGAATTATGAAAATGGCAAATAACAATCCATTTTAATCAAAATTTATAGGAATCACAAATTCTTGTTCTGAGTAAGATGCTTTCAATTTAAACAAACAATTGCATATATTTTTGATGATTTATTTTGTGTGTTGTAAAATAAAATTAATTCCAAAGAAACCAACTCTAAGTAATTATTTGGAAATGGAACTGGGAAATGGACTTCATGGGAAATGGACTTCATGTCAATCAACTCTCGCTATGAGAGATGTGATGTGATGAATGTATTGCTAGTAGAAAGGAAAAGTCAAGAGTCGGCCGAGGCCGACTATATGATACCCTACACAACTATGCTTATTTAGTAGAGCTCCTGTAACAAAAGAATTTATTTCAAGTAGATAATACCACCTATCAAAATTTGGCTTTAGAGCAGTTATAATTTATTTTCGGACGGAACAAATATATTGGAAGCATATCAAATTCTGAATCGATTTTCATTAAGTTTGATGGAGACATTTTAATCTTTAATACCAAATAACATTGCTATATACTGCATTAAATCAACTCGAGAAGCATTATATTAAAAAAAATATATATCGGAGTCCCGAAATTCACTCCATTTGCGCTGATATGAGTCCTTATTTGCACAATAAATCTGAAATGGGACTAAGGAGAAAAATAAGATATTGGAGCTATATCCAAATCTGAACCAATTTTCTCCAAATTTGATGCATTTGCTTCTAGACTAAATTTGGTCGGATGTACCAAAATTCAGCACTTTTTGCAGATATTGGCCATTTGGTGCAAAATTAACCCGAAATCGGTTCAAGATATGTATGGGACCTATATTCAAATCTGAACCGATCTTGATAACATTTAGCAGAAGTATTCCGAGCTCTATAATATATCGGGTACCAAATATCATTGTTGTCGAATGCAAATCGGATGCAAAATATATATTACCAAATTTGAAGTACTTACTTCTAAACTGAATTCGGTAGGTCGTGACAAAATGCAAGTCATTTGGACTGATATTACCCATTTGCTGCACAATTAACTTGAAATCGGTTGAAGATATATATGGGAGCTATATCCAAATCTGAACCGATCTTGATACAATTTTTCAGAGGTATTTCTGGGCTGTATCTGATATCAGATACCAAACATCATTCTTGTGGGGTGCATTTTACGAATGTGGGGGACTTAAACACCAAATCGGATAAGACCTATCTATGGGAGCTACAGCTATATCTGAACCGACTTTCTCCAAATTCAATGTACTTGCTTCTAGATTGTATTTGGTCGGATGTGCCAAAGTTCAGGAAATTTGGACTTATATTGGCCATTTGGTGCACAATTAACACGAAATCGGTTGAAGATATATGGGAGCTATATCTAAATCTGATCCGATTATGCCCAATTTCAATAAGATTCGTCCTTAGGCCAAACAAATATTGTTTGCAATATTTCATCTCAATCGTATAATAAATGTTCACAAGAATACATGGACAGATGGACGGACTGACGGACAGACATGCATAAATCGACTCAGAAAGTTATTCCATGAATACCCTCAAGAGTAACTATGGGTCTCGCTTCCTTCTCCATGTTACAAACAAATGCACAAAGACATAATACGCTTAGCACTACGTGGTGTAGGGTATAAAAGTGTATTAATAACAGAGTAAAGTTATTATCTGACTCAATGATTCATCAACACCCAGACGAAACGGCCGAAACTTAAATCCTGAAATTTTAGAAATTCGTACTAGAACTGAACGAAAAGTACTAAAACATACTAAATATGGCACCTTTTGAATTTGACAAACCGGTAGAGTTAAAAATCTTAAATTTAAAATAAGGGTCACAGGTAGACTGCAGCTGGAATCTTGAAATTTGAAATGAATATTACTAGCGGAGTGTAGGGTTGGGATATGGACATAGTTTCCGAAATTTGTACTAATGTGCTCTAAAAATACCGAATGGTTCCAAATGGTGATCGCAGAAATTTGGAAATACGATTACTATTGCCTTGTAGGAATGTAGGTAGTTTTGGTAGTGTGTACTAAATGGTACCAAATTTGGTACAACGGATGGAAATTCCTGAATTTGGAGGAACGGATGGAGCTGGAAACATGCAATTTGAATCCTTGAATTTTGAATTTTATGGTACTAAATTTGGTACAATTTAAGATTGGGGAGAACCGGTAGAGTTGAAATCCTGAAGTTTGGAAGTAAGATTACTATTGCACTGTAGAATTAGGGTATATAAAAAGTTATGGAAATTTGTACTTATGCGTACTAAACGTTAATAAATTTGGTACAATTTAATATTGATGAATGAATACAGATGGTGTCGTAAATGTACCAAAATTGGTACCATTTGGTATTGGATGAACATATAGTGCTTGAAATCTGAAATTTGGCATTAGGTTCGCTGTTCGTGTGAAACCTGAAAATATAGAAACGTACTAAATGGTACAATATTAGGTATTGGATGAAGGAATGGAGACAAAATTCTGAAATTTGATATTTAGTTTACTGATGGCGTCTGTGTTTGAGATTTGGGGGTAGTTTGGAAATGCGTCCTACATTTGTACAAAATTGTACTAAATTTGATATCGGGTGCAGAGATAGGGAATGCTGGAATGTTCAAATTTCATATTGAGGTCTTTGTTTGTAACTGGAATCGATATATGGAGGTGGTCTTTGAAATGTGTACTATAATTTTACGAAAAGTGCTAAATGGTACGAACTTTGGTATTTGGTAAAAGAGTAGACCTAAAGTTCTGAAATTTTATATTGAGGTATAATATGAGATATGAAGGTGGCTTGGAAAATTTGTGATATTATTGTACTAAATGGTACTAAATTTGGTAATGGGAGAAATTAAGGAGCTGAAATTCTGAAATTTGTTACAGATGTCACTGTTGATGTACTGTAATTGTACGAAAAATACTAAATGGTACGAAATTTGGTATTTGGTAAAGGAATAGAGCAAAAATCCAGAAATTTGATGTTAAGATATTTGGAAATGAGATATAGAGGTGTTTTCGGTGACGTGTACCATTATTGTAGTAAATGGTACATAAATTTGTTAATGGAGGAAATTAAGGCTGCAGGCTGAATTAAAGCTGAAATTTGATATTAAGGCCGCTATTATCATCTAATGTTGAGATATAGTGATTGTTTTGAAAATGTGTACTATAGTTAAACGAAACGTGCAATATTACACTAAATTTGGTGCTGGGTGGGGGATAGGGCTGAAATCTTCAAATTTAATATTTAGGTCTCTGTAGGTATCTGGAATATAAATGTGGTTTTGGAAATATGTGCTATAATTGTACAAAAAGGACTAAAGTTGGTATTGGCTGGAAGGATAGGGCTGGAATTCTCAATTTTGATACAAATGTCACTATTAGTGTCTGTGGTTAAAAGAAGGAGCGGATTAAAGAGCAGAAATCGTAAACTTATATTTTAAGGTCGCTGTTGGTATCTGATGTTGAGGTATAGAGATGGTTTTGAAAATGTGTACAGTAATTATTCGAAAAGTACTAAATTAAGATCACTGATGGTGTCTAGGATGAAGAGATATAGATTATTTTAGATAGGTGAAAATGAAAGATTTTGAAGACTTTTTGGTATAAATGGTAAACATTTTTTTTTATTTTTCTTTCCGAAAGAGGAAAAAATTGAATAATATATAAAACCTTGAAAGTATGAACATTTTGTACGATGTATAGATTTTTGTCAGACTGAAGAAATTGTGCATTTTGAGGTCTAACACGAACTGTTTAAACGAATCTAAAATGTTAAAATGGACTTTTCGCTGACTTAGCTGCGGTCCATTGATAATATAATAATTTTCAAGACCTTGGATTGTATTTTCAGCCCCTGTAAAGTAGAATAGAGTCCAATCTCCCTCTTCGATTGTCAACTCTATTTTTTATTCGATGATGAGAAAAGAATACAACCGCTTTCCTTGGGTGTAGATTCAATTCTAATTTTATTATGAAAATATTTTTCTTAAGTACTACTGAAACTGATCTAACTTAACCTAGTCCCAGCCACACAATTGTTCTTATCTATTCTAATATAGAATGGAGAACATTGCAGGGCTGCTTGACATCTCATTCAAGTGGTCTTGAGCATCTACTGAGCGCATCGATATATGTGCGTGTGGGTCATAACCTTTATTATCTCTCACATTATCGTATGCGTTAGCGCACAAGATCACCGAATTGTTCACTGTGGTGTTTTATGGCGGCTGGGAAATATGTAATTTTAGAATATTTATTGTTTATTGCTAAATTTTCCTAGCGCCTCAACCGCACTCAAAGGTATATACAAAGTATTTTGTACAGCCCCTTTTTATGCCAACGGAAAATTTTATAGTTTCCAACATTTCGCTTATTAAACTTATATATTTCTCCCTCACACATTGTTGGGTTTTGGGATTTCTGGGGGGATTTATTCAATCTTGTTTGGTTTTGTCCATACAATTTAATGTCAATACATTTCAACAGCATATGCGATTTTCTCTTAATTGAAACACACAATGAGTATAATCCTAAACCAATGAAAAAATCATAATATGTGATTATACTTATATTTGCACAGGAGGCTGGTTATAATTACATGTTGTTCGAGAACTGAATTGTTACTCTATACGTATCCAAGAGTATCTCTCATAATGGGTACTTCGGACTGCAACATTTTGAACATAAATAACATTCAAACCCATAATAATAATATATGGACAACAATTGAATTTTTGGTGGCTGGCAATGATGTTCAATGCTGCAGAACATGGACATTTTATAATTCTTGTAAATTGGATGCCACAGTACAACGGACCATTATTATCGCCAAAAACCAACAAAATGGTACTTAAACGAAAATACTCCAAATGGCCAGCAATAGGTGGGAATATAAATAAAAATGAATTGCTGCAATTGCATTTGTTTTATTTTTGGTTTAAAGGGATATTAGATAAGTACTTTAAATTTTCAAATAAATACATTTAAGTTGTAATTTCACAAGGAAAATATTATTGTAAATATTGTCTATATTTTAAAATTACTCAAAAAATATTCTCTCTTTAAAATTTTTTTTTAATTTCAGCGTTTACAAATTGTTAAATTCTTTTATTGCCAGTCCAATCGATTGCCTCTGTTGTTTGTTAGTTTTTTATTTTCAATTTTCATTTTTCTATTAGAGTTTGAATTCTAGCATACACACAGACAGACAGCCAACCAGCCAAACATAAACACGTGATCGATACATAGCCTAGGCTATGTTTTGGGCTACAAATGCATGTAGCTATGTTTGTGTGTGTGTATCGGTTTTTTGGAATTGAATTTTTGGCTCTCTATGCACATTGATGGCATTGATGCTGATAACGATTCCATCTGCAGTTGTTGAAAATAAAACAATGTTCATTGTCCGCCGGCCCGGCAAACCAATACAATTGTGCCAGCACAAAAAGCCAACATTAAAATTGGACGATATAATTTTTGGTGGTTAGACAAAGGTGGAGAGAGAGAAAGGGTTACCAAATATAGATAATAACTGGATTTTTGTTGGATTTGGAATGGATAATGCACCCAATAGAATTTCAACTGATCTAAAGTATATTTATGTTAATGGCACAGATTGGTAACAAGAGCCAAAAATGTTATAATTGATTACTCACACCTACTTGAGAATTTTCCTTGTAGGTGGGGCAATGAAATTTATATCATAATACCGGAAAATTTCTTCAAAAACATTTGCGACCAACTCCGGCAGCTACAGACACAACCAGTGATATCCATAAAACGATTTCAGCTCTATACCTTTACCCAGTACCAAATATATGAGCATTTACTACCATTTAGTACAATTACGCAATTAGCACGCACAAAAAAAACCAATCCTTCTCCGCTACAGACACCCACAGTGCCATCCACATCAAATTTAGGATTCCAGCCCTATCCCTTCACCCAATTCCAAATTGAGAAGCATTTCACAATACGCATTAAAAAAAAAACAAATTCGATATCTCAACGTCTGATACAAACAGTGACCTTAATATCAAATTTAAGGATTTCAGATCTTTACTTCCCCAAATTTAATACCATTTAGTACAAATATGGTACGCATATCCAAGACCAGCTCCTTCTCTCAAACGCTGACACCATATCAAATTTCAGGTTTTCTGTTCGATCCCTTCACCCACTACCAAAATAGGAATATTTTGCACTTTTCGTACAATTGTAGGATCCAGATACCAACACTGACTTCAATATCAAATTTGAGGATTGCAGTCCTATTCCTTCTCCCAATACCAAATTTAGTACCATTTAGTACTTTTTGTACAAATATAGGACGTGTTTCCAAAACCATCTCCATATATTAATCACAGACGTCAACAGTGACCTTATTATCAAATCTAGGGATTTCAGCTCCATCGGTTCAAACAAATCCCAAGTTTGCCAAATTTAGTACACATAAGTACGAATTTCCGAAACTATCTACATACCCCAATCCACATTCCGACAGTAAACTTATTTCCATTTTCAGAGTACCAGCTCTATTAATTCACCCAAATCCAAATTGTACCAAATTTGGTACCATTTAGTACACTTAAGTACAAATGTTCACAACTACCTACATCATACAGTCCAAAAATATATATTTTTTTTAATTTCAGGACTCCAACTTTTTTGGTTCTCCCAAAGTTTAGATTCTATTCGACAAATATTGAACAATGAGCTCGGGGTAAAGCCATTGAAATTCCAAAAAGTGCAAGAACTTACACCGCAACAGAAAGAAAATTGACTCAAAAGAGCTAAAGAGTTGCTTCGCTTGGCCGAAAGTGGTGAACTGTCGAATTTGGTTTTCTCCGATGAGACAACATTCGGTGTCCAGCACTTTTTAAATAAACAAAATTATCGTGTTTACTTGCCAAAGAGATCAGCTGAAAATGTGCACGTACGGTTGGCCACCAGAAATCAAGCACCGGCCATGGTGATGGTGTGGGCCCCTCCGCTCGTATTAATCGTGGTATCGGAATATATGCGAATATTATCGCGAAAATATTCTGTGGGGTCTATTAAAGCCTTGGGCACGAAAACATTTTGGCCGCAGACCTTGGACAATCCAAGAGGACTCAGCACCTTCGCCATCACACGCAATCCAAAAATGGCTAAAAAATGAGATTCCTCGGTTAGTTTCCACCGCACAATTGCCACCAAAATCTCCGGATACCAATCCGTTGTCTGGAGTATTTTGGAAAGCAAGTTTGGCACTAAGTTATACCAAAGTGTTGATCACCTCAAGCAAGCACTTCGCCGGGAATGGACCAAAATACCGCAGTGCAACATTCGGGCAGCGTGTGACGGTTTCATTGGCCGTTTGAAGGCCATAATTCTTGCCAAAGGTTAGCAATGCGAACAAATCTAAACTTATTCTAAAATTGATGCTATTTCCGACATTTTTTGGTTTCATTCAATAAAATTTAAAAAAGAATGTAAAAATTATGGCGTTTGACTCTGTTGCAGTTTTTTTATCTCACCTGTGGATATACCTATAAAATTGTTGACCCTTTGTACAAAATATACCAGAAAGATTAGGCTATTGTCTTAAAGAATCTTCTTTGATCATTCGTTCGTTTCAAATTTTTTAAAGCGGTAATAATCGGTCCAAATATTCGCCCGATTTCACGTTTTTTGTAAACCAAATGTCTAATATCTGAACCGAATTCAGCCTAGACATAAGTTAACGAAATTTGGTGAACATCAGTTCTGATACAGCTACGACTTGTGTCTCGTCTGATTTGACATTCGGGGGCCTCAAATAAGATCTGTAAAGTTTGGACCATATTGACTCTGACATCGACGCAGCCAAAAATGGATCTCGAAATCATTTTGTAGTCGTATTGGCTCATACGACAAAATATAAGCTTTTCAAACAAAATTCTCTAAAAATTTACCATTTAGGAAATTTTCCATAAATGATCGCATATCTCATACAAAGTGAAGGAAGTAGTCGATATAGTCCAAATCTGGCACATTGCTATATTTATTTTGGACTTTGGTAAGATCCAAAGTAGACACTATTGACCCATTCCTATTTTGGGTGTTTTAAAAACTCTTAGACACATTTTTATGCAATTTAAGTTCTTCTCAAGTTCTCCTAATTTTACTTGTTCATAATCTAACTACCAACTACCAGCCCTGTAATTTAATAACACATTGCTATAAGGTTCAGTATATTATACAATTTTTCTATTTATTGTTAATAAAAAGATTTCAATAAAATATCATTTTATTATTTGAAGTTTTTTTTTTTTTCTTTATTTTTTTAATTTCCTATCTATAGAAATATTAAACCTCAAAAAACAGGAAACAATATTGTTTCAGTTTCAGCAATTCGAAAAAAACCATGGCATCCCTGTAGCCGCAAACCCCCCACAACTACACACACACACTCATACATAAACAATAACTATCTAACAAAAAACAAAAACTAGAGCAAAAGCATTCACCTAACGAGGACAAGTGAATTTTATGCCGTGACAAAATTACCCAAAAAATTGTTTACATTGGCAATGATACTCTATTTAGACAGTATGTTTTTACAGCTGATTGCTGGGAGATGGAACGAAATTCCGAAGGGCAGAAAAACACGAAACACACACACACACACCGAGATACACATTCAATAAATTCAATACCCTGAACAACCAGCGACAGGAAATAAAGTCGACAATAACTGATATTTTCTCAATTTTATTTCTGTTCTCGTTGTTGTTGTTGTTGCTGCTGCTACTGCTGTTATTGTTGTTCTACAACCATTTGTTGTTATGGTTGTGAAACTAAATGAACAGCGAATATAGTTTGACCGTTGATGTGGCTACAATTGCCACGGCTGCTATCGATGTTGTTGTTGCTGTTGTTATGACCATTTTTTATTGTCATCATTTGCGGGCCGAACTCACCGGCAAATGATAGTCGTAAGCCCCACAAAAATGTATATCTTTTCAAAACGGATGTGGTTGCACAGAGTTGCATTTGTTGTTGCCAAAATGATGATGTGTGCCGGTGCTCTAATACAAACACACGCGCACACACACACCTATACACACATAGAGGTGCAGGCATATGTATTTGTATCCATATGGCAGATTGTGCAACAGCTTTATGATACAGCAGGTTGTCATAGCCAGAGCCATGCCAGACGTCCGACCAACCGCTAAATATAACAACAATTGGTAACAAGAATGAAAAAGACATGCTGGAGTAGTCACTACCATTTATAAACGGGGTATTAAAAAAGACCAAAACTTGTTAAAAAGTATCAGCCGGTGTTGTCGACAGATGTATATTCTCGGTCAATGTCGGATTATTTAAACACATTTTGACTCCTGTTATGATTATTCAAATTGTTGACCCTGCTATGCAGTAGGTTCCAAAGGAATCGCTGACTTGTTTCGCCAGTTGCGAAAGTTAAAAGTATTGAAGGGGTTCGCAAATATATATCATATTCACAACAGATCTTGTCATAGCAAAATTTTTCGTAAGGCTGTAATTTTGCTTTCATTGAGCTTTTTATTGTTCAAAATCTTGAATACTTTGTCTCTAGCATCTTTATAACAGATCTTGTGTTGAGATGTACAAGTCTGAAATAGAATCGCGTTGTATGAGCTTCATGGATATTGAAAATGTTGACTCTTCGTGTGGGAGATACCAGAAGGAGTGGACCGATACATCCCATCTTAACGGCAGATCTTGTGTTAGTAGAAATAATGGGATGTATGAAATATGAAGAGAACCGGATGCTTATTTCGGATTTTATAATCGTTTTGGTTATTCAAAATTTTGACCCTTTGTAGGGAAGGTACCAGAAGGAATGATCCGATCTCTACCATCTTTATAACAGATCTTGTGTTGATAGAAATATTGAGATATGCCAAGTCTGAATGGAATCGAATGTTCATTTCGCGTTTTATCAGCTTCATTCAAAATGTTGATCCTTTGTGGGGCAGATACCAGGAGGAGTGGGCCCATATATCCTATCTTTACACCAGACCTTTGGTCAAAAAAATATTGTGATGTGTGTAATTTGAAGACAATCGGACCTTTAAATCAATTTTTTCTTAAAGTTAATTTTTTTTTCAAAATTCTGATGGAGTTGACCGATATTGTCCATCACACAACCTAGCACTGATGAAAATATTAGGATTTGCAAAGTTGAAGCAAGATCGAATTATCCTTTCTCTTTCTGTGCAGTTAAATGTTTTTTTAAAATGTTGATCTTTTGTGGGGAAGCTACCAGAAGGAGTGGTCGATATTGCCCATCTCCGAACTCCATCAAAGTTTGATATTAATTTTACGATGTACCAAGTTTGTTATCGTGCGCACCAGCCGGACAGACGAACGGACGGACGGACATCGCTAGAGCGACACCAAATGTCCTGAAATGGATTTGGTTCAAAGAGGCCTAGGGTCTAAAACGTTATTTCGATGAGGCACGTTTTGGCCGTTTCAAATGATATTTACCCTCTATAGCTATATAACTGAGGGTATAAAATGGCAAAACCAAGTTATAAAGTATTAGACGGTTTTCCCGACAGATACTCGTATACCCCCCAGCAAATGCCCGGAATAGATTAAGGAATAGAACTAAAATTCTAAAATTTGATATAGACGTCACTGTTGGTTTCTAGCATTTACACATGAAAATGTTGAAAATGTTCTACTAAAATCCCAAAAAATTTAAAGATGGACTTTTCGCTGACGAAGTTGTCGCCCTATATACGAGTTATAATTATTCAGCATTTTGTCCCTTGTGGGGGAGTTACATGATGGAGTGGGCTAATATTGTCCATTTTCGCACCACTGATACAAATATTGGGATTTGCAAAGTTTTGACAAAAGTTGATGATCCCTCCTTGTTTTATACGCAAACTTATTTTCTATGAAATTTTTGACCTTTTGAGGAGCAGGTGCCAGAAGGAGTGGATCGATATTGCCCACCTCCAAACTCGATCTTTGTTTGAAAATAATATTACGATACACTAAGTTTAAATCAAATCGAATACTCCCTTCGACAGTTATCGAGCGCACCAGACAGACGGACGGACGGACGGATACCCCTAGATCGACTCCAAATGTCCGGAAACTAATTTGGTCCAAAAGGACATACGGTCTAAGACTGTTATTTCGTTTTGGTCGTAAGAATTTTTAAATCTTTGCAAATGAGGGGCATTATAACAAGTAATGTGGATATATCGCCAGAGATATACTTCGGAGATCCATACGCCACACGCCACTTTTTGAATAAAATAAGTATAAGTTTGAATATAAAATAAGTATTCGATTCTCTTCAAATTTCCATCATACCAATATTTGTGCTAACCTAAGATCTGATGTGAATCTTTCTAGTACCTCAAAACATGGTTTTGTAAATATTTCTCTCAATCAGAGATCTGATGTATTGTACCTATCCATAAATTATCAATTTTCTTTTAGTTTTGCCCATCCCATCAGACTTAGGTCAGATACGAAATGGTTGATATTGGGCCACTACGGAGATCAATACGCCACACAGTCAGAAGCGCTCTTTTCTGTTCAAGCCTTTGAACGGTTAGGAACATTTTCATAAATTTTGTTGAGTATGCAGGGTATGTGTGTATATTTTCTGAGTACACATAAGTAAATGAATTGCCATGGTTTTACGGGAATACACCATTTATTTTCCTATATGTTTTATGTTCCCGCTTTAAAATTTCCAAAACGATTTTGTGCACCCTTTTATACGGCCAAATGCATCAGCTCATTTCTCCACAGGATGCAACATATAAATGGCAAATGTTGCAACAGGAAATTGTATGAACAAAAATGTTTAGATGCATTCACACACACACAAGCACACATAAACATATCGTACATACAAAGTATACTTGTGGTTGCTGTAACCATATTCGATAAGTGGGCGATTGTATTCAATTTCAGTCACCAGTGGTATTGAGAATTTTTTTCCAAATTACATGGCAACTGATAACAGGGTGGGATAGTTGCCAAAATACCGAGCGAGCGCAAAAAGAAAAACACCGAGAAATATTCACAAAAGACCATTGATAGTCAATAACAGTAGGTCAAAAATTATAACATAAATATTAGCATGGGCAAAATGGCCAGCAAGGCCATAAGGAATTTTGTTATCTTAAAATTTTCAAAATATAAAATTTGTTATTTATTTTTAAAACAAATAGTTGTTTTTTTTTTTCTTTCCAGGGAAGTTCTTCTACACCGGCCGCCACCCCAGTTGCCGCCGCTGTACCGCCTCCACCACCGCGTAACGTATATCCGGGAGCTCCGCCCCCAGCTCCTACGGTCACCATAAAAGGGGTTCATCGTCCGCCAGCCATGACTAGTCCAGCAACAGCTGCTGCTGCTGCCGCCGCTGCGGCAGGTGGTTTAGCTGGGGCTCAATATCGCGGTGCTACTTGGACACCCCAAGGCTATACACCGGCCGCAGCTGCAGCAGCGGCTGCTGCCGCCGTTGCTCAACAGGCTGCCTATCGCTATACAGCACCATTGCCACAGCCAACATATGCCGCCTATACGCCGCATACAACAACTACACCAGCAACAACAACGGTGAGTACACTAAATTTTAAATTTGTATTTAAAATGATTTGAAATATATGTTATATGCTATTTTCATCAATTTATTATCGAAGTTCCATTGTACATTGTAATTAGTTGGCGCCACTAACTTGGCAACTTTTTTAGAAATATACCTTTTTCGGAAGTATTCTCAACACACAGCCAAAATTTTATAAATACAGGGTGAGATGAAAAAACTGCAACCAACTTCAGACTGCTGTCATTTCTAAGCCACTCGTCCGACATCTGCTGAAATTATTCCAGTGGCAGCTCATTATATTGTTTACAAGTGTACCACACCTTTTGGTGAGAATTTTCCAGAAAATGTTATTCGTAATGAAATTCAAGCTTGATAGTGTGATTTGTTTATATTTGGCTGGAGAACCACATGTGGCTATCGTTAGAGCATTCCAGCATTTAAATGTGAGTAAATCTTCTGTGTCTCGTACCATCGCTCATTACCGTGATACTGATAGAGTAGCCCGACGTCAAGAAAATGGACGGAAGAAAACAGCTACATCAGCAAAAATCGTTCGAAAAGTAAAGAAGTGACTTGATCAAAACCGTCGTCGCAGTGCCGAAAAATGGCTCGTGAGCTGAACATATCGCGACATTTCATTCGGCAAATATTGAAAAATGAGCTAGGGGTAAAGCCATTGAAATTCCAAAAAGTGGATGTTCTTACATCGCAACAGAAAGAAAATAGACTCAAAAGAGCTAATGAGTTTCTTCGCTTGACCGAAAGTGGTGAACCGCCGAATTTGGTTTTCTCCGATGAGGAAACATTCGTTATCCAGCAGCAGTTTCCAAAGAGGTCAGCTGAAAATGTGCACATTCGGTTGGCCGCAAGAACCCAAGCGTCGGTCATGGCGATGGTGTGGTTCGCCATAACAGCCGATGGTCGCTCTCTGCTCGTATTAATCGACCGTGGCATCAGAATAAATGCCGAATATTATCGGGAAAATATTCTTGAGGGTGTATTAAAGCCTTGTGCACCAAACATTTTTGCCGCAGACCTTGGACTTTCCAACGGGACTCAGCACCATCGCCACTCATGAATGGTTACAGAATGAGGTTCCTCGCTTCATTTACAGGGCACAAAATAACCGTATACCAATCCGTTGGACTATTGTGTCTGGAGTATTTTGGAAGGCAAGGTTGGAACTAAAAAATACCAAAGTTTCGATCACCTCAAGCAAGCGCTTCGCCTGGAATGGGCCAAAATACCTCAGAGCAACATTCGGGCAGCGTGTAATGGTTTCATTGTCCGTTTGAAGGCCATAATTCGTGCCAAAGGTGACCAATTCGAACTAATCTAAACTTATTCTAAAATTTGATGCTGTTTCCGACAGTTTTAGCTCTCATTCAAAAAAATTTAAAAAAAAAATGTAATAATTTTATCTAAAAATTATCCCACCCTATATATGCAGAAAGTACGCGAGATGAATATTGTGATATGAAGGTTTACCCATCCTGAAGTCCAAGGCACGGATAAATTAATAACTAGCTTATGGTCTTATAACCACTCCCGTAGATTTAAAAATCGAATATCATAGTTTGATCAAAATATTCTGACATCAAATTCATAGATTTTTAAAAATAATTATTGATTTTGGGTTTTTAAGTTATTGTTTTTTTCAAATTGACCGATACTTTGTATCTTGTTGTATCATATTATCGGAAGTCCTGGATTTATCAGTTAGTAGGTATGTTACGTCAGTTCTTAATTTACAACTGTGGAGTAAAAAGAATAAAACGTAAATAAATCATTGGTACAGTATGCCTTAAAATTACTCCTTTAGAAGTTAGCTGTAATCCTTTTTGATTTCATAAGGATAACTTACTAACAAACTATCGGCTCGGAATCAACTAACAAACTCCCTTTTCCGGAACCTAAAGAGCAGAACACAATATTACAAAGGGAAAATCTTACTCATACATAAACAACGACAATAACGCCATTAGCATCATCATCCCCGAGAATAGATTATCACCATCATCGTCATCATCATCATCCCACTATAAAGGCATTACATTTCCCACTGTGTGCCGGCTGCTGCATTTGTGATTTTGTTTATTTTCAATTTCTTATTTAAATTGAGCCTCTCTCGAAATCATCAATTTTTATTTCACACTTTCTTAGCCCTGGTGTGTTTCCACATTCTAACACTTCGCCGAGTATATTCATGTACATTTGAATGTATTTTCCGGATGCTTTTGTTTCCGTTAATGGTTTTATGTGTGCCATTTGTGTTGTGCATACATACACTACGACTACTACATCGACATGTGTGCCTACACATACATACATCCATAGACGGCAAGTGTCAATTCGTAGGATTTATTCGTTAAGATAAATAACATTAAGGCCCATTTAAACGTTTTACTGCGTATTAAAATGACTTTGAATGTGTTGCTGTGTTTTTGCCAAGCTCACATGAACTGGGGAATGTTATGCCTCTACTTCGTCTCCGGGTTGGGTATTTGTTTTCATTTGATATGATGTTCCATTGGCGTAAAGCTTTTATATGAGATACTTTATCTCGATATGTATCATTTAAAGCTCAAATGTAACAGAGGGTAATAGCATTTGCAATACAAAGTCATAGAATGAAGGCAGAAACAAAAAAAAAAACAAGAATGTCTCATAAATTGTATATAGAAGCAACAAGACGATATCAGCATACGAAAAAAGATTGTGTGTGTGGGGAGGGAAATGTGTATATGGGACACTCTATAAAGGACTGAATAACAGGGATATGTACGGGTTGCCCATATTCGACGGACCCATCTGGCAACGCCATAACTTTTGACAGAGATGTCACATCGCTTAATGACATACCGCGTTTGAAGCGTCAGTCCAAGCAGATTTTTAAAATGAACCAATACACGCCACGAGAGTGCTCTGAAATAGTTGAAATTTACATTCAACAGAAGAAGTCAATTGTGAAAACTCAACGTGCTTTTAAAACATTAAAAAAATGAAGTGCGCCTTCTAAGAACACCATTAAGCGTTTATACGAAAATTTTTCGACTGGTAAGGCTCTTTCTAATCCGAAGAGGCCATATAAAAGTCGACCAAGGCGATCGGCCGAGAATATCGCTGCCGTACGAGCCAGTGTTTAGAGGTCCCCAAGAACATCCCAAAAACGCCGTTCTCAGCAGTTGGGCGTGGCTCGGTCCACTTTACAACGGATTATTCGCATTGATTTGCATTTGTTCCCGTACAAAGTTCAATTGACGCAACGAATGTTGCCTGCGGACAAGCCTCGTCTATTGGAATGGGCCCAAAAGGCCCAAAGGTCCGTCGAATATGGGCAACCCTGTATATAGAGAGTGAGATTTAAGAATTTTTAAACTTTTATTAATTTTATTGAATGAAAGCAAAAAATATCGGAAATAACATCAAATTTTAGAATAAGTTTAGTTTTGTTCGAATAGGTCACCTTGGGTACGAATTATTCACGAATTCATATCTTACTGGCACGAATTCAAACGGCCAATGAAACCGTCACACGCTGCCCGAATGTTGCTCTGTGGTATTTTGGCCCATTCCCGGCGAAGCGCTTGCTAAACTTTGGTATTTTTAGTACCTACCTTGCTTTTCAAAATACTCCGGACACACTAGTCCAACGGATTGGTATCCGGAGATTTTGGTGGCCATTGAGCGCTGGAAATGAAGCGAGGAACCTCATTTTGCAACCACTCTTGGGTGGCGCGTGCTGAGTACGATGGCGCTGAGTCCTCTTGGAATGTCCAAATTCTGCGGCCAAAATGTTTGCATGCCCAAGGCTTTAATACACCCTTCAGAATATTTTCGCGTTAATATTCGGCATTTATTCTGATGCCACGGTCGATTAATACAAGCGGAGAGTGACCGTCGCCGGTTATGGCGGCCACACCAACACCATGGCCGGCGCTTGAGTTCTGGTGGCCAACAGAAGGTGCTCATTTTCACCAGACCTCTTTGGCAAGTAAACACGATCATTTTGTTTATTTACAAACTGCTAGACAACGAATGTTTTCTCATCGGAGCGGAGAACAACAAATTCGGCAGTTCACCACTTTCGGTCAAGCATAGCAAATCTTTAGCTCTTTTGAGTCTACTTTCTTTATGTTACGGTGTAAGTTCTTGCGCGCTTTGGAAGTTCAATGGCTTTACCCCGAGCTTATTTTTCCATATTTGCCGAATGGAATATTGCGACATGTTCAGCTCTCGAGCCATTTTTCGGCCACTGCGACGCGGGTTTCGATCAAGTCGCTTCTTTATTTTTCGAACCATTTCTGCTGATGTTGCTGTTTTCTTCCGTCTCCGTCCACTTCCTTGACGTCGGGCTACGCTACCAGTATCACGGTAACGAGCGATGGTACGAGACACAAAAGATTTATTCACATTTAAATGTTGGAGTGCTCTAAGGATAGCTACTTGTGGTTCTCCAGCCAAATATAAAGAAATCACACTATCAAGATTGAATTCCATCACGTATAACAATTTTTCTGGAAAATTCTCACCAAAATGCTTTCGGTAAGCTTGTAAACAATATAATGAGCTGTCACTGGAATAATTTTAACAGATGTCGGACGAGTGGCTTAGAAATGACAGTAAGTCTGAAGTTGGTTGCAGCTTTTTTCATCTCACACTTATTGATGGGTTGTGAATCGCCATTTTAATCCTCCACACAAATGTAACACCATAATTACTGCTTGTCGAAAGTTTTTTAAACACACAGCTGTGGAATAACCTATACCCAACAAAAATCATATCAGCAGCAAAGGCTGTACCCTTACATGCTTACAAGGTTATATCAGTCGTTTCGTTGTAATACATGACATTTTATTATCATTAACAAATGTAGAAAACGGTCTAACAAATGACAAAATAAATGACAAAAAAGCCTGGAAAAAACATGTTTTAGGAATATACAAATGAATTTATTTTATAACTAATATCTATGTATACATTATTTACTCTCATACTCCCTGGAATAACAAACCTTCTGAAGGTCTGTGGAGTGTTGTTGACAAACAGAAATATTTTAAAATGTTTAAAGTCTGCTGTTTTTTTTGTTTTTTTTTTTTAACACTCACTGTAACATCCTCGCAGCTGCCCGAATTTTACACCCACAAGTGTTGAACACCCGGTAGAAAAGATTTAAAGTTGTTGTGTTCTTTTTACCTATTTTTCTCATTTTTCTACACCACTTTAATATATTTTTCTTTAGTATTTCGGAGCCCTCAATATGCCATGTAAAAATATGCCGCAAAATTTATGAGAACAGTTGGCTGGCAAGGGGGGAAGAAATGGAAAAGAGAGCAAAAACTGAACGGAAATATTTATTAAAAAACTTTATTTTGCTACGCAACGAATTGTTGAACAGGCAACATTTGTTTATGTTTTCGCTGCAACCCAAAAAATACAGTTTTTCTTTGGAGGTAGGCCCAGCTAAAATGTTGGATAATATATTGTTTGGTTTTCTAAGACGGTTTTTAGACAAGCCGTTTTTGTGGGAAGGCAAGTATCTAGATATTTTAAATATAAGAACTTTAATTATTCCATTTTAAATAATTTTCGAATTTGGATTTGCCAATCGTACTAAAGAGTACGGGATTTATTTAAAAAATGTATGCGAACATAAGTCATGTTAATTTTGATTAGAATTGTCAATAATAAAAAATTGCTCTGTTTTCCGAAATTGATTCAAAAGGGAACGAAAAGATGGCACTGGAAATAAACCCCCGCGGATATAATGCCCATTCCAATTATTTGGATTATGACTTTTTTTCGGGCATAACCTCCTAATAAAGTGGGGAGTATGACCATTTGCTGTGGAAAATCTTAAACCATACTCTGAGGAGAAAACCTCAAGGCCCGGCCAAAGGCCAGATACTTATATAAAGTTTATAATTTATTAAATGTAGTGGACTTGGGTCGAAGACCGCCTACTTACAAAAAGTTTAAAATTTAGAAAACTCGGTTCGCGTTAGCCGGTGCCGTACATACCCAGAGAAAAAAAAAACCTCAAAAAAGTTTAAAATTTAGCAAACTTTGGTTCCAAATAGCAGGTGCCGGACATACCCAGAAGATAAAATCTCTATTTTTTCACTCACACGTTTATGTGCACATTCTTTTGGGACATACCCATCATTATGGAGACTATGTCCGCTACTCTCTGTGGATTAAGACCGATTTTTTCTTCCATTATGGCTGTTATGACCGAAACAAATCGGCCATAATCCCCATAATTGTAATGGGGATTATGTCCGTGGGGGTTATGATACGGCACCGAAAAGTAAATTAAGGTATTGAATGGTAGAGAAGAGCTAGAAGTCGTAGTTTTTATGTTCTTCAGTCTATTTTTAACAAAACTTCCTAGAAGGCGCTCTTAGGTCAAATTTACGTTTATGGTATCAATAAGTACCCTTAAATATAACTGCACTTCATTGAGTGAATTTCATGGATGTTGAGAAATTCATTGTTAAATATTATGAAGGCTACTAAATAATTTACTATTAGTACAAAAGTTACTAATTACGATTTTGCCGATTGCCCTCAGCCTATGTCCGTTTATTGTCCGAGACGAGAATCTTGAAATTTTGCACGAGGGCCAGTCATGGTGCTTATTAGTGTGGGTTTTTGGAAATTCGTACGAAAAATACTAGTTATTTCTATATATAACTGAATACTATTATATATTGGACAAACGGAAGCAGCTAGAATTCTGACATTTTAAATGAGTGTCATTAAGAGAGTACAGGATATATGTGCCAAAGGTTTGTTTAGAAGTTTTAACTTTTAGATTCAAAAATGGTACTAAACTTCTAAAAAGATAAAATTTGGTATTATGTGAACGAACAGAGCTAGAAATTTAGCATGAGAAGTAGTTTTTGGAGAAGTAGTTTGATATATAAAGGTGGTTTTGGAAATATGTACTAAGTATGCGACTCCTACTAAATGGTACTACATTTAAAACAGTTTGGTTTAGGTTGATCGAATGAAGCTGAAATTTTGTATTGAGGTCTCTTGGGGTGGTAAGTTTGTAATAAAGACGTGATTTTAGAAATGTGTACTACTAATGCACGAAAATTAGTCAATAGTACTATATATTTGGTACAATTCGGTAAAGGGGGAACAGATAGTACTTGAAATCTAAATCTTATTATTAAGGTTGCTGTCAATGTGTAGCCCAGACTTATGGAGGTGATTTCAGAAATGGGTACTATAATTGAACGAAAAATACTAAATGGCACGATATTTGGTATTGGGTGAAGAAATAGGGAATCGTCAAATTTGATGTGAAACTTTCCGTTGGTATCAGGAATTGGAGGTATGGAGGTAGCCTTGGGAATGTGTACCATAATTTTTCGAAAAGTACTAAATTTGCTATTGAGTGAAGGAATAAGTTGAAATCCTCAAATTTAATATTTAGGTTTATAATTATAAATATAAACAAGTTAAATAGTATCAGTCGGTTTTGCCGACAGATGTAAACCTCCATCCTTGCGTCATGATTATCAAACTGTAGACCCTGAGGGGAAGTTCCGAAGAAGTGGATAAATGTTTTCCTATTCGTATCTGACCTAAGTCTGACATAAATATTGTAACGTACCTGATGTGGACTATATCGACTAATTTCTTCATATTTTATGAGATATAAATAATTTTAGGAAGATTTTGAAACACGATAAAGGGACCGAAATATTCCATTTCATCTAATATAGATAATTTCTAATTTCATGCGAATAAATGATAATCCAATTGTTCAAGATTTGTAGAGAAGGCGCCACAAGGAGTCGGTTCATAAATACCCTATTTATTTCAGATCCCTTTTGAGAAAGATATTTAGATATACCAAGTTTGAAATGAATTACTGACTTGTTTCGCAAGAAATATATAAATATCTACAATTGTGTCCATGTGTGGGGGTGGTACCAGAAGGGGTGGTACCCCTTCTGATGTATAAGAATGTGCCAAGCTCAGAAAGAATCAAAAGCTTATTTCGTATTTTATAAGAGATTTAATTATTGAAAATTTTGATCCGTTGTAGGGGAGGTACCAGAAACAGTCCTCTAGATCGACTTCAAATGACCTGAAACGGATTTTGTCCAAAGAGACCTGAGGTCTAAAACCGCTTCTTCGATTAGGCACGTTTAGGCCGTTTTTAATGATATATACCCTCTGTAGCCATATGACTAAGGGTTTAAAAATATTTACCCCTTGTGGGGGAGTTATCAGAAGCAGTGGGTCAAAAAATCTCATATTCAAAACAGATCTCGGGGTTAGTGAATCATTCGTACTTAGTTTAAAGAGAATCCTATCTTCACATGAGATCTTGTGTTGATTGAAATATTGAGATATGCGAAATTTTAAAAGAATCGGAAGCTTTTTTTCTCGTTTTATGAGAGTTATATTATTCAAAGTGGTGATCCGTTGTGGGGGAGGTACCAGAAGGAGTAGACCGATATATCCTATCTTCACACGTTGATAAAAATGTTGAAATAGCCCGAGTTTGGAAAAAAAATTGGTTACTCCTTTCGCGTTTTATGATCTTCTTGGTTGTTTACAATTTTGACACATTTTTGCTCCTGGCCTAGCACTGACAAAAATATTGGGATTTGCAAAGTTTGCAAAAAATCGAATTATCCTTTCTCTTTCTATGATGTAGATAACATTCATTGAAAATGTCGACCTTTTGTGGGGGAGGTGATAGCCATAAGGCTGTGTGTATAATGTCCGTCCGTCTGTCCTTCTTCGTATAGCCCCCATATAACGGTGCCTCCTGATGTTCGGTATTTTGATGATTTTAGCTACATTATTGACCGATTTTTTCAAGTTTCGCATTTGAATATTGCAATGGCTTATGACAAAAGCCTATGCACGTCCTCGTCGTAAATACCCTAATATAATCAGTATTTTTAAGATTCTTACAGAATTGCCAAATTCGTTCCAAATTGTGGAGGGTATTCAAAGTTCGGCCGGGCCGAACTTACATCTTTTTTACACTACATAGATCTTTCAATACCTTGTAAATGATTTTTTCCATTTTCTGTCAACAATTAATGTTGTCAATGTCGAAAAAAAATCATTTAGGCCTTAAAGGCCTTTACGACTTCTTGCTGAAATAAGATTAATGGACACAACTCCTAAGCTGTAATTCCAGTGGGTATTTCGATGAAATGAACATGGCGGGCCATTAATATTCATTAATTTCATGTGCCAATAACTTTGGCAAAGATTTACATTGAATATTTCCATTCAAATGTCTTAGATATTGGCAGATATACCTAAATTGAAAGTATGGAAGCCAATGAATGGAAGGAGATATAAACACATTTACATATTTACCTCATCACTATATCGACGAAGCCATTAAGAAAAATCAATGCCGTACTCAATCAACAAATAAATGTTATCCAGCCATTTCGATTTGACTTTTCATCCTTGTAATGGCTACCACCAAAACCACCGCACACCTGGCAACTGGAGTTGGCCACTCAAGCGAAACTAATACACAAATCCTATTATCTAATTGGAAATGTGCGTATGTGTGTGTGTGTGTACGTACTCGCACATAACCATGGAATATAAATTTAGTTACCAGCCCCCACCAGGCCAACAACAAACAAACATAACCAGAAAAGAAAAGACAACAGATAACGAAATGATTCACCTCGGCAAACACAACGACCTAAGAAAACAATGAAAATTATACCCAATGCCCAATAGCGGATGTCATACATTACCCAGTATTTGCACCTCATTGCCTTTCAAAAGATGGCATCGCTCGTTAAGACGGAAACAAGTACTTAGTCTTTCCACACATCCATTCAACCAGCCATTCATTCGTTTACTCATTCCTTCTTGTGTTTGTTTGTTTCTCCATTCTCCCCCCATTCCCTGCCATTAAGAATCCTGTCATTTCTGGCCAATGTCGATTGTTGTTCCATCTTTTGTCTTTTAAGCTTCAGCCACTGAGACACTATGCGACGACTGACTGAAACGACAAAACCATGGTAATGTCCTTAACTCTCACATTGCTATTCACAATCAATTTGTTCAAATCGGAAGTATTCACTCATCTGAACGATGGCCACACGCACCACAAATGTCACTTTGACATTTACGTTTATCATGAATAGAATGAGAGAGCTAGATTACTAATGTCAAGAGGGGTGTGTGTGTGCTTGTAATTATGCATATATATTCACAAATCTTGATACGGGATTGGTAAACATACACACATGTGTATCTATATAACACTTTCCACTATCCGGAAGGAGTATCAAAAGAAAAATTCAAGATCCATCAAAAAATCTTTCTATTGAGTTCATCTACTAAGTTTTCTGTCTATCAGGAGAATTCTATCCATACAATATCTCTGCGAGGCTTTTTTCCCATAAAATCCCACACAAGGTCGTCTGTCGGATAAATAACTTTTCGAGGTACTTCCTTTGTAAAAGACCCGTCAAAAGAATACTGTTCATAGAAACCCTTTAAAAGTAGACAGACAACCTATTTGCAGATCTTCTCTCAATGGAATATCATTTAAAAGTTCTCATCTATATGGGATCTATTTAAAGTCCTTAACATACGGAATACCCGTAAGAGATCTTTTAAATATAGAGACATCTAAAATATATTCTGTCTACCTGTCTAAAATAGACCTTCCGAAAAATACCTAATAAAGGATTACTATTCGAAGAATACATGTAAAGGGAGCTTTCAACCATATTTTGGAAAAATAACTGAAACGACTCTCTTGGTTACTCGCGTGTATTGATTCCCTGGAATCTTAATACGAAAAGAATCAAAAAATGGAGAAAAATGCGGAATTGGTCTTTTTAGTTTATTTTTACGGCCCTAACATCTAAAGAGTTTTTCCGTAGAGAGTAAGAATTTCACAAGGATTATATTCAGAAGACCTCTTAGAGATCTTCTCAACAGGAAAGACTTCGTACTTATATTTTAAAGGCAAACGATCTGTAGGAGATGTTCTAGGAGCAAAAGGTGTTCTTTGAATACAAAACCTTTAAAAAATCGTCAATGGGCAAAATAAATTCAATCAATAGGTCTTCTAAAGGTATAACTATTTTAATCGTTCAGCTATAATACATAGCAACTTTAAGAAGTCTTCTATTGATGTAAATGTATAAAACGAAATGCAATATAAGTTTCTCACTAACAAAAGATCTTATATAGCTCATCTAGTGAACAGAAGACTGGTCTTTTAGAAACAGGAGACTTTTAACAGTTCTTTTCTAGAAGTGTTTTTTAGGAAGAAGAGCTTTAGATGGTCTTCAAAAAGTGGAGATACCCTTAACAGACCTTCTATCGCTGGAAGGATTTTAACAGCTCTTTTATAAGAAGACTTTCATAAAGAAGAGACCTTAAATAATCTTCTATAAAAAGAAGGCCTTTGAAAGATCTTCTATAGAAAAAAGAACTTTAACAGGTCTTCAATGGAAGACGAATTTTGGCAGTACTATATAACGAAGACCTTTAACAAGTCCTCTATAGAAAATATACCTGAAACAGGTCTAGTATAGAAAGAAGTCTTCGCTAGGAAGAAGACCATTAGCCGGTTATCTGGGAAGATAAACCTTTATAGGGCTTTTATATGAAGAAGGCTTTTGACCGTTTAGAAAGGAGGATTTTCAAAATTGTTTTATATGGAGAAGACATTAAATGGGTCTTCTATAGAAATAAGACCTTCAGCAAATCTTCCACAGTAAGATAACATTTAACGGGTCTTCTACTGATGGAAAACCTTTAAAAGATCTTCTCTAGGAAGAATGCCCTTAGCAGGTCTTCTATAGGAAGAAGACCTTTCTGCAGGTCTTCAATAGCAAGAAAACCTTTCTGCAAGTCTTCCATAGAAAGAAAAACTTTAACAAGCCTTCTATTGAAAAGAGACCTGAAATAGGTCTTCTGTAGAAAGAAGACCTTTAACAAATCCTCTCGAGTAAGAGAATATTTTACTGAAAGATGACCCTTTAAATTTCTTCTATAGAAAGGCTTTACAGTAAAAGAAACTTTAAAAGGTATTTTAAAGGAAGAAGTTTATGCGCAGGTCTTCTATAGAAAATAGATATTTAGCAGCTCTTCTTTTTAGGGATTACCTTTAACTGATCTTCTGTACAGATAACGTCTTTAACATGTTTTATATTAAAATAACACGTTTAACAAGTGTTCCATAGATAGAA